>NC_074668.1:28809553-29456659 GCF_029448725.1 Salvelinus fontinalis | reverse complement strand
TATTTGTCCGGGATGGAATGTTAGCTACTATGGTTTTCCTCTTTTAAGTGTTTGAAGCCAAAATGGCATGTCTGCTACACCCCATGAAACAGCCTTTGGTTGTATTATTTTTGGAGAACCCACAGACAGGGCTAGATCAGCAGAGCCCCAGCCTCAGGCCTGTATTCCCATTCCACACACCCCATAAATCAGTCACAGATAAGTAAATAGGAGTTATTTACATTCATTTCTTCTCCTCTGCCCCTCAGACCCTTTATACTTCTCCTCTCCTCTACGCTACATTGATACAATCAGAAGGCTATAGACATGGACATGGTCTGAAAACAACCTGAAAACACCTTGAAATATGAACTTGGAACTCAACCAACTCACAAGTGAACATCCTCACGTGTGCCTCAAACTTTATTTTACTCTTACAAGAAGTAATTCTACAATTGACAGGATGAGAAATCCATCCACTGTAGTTTAAAATATTCCGCTGATCTATATATATATATATATATATATATATATATATATATATATATTATATATATATATATATATATATATATATATATATATATATATATATATATACAGTTGAAATCGGAAGTTTACATACACTTAGGTTGGAGTCATTAAAACTCGTTTTTCAACCACTCCACACATTTCTTGTTAACAAACTATAGTTTTGGCAAGTCGGTTAGGACATCTACTTTGTGCATGACAGGTACTTTAAAATTCCAGAAAATCATGTCTTGGCTTTAGAAGCTTTTGATAGGCTAATTGACATAATTTGAGTCAATTGGAGGTGTACCTGTGGATGTATTTCAAGGCCTACCTTCAAACTCAGTGCCTCTTTGCTTGACATCATGGGAAAATCAAAAGAAATCAGCCAAGATCTCAGAAAATAAATTGTAGACCTCCACAAGTCTGGTTCATCCTTGGAAGCAATTTCCAAACGCCTGAAGGTGCCACCTTCATCTGTACAAACAATAGTACGCAAGTATAAACACCATGGGTGGGCAGAACTGAAAAAGGTGGGCAGAACTGAAAAAGGTGGGCAGAACTGAAACACCATTTGTAGGCAGAACTGAAAAAGCGTGTGCGAGCAAGGAGGCCTACAAACCTGATTCAGTTACACCAGCTCTGTCAGGAGGAATGGGCCAAAATTCACCCAACTTATTGTGGGAAGCTTGTGGACGGCTACCCGAAAAGTTTGACCCAAGTTAAACAATTTAAAGGCAATGCTACCAAATACTAATTGAGTTTATCTAAACTTCTGACCCACTGGGAATGTGATGAAAGAAATAAAAGCTGAAATAAATCATTCTCTCTACTATTATTCTGACATTTCACATTCTTAAAATAAAGTGGTGATCCTGACTGACCTAAGACAGGGAATTTTTACTGGGATTAAATGTCAGGAATTGTGAGAAACTGAGTTTAAATGTATTTGGCTAAGGTGTATGTAAACTTCCGACTTCAACTCTACCATTACACTCCACACTCAACTGAGTCAAACACCAGCCTTTCACCACTTAAATGAATAAGGCCTGCCATGAAGCTAGGCATCCATTACAGGCCTCAGTGGGTCTATAAATCACAGGATCACAGACAGAGGGGCATGTCTGTGGGGTCCTCTACTCTCAGTTACCTAGCCATGTAGCCCCAGCTCCATATAGCCACAGGACAGGGCGTTTTGTTAGGCTGCTGTTCTAGTAAAGACCTCTTGCTTTGATATGGCCATGCAAAGGCAAATGCCTCCAGGGCCAAAGGAATTTCTACTCCTGAGCACCCTCTTGACGGAAAACCTGCCCCTTAAATATCAACAACAGGAAGTGGCCATCAGTCACCAACACGCCACAACAGCTGTTACAAGCCCCACTTCAATGCAAGACATGAAAGGAACTACTCCCTGTTGTTTCAGCCCTCCCCTTGTTTCTTTCTCTCGCTCTTTGTGTCTTTTTCCTCTCTTGCCCTCCTCCAGGGCTCCTTTCTACCCCCTCCTTCTTTAACCCGCCCCACCCACACTTATCCTCTCTCTCAACCCTCCGACCCCCTTGCAAATGGAGAAATGAGTTATGTCAGTGAATGACTTGAGTTTTAAGCATGGCACGTTTCCTTGTGACATTTTTCAAAGCTTTAGATCAGAAGTAGACACTGAGTAAAACATCTATTTGAAGCTCATTCAATTCTTGCCTGCCTCATAGCCTAGCCTACTCTTGAATTGGCTTGTGAACAGAATAACCAACCCGCCGCGTATGCATCATCTGTTTATACATCTTACATCCCACGGCGGAGACAGAATAAAACAAACACACAGACAGACAGACAGACACATTCAAAAGGAAGATCACATCACACTTAACCCTGAGTACATCTGCATACACATGTTCTTGGAGCTCGACAGGTTATTTGAGTGTTAGCTGCAGTGTGTAGGTGAGAAGTGATGGGTAAAGGCTAACGATGACAAGTCAGACAGTGATCCTGCTGAGTGAGGCAGAAGAAGTGACTTCATCTATCCACCCCCAGCCAGCCATTCAGCCAGCCAGCTTCCCACTCCCTTTCCTCTTAACTGCAGATAAATGGCATTAGTCATTATAGTCAAGGACTCCACTGCTGACAACACTTGATAAGCACTGTCACAGACTTTCTACGTCCTATTTTTTTTTTTTAAAGCAGCCCGGGAAAATCCCTTATTTATTGTTCTCTTGAGTCATTGAGTCTGTCAGCTAGCCTAGTGTTCTCAGTTTAACAAGGTTGGATGAACAGCATGGTGTTGTTAAGAAACAAACAGGCATGTACAGTGCATTTGGAAAGTATTCAGACCCCTTGATTATTTCCACATTTTGTTACGTTACAGCCTTATTCTAAAATGTATTAAATTGTGCGTCCCCCCATCAATCTACACACAATCCCTCATAATGACAACGCAAAAGCAGCGTTTTAGACATTTTTGCAAATGTATAAAAAAAAGAATAATACTGAAAATAGCATTTACATAAGTATTAAAATCCTTTACTCAGTATACTTAGTTGAAGCACCTTTAGCAGCGATTACAGCAAGTCTTCTTGGGTATGATACTACAAGCTTGGCACACCTGTATTTGGGGAGTTTCTCCCATTCTTCTCTGCAGATCCTCTCAAGCTCTGTCAGGGTGGATGAGGAGCGTTGCTGCACGGCCATTTTCAGGTCTCCAGAGATGTTTGATCGGGTTCAAGTCCGGGCTCTGGCTGGGCCACTCAAGGACATTCAGAGACTTGTCCCGAAGCCACTCCTGCATTGTCTTGGCTGTGTGCTTAGGGTCGTTGTCCTGTTGGAAGGTGAACCTTTGCCCCAGTCTGAGGTCTTGAGCGCTCTGGAGCAGGTTTAAATCAAGGATCTCTCTGTCCTTTGCCCAGTTAATCTTTCCCTCAATTCTTCCAGTCCCTGCCGCTGAAAAACATCCCCACAGCATGAAGCTGTCACCGCCATGCTTCACCGTAGGGATGGTGCCAGGTTTCCTCCAGACGTGATGCTTGGCATTCAGGCCAAAGAGTTGGTTTCTTGGTTTCATCAGACCAGAGAATCTTGTTTCTCATGGTCTGAGAGTCTTTAAGTTCCATTTGGTAAACTCAAAGCGGGCTGTCATGTGCCTTTTACTGAGGAGTGACTTCCGTCTGGCCACCCTACCATAAAGACCTGATTTGGTGGAGTGCTGCGGAGATGGTTGTCCTTCTGGAAGGTTCTCCCATCTCCACAGAGGAACTCTGGAGCTCTGTCAGAGTGACCATCGCGTTCTTGATCACCTCCCTGACCAAGGCCCTTCTCCCCCGATTGCTCAGTTTGGCCAGGCTGCCAGCTTTAGGAAGAGTCTTGGTGGTTCCAAACCTCTCCCATTTAAGAATTATGGAGGCCGTTGTGTTCTTGGGGACCTTTAATGCTGCAGAAATGTTTTGGTACCCTTCCCCAGATCTGTGCCTCGACACAATCCTGTCTCAGAGCTTTATGGACAATTCCTTCGACCTCATGGCTTGGTTTTTGCTTTGACATGCACTGTCAACTGTGGGACCTTAAATAGACAGATATGTGCCTTTCCAAATCATGTCCAATCAATTGAATTTACCACAGGTGGACTCCAATCAAGTTGTAAATCAAGTCTCAAGGATGGAAACAGGATACACCTGAGCTCAATTTTGAGTCTCTTAACAAAGGGTCTGAAAACTTATGTAAATAAGTCATTTCTGTTTTTTTAACTTTTAATAAATAATAAATGTTGCAAAAATTTATATAAACCTGATGTCGCTTTGACATTATTGTGTTTGTGTGAGGATTTTATTTCATTTTTGAATACGGCTGAAACGTAACAGAATGTGAA
Organism: Salvelinus fontinalis; assembly: GCF_029448725.1. Lineage (NCBI taxonomy): Eukaryota > Metazoa > Chordata > Actinopteri > Salmoniformes > Salmonidae > Salvelinus > Salvelinus fontinalis. The sequence continues at coordinate 29,452,317 of NC_074668.1, read as the reverse complement.
AAAAGGAAAGGGTCTGAATCAATTCCGTATGCACAGTAGATGCAGCTGTTCTTTAGAGAGATACTGTAGAACACGTGCATTTGCTACAGATGGGTTGCCTTGTTACTCATCTCAACTGGCCTGAGAAGCAAAATGTTTCCATTTTTATTACTGAATAAGGGGATGAAAAATCCATATGTGTAATAACTTGATATGTTGATTGTTGTAACATAACATGATGCATAGTTCTTTGTTGGATAAAATCTGTTGAATAGTGACTCATTTTGTGGCTGTGCTGTCAGACAGTTGCAGTTGTGTTGTCATGACAGGCATCTCTAGACACAAGCGTGTCATTCTCATGTATAACCTGAATGGAGACAATGACGTGTATTATACGGCCGATAGAACAAGAGGTGGTGTGGCATCATGTAGTTTCTTGGGAGAGAAATGAGAACTATCATGCCAGACACAATTTATGACCATTGGAGGAGCAGAGTACCCTGAGCATCAAAGTTTATTTATTTCCGCCCGAGCTTAATAGCATCTGTCAGGACTAATTTTCCAATAATACAGCCAATTCATTGCGCAATTAGATTAGTTAAATGACCTAATTGGCGATTCAGCTAGCAGCAATGCAATGAAGCCATTAACATTCCAGAATTGTACCCAGACATGAACATAGGGCTGTTATTTCGAATGCACTTAATTTATTTACAATGGGAATGGATAGGCTATATAAAAAAAATGACCTCTTCAGGAAACCATCAGCTTGTTGTTTGGCTATGCGCTATCTATGATAGAGATACTTTTTATGTCAATAAAAAACGACTTAATGTCAGTTATCATAAAAAATATGTCTATACGTCTTGGGCTCCCGAGTTGAGCAGCGGTCTAAGGAACTGCATCTCAGTGCAAGAGGTGTCACTACAGTCCCTGGTTCGAATCCGGGCTGTATCACATCCGGCCGTGATTGGGAGTCCCATAGGGCGGCACACACTTGGCCCAGCGTCATCCGGGTTTGGCTGGGGTAGGCTGTCATTGTAAATAAGAATTAGAATTTGTTCTTAACTGGCTTGCCTAGTTAAATAAAGGTTAAATATAATTACAACAAAAAAGAACATAGGCCTACTTTACAACATTGCTACAGAGAGTGTAAGGGTGTGGGCATAGGCAGGCCACGCCTCTACATGGAGAGAGTCTTCCCCCTTATTGAATGCGGGAACTCGCTATTGGGCGGCGGCTTCTTGCTTTGAAATTCCTCGTCCTTAGATCTTTAGTATGTGAAATGAGCATGGTACTAGCTGTTGTGTGAACGGAGAGAGACAGTGGGACATCGACGGAGCAGCCTGACCATATCCTCTACGGCGATATTCGATTTAGTCCTTCTTTTTATTCTGTTCTTGTGATAACTGACTGCTGATGATCTTTCTGCTCCATTCGAAGGAAAGTATTTTGAAGGGACAGAAGAGCGGATCAAGGAATGATGACATTTGAGATAAATCTCCCTTTTTAAAGACACTAATTTCATTTGATTCAGGGAACCCATGCTAGCGTTGGTATATTTGGATTAAACAAACCGGGTACTTATCATTGATTATTGATTTGCGCATAATACGGTGTGTACATAAATGTATTTCGACTTGCACCTACACGTTCGCTGCCCTCGCCTGAACTCTGCGCCGCCTCGATCCAGATGAACGATTCTCCCCACGGATCTGAAGCGCATTTACGCAGTCCGTCCCCCGAGCGCACCGGTAACAACAGCGGTAATTCACCCCAGAGAGGAGCGAAAAGACCGCTGGTTTCCGTACCTTCTCCCTCAGATCCAACACGCCAGGCTAAAAGGCTGCCCATTCGGATTCTAAAGATGTTGAGCGCACACAGCAGCCACTTGCTACACCCGGAATATCTCCAACCCCTGACGTCCGCGCCAGTGAGCATTGAGGTAAGCGAAGCATATCTTCTAAAACTGTCTAATTGTTCAATCATCATCTACCGTGTTAATGTTTGGAAATATTTACAAATATCCCATGTAGTTTACGAGATTAATCATGAATTACGCATCAAATTGTCGCTAACGCGTCAACAGTTTACATTACAATGCTGTTTATATTTATTTTCCCTTTTAAGTTTTGTTCTTAGATAATACAAACATGAGCCAATGAATTACATTGAATGAATCTCTCAAATTAGTAGCCTATTATGGAGTCGACTTTTTTAGATGACATAAATAAGCCAGTGTCTTGATACTCTCAGATATTGTGCGTAATTCTCTGTAAAAGATGGAAACAGAAATAGTTCAATCGTTTCCTTGGTTTTCTCCAAATAGAACAGATGCTCTTTACCCCGTGCCAACATTGCAGTCATAAATCTGTCTTTCTATTGGGGATTTTCATACTGAATACACAGGGACATACAACTCTCGAGCAGAATTATGTTTCCTTCCCTCTGCGGATATATGACTCATGGGCTAATTTATGACCAACATTTATAACACATTTTACTGCACCTCGTTGTGATGCCATTTATTGCATGGAAATCACGTCCATGTATTTTATGTGGCCTATTAAATGATAGTGGCTGAAATAGATTTCTAGTGGAAATACTACACTCAGCACAAATACTACAGAATAGTCACCAAATAGTTACAGAATAGTACCCAAATAGTTACAGAATAGTACCCAAATAGTTACAGAATAGTACCCAAATAGTTACAGAATAGTACCCAAATAGTTACAGAATAGTAACCAAATAGTTACAGAATAGTAACCAAATAGTTACAGAATAGTACCCAAATAGTTACAGAATAGTACCCAAATAGTTACAGAATAGTAACCAAATAGTTACAGAATAGTAACCAAATACTTACAGAATTACCACAATACTTACCAAATTACCATGCAATGTAAGTCTAGTATAGAGTGTGAATAAAAAGTGTTTTTAACATGGCGGTGCTCTCATCCTGTCTCTGTGTGTGTCACCCCCTCAGCTGGATGCTAAGAAGAGTCCCCTGGCCCTGCTGGCTCAGACCTGCTCTCAGATCGGCAAACCAGACCCCCCGTCCTCGTCCAAACTGGGCTCCCTCTCCTCCGGCAGCCTCAGTGACAAGGACCCATCCGGACGCTCCTCCAGCTCCGGCCACAAGTCTGGAGACCAGCATCAGTCTCTGGAGGATAAGTCTAGCTTCAAGCCTTACAACAAGGCCGGAGGGGAATGCCGCAAGGATGGGCTGTTGACCAAGGGTTCTACAGACAAAGCTGGCTTCAGAGTGCCCAGTGGTGGATCCGGGAGCGGCGGCTCTTGCCCTTCCTTCCCCCCACACTCCACCTCTCCTAGCTCCAGCTCCCCTCCCCTGCACTCCCAAGGCCAGTCCCACAGACAGACCCAGTCCCCGTCCACACAGCAGCAGACATCACACTCTCAGGCCCTGCACATGGACAAAAAGCCTGTGAGCTCAGACCAGGCCAGCTCAGACAGCAACAGCAGCACAGGGAAGAAAGACTCTGATCACAGCAAGGAGAGGCTGGATGGGGCCCAGCTAGCTAACTCCAGTCACATGCGGGCTAGCGCCAACTCCAGCAATGCCAGCTCCGCTAGCAGCCCGCGGCCGGATAGCAAGGCTGACCCACAGTCCTCTCAGCCTGGGCTAGGCTCCGGACACATCGCCCCTGTCTCCCCCTTCAAACCAGGACACTCCGTCTTCCCCATGCCCCCCGCCTCCATGGGCTACCATGGCTCCATAGTGGGCGCCTATGCAGGCTACCCCTCTCAGTTCCTGGATCATACCAAGTCTAGTCTAGGGATGGGGATCCCAGGGAAGCACCCTGGCTCCAGCCCCCTCACCGGGGCCTCACCTCCGTCCCTCATGCAGGGTCTATGCAGGGACCCATATTGTCTGACCTATCCCAACCACCCCCATCTAGGGGGCAGCAACTGCAATACGTGTGTCCACGACCCCTCCTCCCTAAAATCAGGTTTCCAAATCATGTATCCGTCTCACCATCTCCACTCCCTCCACCCCAGCTCTCTATCCTCCACCACCCCCACCCTGTCCCACCCGCTCTACACCTACGGCTACATGCTGCAGAACGAGCCCCAGCCACACGCCTGTAACTGGGTGTCAGTAGGAGGGCCGTGTGACAAGCGTTTCTCCACGTCAGAGGAGCTGCTGGCCCACCTGCGTACTCACACAGCTCTCTCTGGTGGGCTGGACAGTAAGCTCCTCTCTGCCTACCCCTCCTCTGTCTCCTCAGCCGCCTCCTGCCACCTCCACCTTCCCCAGCCCGGCAGCCCTGGCACCATGCCCAGCTCCTTCTCCCTGCGGGGGTCACCTGGCTTAGGCCTGGCCCGCTACCACCCCTACACTAAGGCCCACCTGCCCGGAGCCCCAGGCCTGTCCATGCATTCTCTACAGGCCTCCTCGCCGTACTACTCCCCCTATGCCCTCTACAGCCAGAGACTGGGCTCAGCCTCTGCCCTGGGCTACCAGTGATGTTTGAGGACACAGAGACAACAGAACAGGCACCTCAGACATGCACAGTGGATGGATGAACCAGGCCCCGTCTGGACAGGAGGGGTCTTTGCCAGTCACTACAACAAGGGGGCCTCACCCTGCCTGCCTGGAATACCACCTGTTGCCACAGGATTCTGAATGGCATTGCAATGGCAAGAGACCCAGTGGTGATGGCTGGCCAGCAGTACAGGCCCAGAGACATTGGTGTGTGGGCCAGACACCTGCCTGGGAACAGAAAGGAGCTTGAATTTGATTGGATGAGATGGTGGAATTTAGATTGTTTTTTTGATTTTAGATTATGATTTTTTTCCCGCTCCCTCCTAGGAATGAAAACGTGTATTTATTTTTCACCTGAGCGCTTGGCATTCAAAATGGGGGAAGTTTACTATCCAAATGAATTGTTCATAAATATTCTAATAGAAAAAATGTTTTGAATCATAGCATTATGTCTATCATACACTCTTTAAATAAAGTTTTGCACCATGGCAAAGATGGACTGATGTTTTTTTTTCTGGAGGAATAAGCCTACTTTTTAACATTTCTTCTGTGTCTTTCCATTTCCGCTCTTTTTTTCCGTCTGCTATTCACACTCTGAGGGAGTATCGCATGTCCTGACGGTGAAAGTCTTCTTAATAAATTGCCATTTATTTTGTATTTGTAAGCAGAGATGCCATATTTTTTCAAGTGTTATTGTGTGAGCCCGTTGGGGTTGCTGACTGTCATTGAACGAGGACGAGATTAAATCAAACAAAATAAAACCACAACGATGGCAGTGCTATCCATCTGACAGGGAAATGTCTTATTTTGTTTAATAAATGATACTTGATTGCATTTGAAGTTGTTTTGTCTTAATTAAATGTTTATATGTTGCCCTAACGTAAAACTCGTTTTCATCATCGGTATAAGAGGGTCATTTATCTGTTAAATGTAATTACATTTAGCTGTTGCACTGCAGTTATCTCTATGGACCAGTATAGTAATGATTTAGTGAGATACTACAGCTATATGGCTATGTGTTATATTTAAGCAATAAGGCCCGAGGTGGTGTGGTATATGGCCAATATACCACGTCTAAAGGCTGTTCTTAAGCGCGACGCAACGCAGAGTGCCTGGAGACAGCCCTTAGCCGTGGTATATTGGCCATATATCACAAACAAGTATTTCTGCGTCATGTGTAACCTTTATATAACTAGGCAAGTCAGTTAAGAACAAATTCTTATTTACAATGAAGGCCTACACCGGCCAAACCCGGATGACACTGGGCCAATTGTGCGCTGCCCTATGGGACTCCCAATCATGGCCGGTTGGGATACAGCCTGGACAGCCTATACCCGTGGTATATTGTCTGATATATTGGGTATTATATCAGACAATATACCACGGCTTTCAGCCAATCATCATCTAGGACGCAAACTACCCAGTTTATAATTCAGAATAAATAATAGCAGTTGACAGGATTTTAGTGTCTCAGAGAAGGCAGATCAGGTCAACTCACATTTAGCCTGTTAGCTTCTTTCTAAAGACAACTATCCATCCTTCCTCCCCTTCTCCCTCTACCGCCACCATAATGATGGGTGTTGGGAGTGCAGGGTTTAATTGCTGATGCTTGTTTGTTAGCGGGCCAGAATAGCCGTCTCAGCAGCACTGTGGCTTGCTAGCTGTCTCTGAATGGCTGCTGGGTCAGTGGGATTTCAATAATGACTAGAGAGAGAGATGCCAACCCAGGCTCCCCTCTCTGTCTGATGGATGGCCCTGCTGCACAAAGGCCAGGACTGACAATGCAAGCGGTAAATAGAGAAATATTAATCAAAGCTCTTGACATTTTGTCCTCCCCAGAGAGGAGTACAGCCTTTAAACCAGGCAGCGCAAACAAAAAGGCTATGTGCTTCCCAAATAGCACCCTATTCTCTATGTAGGACACTACTATGGACCAGAGCTCTATGGGAATAGGGTGCCATTTGGGATGCGATCTATGTCTTTCTCCTGGCGGGGGAAAGCATTTTGTAGGTTTATAAATACAATACTGTATTATGTATAATCTGAGGTCAGACTTCTCTGTTTTTAGTATTTGTTAGATACTAATATTCAGGAAAAGAGAATGAAAGCCTAGGTAACAACAACACCACAGTTCAGCAATTCCAGTGGTTTGATCTTGGTTAAATAATGGTTTATTTCTCCCGCCTTTAACTGTCTGACAGTGTATAGTATAGGAGGTTTATCCAGGAGTAAAGAGGCCAGTAGTCTGTCTCAGGGGCGGCTATTGACCCAGACTCCCCTAGCAAGAGAAGCACTCTCGGTTCATTAGCACTCCAGACAGGGGAGAGAGAGCGAGAGGCGAGCACAGGTGTCACTTGACAGGGCCATTAACAAAATAGATCACCCTCCCAAACCATGGTGGGCTGGCCAGCTCCAGACCAGCAAGATCACTCTGCCCTGAGAGCTGAGCACAGGAACTCATCAGGAGGGATGCCCAGCGGACACATTTTTCATCCCCAGGAACAAGCTAAGGCCCACAGCAGACGGGGATGGGGAGTGTCTGCCACACAAATGGTTTATCTGGGTTCTCTACCTGTTTTCAGGGTTGGATCAGAGGTTGGAATCAAAACTAGGACAGAGGAATTGTTGTTTTGAGGTTGTCCTGTAAATAAGAATACCTTTTATATTGAAGATATGTTAAACGGTTAAAAGTGGTCCACTAAATTGGGTCATATCCTGGTTTGTGTTGCCACCTATGGGTCTGTTGTAGAAGTAAAGATTATATATTTGACTGAGTACAGTACTATTTATTACTCTTTGCCGTGTTGTACATGGCTATTGACTTTGAAGGATATATCTGGGTCCCTGTGTAAATGTAGTAGTAATAGTTTTAATATGATGTTAATGTCCTGGGTGAAGCTGGCACTGGCCCTTAAAATACTTCTGACAGATCAGCCTCCCGCTAGTGTATTAGAGAGGGGCCTAGAACCAGAGGTCAAACTGAGGGCAAAACTTTCAATCTTGTCCACAGGGAGGAATTAATTCCGCTGTCGCTATTTACACTCGTTCATCAAAAGCCTCACTATTCTTTCCATCCAAGTACTCTCATCAATCTCACTCCCCATCTATCTTTCTCCCCTCTCACTGCTCCAGCTGAGTCAACACCCAGATTCTCCATTTCTGTCGCCTCTGCTCTGCAGGCTGGCTGGGCGAGAAGGGGGGGGGGGGGGAGAAGGGCAGTTCATAAAGTCTCCAGCTGCTGTCCTCCCAGGAGGGCCCACACCTGAGATAGATTGATCTCCCTGTCCTGTCCATACTTCCTGGGTGTGGTGGGGACAGGGACAGACAGACAGAGGTTGCTTCCTGATTGGCAGAGTCCCAGTTGCGTCCCAATTCCCTACATAGTGAACTACGTTTTACCAGAACCGTTTGGACCCTGGTCAAAAGTAGTGCTCTATAAAGGGAGTCGAGTGCCATTTGGGACACAACAAGGGAGATTGTAGCCTCTCTCTCAGGCTGAAAGAGAGCTGTGTTGCCTGCCTGCCTGCTTGCCTGGCTGCATGTCACTGTGGGGTCCTGGGCAGACAGCCCCAGTGATTAATGACAGGGTGTGGAGCTGCTCCTCAATTAGACGCCAAGTCCACACTGGCTTACCATTCTGACAGCCATGAGAGAGAGAGAAGGGGAGAGAGAGAGAGAGAGAGAGAGAGAGAGAGAGAGAGAGAGAGAGAGAGAGAGAGAGAGAGAGGAGAGAGAGAGAGAGAGAGAGAGAGAGGAGGCATCCTCTCTCTCATATACACACACTATTTCTCTCTTTCTCTCTCTATTTCTCTCACTTACACACTCTCTCTCATAAACACAAACAAACCGTCAAACAAAACCAATGTTAACTTCAACTTCCATGACTCTGACCTCTATGTTGAGCTTCATTCAGAACAGGACACAATGCAGAGCTCTACTCTTTCCAACAGTGACCACACTGGAAAGCAAACCAGATGGTAAAACACATCCTTCATCAGGGCCATTAAGCAATCACACAACTCCTGCTTTATTTCCAAATAAAAACACGAGGAATGCCTCTCTCTACATACTTCACATCAACCTCTCATCTCATTCATACCCGAATTTAAGCACAGCATAATGCCAGTCTTTAAAACAATAACAAAGAAATAAAGCACATTGCGCACCAAGGGAGGCCAAACTCGTTTGAACCACCACCGCTTCTGCTCTGCTCCAATCTCGTTTGTCCTATTGCATGCGTGTGCGCGGTTAATAAACATACACCCGGTAACCCCGGAGCAGAAAAGTACATCGCAATTATGGCGCACCGCTAATAACGCGCATACCGCTATTGCAGCTGGATACCATTTGTTTGCGCGCTGGGAGAGCTTGGCGGGTTATGTCACAATCACGGTGTTGCACAGGGGAAGATGCCTTGGCAAGGAATGAGCGTTGGCCCTGCTACTTGCCATTATTGGCCTGGTATGCACATTTTCCCCCCTTCACTTAGTTGCTATGGATCGTTCCACGAAAAGAGTATTTTTGCGTCCCTTTGATATTTTAAGTAGAAGTTGTGGAGCAATTTTGAATTTTAAATGACTGTTATATTAAATGAAGTGGTATTTTATAGAACACATGGAAAATTCCATTATTCTGATTTTTTTTATATGAATAAAAGATTGCTAAAGTGGAAAAATTCAGCATGTCCCTATGTCAACCCTGGGTCACTTCTAGGAAGATTTCAACCCACTTAATCAAAAATAGTCTCCAAGTTTCCCCATCATTGTAAAGCCCTAGTTATGTTGTTGCTTCCGTAATTTCTGAAGGTGATTATTTCTGCAATGTGAATAATGATTCGTGTATTTATGTCCCTCTTTTTAAGGTCAACCCTGTAATGTGCACTGAACTCTCATTTTAATATGTGAAAATATTCATTTTTTTTGTAAAAAAAAGACATTGAAAATCTGATAGTCAAATCATAGTGTAAAAGCAGGTGAGCTGTTTCTTCTCTTTTTGGACATTTTGTGTTCTTTTGTGGTGGAAAACTGCGGGTCAAACATAACACGTCGACCCTGTTACCAATAGATGGACAGGCCAAAAAGGTTTTAGCAATTTCATTTTTTGTGTGAAGCTTGCACAGAAGCTTCCATTCCCCCTCATGAGGGAATTTATTCCAGATTTAAGATGAGATCATTAACCCTGTTACGGTCGGTCAATCCTGTTTATATTTGCCACTTATAGGTACTTACTATAGTCATTTTTTTATTGAACTTCTTGAGATGGGAAGACGTGTTTTGTGAATAAATTGAACATGTGCTCTTTATGACAGAATGTTAAAATGAGGTGAAGTCAAATGTTTTTTGGACCAAGTTACACTTCTCAAAAGGTTACAAATTGGTGGAACAACCCTTATGGTTCCTGCCTCTGCTGTCTCTCTCAAATCAAAGAGACTGTCTAAAACCAGATGCACTCTTCAGTCAAAATGTCTAGCTAGAGAGAAGTTATTTAGATCATACTTTCAATGCAGCTGGTCTGAATTTCGCAAAGTGGTGAACTTCAAAGTCTAATCAATCCCAAATTCGTATTCTTATCAGAGGCAAAATCAAGGTTATCTCATACACTTATATTTGGGCCTAGGGTGAACTTATCTGACATGTGAGATTGAAACCACACGTTGAAATAAAAGGATGCCAACCCTCTTGATGAGTGACCATCTATTCATCCTATTACACAGTTAGTCTCTATAGGAACACCAGTATGTGAGGGTTGAACTTCTTCAGGCTGTAGGTAACGAGAATGAATGATTGGTTGACTGTATTGTATGAGCGCTGCCTCTAGAGCAAACAGTGTTGTGTGCCTCAGTGTGCCATGTTCACTCATCTGTAGTGAGTGTATTCAGGGGATGGTATTGTTGTCTTGCAACTGTTCAAACAGAGACATAATTCCAGGTGTCAACACACTGCCGGTGCCCCCCACCACACCACACACACACACACACACACACACGCACGCACGCACACGCACACGCACACGCACACGCACACGCACACGCACACGCACACGCACACACACACACACACACACACACACACACACACACACACACACACACACACACACACACACACACACACACACACACACACACACACAGCGAGAGTTCCCCTTCTCACTCCCATACCTAAGCTTCAGCTTGCACGTCTCCCTTAGGCAGTGACAGCTCTGAGTAAGACACAGTGAACACAGTTGGTCCAAACTGACACTATGGCCTGATTCCATCACAGTGACTCTAATGAGCCCTTGTATTTAGCTAGTGGATAGATATATTGTCCCACGAGTCTCCATAGCTCTTGTTGCCCCTATAGCACTACATTACAGAGTTGTCTGGTGTTGGCATCTCATGCCCATCCATGTGTTGTGTGTATTGTAATTCAACAGGACTGTGAGATTGTGTTCACATATGGGACTTTACATTAGGAGAGTCATAGCGGTTTCTTGAGTGAGAGTGAAAAAAACAAATTCCCTCCAGAGGCCCTAGCTGTAATTATTTTCACTTTTTTACTCAAGCCCCTTTTAGAAGCCTGAGAGAGACCACTCCCTCACTCCTTCTTCACCCCTCCTCTCCATGTGCGTCCCAAATGGCACCCGAGTCACTATATAGTGCACAGAGCCCTATGGGCCCTGGGCAAAAGTCATGCACTTTATAGGGAATAGGGTGCCATTTGGGACGCAGCCTCTATCCTGTAATAAGTCAACCCAGCTGCCTGTGATGTTGCTTGGGGCGGAAAGAAAAAGAGGGAGGGGATAAGAGGGGAGGGGCTGGGAAAGCCAGGAGGGGAAACAGAGCTGATTATCCAAATACAGTCATTAAAGGGGAAATGTGTTTTTCAAACTGTCAAGATGATTAATGGGGTAGAGCAAAATCCTCACAAATGCTCTTGTTTAGTCTAACTGGCAGACACGATCCTGCCCATTGATTTATGGCAGGCCTGGTGTGTGAGGCCATAGTGGGGTTAGGGGAGTGCTGGGGGAGGGAGGGGGAGGAGGGGAGAGGCAGGATGGTGAGGAGCGAGGAAAGGGATTTGTGGTGAGGGAGCATTAGGGCACAGGAGGTAGAGAGTTAGGGAGGGATAAAGGAGAGGAAGGGAGGGATGGAGGGGTGGGAGGCAGAAACAGCCAAGTAAATACTGTGACTCGGACAAACTTTTGCCCCTTGGTTTTAGAACGCAACATGTCAAGAGTAGGATTTCCAGTGCTACTTTCATACAATAAATCACCCAAGCAATAAATCAACAAACCTGTCAAGCTGCCTTTTTTTGAATGAATGAATTAATAGACCTGCACTCAAAGGAATGGATTATACTATAAATCCCCTTTTAAGTGAGAGAGAGAGATAAAACCGTTTCTTTTTCCCTTAGTCAGGTTGAGACTTCATGTCACAACTGTGCATGCACACAACATGTTTCCTAAGACATGGGATATGCACTGTCAAGTGTAATACCTCTACAGTACAACTCTCAATGGATATGACTAAGACCATAATAACAACCCATGAATGCAATCATCAAAACCCCCAACTGGTTTATCCAAAGGTTCTAGAATGTGTCCCAGTCCCAAATGGCACCCTATTCCCTATAATAGTGTACTACGTTTGACCAGAGTCCTGTGGGCCACAGGTTTTCCATACAAACTCCCCATTGCCTATTGATGAGTCCCTACAGACCACCCTTTTCCTTCCAGCGAAGCCAGATAGATGGCTATCAGCTGTTACCCTTACAGCCTCTATTTAGTTCCTCCAGCAGATACAGGGGCTGTCTATCAGGAATTTTCTCATTCTTCCCATTGCCCCGCTGAAGCCTTCGAAGAGCCTTTCCCACACCCCCACAGCACCGCACACACTGTGTCTCCGTGTACCACAAATATACTTACGCACATTCACAGGACCATTTTACCCCGCCCACGCACACACACTGTACACATACACTGAGCCCTCTCATAACTCTTCAGATGAAGAGGAAGGTGCTAAATGGAGATCTCAGCAACGAGGAGAAGATTAATGTGTTGCTGGAGAGAGAGAGAGAGAGAGAGAGAGAGAGAGAGAGAGAGAGAGAGAGAGAGAGAGAGAAAGAGAGAGCGATAGAGAGAGAGGGGGGGGTAGAGAGGAAGAGAGGGAGAGGGAGAGAGAGCGGGGGAGGGAGGGGGGGAGGGAGAGAGAGTGTGTGAGAGAGAGCGGGGGAGGGAGGGAGGGAGAGAGAGAGAGAGAGAAAGAGAGAGAGAGAGAGATAGAGGGTATAGAGAGGGATATAGGGGGGGAGGAAGGAGAGAAAGAGAGAGAGATGGGTCAAGCTTGTGTTACTCTGCACTGGGACCACTTCTGGCAGCAGAGAGGTGAGGAGGACATCCAAGACCTGGAGCACAAACAGTAATGATATTAAATGGCACCAACATGGAGTAGAGGGGACAGGTAGCAGAACATCAGTATCTTGACTTATTTCCTTCCTGCTTAACTTTGTGTCAGGTGTCTTAGCCATTGTGAGGCTATGGTGATTTATCCTGAAGGGGGGGGGGGGGGGTTGGCGGGTGGACGTCAGATGGAGGGAGCTTGGAATCTGGGAGGGAGAGAGGCAGGGGGAGAGGGAGGGAGGGAATGCAGGGTACGAGTAGTTGGCCGGCATGTCTTGTGAGTTGAGTGGTGTCTTGCCCAGCTGTAAGCTCACTCATGGTGCCATGGCCTTCTTGGCTGTGTGTATGTGTGTACACCCGTGTGCCTGTACCTATGTGTGTGTGTGTGTGTGTGTGTGTGTGTGTGTGTGTGTGTGTGTGTGTGTGTGTGTGTGTGTGTGTGTGTGTGTGTGTGTGTGTGTGTGTGTGTGTGTGTGTGTGTGTGTGTGTGTGAGAGAGAGAGAGAGAGAGAGCCTGTATTTGTTGAGTTTGTCCCAGCTGTGAGCTCACCGACAGTGCCCCTGGCCTCCTGGTATGTGTGTGTCAGGGCCCTGTGATTAATGACCCACAGGCCTTGTTTCTGCTGCTTCCTTTCTTTCCAGCCATGTCACACTCACCGTCACGCGTCAACCTAATGGACGCCGGCAGATTGATACTCGAGCAACCCCCACTAGGCCACAGCAATAGACTGGAGGTTACTAGGTACTACACATGGACATACACGCATGTCGCACACGCACGCACACACACACACACTCTCACACACACACACACACACACACACACACACACACACACACACACACACACACACACACACACACACACACACACACACTCTCACACACACACACACACACACACACACACACACACACACACACACACACACACACACACACACACACACACACACACACACACAGGATACAAAGCTCCAGGGATAATTCAGACATTTCCAGTCCAAACCTCGCTTCTCAACCTCTCCTGTTCTGGAAGGTAAGACAGTGCTGCAGTGGGCATGTGTGTTAGTTAGTGAGGGTGTGTGTTGGAGTGTGTGGGTTGGGCTGTCTGTAGATATACTGTGCGGTGTACGTTTGTGTGTGGGTGCAGGAGCAAGAGCAAGGCTTGCATGTGTGCTGGTTCCCAGCCTGTCAGAGGGCTGTCAGGCTGTGATTTATGGTTGCTAGATTCAGAGCAGTCTTCGCTGCCAGTTCAGTATTGTTACAACTGACAGCTAATGAGGCCAGACGTGCTTTCAAGAACAGCACTTAACAGAGGCCTCCATCTTCACGAGTCACAGGGTCCTTTTCCTCTCTCTCCCATTTATTTTCTCTTCTGGAGTGGCAGTGTAGAGAGGGCTAGCAGCCATGAGAGCCCTGCTTGGGTACTGAGAGAACAAGGCAGAGCAAAGCAGACAGAGATATACGGAGGACGCTCTCTTTCATTTACACTCTTCGCTACCTCATGCACACTATTAAGCCGGACTTCACACAAAACAGCCACAAGCAAAACTCTGAGCACCATGCCACCCTTTACTGCCGCTAAACACTGTATATTATTAATGTTACACGGGCGTGGTGTGATTTATATCATCTAAAAAGAGAAACGGTAAGGAAACAGTACAGGGAAAACAGTGATAATATCACAATGGCGGGCTCCTTGTTGTTCAGACTGTGGAAACATACCTGGACTATGAGTTTTAGGCAGTGGTCTCGTCTGTTCTACCTTCAACACCTTCGCTCTGTGTGTAGACCCCATGCTATAATCACTACCAGAGTCTCTGGCAGCAGCACCCGTGCACCCCCCCCCCCCCCCATTCCCTCCCCCCTCCTCCCCTGGCCCCTGGTTCCTTGTCAGTCGTGATTAATGGTAGGGCCCCGGTGCGGCTTACGTTGCCAGTTCCAGCAATGTTCCCTTGATACTTAATGAACTCTGACAAACTTATTTTCCCTCGCTCTGTTGTTCCTTTTTTTCTTTCCCCGTTTAAAATGCACAGCACAGATCTGCACTGCGGCACCTAGGGGTCCGGGCTGGCTTTTCAAATGTCTAAAGCGACTGATCGAGGGCTATAAAAGGCTCATTTTGGAAGTGAGGAAGCAGCAGCACACATAAATCAGATGTCTTTCAAGCTCGATGAGGTGTTGTCACTCTACCTTGTGAGCTGCACGATAAATAATCAAATGTGTCCTAACTGTAATGTAGCTAGATCATCTTAAATAATATTTTGTACTCGCTGTGAGTTCTGCCATTGCCGCAGTCCACCACTAGTCTCACCATTTTTTTTAGATATTTTTTAACCTTTATTTATCTAGGCAAGTCAGTTAAGAACAAATTCTTATTTACAATGACGGCCTAGAAACAGTGGGCTAACTGCCTTGTTCAGAGGCAGAACGACAGATTTGTACCTTGTCAGCTCAGGGATTTGATCTTGCAACCTTTCGGTTACTAGTCCAACGCTAACCACTAGGCTACGCCGCCTGTTCTCTCTGCTTCCTCAGAGAGCAGTACCGGAGCACCATCATCAGCTAATTTAGGCAGTCCAGCACATGGAATCAGTTTTCAAGTATTTATTGTCACGTTCTAGCTCTTTCCCAACAATGCAGTAGTACTATTAAAACATATATATATATATATATATTTAAGTAAGAACAAAAACACAAGAAATATAAATAAAAAGAACACAAGAAGATAAGTAAGCTATATACAGGGTCAGTTCCAGGGTCAGTTCATTCCAGGGTCAGTGCCAATACCATATTTACAATGTGCAGGGACACTGGAGCGGTAGGGTTAGATATGCATAGGGGTAAGGTGACTAGGCACCAGAATGTATGATAAACAGAGTAGCAGCAGCGTATATGATGATTGTATGTGAGTTTGTGTGTGCGTGTGTCTAGAGTCAGTATGAATGTGTGTGTGTGGTATGTGTGTGTGAGCAAATGGTGTGTGTGTGTTTGTGTGTGTTGGAGTGTCAGTGTGTAGAATGTGCATAGAGTCAGTGCAAAAATATCAATAAAATAGAAGGATCAATGCAGATAGTCCGTGTAACCATTTCGTTAGCTATTTAGCAGACTTATGGCTTGGGGGTAGAAGCTGTTCAGGAGCGTGTTGGTGTCAGACTTGACGCTCCGGCACTGCTTGCCGTGCGGAAGCAGAGAGAACAGTATATTGCTTGGGTGGCTGGAGTCTTTAACGATTTTCCGGGCCTTCCTTTCACACTGCCTGATATAGAAGTCCTGGATGGCAGGGAGCTCAGGCCCAGTAATGTACTGGGCCATTCGCACCACCCTCTGTAGCGCACTCCGATCAAGAGCGGTGCAGTTTCCATACCAAGCATTGATGCAGCCAGTCAAGGTGCTCTCAATGGTGTAGCTTTAGAACTTTTGAGGATTTGAGGGTCCATGCCAAATCTTTTCAACCTCCGTAGGGGGAAGAGGTACTGTCGCGATAAAGATGAACGCCAGAAGAATCACATAATAGCCAAGTTGGTTCGGAACTCCTTCTAATCAACTGAAACTATTTGAAAATATTAGACTACCGTGGCATAACTTTATATAAATATTTGGACACCCCCAAAATGTTCAAGACAACATTGGTCCTCAAATGGCTCTCAAACAAATGACAATGAGGGAGTTTGATAAAGTGAACCGGGCTATGGCCGGTTATGTGAATGGGCAAAAGTGGTGAGGGAGGATCACCCTTCTCAAATCGAACGATAATATGCGCCGCTCGGTCATGTTGTCAACAAGGCAGCATGATGCATCGTTTAGATACACACATCTCTTTTTCATAAAATATACACTACTGTTCAAAAGTTTGGGATCACTTGGAAATGTCCTTGTTTTTGAAAATCTCAACGTCAAGAGTGAAGAGGCGACTCCCGGATGCTGGTCTTCTAGGCAGCGTTGCAATGAAAAAGTCATATCTCAGACTGGCCAATAAAAATAAAAGATGGGCAAAAGAACACAGACACTGGACAGAGATAACGCTTTGTCTTTGCAACTCTGCCTAGAAGGCCAGCATCCAGGAGTCCGCCTCTTCACTGTTGACGTTGAGACTGGTGTTTTGCGGGTACTATTTAATGAAGTTGTCAGTTGAGGACATGTGAAGCGTCTGTTTCTCAAACTAGACACTCTAATGTACTTGTCCTCTTGCTCAGTGCACCGGGGTCTCCCACTCCTCATCCTATTCTGGTTAGAGCCAGTTTGCACTGTTCTGTGAAGGGAGTAGTACACAGCGTTGTACGAGATCTTCAGTTTCTTGGCAATTTCTCGCATGCAAAAAATAGCCTTCATTTCTCAGAACAAGAATAGACTGACAAATTTCAGAAGAAATGTATTTGTTTCTGGCCATGTTGAGCCTGTAATTGAACCCACAAATGCTGATGCTCCAGATACTCAACTAGTCTAAAGAAGGCCAGTTTTATTGCTTCTTTAATCAGAACAACAGTTTTCAGCTGTGCTAACATAATTGCAATAGGGTTTTCTAATGATCAGTTAGCCTTTTAAAATTATAAACTTGGATTAGCTAACACAACATGCCATTGGAACACAGGAGTGATGGTTGCTGATAATGGGCCTCTGTACATCTACGTAGATATTCCATTAAAAATCAGCCGTTTCCAGCTACTTCTGATCAATTTGATGTTATTTTAATGGACAAAAAACAATTTTCTTTCAAAAACAAGGACATTTCTAAGTGACCTCAAACTTCTGAATGGTAGTGTATGTTTGAATTTTCAAAATAGTTATTTTGGGAAGGCAGATAAAGCCTTTTAATAAAAAACAATCACTTTTGCATGTGAAGCAGAGAATCCGACTCATTACCCCACGTGCTTAACCTACATCACTTCGGACAAAACAGGGCACCAAGCTCATGCCCGGGAGGCAGCCCGGTTCCAAAACGAATGCAATCAACACTGGCCCGGGGCATTACTTGAATCCCCTCACTGGACAGTCTATATTACCACACAGGACCTTCCATTACAACATTCTCATCTGCATACTGGATTTAGGGGTGGTTTTATACCATTACATGTTCCCCACTAATTATGATCCTCTGTGAAGCACTGACCAAAACTATGGTTCCTACCTTGTTACAGTAATATAAAAGCAACTCTGCCCTATTGTATCACAGCAAACAGTGTAGAAATGTACTTATCAGTACACTTGTATAAATGCATAATATAAAAGCCACAATTAATCGAAAAATAAACCTAGATATTAGATTTTTTTAAATCACTTCTACATAACAGTCAGAATATTTAGCTTTCTTTGATAGTCTTTGTTGCCCTCTACCGGTTTTGAAGGATATTTCCTCTAAAGGCACTGAAGAACGCACAGCTGATGACGCATGACGCAAAATGAGGAAGTGAACTTTGTAGTAGGTGTTAGCAAATGTTGTTAGCGAATAAGTTTTGTATGTATTTATGGAGGAGGCACCTCGTGTAATATTACAGGTAATAATACGGGTTTCGAGTACACTTTTATCAATGGCCTTTTCAAGTATCTAACGTTACATGCAACAACAATGTATGTGAAATATTTAGTCAATGTAGGTTAGATACCATCCTCTGTAGGAACTAAAGATAGCTTAAAGATAGCTTAAAAAACTAACGTTAAACTGTTGTTGCACAATGCCTGTTACGTAGTTGGCTTATCTTGTTTTGCCTTACTGGGAGGGGTGTATGAGTAAATCCAAGACTGGGCGCTTAGCTAGGTAATTCATGTTTAGCTGTCAGCATTCTGTCAACTGAACGTGAAACAACTTCTCCATGTTAGACTTAGAAAGTGGAACCAAAGATACTGAACCAAAGATGACTGAACCTTCACGTGCGAGCTCAAGTTTCACCACCTGGTATGACAAGCCTGCACGCTGTCTTTGATTGATTGACTGACTTGTAGTTGTCTAGACAAGATCACTATAGTAGCTTTATATTATTCTTGTTGTAGCTGTGCACAGACTAATAACTTGTGGCGGCCTTCAGTTGTGGATGTTTTCGGAGTGAGGTGAGGCAGGCGAGAAGTTTCCATGCCTTTCTTGGTCAATCCTCTTATAATGTTGTAAGGTCAGTCAGTCCCTGCTGATGTCTCGGCTAAGCTTCTTCTTCCTGACTAATAGGAGTTTACCTTGACAGCAGCATGCCTAGCATCCAGAGCCTTCTATTTACAAATAGAAGGCTGTGCTCAGATGTTGTTTTCAACTACATGCAGCTGATTCTATTCTAATCAACTGTCCTAACATCCACAACTTGCAAGATTACTATTTACTACACTAAAACAACATTTTTGTAAAAGCGGTAGAATATTTGTAAGGTTATGTATTAGATTAGACTTCAACTCTTCAGTGAAAGGTATCAACAGTGCATTCGGAAAGTATTCAGACCCCTTCGCTTTTCCACATTTTGTTACTTTATAGCCTTGTTCTAAACTTGATTAAATAAAACAATCTCATCAATCTACACACAGTACCCCATAATGACAAAGCAAAAACAGTTGTTTTTTTAAATAAATGTCTGCAAATCTATTTAGTTTTATAACAGGAATACCTTATTTATGTAAGTGTTCAGACCCTTTGCTTTGAGAATTGTAATTGAGCTCAGGTGCATCCTGTTTCAGTTTGATCATCCTTGAGATGTTTCTACAACTTGATTGTAATCCACCTGTGGTAAATTCAATTGATTGGACATGATTTGGAAAGGCACACACCTGTCTGTATAAGGTCACACAGTTGTCAGAGCAAAAACCAAGCCATGATGACGAAGGAATTGTCTGTAGAGCTCCGAGACAAGATTGTGTCGAGGCACAGTTCTAGGGAAGGGTACCAAAACATTTCTGCAGCATTGAAAGTCCCCAAGAACACAGTGGCCTCCATCATTCTGAAATAGAATAAGTTTGGAACCACCAAGACTCTTCCTAGAGCTGGCTGCCCGGCCAAACTGAGCAATCGGGGGAGAAGGGCCTTGGTCAGGGAGGTGACCAAGAACCCAATGGTCACTCTGACAGAGCTCCAGAGTTCCTCGGTGGAGATGGGAGAACCTTCCAGAAGGACAACTATCTCTGCAGCACTCTACCAATCAGGTCTTCATTGTAGAGTGGCCAGACGGAAGCCACTCTTTAGTAAAAGGCACACAACAGCCCGCTTGGAGTTTACCAAAAGGCACCTAAAGAACTCTCAGACCATGAGAAACAAGATTCTCTGGTCTGATGAAACCAAGATTGAACTCTGGCCTGAATGCCAAGCGGCAATTCTGGAGGAAACCTGGCACCATCCCTACGTTGAAGCATGGTGGTGGCAGCATCATTCTGCAGGGATGTTTTTCAGCGGCATGGACTGAGAGACTAGTCAGAATCGAGGGAAAGATGATCGGAGTAAAGTACAAAGAGATCCTTGATGAAAACCTGCTCAGGACTGGGTTGAAGGTCTCTGAATGTCCTTGAGTGGCCCAGCCAGAGCCCAGACTTGAACCCGATCAAACCTGAGCCTGGACTTGAACCCGATCGAACTGAAAATAGCTGTGCAGCGACGCTCCCCATCCAACTTGACAGAGCTTGAGAGGATCTGCAGAGAAGAATGGGAGAAACTCCCCAAATACAGGTGTGCCAAGCTTGTAGCGTCATACCCAAGAAGATTTGAGGCTGTAATCGCTGCCAAAGGTGCTTCAATAAAGTACTGAGTGAAGGGTCTGAATACCTATGTAAATTTGATATTTCCTTCTTTTTTTTTCGTATTTTGCACATTTGCAAAAATGTATAAAAACCTGTTTTTGCTTTGTCATTATGGGGTATTGTGTGTAAATTGATTAGGGGGAAAAACGATTTAATGCATTTTAGAATAAGGCTATAACATAACAAAATGTGGAAAAAGTCAAGGGGTCTGAATACTTTACGAATGCACTGTAAGCTTGATTATTATTTAATTAATCCATCCTCTGTCCAACATTGTGCATGCCAATCCTTTAAAAACAAATGGTTTATTCTTCCTCTTCTTCCCAGGATGGCACAGTTGGGTGCCATTGCTTCAATAATCTGTGCGATTGGAGGCGCAGCTCTCTTCGCCTCTGTTCACAAGATTGAGGAGGGACACACTGGAGTTTACTACAGGTCAGATTTATGTTATGTCTTCATTTAACAGATCTATCTGTTATGTTGCTCCCTCCTCAACGTGTCCTTGACTTGTGTGTTCCACAGGGGAGGAGCTCTCCTGACCACCACCAGTAACCCTGGGTTCCACCTCATGATGCCTTTCATCACTAACTTCAAGTCTGTGCAGGTAAGACTGGTGTCTTAGGCCCTGGGCATGACTGGTCTGACTGGGGTTTAGGCTGAAATGGAGTTGAACAAAGAGAGGAACTGAAACCTGACTGGTCTGTGAGGTTTCTGAGGTGAAATGTACTAGGGCAAAAGCTGAGGCTGGACTTCATTCAAACAGGAAAGTTTAGGCAGTTTCTTTGTTTACAAAAGTCACCCTGTGCTCGCACACTTCTTATTCTGAAAAGTGACAGCAAATCTATGATGGGAGTCTACCAGGAGTGTATTCACTAGGAACCAAACGGGGAGGGACCTGCCTATATTTGTCTAATAGGAAATCTAGGTTACGGTTTCTGTTACAGAACATTTAGCTACGAGTGTGCTACTAATGAATACACCCCTGGTAGGTTTGCAGGTTTTCATACAGTGGTATTGTCACATACACCGGATAAGTGCAGTGAAATGTGTTGTTTTACAGGGTCAGCCATAGTAGTATGGCACCCCTGGGGCAGATTAGGGTTATGTGCCTTGCTCCGATTTTTCACCTCGTCGGCTCGTGTATTCGAACCAGCTATCGTTCGGTTACTGGCCCAACGCTCTAACCGCCAGGCTACCTGCCGCCCAAAGACCTGTCAGAAGAGTTTTTGGACCATGGGGAAAATAACTACTGTGTAAATACAACAATGTAGGTTTTATTGAATTGAGCCCTACAGAAATGATGTATTTGTGGAGTGTTTAACGTCTTCTCTTTCTGTTCTTTGTAGACCACTCTACAAACAGATGAAGTGAAGAATGTACCATGTGGCACAAGGTAGGATTGTCTGTCACCACTGCCCGAAATAAACTTCATGGATGGAAAGATTACCAGCTACTTTTATCTCCATTCTTGAAAATGTATTGCATGTATGTCTAGTTACATTCTGTTTTATTTGTTCAGTGGGGGAGTGATGATTTACTTTGACCGGATAGAAGTGGTGAACTACCTGGTACCCTCAGCAGGTAAAGTCATAAGCCAATGCATCAAACATTGGAGCAATTTTGACAAGGGGCTCAAGTTTTGTCTCTCTCAACACAAAACTAAAACTGATCTCTTTAGTATATACGCTATATTGTTTCAAAACCAGTGAAACCCATGCATTGTAACAGTGTGTTGTCTGCTGCATCATCATTCCAAAGGGAGGCTACTCCATGTTCTCTCAAAGTGTGCTCCGAGTCTCTTTTGTTATGACAAATGTAAGGGGTGGGTGGAACGAGGGGAAGCCTGGCGCGTGATGGTTGTGTACTTAGCAGTGTTGTAGTAACTGAGACCTGTCTCTTTTTTTTCACCATTCTGAATTTCTAAAGAATCGGTATGTTGTTGTAAAATACGAACACAGATATACTGGACATTTTGAACTGTTATGCTGGCAATTTGACACAATTTACTATCCCCCTCCAGTCTTGATCTTGACTCTGACTCTATTTGCTCCGGTCTTGAGTCAGTCTCGCTTCAGGTGGTCTCGAACACAACACTAGTACTTGGCAACCATTTTGAACACAGCTTACTGTAACCCTGCGATAGACTAGCTTCCGGTCCAAGGGGTGTTACTTGTACATCAAGCTGCCTGATGCTAAGAAACAGGAGGCTTCTGCCCTATGGACCGTTCTGGCTCGGACCAAGCTCCGTATTTACTGTAGCAGCTACTACTTACTTACTTCATACTGCTTTCACATAGGATTTACGGTACTGTATCAAAAAAAAAATAAAACAAATGTAATATTGAATACCTTTCAGATATAAAGAAAAGGTGGGAAAAAAGTTGGCGGTATGGTAAAGTTGGTGTAAATTTCTTGGTGTGAAAGGGATATTACTGTAGCGGGGAGAACGGAGGGGAGAACGGCTCATAATAAGGGCCGGAACGGAGCAAATGGAATGGCACAAACACCTGGAAACTGTGTTTGATACCATTCCACCAATTCCGTTCCAGTCATTGCCACGAGCCCGTTCTCTCCAATTAAGGTGCCACCAACCTCCTGTGCTGTAGTCATTCTTCTTTGTCCTTTCTCTGCAGTGTATGATATAGTGAGGAACTTCACAGCGGATTACGACAAGGCCCTGATATTCAACAAGGTTCACCATGAGCTCAACCAGTTCTGCAGCGTCCACTCTCTACAGGAGGTCTACATCGGCTTGTTCGGTAACTAATCAATATTCAAAGGGTTTCAAAGGCCTAGTGTTGTCTCTGGGTGGTCCCAAATGGCATCCAATTCCCTACATAGTGCACTACATACTGCAAAACTACTATACTGTATAGTGAATAGGGTGGTGTGTGGGATGCAGCCTATGTCTCCATTGTGTGCGCTTGTGCGTGCGTGCGTGTGCGTGCGTGTGTGTGTTGGTTTCCCTCAGACCAGATAGATGAAAACCTGAAGCTGACCCTACAGGAGGATCTGACCTGCATGGCTCCTGGACTCATTATACAGGTACTGAGACTGGGAAGGAGACATGGAAGGAGGAAGAGACAGCAAACCATCTTAGAGAATCCTTGCATATCAGTATAAATATGTTTTTATTGAAGGTTTATATGCAAGGAATCCCGATTTGATTGATTTGATTTACTCGATACTCCACTTATCCTTGTGTGATCCAGGTAGAGCCACACGCACACAGGGGGTTGAATGGCAGACAGGAAACAGGGTTAAGTTGAAAGTATTGTGCAAGGTTAAAGTAGAATACTGTACTTCAACTTTATGAGGCTCCATATTGTGATAATGAATGCCAGGTGATGAGTGGGCTGCTAAGCGGCCTGGATGGACTTCAGTTACCAGCTAGAACTTAATGAAAGACGATAAACAGAACAGATCCCATGTTGCAATATCTGGACTGGAAAACGATGAGAGATTCTGTCAGACTCAAAAATGAGACAGCGAGATGGAGTGAGAGAAATAATCATTTCCTCCCCGACCCCACCTCTGCTCATTCCTTTCCAGTTTTAAGGCCCCTCTGGGTTTAAACACTTAGCTTTTTGTCCTCATTAATCCTCTAGAAGAAACTACAATAACAGCTGTAGGTTCTGCCAGGAACGAATAACACTACAGCACAGTTCACTTCAGAGAGAGTTTGGGGGAGGAGTAAGATTGCATTTGTTCTTTTGTGCTCCCAAATTGAACTAGGTCTGTGCCCCAAAGGGCACCCTATTCCCATGACCAGAGCACTATGGGGCTGGGTCAGAGGTAGTGCACTACAAAGGGAATAGTTTGTCGTTTGGCATTTGGCCTAGATGATTCCCTGGTGATGGAATGCCTCTTATTGCCATGTAATGACTTGCAGTTCCACAGTAAAACAAATGTTCAATATGATCTCAATCATCTCTCCGTCACCCCTCTTTTTCACGGTTGTGGTTCGGCAATCTTGACCACAGGCGGTCCGAGTCACGAAGCCCAACATCCCTGAGAGCATTCGGAAGAACTACGAGATGATGTGAGTAGAACAGTTGGCTGTGTAACACTGAAACATTCTAGAACACTGCAACACTCCATATTCCCAACTCCCTGACGTCCTGTATTCATATTCTCCTCAAACCTGGATGTATCCCAAATGGCACCCTATTTCCTCTATAGTGCATGATCTTTGACAAGTGCACTACATAGGGAATAGTATGCTATTTGGGACACTCATCACTTCCATCTGGGGGGCTTTAGTAATGGACTTTTTAAACCTGTCTGTTGTTGTGTTTAGAATGTTCTGGTGAGGGATGGGACACATGCTGCATGCTGTGGGACTAGAGAAAGATATTAACCAACTTTTAGCATGCACCTTTGATCTCTCTCTGTGTGTGTGTGTTTAGGGAGGCTGAGAAGACAAAGCTTCTGATTTCTGCTCAGACTCAGAAGGTGGTGGAGAAGGAGGCGGAGACAGAGCGGAAGAGGGCTGTGATCGGTCAGACACTAACGCACTATGACCTTTACATTTTCACAGAAAAAAAAATATCAAACTGACATTTTATAATAATACATTACATTTATAAACAAATGACTGTAAGTCTGTTTTGTTGAACTCATTTTTAAGAGGAATTCTGCCCGTTTTCTCATTTAATCCCAGAATGTAAGGCTCATTTCCTGTCTCCTCCATGTGCTGCTCTACAGAGGCAGAGAAGTTGGCTCAAGTGGCTGAAATCAAGTTTAGCCAGAAAGTCATGGAGAAAGAAACAGAGAAAAGGATCTCTGAAATCGAAGGTGTGTATGTGTGTTTGGCAAAACAATAAGACTGTATATTTAAGCAATAAGGCCAGAGGGGGTGTGGTATATGGCCAATATACCACAGCTCAGGGCTGTTCTTTGCAACACGGAGTGCCTGGATACAGAGCCGTGGTATATTGGCAATATAACGCGAACCCCATGGGTGCCTTATTGCTATTATAAACTGGTTACCAACGTAATTAGAGCAGTAAAAATACATGCTTTTGTCATACCCGTGGTATACGGTCTGATATATCACGGCTTTCAGCCAATCAGCATTCAGGGCTCCAGCCACCCAGTTTATAATTGTCATTAGGCCACTGGTCAGTGAAATGGCATGCTAGCATAACAGGGCTTTTAAGATGCTCTACATTTTTTTCCTTTTCCCTGTGGGTCATGATGATAGACAGAGGTGTCTCCTGAAGATTGACTATGGGAGCTCAAAGCTTAGTGCAATACATTTAGACATACCCCGTCACTGCCCCCTCCTGTCTTCAGAAACGCAGCACCTGTTTCCACGATGGTGTCGTAGCCTATTCCCTTATCATAACCTTTCTTTTTGTTTCTCCGGCTAGGCCTACGTTACACATTTTCGCATGTGCTAGGCTATCCATGGAAAGTAAACTTGTCGTATTCTCACGTGGGGAGAGGGAACATAAGCTCTGGCATAGACAAATTGGAACGTTTTAGCACAACACAAATAAGGGACAGTTCCCGGCTCGACACACTCAGTGCGTGGCTGGTAGCCTTATGTCTGCCTCGCCACTCACAAAATGTAGTTCGTAACACAACAAGCTCCTGGGTTTTTAAAAGTATTATCTTGATTTTAAAATGTTTCCGACCCACAATGTAATTCTGAACCGCGAGCCAACCCACCGGTTGAAATAATGTTTTCATTCCACCCGCCAGCTGATTATTTTTGCGAATCACCCGCCGGGAACCGTGGATATCTGACCCGATGCAGAACTATACTAACGATTGGCCCAATAGGGTAAATGCAGATGGGCAACCCTATGCTTCAGCCTATTTATGTATAGCCACTATGCTGCATCAGTTGGGCTACAGGTATTAATGCTAATAGCATACCTGATAATATGGACCATACATAGGTTATAGGCATGGTCCAATATGTGAAAATGATTTTACTAGGAGGTGGAAATAATATTATAGATGGCGTCAACACAATTTGACGTCTAACCCCTGGGTTGCAGACGGAGCATTCTTGGCTAAGATGAAGGCCAGGGCCGATGCAGAGTTCTACACAGCAGAGAGAGCGGCCGAGGCCAATAAGGTGAGAGGAACATACTGTGAGGAACAGCTGGTCCTCCTTGGCCCTAACCCTTCCACATTTGCAGATCTGAAGGATTTGTAAAATCAGGGTGGTGAAAGATTTCTCAGCTCCCTCCATGTTGCTTCCTCCATGCAGATCTACAAATATCCAAGGCTTAGAGCCAAGGGGAGGTGGTAGGGAGGGAATTCAGACTGGCTGGAACAGTGAGAGAGAGAGAGAGAACACACTGCCCCTCAGGCTACAATCTAACAGCATCACAGGACAGCCATCACTGGCTTCTGCCTTCTCTCTCTCTCCTCTCTCCCTCCATCTCCACCCTCACTTTCTTTCTCTCCCCCCTCTCTCTCTCCACTCCCAGTTGAAGCTGACGCCAGAGTATCTGCAGCTTATGAAGTTCCAGGCCATAGCAGCTAACAGTAAGATCTACTTTGGGAGTAAGATCCCCCAGATGTTTGTTGACTCTGG
Source organism: Salvelinus fontinalis (assembly GCF_029448725.1). Classification (NCBI taxonomy): domain Eukaryota; kingdom Metazoa; phylum Chordata; class Actinopteri; order Salmoniformes; family Salmonidae; genus Salvelinus; species Salvelinus fontinalis. Next base: position 29,425,184 of record NC_074668.1, on the reverse strand, counting down.
CCCCTCCACTAAGGCCTCTGATGCCATGGACGTCCTAACTGAACAGATCCTGGACCTAGACTGATGGAGGGATGGAAAGGAGAAGAGACCCATCCCAGGACTGGAGCTGTGGAGCTAGGCCCATGCCAGCCACAAGGTGGGTGAAAGATGAGCCTTGGGTACGTGTCCCAAATGGAATCCTATTCCCTATATAGTGCACTACTATTTTTTGAAGTATCTGGCCAGTGAAAATCTTAGTTTAAAAATTGATATTCTGTTAACTCATACCAAAATGTTTTTGACTTGTCTTATTCATATTTGTGGCCAAAGAACTTTATACATTTTTAGGGAAAAAACACTTCAAAAACCCCACCTCAAACAGTCCATTAAAAAAAAAATGTTATGCTTGCTATTTTCTCATAAAACATGTCACGTTGGCTGAGCTGGCCAATGAGCGGTCTACTAGCGTGAATATTTTTAATGACCAGTATACGGCCACACCATTCTGTTGTTGGGTTACGCCCACACCATTCAAACACAGGAAAGCTGCTTTTTAACATAATTAATTGCCAGGTTTTTTGGAAGGAAAACTATTTCACTCATATGTTATTAATTATAGGTCATATTTCATAGAAGTCTGGTACACAGATACTTTAAAGAGGCAATCGGCAGTTGCTACGTTCACGCTTGTTTTACTCCAGTGTTTGTTCACAAAGTAAATGTAAACAAACACTATATAGCCTCAACATGACCCATAGCTCTGTTTATTAATTTTAGTGGTTACATTCTTCCAGCCCCATCCCTCATCTTTTTACCAAACATTTAAAAATATATATACTGCTGATTGCCTTTTGAAAGCGCAACTGAAGGCAAACAACTTCTCTGATAGAAAATGGCATATGTGGCATCTATATTAGTCAAACATTTATTCTAGTGTCAAAATTTACTACAAAGTGTAAATAGGATAATTTTGTACATAAAGTCAGTCTTGTCCAAAACTGAGTTTTGTAAGTGAGTTCTTCATGACTTACTTGAGGGTTGGGTTTTGATTTCAACAATGCTCACTTGCCCACTAACACAGGGTTACACAGCTGTGGTGATTGCCTCTATCCAATCCTACTGCAGAACACACAGACAGTGAGACATACCTGCCCATTAGCAGGTAACCCGGGACCGGTTTAAAAAATGAATGGAAGTATGGAGGTGGTTTTGTGCCTACAAAAAAAGGGGTTAAATATGTGTCCCAAAAAACTAAATATTTCCTGAACTTTCTTATATCTCCTAGATATAGGACAGACACTTCAAAACCTTATCCCTTATGATTTCCTGTCTTTTTTCCCATTAATGAATGTATTATTCAGTGCATTTCTAAAGCCCAAATTATATTTTTAATCACATTTTTGTATATATTTTTTTGATACCTGCATGGGCCTAAAATTCCAAATCAAATGGCTAACTGATCCATGGTTTGACCAATTCCATGTCAGCTTAGTAGAACCCCTACCCATAAGTGCACTACTACCCATAAGGCTCTGGTCAAAAATAGTACACTATATAGGGAATAGGGTGCCTTTTGGGATGCTACCCTGGACCGGAGGTTTTACTAGCCCTACAACAGACTATTCTAAGATTGTATGCGAAACAATGATATATTGAATGTAACAGTGTGGTTTGGGACATTTTAAACATGAATTGAACTTTTGCAAGTGTATGATGTATGTTTTGTAACTTGATTTAATTGGTAGTGCTTTCATGTATTTTCTATGTTTTGCATAGCTCATAATACTGTAAGTGTATGAGATAGTTGTGTATGATTAACTACATTATTAATGATTCATTTACTTAATCATACACAATACATTGTTTGGAATACCTAGTTTCTTCATACAGATCCCTCTCCTATATGAATTGGCTGACTGTCTTTATCTTATCTCACCAGGATCTTATCATAATAGCAGATGTAACAGATCTTGACTAGCCCACTGAATGAACATTACTTGACCTCTGTTTCAGAGAGTGAGCATTGATATTCAATTGTTTTTTGACTCAAGAAAAGTCCAGGTTGACTTGTTTTTCTCTCAATTATCTAGTTATGCTGGACAAAAGGCCATTGTTATATTCATGTCTGCTCTTGAGAGAGTGTCCTAGACACAACAGAGAGTATCTGTTAGACTTGAGATATTGAGAAACAAGCTTCTCCTTGAGTGTAAACATTGTCCCATGCTGGAAAAGAGAGAACAATGGCTTCTCTGTCAGTAGTAGTCATAGTATGAGGGATACAGATGAACACATTGACAAACCACCCTCCACTCAAAGCACTTTCTACTGGTGGTGTTTGACGGTTGGTCTCATGCTTTGCCACTCATTTTAAACCATCCCATTTTATTTTCTGGTATTGACTACAAATGTTGTAGGAATGGCAATGAACTACACAGATGGAAACCTTTTCTGAAACTGAGGCAGACTTTGGGCTGAAACTCTCCTGGTCTTGCTTGGGAAGGGGGGTGACATTAGAAAAGGGTTTGGGACTCACTATAAAAGTATAAATTATCTTCCGCATCAAATCTTCCTGGGAATTTTGGATTTGTGACATTATCTAATTGTACATTATACAAAAAGTTCTACATGCAATACAAGCCTCACACTCATTGATGAACCATCTTAACCCTCTGCTATTGCCTATCCCCATGATTTGGTGAAGGGGTGATACCACATAAAATCCAATTTTATTGGTAACACACATATATTTAGCAGATGTTATTGCGGGTGTAGTTAAATGCTTGTGTTCTTAGCTCCAACAGTGCAGTAGTATCTTAACAATTCACAACAATACACACATGTAAAAGAATGGAATTAGGAAATAAATTAATATTAGGATGACCAATGTCAGAGTGGCATTGACTAAAATACAGTATGAAATTAGTAAAGCAGTATGTAAACATTATTAAAGTGACTAGTGTTCCATTATTAAAGTGACCAGTGACTCCATGTCTATGTACATAGGGCAGCAGCCTCGTAAGGTGCAGGGTTGTGTAACGGGGGACAGCCGGCTAGAGAGCGCTATTTAACAGTCTGATGGCCTGTCCAACCACTCCCAGTTCAGTATTCGAGAAAAAAATTAAAATAGCAACTTTTGTCGTTATCTGCTAGGCATTTCATACAGGTTCTACATGAAGAAGAAAAAAGATTCCCCTGACATTGGATATTAAGAGCATTACAGGTGCGTGCTTTAACAGTAGATTTTATTCTGATTAGTCCTTTCTCGTCTGCGGTTCATGACAGACCATGTCCATAGATGTTAATCTCGTCAGTGTGACGCATGTTTGTTGAAGATTGGACCAGACCTCGTTATTTTCGAAATAAAATCTAGTCATCTTACATGGAAAGGAATGGTGGAAAGAAAAAAACAATAGTGTGTTTTTTTTCTTGTTATTAGCTGACATATGTTAGTCATTCATATTGGAAGGATGAGTCAATGGTATAAACATGTAATGGGGTTTTCATGAAAGATGCAACAGCAGCTTTTTGACTCTTTCACACACTGGTGCCCTCAGTGTAGTGTTAGACTGAGTTCATTTGGGGTGAATCATTTGTATGTTTTTCACCAACGCTTTGACTAAAGCAATGACAACTTGTTTGAGAGGCACTTGTGTTGTATCCATTAAACTGTTCTCTCAATGTAACACTGGTTTGTTCTGGCTGAGTTAGCTTCGTTAGCCGTGTGAGTGACAACCTGTATAAACTGTTTGTTAGACTCTCTCAGGTTGACTTGACTGATAATGACTTGAAGGAGACTCTTTTTGCGCTCGCTCACTGATGTTAAATTGTGAATCAGAAATCCATAATTTTGTAACGTACACAATAAAATGTGTTTTTCTTTGACGACGAGGTACTTTGTCTTGAAATGTAGTCTGTTTTTATTGCCTTTTTCTTACATTGCCCTTTCACATCTGTCAAACAAGAAAGGCTGATGAATCTTGATTTTGCAATTTAGGAGGGGTAGACAGTTACATACCACAGCCTATTAGCAAAATTATATTTATTATCTGCTTATGTTATTTAAACTATGATATCTTCACTGACATTCAGACTATTGCACACCATATGGACTGGATTTCAGAAGTTATGGAGAAGAGAAGTTACCCAATTTCAGGTGCAGGTGAAATGTTTAATAAAACAACAAAACCAGTAATGAGACAATTCCATAAGGCTACACGCCAGTAAACAAGAACAATACCACCTGGTGAGAAAACATAAGGGAGTGACATATAAAGGGGAGGAAATGATGAAGTCCAGGAGAAGATGTCAGTATAGTATTTCATAATGTAGCACGTTTTTTTTTTTTTTTTTTAACTAGGCAAGTCAGTCAGAACACATTCCTACTTACAATGACGGCCTAGGAACAGTGGGTTAACTGCCTTGTTCAGAGGCAGAGCGACAGATTTTTACCTTGTCAGCTCGGGGATTCGATCTAGCAACACTTTTGGTTACTGGCCCAATGCGCTAACCACTAGTCTACCTGCCGCCTCAAGATGACTTGATAACCTAGTGTACATTGTCAAGTGCTGACAGTTCAATCACCTGTTATCTCCTGTGAGAAACCCCCTAGATTCCCAATCTGGTATGCCGGATGTGTAATCAGAAGACTGCGTAGGCAGGAACCAAGGTGACAATATCCCTGCTTCAGATTCAGGCTTGTAGAGGTAATTTCAAGCATGAGACATGTCTAGGATTGCAAAGGGAGGGTATATTACTGGTAACTACCAGAACTTGGTAACTTTCAAGTTTTTAAAAAATTAGATCACATGACATCTAGTGGCCTTATTGGGTACATCAGATTATCACAGGTGTCTGTAATTATCTCTGGCCCCTCCATGTGGTCATATAAAATAAGATGATTTTAAAATAAACAATATAATGACAAAGCTAATATCTTTATCTGAAGTCGGGTCTATGACATGAATTGCTTTAATCCCATAAAATTATCACAGGCTTTTAGTTTAAATGGAACACATTGAGAACACATTGATTAAAACTCAGATATCCCTGTTCCAGAGAGGGGCCCCACGCAAGATGTTTGTGAAACCATCTGGCTCCAGCATGGTATCATACACTAGACGTAACATAGTAAATGAAAATACAGGACACTGAAATTAGTATATGTTACGTTTGGTAGGGTTACATAAGACAGAAGGTTACTTAAGGCAAACACTAAAGGAGGGTAGTTGGTCAGGGTGGATGAGTGGGCGGGTAACGTGAACGTCTAGCAACCCAACAGTTGCATGTTTGAATCTCATCACGGACCACATTAGCATTTTTATTCATTAGCAACTACTTACTACTGTTTAGCTACTTTGCAACTACTTAGCATGTTAGCTAACCTTAGCCCCTAGCCTAGCTAATGTTAGCCATAAAAAAATGGAATTTGTAACATATCATACAAAATGGAGGGAGGCAGATTTACTATGTTCTTCACAAAGAGGGCAACAGATGCTACTGAGCCAGATGTCTATGTGTCAGGGGAGAAGCTCCAGGTGGTATCTGATTTTAAGTACCTTGGCATCATACTTGATTCCAACCTCTCTTTTAAAAAGCATGTGAAAAAGGTAATTCAAATAACCAAATTCAACCTAGCTAATTTCCGATTTATACGAAATTGTTTGACTACAGAGGTAGCAAAACTGTACTTCAAATCTATGATACTCCCCCACTTAACATACTGCTTGACTAGTTGGGCCCAAGCTTGCTGTACAACAGTAAGACCTATTCAGTCTGTCTACAAACAGGCTCTCAAAGTGCTTGATAGGAAGCCCAATAGCCATCATCACTGTCACATCCTCAGAAAGCATGAGCTCCTGAGTTGGGAAAATCTTGTGCAATACACTGATGCATGTCTTGTATTCAAGATTCTAAATGGCTTGGCTTCCCCTCCACTCAGTATTTTTGTTAAACAGAAAACCCAAACATATGGCAGCAGATCCACAAGGTCTGCCATGAGAGGTGACTGTGTAGTTCCCCTAAGGAAAAGTACCTTTAGTAAATCCGCTTTTTCTGTGAGAGCTTCCCATGTCTGGAATGCACTGCCATCAGACACACATAACTGCACCACATATCACACTTTCACAAAATGCTTGAAGACATGGCTAAAGGTCAATCAGATTTGTGAACATGGTCCCTAGCTGTGTGTTGCCGCTTTCCATGTCTGTTGTCTGTAACTTGTGAGGTGTGGAAACACTTTGTTGCTTTTATGAATTTTGTCTTGCTGCTTTTTGTTCTATGTTGCTCTGCCTGTATGCTACGTCTTGCTTGTCCTATGTTGCTATGTCTGTATGCTATGTTGCTATTGTCTATATTGTAATTGTTTTTAATAACCTGCCCAGGGACTGCGGTTGAAAATTAGCCGGCTGGCTAAAACCGGCACTTTTACTGAAACGTTGATTCATGTGCACTGTCCCTGTAAAAATAAAATAAAACTCAACTATGTTACCTACCCCTAACTATCATACAAAATGGATGATGGACATCCACAAATTAATGCATGCCATACGAAATGTAACATACTGTATCATACTAAATTGAGGGAGACAGATTTACTATGTTACCTATAGTCTATGAGACCAGGCTGTGCTGCTGACTTGTATAAATTGGAATGTGATTTTTTTTTAAACATTTATTGCTTCTGTGGATCTATTACCCTCCCACCAAACAACAGACAAGCGTGTTCTGTCAACCATTGTGGAAGAGAAAATAAGTATTCACTCGAGCAACTAAATGCGTACCTTCAGCTGGAGACAGTGAATTGAAGAAACTACATCATGGACTACGTTATTACAAAGTAGTAGCCAACACACTTGGATAAATGCTGAGAACACTTCATGATGGTCATTTTTGGTTTGATTAAAAAATAACCCTTCGTTTGCTGTTATTATGAATATTAGTACTTTTCTAAAACATGGGAACCCAGATGGACTGCTGCTCCAGGCGCTGTGGGATGATCTGCGAGCACAACGGGAGTTCCTCACGTCACCTTTCCTGCCCGCATGCTTCGCTTTCCTCATCCACCTTCTCCTCTGCGCACCTTTTCTAGCCTTTGAAGTGCTGGGATGTTTCTGGCCACGGATAAATCTCTACAGGATCTCGAGGACCGCTGAACCGTTGCTGTTGTGTTTGCAGCGATGGGTTGACTGCTGTTGGAGGATTTTTCTGAAATACCTGACAACTGTTCTCCCAGCCACAGCGCTTTATCAAAGAGTAAGGATTCCAAGATTTCCCGAACTCGCGCCATCATGCAGCCTGCTCATTGGGGAGGTTATCGCGTGCCTACTTCTATTTGATGCGCTGTTCTTTTTATGGCATTATTCCATGCATCGGTAAGCTTGAACCAGAATCTAGGTTTACAGCACAGGAGGTTGGTGGCACATTCATTTGGGAGGACTGGCTCCTGGTAATGGCTGGAGTGGAATAAATGGAATGGTATTAAACACATGGTTTCCAGCTTTCTGAAACGTTTATGTCAAGTAACTTGGATGCAGTGAGCAGTGTTGCATTAAAATCATCTCAAACAAATTTGGTAATACACAAATCAAGTAAAACATTAAAATTGCATTACTAACCACGTTTCCATCAACAGTTTTATGCAAGTAAAGTTATACCGTATATAAAAAATTAAAATCACGACAGCTGTGATAGAAACGGGTAGTTTCAGTACAATTTTGTAAATGCCGACAGATCATTTGTTCGTTCGACATGGTGGGATCTTTTTGTGTCTGTAAAATTAATAATGCGAGAAATGGTGGTGGCAACACCTTTATGCACAAATATTGATATAATAACCATCATATCGAAGTAAACTTGGGAGTCTGTCACGCCCTGGCCTTAGTATTCTTTGTTTTTCTTTATTATTTTAGTTAGGTCAGGGTGTGACATGGGGAATGTTTGTGTTTTGTTGGTTTTGGGTGATTATATGGTAAAGGGGGTGTTGGGTGTAGTGTATGGGATTGTGTTGAGTGCATGTGTCTAGCGTTGTCTATGTTGGTTTAGTTGTCTAGGAGAGTCTATGGTTGCCTGAATGAGTTCCCAATTAGAGACAGCTGATTTCTGTTGTCTCTGATTGGGAGCCATATTTAGGGTACCCATAGGCTTTCATGTGATGTGGGTAATTGTCTATGTGATACGTTTGTAGCCTGTGTGTACACATCGTTATTTAGCTTCACGATCGTTTTCTTGTTTTGTTTAGTGTGTAAGTGTTTTTGTTTCGTTTTGCCTTCATATTCATTAAAAGGAATATGGCTTACTTTCCTACTGCTGCGTTTTGGTCCGTCAATCCTCCACACGATCGTGACAGAATTACCCACCAATATAGGACCAAGCGGCATGTAAAGCGGCAACAGGACCCACCTACCCACCGAGGATTCTTGGACATGGGAGGAGATACTGGATGGTAAGGGGCCGTGGGCACAACCGGGAGAATATCGCCTTCCTCGTGAAGAGCTGGAGGCAGCTAAAGCCGAGAGGAGGCGATATGAGGAGGCAGCACGGAGACAAGGCTGGAAGCCCGTGAGTACAACCCAAAAATTTCTTGGGGGGGGCCTTAAAGGGAGTGTGGCGAAGTCAGGTAGGAAACCTGCGCCTACTCCCTGTACTTACCGTGGAGAGCGAGAGTACGGGCAGACACCGTGTTACGCAGTAGAGCGCACGGTGTCTCCTGTACGCGTGCATAGCCCGGTTCGGTACATTTCAGCTCCTCGTATCGGCCGGGCTAGACTGAGCGTTGAGCCGTATGTCATGAAGCCGGCCCAACGCATCTGGTCACCAGTGCGTCTCCTCGGGCCGGCGTACATGACACCAGCCTTACGCATGGTGTCCCCGGTTCGCCTACATAGCCCGGTGCGGGTTTTTCCACCTCCCCGCACTGGTCAGGCGACGGGGAGCATACAACCAGGTAAGGTTGGGCAGGCTCGGCGCTCAAGGGAGCCAGTACGCATGCACGGTCCGGTATTTCCGGCGCCACCTCCCCGCCCCTACCCAGTACCACCAGTGCCTCCTCCACGCACTAGCCCTATGGTGCGTGTCTCCAGCCCTTTACCACCAGTGCATAAACCACGCACCAAGCCTCCTGTGTGTCCCCAGAGTCCTGTGCGTCCTGTTGCTGCTCCCCGCACTAGCCCTGAGATGCGTGTCCCCAGTCCGGTACCACCAGTTCCGGCACCACGCACTAGGCCTAATGTGCGCTCCCAGGGTCCAGTATGCCCTGTTCCTGCTCCCCGCACTAGCCCTGAGATGCGTGTCCCCAGCCCGGTACCACCAGTTCCGGCACCACGCACCAGGCCTACAGTGCGCCTCAGCCGGCAAGAGTCTGTCGTCTGCACAGCGATGCCTGAACTGCCCGTCTGCCAAGCGCCATCTGAGCCATCCGTCTACCCAGCGCCATCTGAGCCATCCGTCTGCCCCGAGCCATTAGAGCCGCCCGTCTGTCCCGAGCCGTCAGAGCCGTTCGTCAGTCAGGAGCCGCTAGAGCCATTCGTCAGACAGGATCTGCCAGAGCCGCCAACCAGACAGGATCTGCCAGAGCCGCCAACCAGACAGGATCTGCCAGAGCCGCCAACCAGACAGGATCTGCCAGAGCCGCCAACCAGACAGGATCTGCCAGAGCCGCCAACCAGACAGGATCTACCAGATCCGCAAGCCAGCAATGAGCAGCCAGATCCGTCAGCCAGCCATGAGCAGCCATATCCGTCAGCCAGCCATGAGCAGCCAGATCCGTCAGCCAGCCATGAGCAGCCAGATCCGTCAGCCAGCCATGAGCAGCCAGATCCGTCAGCCAGCCATGAGCAGCCAGATCCGTCAGCCAGCCATGAGCAGCCAGATCCGTCAGCCAGCCATGAGCAGCCAGATCCGTCAGCCAGCCATGAGCAGCCAGATCCGTCAGCCAGCCATGAGCAGCCAGATCCGTCAGCCAGCCATGAGCAGCCAGATCCGTCAGCCAGCCATGAGCAGCCAGATCCGTCAGCCAGCCATGAGCAGCCAGATCCGTCAGCCAGCCATGAGCAGCCAGATCCGTCAGCCAGCCATGAGCAGCCAGATCCGTCAGCCAGCCATGAGCAGCCAGATCCGTCAGCCAGCCATGAGCAGCCAGATCCGTCAGCCAGCCATGAGCAGCCAGATCCGTCAGCCAGCCATGAGCAGCCAGATCCGTCAGCCAGCCATGAGCAGCCAGATCCGTCAGCCAGCCATGAGCAGCCAGATCTGTCAGCCAGCCATGGGCCGTCCCTCAGTCCGGAGCTGCAGTCCCTCAGTCCGGAGCTGCCCCTTATCCTGGTGCTGCCCCTTATCCTGGTGCTCTCCCTTATCCTGGTGCTGCCCCTTACCCTGGTGCTGCCCCTTACCCCGGTACTGCCCCTTAGTCCGGAGCTGCCCCTTAGTCCGGAGCTGCCCCTTAGTCCGGAGCTGCCCCTTATTCCGGAGCTGCCCCTTAGTCCGGAACTGCCCCTTAATTCAGTGGGGTTAATGTGGAGGGGGGTCATTTGGAGGAAGCTAAGGAGGCGGTTAGTGACTGTGGTGGGGTGGGGACCACGACCAGTGCCGGAGCCGCCACCGTGGAAGGAAGCCCACCCAGACCCTCCCCTAGACTGTGTAATGGTGCGCCCGGAGTTCGCACCTTAAGGGGGGGGTTATGTCACGCCCTGGCCTTAGTATTCTTTGTTTTTCTTTATTATTTTAGTTAGGTCAGGGTGTGACATGGGGAATGTTTGTGTTTTGTTGGTTTTGGGTGATTATATGGTAAAGGGGGTGTTGGGTGTAGTGTATGGGTTTGTGTTGAGTGCATGTGTCTAGCGTTGTCTATGTTGGTTTAGTTGTCTAGGAGAGTCTATGGTTGCCTGAATGAGTTCCCAATTAGAGACAGCTGATTTCTGTTGTCTCTGATTGGGAGCCATATTTAGGGTAGCCATAGGCTTTCATGTGATGTGGGTAATTGTCTATGTCAGGGGTGTCAAACTCATTTCGCATCGTGGGCCACATACGGCCTAGGGAGATGTCAAGTGGGCCGGACCATTAAAATTATACCATACTCTGCTATAAATAACCAAAATATCATGTCTTTCCTTTGTTTTGGTGTAAAGAAGCACAAGAACATTAGGAAAATATTGAAATTTAATGAACTATCCTTTTACAAAACATTTCATGAAACACCTCATATTTCCTTTGATAAAAGTAAATTGCACATTTGTCTTTCACAAATATGCATTGCAACTGATCCCACTGATTGTACAAAGGCACAAAACTTTAATTGGTACAGAAAAATATAGTAATGCACTTTAAGATTAAATGAGACTTTTAAAGAAAGGAATTTTTAAACCACTTACACATACGCATATAAAATCTAAATGTAATCCCTGCGTACACCTTACAAACTAAGGAGAGTGATTTTAAATGTGTAATGAAGAAAGTGTTCGCCTGTCCTGTAAATCTGTAAACTTCATACATGAAACATACATACACATACAATACATACTGAAAATTTATGGAGTTGTATGAACAGTAGAATTCCATCACACAACTTTTGTTTTGAAGCTGCTGACTAACATTAAAGTGCACATTTTTTAAATCACCACAGTAAGGATTCATCTTCACAGAGCTGTATTCTTTCAATGCAAACAGTATCTAAGGCAGCATTTTAAAGGTGTTAGTCTAGTCTGGACTTGTATTTGTTCCTGAAACTTGGCATCTTTTGGCCTGTACAAGTGCATCAACACCAGGTGTCATGTCCTGACTAGCTGTCACTTTCAGAATGTCATTTAAGTGCTTGTTTGTGAGCCTTGAACGCATTTTTGTTTTATTGATATTCATCACTGAGAAAATTTGTTCACAAAGGTAGGTTGTCCCAAACATGCACAAAATTTTAGCAGCCAGGGCTGTTAATTTGGGGTACCCTGGTAGTAGATACTGATAAAATCTGTCCAGACCTACAGAGGCAAATTTGCCCTTCAAATCTGCATCACACTGCAAATCAATTATCTCTAGCTGAATTTCGACCGGCAGATCAGAAGCTTTAACTGTGAAAGGTGGCGAAAAACTGAAAATTCTGTCTCAAGTTCACCAAATACCTGAAAACGTTTCTCAAACTCCCGCAGTAGTCCTGCAATTTTGTCTTTGTACCGTTTCATGTCCGCATCAGGTCTGGTCACACACACATCTCTCAGACAGGGGAAATGAGCAGGGTTGCCATTTGCCAGTTGCATCTCCCACAAAGTCAGCTTCAACTTAAATGCATGTATGTTGTCAGAAAACTGTGTGACAACTTTTTTGCGGCCTTGCAACATTTTGTTCAGATTGTTCAAGTGTTCAGTAATATCAACCAAGAATGCAAGGTCCCGTAGCCATTCCTGAGATTGTAATTCCAACACCGGTTTTCCTTTTTTCTCCATGAACTGTCCGATTTCCTCTCGTAGATCAAAGAAATGCCTCAGCACAGCGCCTCGGCTTAACCATCTCACTTCGGTGTGGTATGGCAGGCTGTGGGTAATGTTGCTGTCGCTGAGAAGTTTGTCAAACTGACGATGGTTCAGACCTCTGGACCGGATGAAATTTACAGTGCGAACAACCACCTCCATGACGTGGTCCATTTTCAGCGACTTGCAACACAATGCCTCCTGGTGCAAAATACAGTGAAATGTCCAGAAACGATCTCCTCCATTAAGGGCTTGTACTTTGTCTTTGAACTTTGTCGCGACACCTGCTTTCTTTCCGACCATGGATGGCGCGCCGTCTGTAGCCAGGCTGACAGCGCTGGACCAGTCCACTCCAACTCTGTCCAATGCAGCAACGACAGAGCTCTGTCCACTCTGTCCATTGGCACCAACTCAAGAAACTCTTCAGTAACAGTCAATGTCTCATCAACTCCTCGAATAAATATGGCCAGTTGGGCCACGTCTGTGATGTCAGTGCTCTCGTCAATTGCCACGGAAAATGCAATAAATGACTTGACTCTCTGTTTCAATTGACTGTCTAAATCTGCCGATAGTTCCGAAATCCTCTCTGCTATAGTATTCCTCGTCAGGCTAATATTGGCAAAAGCTTGTCGCTTCTCGGGACATACAAGTTCAGCCGCCTTCATCATGCATCGTTTAACAAAGTCACCGTCGGAATACGGCTTCGACGCTAATGCTATTTCGCTAGCAATTAGGTAGCTGGCTTTTACCGCTGCTTCACTGACTTCTCGGATCTGGATGAAAGTTGACTGCTGTTTCCTCAGACCCGCCAGCAATTCGTTAATCTTATCTCTTCTCAGTTGTCCTTGCAAGCCGTCATATTTTTCGCTGTGATGAGTCTCGTAGTGGCGTCGAATATTATATTCCTTCAATACCGAAACTTGTTGCAAACACACCAAGCACGAAGGTTTTCCGTGCATCTCTGTAAATAAATAGGACGTGGTCCATTTTTCTTTGAAAATTCTACACTCCTTATCTACTTTTCTCCGTTTGGATAACGACATTTTGGCTAATGAGGGTGTAGCGGAGAGGTAGAGACCAAGGTATTAACAACGTCGTAACAAGCAGCAGATGGCGCATTGATACCGTCTGCTGGTTTCAGTCTGTCTCAGTGATGCGGCTTGTCTTCTACTCTGATGGAAAGAGTGCGCCCCTTAGCGGATAATCCATGAATTGCAGCGAATTAAAAATATTAATTCCATGTCTTTTATGCATTTTTTCCACTTTCAAATTATCCTGCGGGCCTGATCGAACCTCCTTGGGGGCCGGTTCCGGCCCGCGGGCCGTATGTTTGACACCCCTGGTCTATGTGATACGTTTGTAGCCTGTGTGTGCACATCGTTATTTAGCTTCACGATCGTTTTCTTGTTTTGTTTAGTGTGTAAGTGTTTTTGTTTCGTTTTGCCTTCATATTCATTAAAAGTAATATGGCTTACTTTCCTACTGCTGCGTTTTGGTCCGTCAATCCTCCACACGATCGTGACAGAGTCGCATGATTATATAATGTGTGGTCCTCCCACTATGATTTCGGGATAACATGCAGTTTATTAGGCTACAGATGAAAAAAGTTATGATGAACTTCACAGGGTGGTGAAAGTGCATGGGGATCTTGATGCTCCTTTCCAATAAAAATCGAATTTTATTAGTCACATGTGCCGAATACAACAGGTAGACCTTACAGTGAAATGCTTACTTATGAGCCCCTAACCAACAGTGCAGTTAAAAAAAATATGGATAAGAATACGAGATAAAAGTAACAAGTAATTAAAGAGCAGCAGTAAAAAATAACAATATATACAGGGGGGTGCCGGTACAGAGTCAATGTGCGGGGGCACCGGTTAGTTGAGGTATTATGTACAGTTGAAGTCAGAAGTTTACATAAACCTTAGCCAAATACATTTAAACTCCGTTTTTCAATTTTCCTGACATTTAATCCTAGTAAAAGGTTCCTGTCTTAGGTCAGTTAGGATCAACACTTTACTTTAAGAATGTGAAATGTCAGAATAATAGTTGAGAGAATGATTTATTTCAGCTTTTATATCTTTCGTCACATTCCCAGTGGGTCAGAAGTTTAGATAAACTCAATTAGTATTTGGTAGCATTGCCTTTAAATTGTTTAACTTGGGTCAAACGTTTTGGGTAGCCTTCCACAAGCTTCCCACAATAAGTTGGGTGAATTTTGGCCCATTCCTCCTGACAGAGCTGGTGTAACTGAGTTAGGTTTGTAGGCCTCCTTGCTCGCACATGCGTTTTCAGTTCTGCCCACACATTTCCTATAAGATTGAGGTCAGGGCTTTGTGATGGCCACTCCAATACCTTGACTTTGTTGTCCTTAAGCCATTTTGCCACAACTTTGAAAGTATGCTTGGGGTCATTGTCCATTTGGAAGACCCATTTGCGACCAAGCTTTAACTTCCTGACTGATGTCTTGAGATGTTGCTTCAATATATGAACATAATTTTCTTTCCTCATGATGCCATCTATTATGTGAAGTGCACCAGTCCCTCCTGCAGCAAAGCACCCCCACAACATAATGCTGCCACCCCCGTGCTTCACGGTTTGGATGGTGTTGTTCGGCTTGCAAGCCTCCTCCTTTTTCCTCCAAACATAACGGTGGTCATTATGGCCAAACAGTTCTATTTTTGTTTCATCAGACCAAAGGACACTTCTCAAAAAAGTACGATCCTTGTCCCCAGTTGCAAACCGTAGTCTGTTTTTTTTATGGCGGTTTTGGAGCAGTGGCTTCTTCCTTGCTGAGCGGCCTTTAAGGTTATGTCGATATAGGACTCGTTTTACTGTGGATATAGATACTTTTGTACCTGTTTCCTCCAGCATCTTCACAAGGTCCTTTGCTGTTGTTCTGGAATTGATTGCACTTTCGCACCAAAGTATGTTCATCTCTAGGAGACAGAACGTGTCTCCTTCCTGAGCGGTATGACGGCTGCGTGGTCCCATGGTGTTTATACTTGCGTACTATTGTTTGTACAGATGAATGTGGTTCCTTCAGGCGTTTGGAATGTGTGTAGACTTGCGTACTATTGTTTGTACAGATGAACGTGGTACCTTCAGGCGTTTGGAATTTGTGTAGAAGCTAGACTTGGCGCTCCGGTACCGCTTGCCGTGCAGTAGCAGAGAGAACAGTCTATGACTAGGGTGGCGGTCTTTGACAAATTTTAGGGCCTTCCTCTGACACGTTTGGTATCGAGGGTCCTTTTCTGGTGACATGATGATCGATGCTTGACTGCAGTTTGACAAATAAAAATATTCTCTTATCTATAATAATCTCATCATGTAGACTAGTCTACCAGCATAGCGTACCCGCACTGTATCGGTGAGCTCTTGGCTAGTGCACACATGCCAAGACCAGAATAGGCAAATTCAATAGGCTATTCAATGAAACAGTTTTTGTGACACAACTATCGGTGGAGTTGAAAATGCAATGGAAACACACTGAACTTTTAGATTTTTATTAAGTATAATGAAAACTTAAGCGAAAATAAAATGTTGTGTGCACTACCTCATCACGCACTGATTTGTATCTGCAGTCAGTTGGGTGGAAACACACCAAGTTTCTCAAAAACAAATTAAATCGTACTGTTCTATAACATGCTATTTACATGAAAAATAGAGATTTAATTGTAAAAAAAGCTAAATTCTCCTTTAACTCGGACGACCCTCATGTAGAGAGTCTAGAAGGAGCACATAAGGTTTGTCCCTGGCTGCCTACCAAACACAAAAGTTCTGTCTTTATGGTCCCCAGGGTTCCCTGGCTGTATCGGAGGGTCCACCAGAATCATCACCAGAACCGGATCACCTTCGCCCTGGCTGCCCAGGACGCCAGCCCGGCTGAGCTACTCTCCCTGCAGATGCTGGCCCTGAGCAGTGCCTGGGTGGTGGGCTGCCACCCTCTGAGTGAGGCCCTGTTCCACCTGCTCAACACCTGGCTGGCCATAGAGGACCACTGTGGCTACGACCTGCCCTGGGCCATCCATAGACTACTGCCCTGCTTCGGAGGGGCCCCCTTCCACCAGGCACACCACCATATCTACAGGGGGAACTATGCCCCCTACTTCAGGCACTGGGACTGGCTCTGTGGGACCTACCTGGGCGTAAGGGAGGAGGCTGGGAGTAAACATGGAGGGAGGACAATGAAGAGACATTAATTTGGCGTCATGGAACAGCCCCTTCTTCCACAGAGTATAAAACCCACTTCCTACAAAATCTACATTAAGTCAGAGAACGCCGGGACAGAGTCCTCACGTTGGAATGGCTACAATTCTATAGATCATTAGACCATACAGCTGTAGTTTTGGCTACACAATTAGAAATGGTTAAAATCTGAGACTATCAATCACTACAGAATAAGAGCAAATCTTAGACATAAGATAAATATATATATTGCAATTATTCTCAAATGAGCGGCCATTCATGTGCAAAGGATTAGAATTTCAATGATTATAATTATCCACTGTGTATAGTGAATCCATTTAGTCTTTCCTGCTCTTTCTCAGTCCCCACCCCTTTCCTTTGTCATTTAGCCCACTAGGGACTTTTCTATCATTGTTAGTAACCAATATCTACTGTTTGTTTGTTATTTATTTCTTTGATTATTTAGTTAGTTAGTAAATAAATAAATAATGAACACAATTTGTATATTGTTGATTCATTATGGAAACTAGGGTTCATGCAGATATCCAAGGGTTTGCGACGTTCAGTAATGAGAACTGATGAGGTAATAATAATAGATTAATGAGAATGACTGTAATTGATCAGATATTAAAATATCTGAAGAGTTATATTCAGAAAATTATAACTCTAAATCGGAACCTTTTCCGCTGTGCCCCGGCGTCTTAGTTAATTCATGTTTAATTATTAGTTTAAATCACGTAATAATGAAACCTAGAGAACTGATTTGATATAAATAAGTCTTCACATTTAATGATAGTCCAGACACGACACAGGTGTGCGTAATGAAGGGCACCCTGGCGCCCTTGAGCTCCAGAGAGAGAGAGCGGGAGCAGGCGTGACAGGAATCTACAAGTATGAAAATTATATTGGGGAACTAATATCAGCCTGCTCATGAGGGCCTCTCATTCATGAGGGCCTCTCAGCTTGAATTCCAGCCTTTGCCAACTCACACTTCATGAAGGGTAAACAATATTGAGGTTTTAAGTTAATCAAGCTTCCTCAAATTACTAAAATGTAAGTATAATGTAAATAAGAGGATGGTTGGACTCGAGTCTAACTCCAGTCACAAATTTGATGACTTGAGACTCAACTTGATTGAAAATAAAATAACTTGAGACTTGACTTGGAGCCTCAAGACTCAGAACCCGACTTTGACTTTTAGGAATGTTTTGTCATTTATTCTGTGGTTCAGAGTCTCTGTGGATTACTCTCCACACAGCCAGAGAGAGTATTGCATTTGCAAAAAAAAACTGATTGGCTAGTAAAAAGCCCATTCAGCACTCTGATTAGACCAGCAAACTGTCAATCAACACAGGTCAGTCGGCAAGAGCTAGAGCAGTGAGAATGTTTTGTGGGGTTGACAGTAGGCCTATATTATTTTCATACATATTTTTTCTAGACTACATAGAGTACATATACCAGTACGCTAGACTAACATTTGTATTTTACATTTATACCTTTGCTTATTTTTTTATTTTATTTTATTTATTTTTTGAACTCCTTTTTCTCCCCAATTTCATGGTATCCAATTGGTAGTTACAGTCTTGTCTCATCGCTGCAACTCCCGTACGGACTCCGAAACACAACCAAACCAAGCTGCGCTGCTTCTTGACACAATGCCCACTTAACCTGGAAGCCAGCCGTACCAATGTGTCGGAGGAAACACCGTACACCTGGCAACCGTTTCAGTGTGCACTGCGCCCAGCCCGCCACAGGAGTCGCTAGTGCGCGATGGGACAAGGACATCCCTGTCGGCAAAACCCTCCAAAAACCCAGACGACGTTTGGCCAATTGTGCGCCCTCCCCATGGGTCTCCCGGTTGCGGCTGGCTGCGACAGAGCCTGGACTCGAACCCAGAATCTCTAGTGGCACAGCTAGCACTGCGATGCAGTGCCTTAGACCACTGTGCCACTCGGGAGGCCATACCTTTCCTTATTCAATCTGGTTACCATAGGCCTACGGCATTACAAAACCTTTTTTTTTGCCAGAAACATCTGATCTGTGCTTCAGAAACAAAAAGTTGGGCATCTTGACTGTTGGCCAATGACCAGTCATCAGCAATGCAATGCGGATGCACATATTGTAACGGCTGTCGGTGGAAGAGGACCAAAGCGCAGCGTGGTACGTGTTCATGTTTGTTTATTTACACTGAACACTAAATACAAAAATAACAAAAGGGAAAAATCGAAACAGTCCTGAAAGGTGAAAAACACTAAACAGAAAACAACTACCCACAAACACAGGTGGGAACAGGCTACCTAAGTATGGTTCTCAATCAGAGACAACGATTGACAGCTGCCTCTGATTGGGAACCATACCAGGCCAAACACATAGAAGTACAAAACATAGAACAAAACATAGAATGAACATAGAATGCCCACCCCAACTCACGCCCTGACCAATCCAAAATAGAGACATAAAAAAGGAACAAAGGTCAGGACGTGACACATATTCAGATTATTGACCAGAAAGCGCCTAGCAGAAACAGAGTAACCTACCTACCAGTGGCGGTCGGTGCCGTTTAAGATTAAAACAATTTTTTTTTTATGAGCATGACAGTCTGGGCATCTTTCTTTAGGTGTTTTTCAGAGTCAGTAGAAAGGCCTCTTTAGTGTCCTACGTTTTAAGAACTGTGACCTTAATTGCCTACCGTCTGTAAGCTGTTAGTGTCTTAATGACCGTTCCACAGGTGCATGTTCATTAATTGTTTATGGCATGGGAAACAGGGTTTAACCCTTTACAATGAAGATCTGTGAAGTTATTTGGATTTTAACGAATTATCTTTGAAAGACAGGGTCCTGAAAAGGGACATTTCTTTTTTTGCTGAGTTTAATTGTCACCATATTAGCTAATGTCATAGTCAACATAAACCCTCTACAATCATGCAGTACAGTGTACAGTCAGCAAGCAGTTTAGCAGTTACAGTTACCCAGTGGCAATAAATTAATAAAACCAAAAGCTTACCTTGACTTGGCAAACATGGCATCCCTCTCTGTTTGAGTCAGATGTTTGAGTAGGCTAAACTAGCTAGATGCATTTGCTAGCTAAGTAATTGAAAGTGAAAAAAAGTACAATGAAATATAGCTAGGTTTCTCTCTCTCGCTTCTCCTTTATTTTTGAAGAAATTAATTTGTTCAACTATTGTCTTTCTTTTTGTGTCAACTACTCACCACATTGTATGCAGTGATAGCTAACTGTAGCTTATGCTTTCAGTACTACATTAATTCTCTCATCCTTTGATTTGGTGGACAACATGTTAGTTCATGCTGCAAAAGCTCTGATAGGTTGGAGGACATCCTCTGGAAGTTGTCATGATTACTGTGTAAGTCTATGGAAGGGGTGAGAACCATGAGCCTCACCAACACCATGGTGCTACCCTACAGAGTGCTGTTGAGGCTACTGTAGACCTTCATAACAAAACAGTGTGTTTTAATAAATTATTTGGTGACGTGAATATTTTTTGTATAGTTTTATCTATAAAGGCTACGTTTTTTAATGTTTCACTATATTTATTTTTATGAAATTTACTGAGGATGGTCCTCCACTTCCTCCTCTGAGGATCCTCCACTGCTACATTAATATTATCCATATTAAGTAGGCTACCATTTTAGCAATCTGCTATGGACTCATCTTTGCAACAACAATAGGCTATCTAACTGGTGATTTCATTGATAATTTTCATGTTTCAGATAGGCCTAGTGTAACAGTATAACTTTAAACCGTCCCCTCGCCCCGACACGGGCGCGAACCAGGGACCCTCTGCACACATCAACAACGGTCGCCCACGAAGCATCGTTACCCATCGCTCCACGAAGGCCACGGCCCTTGCAGAGCAAGGGGCAACACTACTTAAGTCTCAGAGCAAGTGACGTAACTGATTGAAATGCTACAAGCGCGTACCCGCTAACTAGCTAGCCATTTCACATCCGTTACACTCACCCCCCTTTCAACCTCCTCGTTTTCCGCAGCAACCAGTGATCCGGGTCAACAGCATCAATGTAACAGTATAACTTTAAACCTTCCCCTCGCCCCGACACGGGCGCGAACCAGGGACCCTCTGAGCAAGTGACGTAACTGATTGAAATGCTACTAGCGCGCACCCGCTAACTAGCTAGCCATTTCACATCCGTTACACTCACCCCCCTTTCAACCTCCTCCTTTTCCGCAGCAACCAGTGATCCGGGTCAACAGCATCAATGTAACAGTATAACTTTAAACCTTCCCCTCGCCCCGACACGGGCGCGAACCAGGGACCCTCTGAGCAAGTGACGTAACTGATTGAAATGCTACTAGCGCGCACCCGCTAACTAGCTAGCCATTTCACATCCGTTACACTAGTTTGGGTGGGTTATAATGAATATACCTCAGTGGTGGTACTGGCTATATGTCTAAAGATAGCTGTGACATCTCACTATCTTCTATACTTGATGAAGTTGTAACATATTCCAGAGAAATCACAATGTGACAAATCCCTATTTGATATTGACTTTCAGCTCAAAATGTAGGTATAAAACGTAGTTTATTTCTGTATCTTACATTTTGAAAATGCATCATCATTTACACTGTAATGACAGGCTACATTTGCGCAGCAATTGTGCGCACGTGTTTGCATGCGCACACATGGTCGCATAAATGAATATGCAGCTCCAAAACAACGTTGGTGATCAATAATAGGAACCGTTTACTTTTCAAGCTCACCAGCAATTGGGCATCAACTAGCATAGGCCTACTGGTCTTTTGGTATGTTAAAATTAGTTAAGGTCACCAACGCTCCGGAAAACATGAAAACAGCAAGTTCTCTCATTTGTGTCTGGAAGTAG
Source organism: Salvelinus fontinalis (assembly GCF_029448725.1). Classification (NCBI taxonomy): domain Eukaryota; kingdom Metazoa; phylum Chordata; class Actinopteri; order Salmoniformes; family Salmonidae; genus Salvelinus; species Salvelinus fontinalis. The sequence continues at coordinate 29,403,709 of NC_074668.1, read as the reverse complement.
CTAGCCAACTAGTTAGCTTGGGTGCTTGACTGCCGCTGTCAGGTCCGAATGCTCGGATCAATCATATTCCTCGGTCAGAGCGTCCAGTGTGCGTTCTGAACGCTCTGAGAACGAAACTGTCTGAATTTACTAATGGACAATCTGACAATGCTCTGAATTTCTGAACATTTACAAAGCACTCCAGAGTGACTTTACGAACGAACACACCATATGAAAGTATTTTGCGATAGATTTGAGATGTAGGCTACATCTCCTAAAAATTTAAACCAACACTTTTTCAAACAAATCACATATTTTTGGTCACGTACACATAGAGTTGAAGTCGGAAGTTTACATACACCTTAGCCAAATACATTTAAATTCAGTTTTTCACAATTCCTGACATTTAATCCCAGTAAAAATTCCCTGTTTTAGGTCAGCTAGGATCACCACTTTATTTTAAGAATGTGAAATGTCAAAATAATAGAGAGAATTATTTATTTGCAACTTTTATTTATTTTGTCACATTCCCAGTGGGTCAGAAGTTTACATACACTCAATTAGTATTTGGTATCATTGCCTAAATTGTTTAACTTGCGTTTTGGGTAGCCTTCCACAAGCTTCCCACAAGTCGGGTGAATTTTGGCCCATTGCTCCTGACAGAGCTGGTGTAACTGAGTCAGGTTTCTAGGCCTCCTTGCTCGAACTGCTTTTTCAGTTCTGCCCACAAATTTTCTATAGGATTGAGGTCAGGGCTTTGTGATGGCCACTCCAATACCTTGACTTTGTTGTCCTTAAGCCATTTTGCCACAACTTTGGAAGTATGCTTGCGGTCATTGTCCATTTGGAAGACCCATTTGCGACCAAGCTTTAACTTCCTGACTGAGGTCTTGAGATGTTGCTTCAGCTGTTGCTACCCCCACAACATCATACTGCCACCCCTGTGCTTCACGGTTGGGATGGTGTTCTTCGGCTTGCAAGCCTCCCCCTTTTTCCTCCAAACATAACAATGGTCATTATGGCCAAACAGTTCTATTTTTGTTTCATCAGACCAGAGGACATTTCTCCAAAAAGTAAGATCTTTGTTCCCATCTGCAGTTGCAAACCGTAGTCTGGCTTTTTTACGGAGATTTTGGAGCAGTGGCTTCTTCCTTGCTGAGTGGCCTTTCAGGTTATGTCGATATAGGACTCGTTTTACTGTGGATGTAGATACTTTTGTACCTGTTTCCTCCAGCATCTTCACAAGGTCCTTTGCTGTTGTTCTGGTATTGATTTGCACTTTTCGCACCAAAGTATGTTCATCTCTAGGAGACAGAATGCGTCTCCTTCCTGAGCGGTATGACGGCCGCATGGTCCCATGGTGTTTATACTTGTGTACTATTGTTTGTACAGATGAACGTGGTACCTTCAGGCGTTTGGAAATGTCTCCCAAGGATGACCCAGACTTGTGGAGGTCTACAATGTTTTTTCTGAGGTCTTGGCTGATTTCTTTTGATTTTCCCATGATGTCAAGCAAAAAGGCACTGAGTTTGAAGGTAGGCCTTGAAATACATCCACAGGTACACCTCCAATTGACTCAAATTAAGTCAATTAGACTATCAGAAGCTTCTAAAGCCATGACATCATTTTCTGGAATTTTCCAAGCTGTTTAAAGGCACAGTCAACTTAGTGTATGTAAACTTCCGACCCACTGGAATTGTGATACAGTGAAATAATCTGTCTGTAAACAATTGTTGGAATAATTACTTGGTGTCATGCACAAAGTAGATGTCCTAAACGACTTGCCAAAACTATAGTTTGTTAACAAGAAATTTGTGGAGTGGTTGAAAAACTAGTTTTAATGATTCCAACCTAAGTGTATGTAAATTTCCGAATTCAACTGTATTTAGCAGATGTTATTGAGGGGTGTAACGAAATGCTTGTGCTCCTAGCTCCAACAGTGCAACACTTTTTAAAACAAGAATTACTCAGGAGGAAGAACTGTTGACTTAATGAATGTGGGTTTGGTTTTCTGTAGGTCCCAGGTGAATACCACCAATATATTAATGTTGACAAATAATGGCTGTGGAGGTTTTAGTTGAGGTCAAGGTCATGTTTCTTTTTTCTCTCAGGGATTGGAGGTGGTTTAGCGACTACATTTCACGCTATTCCAACTCAATCACAGATCATTTTCACTGGCATACTACTCAGCTTTCATAACAATGTCATCATGGCAACTCCGTTTGTAAAGTAACTCCCCGATAATGACAAAATGACCAGTTCCAAACAAGCGTCTACTGTATTTAACTTGTATGTCCTCATTTGCTATTATATACTACATCTGTACAAAGCTAAACCAAATATACCTATGTTTTCCTAGTACATTAGGTTTACAGTACATAATCGAACTATCACTGTTTTCAAACTGAAGCGAGACTCAAAATGTCAGACTGCATAATGTTGTAAGAAAGGTAAGGCAAACTGGGGAAACTTCGTCTAGTCAATCATAGGCAAACACCACGCCATTGTAGAAACACACAGATCTGCAGTTAACTACTGTAACTGTAACTACATTATATAAGTAAACAAGACAGACAGTTATGTAATACTATGACAGTGGATACAATGCATTGTGGTCCTGGAAAGGACATGTTTATAAATCCATAAATCCCTGTGTAAGTCCATAAATACCCTGGAAGGCCACAAGATGTCTTCATTGAGTCAATATTATAAGTTTGACTGGTTGTGGCAAAAGGGCCTCAAGTCAATGAATTGCAACATGTAGGCTACTCAGTCATCTCAGTGGTTGGGGAAAACAGATAGTACACTGAGATATAAACCGTGAATCATAGACACAGGAAATACGTTTCCCAGCACAATAGTCTAGTGTGTGAGTGTTGAGGCTACCAATGACAACAATTTGGTACATTGTCCCCCCAACAAAAGGTTGTCAAACCCCCTACAGCCCACCCCCATTTCCCCCATAGCATTGATAGTCAGTTTAACACTGATGGAGGAGATGAACGTTAATAATAGTCCAAGAGCAAAGCCCTGGCCAGCATAGAACACAGCTGGAATACCATGTCTCTGTGCAGAAAGTTCCAGACTTCATTACACTCGACAGAAGTGCATCCACCAGAGCTCCTGATTGAGCTCCTGATCAAGCAGCTGCTTGCAGTACAGTACAGAACAGTAGTGTTTATTTCTGCTGAGGTGTGGCTCACCCCAGCTGTAATGAACACGGGAGGGAGTAGAAGGGGGAAGAAAAGGTCGGGGGCCATCCCTGGGGGATGCAGACACACACGTAGCTCCTTGCCACACAGCTAGTCCACATGGTAGTGTGACTTCAGCACAGCTTCCTCAGGACAATTGGACTCTGGGGCTCTACCCAAAAGCGTGCCAGCTATCTCCATTATCAGCACGGGCTGTGGGGCAGAGATCTGGCTGGATGGAGGGCAGCGTCCTTGACCCTACGCCACACCTTCCCCTGTCCCCATTACAGGCAATTAGTACATTTCCTCCCATGTAAATACCCACGTTTGATGGTTCCTTACATCTCACGGCTCCCTCCCTCTTTCTCTTTTGCTCTGTCTCTCTCTCTAACCATCTCTCTCCATGTTGCTCTCTTTCGCGCGTTCTGCCACGCTCTCTTGTATGAAACATATCTGTTCTTCTTTATCTATGAATCTAGCATTTCTTCTCTTGTGCTTTGCCTATGAACATGGATAGATAATTACACAAAATGACAGCTGGAAAGAACACCCACAAACCCACACATGGCCTGATATGGGCCTGAGGGATTCAGAGGGAGGGATATGATGGGCGCTATCCCACGTCAGAGCAAAGGCAGGGCAGGATGACACATCGAAGCACCCTTTCCAGCATGATCTCAAAGTCATCTGTAATGTCTAACCTATGCATAGCAATTTCTCAGTCATGACTAAGTATGTACCACATCCAGAAAAAAAGTGTTGCCACAAACTCTGGCATGAGCATACATAATGGGTAAAATACGTATTTTTATTATAGTCTTGACAAGGCAACCGTTGCGTAATTACAATGCATGTTTTGAGAACTGTGTCATTTTGTAATGTGAGAAGTAGCCAGAGAAAGCACAGATTTTTCCACATTCATGTCCTATCATCAGCACAAACACTAAAGACTTCCTATTTCAACATGCTTCTTAGAGTTTGGCATTAGTTGACAGTGGCCAGACTCATATTTTCAGCGGTTTCTGTAAATATTCAATTAGTGAGCTCCCGCACTGAGGCTTGAATGCCAGCCTGTTGATGTCCAGTCGTCTAGTAATTGGTTAGGGTCCTTGCCTTCTGGTCTGAGACTATTTATAGATGACCTCTGCTCTCATCTAACACGAGATGACAGAGGTCACTGATCTCATAGTTTACTTCCCAAAACATTGCGGTGCATTTGCCATTAGTATGGTAATGCCAAAGAGCTGTGTATATGGTCGTGAATAACTTAAGACACATGCACTTAGTTATATGGTATAGGACTCTTCAAGAAAAGTGGGTCGATGTGATTTAACTTTTCATATTTTGCAATTAATGAGTTTTTGACATCAAGGTCAAACTGGTGGTGCTTATATTTGTCCTCTATCATACATGTACAAGTGTGCGGTGAGAAAACTAAATGTGTTTTTTGCATATCTCACTCCCCCTTGCCCTCAGAGACTGGGGTCATGGCCAGGGATCCACCATTATTGACAGCAAACTTGGAGCGATTAGGATTGAGTGGCTTTTTCAAGGGCAGATCGACAGATTTTTCAACTAGTAAACTCGGGGATTGAAACTAGAAACCTTTCAGTTACTGGTTCAACACGCTAACCACTAGGTTACTTGTCTTTGATTAATGGTTTTGTCAAATCCAAGTTTTATGTGTATTGGTGAACTAATCCTTGTGTAAATATTTCATTTTGTGTAATTATCTATCTCATAGGAAAAGCACAAGTTAGCAGCAGAGAGAGAATAAATATTAGATGCATAGATAAAGAAAAACAGAGGTTTTGTGAGAGAGAGAGAGAGAGAGAGAGAGAGAGAGAGAGAGAGAGAGAGAGAGAGCGCGAGGTGGAGCAAGAGAGAAAGTAGGGCCATGTCCTTTTATACAGTGGTGTAAAGTACTTAAATAAAAATGCTTTAAAGTTTTTTGGATAACTGTACTTTACTATTTACTGTATATTTTTGACAACTTTTACTTTCTACTCCATATGTTTTCTCTGATACGCAAAAGTACTCAAAACATTTTAAATGCTTAACAGGACAGGAAACTCGTCCAATTCACAAACTTATCAAGAGAACATCCCTGGTCATCCCTACTGCCTCTGATCTAGCGGACACATTAAACAAAAGTGCTTCGTTTGTAAATTATGTCGGAGTGTTGTAGTGTGCCCCAGGCTATTCGGAAAGGAATTTAAAAAAAATTAATATTGCTGTCTGGTTTGCTTAATATAAGTAATGTGAAATTATTTATACTTTTACGTTTGATACTTAAGTTTAGTTTAGCAATTACCTTTACTTTTGATACTTAAGTATATTTAAAACCAAATACTTGTATTATTTTACTTAAGTATTATTTTACTGGGTGACTTAAATTTTTACGTGAGACATTTTCTGTTAAGGTTTCTTTACTTTTACTCAAGTATGACAATTGGGTACTTTTCCACCACTGCTTTTATACTCTGTGTTATGAATTTCTTTTATCACAGGGTTTAAACTGGTAGTATGCTTGTCTCCTGGCAGGAGACTTGTCTCCTTGTCTCCTCCTAAGGCATGTGGCATGCTGCTTGGGAAAGCTAATAGCTCCTCCATGTTTCTACTTATCTGTGTGTGTCCCTCCTCAGTGTGTTGACATGGGTGACACTAGCCCTCTCAGAGAGTGAGACACCATGCCAACACAGCCTGGCATACAGTCAACTGGCCCTTGCACTGTGTCAGTGTTCTGGGTACTTTTTAGCTGGGTACGGTAGGCCTACTACTACAGCCTACTACAGTACATAGCTACTGGATCCTCAAAAATGTCTACAGCTGCACCATCGAGAGCATCCTGACTGGTTGCATCACCGCCTGGTATTGCAACTGCTCAGCATCTGACCGTAAGGCGCTACAGCACATCAATGGGGCCAAGCTTCCTGACATCCAGGTCCTCTATACACGGCTGTGTAAGAGGAAGGCCCAAAAAATTGTCAAAGACTCCAGTCACCCAAGTCATAGACTGTTCTCTCTGCTACCGCACAGCAAGCGGTACCGGAGCACCAAGTCTAGGATCAAAAGCCCCCCCCTCTTTGTTTTACACTGCTGCTACTCTCTGTTTATTATCTATGCATAGTCACTTTACAAATTACCTCAACGAACCTGTACCCCCCGCACATTGACTCGGTACCGGCAAGAAGAAGTATGTGAACCCTTTGGAATTACCTGGATTTATGCATATATTTGTCATAAAATTTGATCTTTGTCTAAGTCACAACCATAGCTAAACACATTGTGCTTAAACTAATACACAAATTATTGTATTTTTCTTGTCTATGTTGAATACATCATTTACAGGTACAGGACGGCAGGCAGGCTCAGAGTCAGGTCAGGCAAAGGTACAGGACGGCCGGCAGGCTCAAGGTCAGGGCGGGCAGAAAAGGTCAAAACAGGAACAATCAAGAGACAGGAACTGATGGGAAAACCGCTGGTAGGCTTGACGAAACGAAACGAACTGGACACAGACAGCACAGGTATAAATACACAGGGGATAATGGGGAAGATGGGCGACACCTGGAAGGGGGTGGAAACAGGAAACAAAGGGCTGTGAGACATGGGTTTACATAAAATAGGAAGTATATGGAGGGTACGGGGCAACAGAGGACGAAGAGCAGAGGTGCTAATGATCTTGGAGCAGAGAGAATGGTCTTGGCTTCCGGAGGTGTAGCCGCGGGGCTATAGCGGCGTGCCATTCAGGCTTGACATTCTTGTGCACCGGTCGGTGTTGCAGAAGCGAAGTGTCCTGGGCCTTACTGAACCCTTCCCGGAGGTCCTGGTACTCCGCTGGAATGGCGAAGAGGTCCGGGGCAATTTCCAAGCCCCCAGGAAGATGTCCTGGGGCAGGCAGAGCTAACTTCAGGCAATGAGTGTGGCAGAACGGGCTCCAGCCCACAATGGCACCAGTAGACCAGTCAATTCAGCGATTGTGTCACTGGAGCCAAGAGAATCCCAATACCATGGGAACCTGCAGAGACTCAATTAGCAGGAATTGGATCATCTTGCTGTGGTTCCCGTCACTCGTAGGTTGATGGGGTTGGTATGGTTGGTGACCCGGCCTATAGAGCGCCCGTCCAGCGCTCTAACATCCATGGGAATGGAGAGGGGTTGAGAGGGGATGCCCAGCTTGGACGCCAGGGTAATGTCCATAAGACTCATATTGGTCCGCGAGTCGATGAGTATCTGGAAAGACTTGGACTGGTCGCCCCACAGCAGGGTGGCATGGAGAGGGGGGCGAGTAAGGGGAGAAGCAAAATTATCCTTAAGACCCACCAGAGTACTCATTCCCACAAATGAGCTAGGTCTCTTGAATGGACAGGTAGACACATAATGACCAGCAGTACCGCAATACAGACAACTCTGGGTGTTAAGTCTGCGTACGTGTTCGGCTAGAGACAGCCTAGCCCTGCCGAGCTGCATCGGCTCGGGAAGTGGTAAATCGTCAGTCTTCGGAAGCTCTTGGAGGAACTCGGGTAAGCTCAGATCCTCTCAGGGACGTAGACGCCGGGGACTTCCGGAGTTCATCAGATCCAAGGTGGGATCCTTGAGTGAGTGATTGGGACCGCAATCAGACCTTTTCTCCCTCTTACGTTCCCGTAGCCATCCATTGATCCGGATGGTTAAGACGAGGAGTGAGTCGAGATTCGTCGGTAGTTCCCGGACTGCAATCTCGTCCTTTACTTCCTCAGATAATCCGCGCAGGAACGTGTCGAACAGTGCTTCCGGGTTCCAGGCACCCTCCTCTGCTAGCGTGTGGAAATCCACCGCACTGAGGGAGTCCTGCCGAAGCTGGAGTAACGTCCGGCAGCCTCTCTCCCGGATACCGGTGCCTCAAATATTTTTCACTTCTGCCACCAATCCCTCCAGACTGAAGCATACAGCCGACTGATGTTCCCAAACGGCCGTAGTCCAGGCGAGGGCCCTCCCGGACATCAGCGTGATGAGGTACGCTATCTTAGAGCGGTTCGAGGGGAAGGAGTAAGGCTGCAGTTCCATGACAAGGGAACACTGAGCGAGAAAGCCCGACAGGTGCGCGGTTCCCGGGAAACCAGGGTGACGGCGCTGCTACCAGCCGGGTTACTGAGGGGCTGGGAGGTTACCGTCGTGGTATGCTGACTAGGAGACAACCCACGGAATTGCTCCCGCAATGTTTCCAATGCTAGGTCGTGCCATTCGGCCACGACCTGGAACCCTTCCATCAGACCGCAAAGCAGCTCCTCGTGCCTACCAATGGTGGCTCCTTGGGAGATGGCGTTGCGGAGCTGGTCCAAGTCTGCTGGGTCAGGGACGACCAGCAGAAGCCTTACTAAAGCTTCCACCTGACTGAAGAGACCTCACCTCTGGCACCATTTCCCAAATAATGCTAGCAACATCTGAGCTTGTTTGATATGTGTAATTAGCCCCAAACATGGCCAGCTGCACCTGCAGTAGTCTTGAATTCAATTCAGGATACAAGTCTACCACCTTGTCCAGGTCTCCGCGTAGCAGCACATTTTCAAGCTGCTACAGCTTGTGGAATTTGATAGGGTTTGACTAAGTAAGACATTCACATTTGGATGATTTGGGCGAGGTCCGAGCTCCTCACCTCCCTCTCCTGCACCTTCATCTTCGCCTGCCTGTCTGCTCTCTCTCTCTGTCTGTCATTGTCTCAAACTCACTCTCCCTGCTTGATTGTATTATCTGAAATACACACGAGAAGGCATACTTAAAGGAATATCTCAGCTTATATGAACATTAGGACTAGACTGTCGTGATGTCATTATTCGGTCTAAACCATCAATATGTGCTCCTTCTCTCACTCACCTCCATGTCACCTGCTCTCCCTGTCCTGTCGGCATCCTCGTGCTCTCTCTCCCTCTCTCTCTTTGCTCTGAACGCACCAGAGTGAACATGAAAGAAATATTATCAGTAAACAAGTGGTGTTTCTTGCCATGATGTTCCGGAATGGATTACTAACCATTTCTGATCTGAATGGCAATGGTTATTATATCAAGAAACATTGACTCATCTCTTGTACTACTGTATACTTCAACCATCTGACTGGTACTCATTTTCTCACTGCTCTCAACTTACTTTTCTTCTTTTCTGAGGTTGCCCAAAAAACTGACGACTGTCACTGCCCCCCTTCCTCTAGCTCATGATGACACTCACTGTGAATGAAAGTGGACTGTAATAAAACTGCTTGCACTTTAATCAAACAAACACTAATAATGCTATTTATCATAATCAAGTACAGCTATAGAGTATACTATACGAATATGCAATAAATGAAAGCTACTACTGTCTACATAAATTACACATGCAGCCCAACATAAATGATTGACACTTTACTCAGACTTCACCTGGGCTTTCTGACAAATATAACGTGATTAAGACATTAACGTTAGTTGAATACGCCGATGAGCACCATTGATGGTCGCTGGGTGAATGTGTGGCTAATGAACTTTCCAGGTAACTTAACTATGATAGCTAACGTTAGTGATTGATTAGCACTCGCAAATCGGCCCGTTTTCACCAAAAACGTTGTTTCCACTACATGCATTTACTGACACTTTTTAGCAAAATATTATTTATTTCCACAATTACAGTTCCGGCGCAAAATGGCGTGTTGACGTTAAACGTATCACAATCGACAGTGATATAGCCTACGTAACACTCATATTACATTCGAGTTTTCCTCTTTTTAATACATTTGAAAGTAATGCAATAGAGAGACAGTACAGTGTTTGACACTGATTGTACCTACCCACAGCAGTCGAGCAACGGCTTCTGCTGGGGTATGGCAACTTCACTTGGACAAACCACACGCAGAACTGCATTACACCGTAATACTAGAACCGGTAGTAATAATAATGGCAATTTTTTAAGTTTAGTTATGATTAGTTTAGTTTAGTTAGTTTAGTTATGTTTTTAGTTTAGTTATGAACATTTGATCATGATTATTTCAGGCGGCGGTGCGTGGTTGCCTGTCGTAGCATAGGAAAAAATATATAGATTTCTATTTTTTATATCAATATATTGTGTGGGACATTTATAGCATATTTTAATATTGGGCTGTAGTAATATATATTATAATTATGGCCCTGTTTCACAGTAAGGCTGTTGTATTCAGTGCATGTGACAAATAACATTTGATTTGATTTGATTGACTCTTATAGCATACTACTACAGCCTACTACTACATCCTACTACTGCATCCTACTACTACAGCCTACTACTACATCCTACTACTGCATCCTACTACTACAGCCTACTACTACATCCTACTACTGCATCCTACTACTACAGCCTACTACCACGTCCTACTACTACATCTTACTACTACAGCCTACTACTACAGCCTACTACCACGTCCTACTACTACATCCTACTACTGCATCCTACTACTACATCCTATTACTATGTCCTACTATTACAGCCTACTACTACAGCCTACTACTACATCCTACTACTGCATCCTACTACTACATCCTACTACTGCATCCTACTACTACATCCTACTACTGCATCCTACTACTACATCCTACTACCACGTCCTACTACTACATCCTACTACTGCATCCTACTACTACATCCTATTACTATGTCCTACTATTACAGCCTACTACTACATCATACTACTACATCCCACTACTGTATCCCACTGCTGCATCCTACTTCTACATCCTGCTACTACTACAGCCTACTACTACAGCCTACTACTACATCATACTACTACATCCCACTGCTGCATCCTACTTCTACATCCTGCTACTACTACAGCCTACTACTACAGCCTACTACTACATCATACTACTACATCCCACTACTGTATCCCACTGCTGCATCCTACTTCTACATCCTGCTACTACTACAGCCTACTACTACAGCCTACTACTACATCATACTACTACATCCCACTACTGTATCCCACTGCTGCATCCTACTTCTACATCCTGCTACTACTACAGCCTACTACTACAGTCTACCAAGTAAAAGTCATGCATCTTTACACAGTGTTTTGGACATCACATACTTTTTATTTACATTCACTATGTGTAGTGTCAACATTCCTTGGCTCTGCTGCTGTTGTTGATATAAGTCCATCAGGCATGTTTTTGGAAGAGCATTGGAAGCGAAGGAAACATGTTTATAGTTCATTTTTCTCTCTTTTTTTCTCTCAAAAAAAGGTAAAGAACAGGTTTTCCATCTAAAGCAGCTGTCTGCATCTGCAGTTTGTTATAGCGAGCGGCAGGCAGATCATCAGGAAGACCATCCATTGTGTTCATTAGCTGGGCTTCCAGTCAGTTTCCCACTGTGTTTGTGTGACGTGTGTAAACTATGGCCTGTGAGCTGATACTATGGTACACAACAGTCCCAACCTGAGAGTTATGCATCCTAGTCATACCCCCAGCCCTGAAAGCCCCCCAGATAGCACATAACGTTCTGAGAACCATATGTTTCTTAAAGGCTGGTGAGAGCGTGGTTGACCTATGGTTATTTTGCATACAACCTTCCCACAACTTTCTGAGAATGGTGCAGGATAATTCATTGGCTTTAGCACATTCTCAGCACATATAAGGAACTTAACATTAAAAAAACGTTTTTTTTTTCTTGGTATTTCAATAAAACGTTTCCTAAAAGTTCAAACTTTTGGAATGCTAGCTCCAGCCTGGTGCCGCAGCGGACTTCATAATTCCATGGATAGAGATCAGAAGATTATAGGTTTGAATCGCACAGATGACGTGTCACAATTAAAATATAAATGTGTTTGTATGATTAATACCTCAGGAAATTAATTTCCATGTGTCCTATCTGTGCTTGGAGTTCTAAAAAGTTAACCCAAAATAAGTTACCAGTGTTATTAAAAGTGAGAAACGTTAAGGAAATTATTCAAAAGTCTCTGAATAACCTATAATTTAGCGTTTATTAGCGTTTCTCAGAACGCTAATAAAATCTCCCAGGAAAATGTTCAAATAACCAGAGTAAAATATTATCAGAACCTCCCTGCAACATAAAAATAAAAGTTCCCAGAACAGACTAAATGTTCACTTCTGTTCTCAGAACGTTTAAAAATCTTTCAGTTTTACTGGTCAGGAAACCAAAAACATACATTCCCACATCTTACAAGGAACCAAATGTGCTAACTGGGCTCTTTTCTAAAGATAATTAGGTCTAGTAGGGAGGTTCAGTTTTGCAACCTGTTTATAGTTGTCTGGCCAGGAGAGAAATGGATTATGGTTTCTGATACAGATGTTATTATGATAATATAGGTACAATAGTCCTTTTTTTAAAGTATTCATTGTATGAAAATAATGATTTGTGAAGCCTTTTATGCACACTATGTTTAAGTTTCGCTGCTTCAGTATTTTACAAAAGGATTCACAAAGGAACCACAACAACAGGTAACAAAATATAATATTCATAAAATATTTATAAATTAAAGACATGTTCTACAATATGGTCAGGGTATGTACTGTATGTTCACCCTCTGTATGCATATCCATGTTGTACAATTTTACATAATCACCTACTTGTCATAGTAAAATCAATAAATTAATCAATAAATAGGCTTTCACGTTACCCAAGCAGCAGAGAACTGTATTACATTTGTATTACAAGAACACAGAACAACAAGAAAGAACTCCACACAGGACTCTCAGAGGAGGGGAGAAGAGACATGAAGTGTCATACTCTCCACTCATCTTCTCAGCCTGTCCATGATAACAGGCCAAATATATGGAAATCTTTTCCTTAAACGTGACGGATTTCAGGGCCAGGGGGAGAGGGATGTATGGAAGGTAAAGAAACAAAGGGAGGGAGAGGAGGTTGGAGGGGGCACATGATGGGGGTCGGTCAGTGAGTTGAGCCAGTAGAATCTGTTTCTATTAGTACCCATGGAATCTTGACAGGCCACCCCCCCTCTCCTCCCCCCTCCGCTCCCCCAGCACCTCCAGCCCTGAGTGGTGGAGCACATGTTTCTCACCGCCAACACCTCCTTATCGGCGCGGTGCGGAGGAGTGGGAGAAAGCGGCTCGCACGGCATGTGACTGACTCTGAGGCCGATGTGGGAAGGTGGGTGAGGGCTCGAGGGAGATAACCCAGCCCACCCTAACTGCTGCCCTGACCTCAGCCCACTGTCCTAAATGCCAGGGGGAGGTGGTGGGGATGAGGATGAGGGCAGGCCCCTACCAGAAGTCCAGTCCAGTCAGGTTTGTGTTTCCCTTGGGAGGCCTGTTGCTGTTAGGGAGACATGCTAAATGAGGTGTGGATTAGTGTTAGCGTCCAGGGAGGGGGAAAACAGAGATAAGTGGAGAGGAAGACATGAGATCAATGTCAGTGGAAAGCTAACTGTGGAGAACCCTATGTGGTCCCACCAGCTAGGCCTATTGGACATCACTGTATGGCTGGTTGCTGTATTGCCGGAACCCTTTGAGAGACCTAAGGATAGTTTATTTTTAAAGGTCCAAACTTTTTTCCTCATTTTTTTTTGCAAATTCCAAATGTGTTATTTAGCTTCAAATGGCATCCAACTGCTTCTATTACAGAATTATGAATTGGTATCATACATATTTTACTGTACAAAATAAAATATAAATTTTCCTGAAATACAAAATATACATACACAATGTACAAACTGTTTAGTTTAGATCCATCTTATATACACATACATGTCATAGCTGTTTTTCTTGTCAACTGTTCTCAACTGTGATTCTAGATTCATTTCAGAGTCCATCTACTCTAAAACCAATCCTGCTTGAAAAAAAAATGTAGTCTTTGCTTTGTTCCATCCGCACCCTGTCATTTCTCTTCACGAATGGCTCTCTCCATGTCTATATGACCAGCAGGGTGGACTAGCTATCTGCAGCCACACTCTGCCACCACCATGCCCTCAAACTTATACTTGTACGTGACTACTCCGGTGTCATCCATGTAAAGCAGGGAGATGGGATCCAGCTTGGTGGGCACGCAGCAGGCCCGCGTCACCTTCTGTGGGCTCTTCATGCTCACCAGTGTCTGGACGATGGCGTGCTTGGTGGGCGTCACGTGTTTGGTCAGCGGGTATGTGCAGATGCCACTGCACTCAAAGGCCTCGTACCCGGCAGGCGCTAGGATCCAGCTGTCCCAGCCGATGTCTTTAAACTCCACGTACAGCGACTGCTTCTTACACTGGTTGACCTTGGCATTGCGGCGGATTCGGGAGGCCGTGTCATAGATCAGATTGGAGCGCATCTGGAGCAGGGCCTCTTCGTCCTGCTCCTCCTCCTCTTCCTCATCTTCCTCGCCCCCCACCCGGCCCAGCTCCCCCCACAGCCTATTCAGCTCCAGGTCACCCTGAAGCAGCGCTTCCGAGGTCTCGTGTCCAATCATCTCGTTCAGCTCCCGCTTGTCATCGCGGTGATCACCACTCTGATCGTCGGAGAAGATAATCATCAGGGGTTTGTGTTTGTCATCTGCGCTGCTGTCTATCTCCATGTCTCCCCTGAATATCCTCCTCCCCTCTCCTTCTCCCTCACCGTCTGCTAGTGTCTGCCCTCTTTCCCCCTCGGAGGCCAGGCTTGCTATGTGGACCTCCAGCCTGTGGGTGGTGCTGTACTCTGACTTGCGCCAGTGTTGGACGGCAGCAGTTAGGTCAAAGGCCTCCCAGGCGTTATCAGTACCATAGACCTGCCGTGATGCCAGCTCTACTAACTCCTCCCGTCCTCCACCTCTTCCTCCTGCTCCTCCTCTATCGGTGTCCTTCGCTGTTCTGTTGCCCTCTCCTGTTCCGTCCTGCTGCTCCAGCTCGTAGATGGTCACCTTGCGGTCGACCCCGGCGTAGAGGTTGCGATCAGTCTGGACCAAAGTATAGAGACGCAGCTCTGCGGTTGTGATACGCTCATTGTGGGGTATGGATACGTTGAAGAGCAGAGGGTGTTGTCTCACCCCTCTACTGCCCAAACTGCAGGGAGACGAGTCTGGGGGAGAGGAATACACAGAGATAAAGGCTGTTAATTAATCAGTAGTTCTCCATGTTGATGTTTTGAATAGATTGCCAGTGTACTACACTGCAGAATTGATAGTACAGCAAAAGCCAAGATTTTGTCCAAAACACTTCCGAGGCAATTGTAGCATCCCAATTAACATTCAACTAGATCAAGTTGAATGAATATATCATTGTAAAAAATCTAAATGAATAATGAGAAATTCACAGTTTCATATTCTTGTCCAAAAAAAAAAAAATACGTTTTATTTTATTTGCACAGTGCAGACTCAAAAATGTAAGGTGCTACAGTATTTGTAAGATGAAAAACAAACGTAAATGAAAATGCATAAATTATACTTAATTGTTTTTACACTATGCATGTTGACCTTCTACAGGTACATTTTGATACGTAATACATTTCTGATGAACAGTTCTGATATTAATACTCTCATTACACAGGGATAAAGGGCTTACGGTACATTAATTAAAAAAATTCCAAAGCAAAGTACACCACAGCATAATGTGAAGCTAGTACGGCATAAGGACACAGAGTACAGTATAGTGGTTCTCTACCTTCGTTCTTGAAGCTGCGGATGATGTTGGCGGTGGGCATGGCGGTGTGGTCGTTGGCAAAGCGGTTGTACAGCTCCATCATGTACTCGGGCGGCTCCACACGGACACTGCCAGGTGCCTGGGCAGGTGGGCCCAGGCCAGACAAGTTGAAGGTCCGGAGGCTCTCCAGCAGGCTCTGCATGTCCACATCCCTGTCCTGCTCCAACAGAGATGGGTCTATGACGCCCCCGTGGCCGTCCCCCAGACCTGGAGCAGGGCGATGTCTCTCTGGGGCCAGGGAGATGGGGCTGCCCTGCCCAGACAGGGGCCACATCAGGAGCAGCAAGGGGAGCAGGGGGAAGGGAGTCCTGGTGATAGAGGTAGCCTCTAACCTGGAGAGCCCATTGTCCGCCATGGAGAGGAGTGCTACTGTTCTTGTGTTGTATGATATATCCACAGGGACTATCCAATGTTGAGATTGAACAGAATTATATCTATCAAATGTGTTAATCCAACGGTCCACTGGAGGTTGGATTCAGCTTGATGAAGGGTGAGAAACAACAACCGTGTTTTTCTCTTGCTGATCCGGTTGGTTGTCGGTTCTCTGGTGACTCAAAAGGTTCTGTTGACCCTTGGAGTTGACCGGTGAGGAGGTCTGTGCTCTGTAGCTCTCCCTGTGTGTTCCTCTTGCTGTGTGTGGAACCCTGATAAACGACTCTCATTCCAGATCTCATGCCATTTATCCTAATGCACACCTTTTGATGTTGTTTTCTAAAGAGTTGGTGTTCCGGCTAGAGGGTGGCTTTGCTGTGTCCAAAGGAGGCATCCCTTGTGTTTATTCTCTCAGTTTCTCCCTCTGTTCTCTCTCTTCTCTCTCTCTCTCTCTCTCTCTCTCTCTCTCTAGCTCTCTTTCTTTCTGTCTGTTATCTATGATATGGTAAGCTCTGCATTTCTCAGTGTTTGTGTCCCTGTGTTTGTGTGTCCCTGTGTGCGTGTGAGTGTGTGTGTGTGTGTGTCTGTCTGTGTGTGTTATCTCACCACTTCCTTAATGAGGACTTTGTAAACATTGTCCTGTAGCCTGTTCCTTGTAAAAGGGATATTTTGTTTTGTGTCGGAGCACTAGGGCAAGGATGAGATTGTTCATGTGTTTATTTGTTTGGTAAATGGGGGAGCTGCAGAAACAGGAATTTGCTCCATTGACCATTTATTTTTGACAAATCCATAAAGGGTCTATTGATGTTGCATGCTACATGATATGTCTGTTGGACAGTGCCTTCCCAAATGAAATTGAAATGTAATGAGGTGTGAGATGTAATGGGCAGCGATGAGAAATGATGGACTTCTGCAAGTCTGAAGAACACATAACAAACCGATTGAGATCAGCTGGTGAGAACAGCACTGCGCAGATGACCGTGCATTTCATTAGTATTTTATGACATAAGTTGTAATGTTTCAAAATAAAAACTTGAAAAGCATATATTTCAGTTGGAGAAAGAAAGTTGTTTCTTCGTCTGTTGTGGAAACAAAGTCGACAACACGACACAACTTTTCCATAATCTACTTATTACCCACTTGTGTTTCAAAGTTTGCAGCACTTAAGTGCACTTCCTCTTTAAGTTGGCGAACACGTTGCAGATGTCACTGGAGTGTTGGAAATCGGTTATCTCTGTCTGAATGTCTGACTAAGAGGCCCAACTGCCTATTGAATGCACAGGAGTCAAGACGTACAGTTTCCAGTGTGCTCTGCGCTGTGCCCTCACATGTCCGTCAGACATCAGTACAGTGGTTCTCAGGTCAGCTTTAGTCCAGATTCCACAGCCCAGAATGAAGTGCAGGAGGGAGAGGGCTTTGCAAGGGCAGACTCCATGCTTTGTAAGGGCAGACTAGTCTCCTTGCATTCCACTGTGATTAGGGAGACAGCATGGAGTCAAAGGTGACAATGGAACTAGAACCTGGATGGCTCAAGCTAGAACACATCTCCACTGACCAATGACCAGAGGAGTAATCTACACTAACCTCCCCTTTAAAGTCACGTGCCCACTCTCTTTTTTCTCTCTCTTTTTAAGAGGAACGCAGGAAACGGTATTTTAATGAGTGATTCCAAAACCTGAGCATCCCCTCAATACCTCATCATAACACCTCGTCATCTCAGATTTGCCTTTAAAGACGGACTCCGCTAGACTAATTAATGTTACCGGTTCCAGATTCTCAATTCGGACGTATAATTTAACTGCACTTTTAGAATCTGTATGGCTGCAAGTGTTTGTTTCCACATTCATTCAGGGGTCCTCATTCCTGAGTCTCTGACAGTGACCTGCAAAGAGGCAGTCTTGACCGTGAGGAGGAGATGACATGGGAAGGAACAGGATCTTCCTCCCCCCCATTACTCATCCTCCAGGGTGACAGTTGACAGACGTGCTGTTATCTCCCCTGCGGTCCCTTTTACGCAAAGCCTCCTTTGTGCACTGCCAGTCCCCATCTCTCTTCAATCTTCCTGCAATGCTGAAGAATGCTTGATAACACCAGTGTCCCACTTTCACTCGCTCCCTGTTTTTCTCACAAGCACAGACATGCCCGAACAAACGTGCTCCCACACACACGAATCCACAAACAGACTTGCACACACACGCACGCACATACGCACACATTCCAGCCATTTCCCCCCTGGCCTCCCACTATCTTTCTTCTGACCACTTCAGTGTGTGACGACATTCTCTTTGGCCCTGATCTCATTCATTCTTTCTGTCTCTCTCACTCTCTCTCACGTGCATATTACACATATCACATGCAATCCCTCTTAAAAGGTTGTAGTTCAACCCTAATAATGACAAACTGTGCAGATTGTTGGTCAGTCAACTTAATCTATTCTTCTTTATTCATTTGCGGATCAAACAAATATAAACATGATTTGAACCTTAACAATTGAGCCGATATGCGCAGCGTTTTACCATGAATGTGATCTCCGCGAACGTTGGCAAAATGCCTTTAAAAGCCATACTGTTGGCTGTCCAGCGCGCTGCGCTATGAATTGAATCACAGCCAAAATACTAATACAGTCCATTATAGTCCAAGTGTCCTGGACATGATCTTAACCTGGACACTATGCACCAATAGCTATTGCATTTACATGCTGTAAGTTATCCAACAATAGAAATGTAACAGCCCCTGCATGGTCAGCAACCATCAGCATTTTATAGGATAATACACACATCACATCCATGATCAGCTACACCAAGCAAAGGCCATTCCCATACAGTTGCAGCATTCCTCATTTTATGCCTATGCATGTGAAGTGTAGTCAACATCTGCTTTAGATAAAGAGTTTATACATGGGTTTTCCCACCAAACAAACTGACAAGCTAGCAACATTTTTCAGGACCCAGCCAGGGTTACAGCTCTAGCCAAGACACTGACTCTCTACCTCTCTCTCCCTTGTTCAGGGATCTCTATGTTAAATATCCATCCACTGCATTGAGGGATCTCTTTGGGATCTCTTTGGGATCTCTTTAAAGCTAAAGGCCGTTCTAGGTTCTAGGTTGGCCCTCGTGGTTCTCTGGTGGGGAACTACTGGATCTAGGTTGGCCCCCTTGTGGTTCTAAGTTGGCCTTTGTGGTTCTCTGGTGAGGAACTGCTTTATCTCCTGGTCCAGCTCCTGGTTGCGTCTCTGGGCCTCGTCGCGGCTGCGTTCTGCGTTCCTCAGCCGGATCTCCAGAGCAGACACACAGCGCTTCTCTGTATCCAGGGCTGACTGCAGCTCCGCTACTGTGGCACTCAGCTCTCTGTTCCTCTGCTGCAGGCTGCATGGGAGGGGAGAGGGAGAGAGATTGGATTTATGAATGCAGAGTACAGTACACTAGTGTTGACGTCGTGTCCTTTCCAATAAAATAGTATTCCGCATCCTAAATGGCACCCTATTCCCTATAGCCCTAGTCAAGGTAGTGCACTATATAGGGAATAGGATGTCATTTGGGACAGAGACAGTATTCCATAATATAGACCTGGTAACGAGGTGCTCTGTGTCTCCCCGTCTGTCCTCCTGCTGTTCAACCTTACTGTCTGGTTGCTGGGCTGAAGATGAAACCCCAGCTCTACTGGCCTCTGTCTTCTTCTCAGGGGTCGCTGGCTGAGACTTCTGCTGGGGGTTCCTGCTGGGTTTGGAAGAGGTGACTGTGATGTCATCATAGGTGACTGTGACGTCACTTTCTCTCCTGGCCGTCCCTCTGTCCTCCCAGTCCTTCTTCTGGACCTCTCCGAACAGAGAGGTACTCTGTAGGTCCAGGATCTTAAAGATGTCCTCTGAGAGAGTCTTCTCCCCCTTCTCCCCTTTCTCCTCGCTGCACTCATTGATGTGGCTCCAGCACTTGATGGCCTTCAGCTTGCCGGCCATCCCGGGGACTGGGCAGTTCAGGGTGGGCAGGGTCTGGGTGCGTTTGCGGGGGCTCCCGGACCAGGGGTCCATGGCTGAGGATGAGGAGGGGGCGTGGGGCTGCTGGGGCCCTCCCTCGGGGATGGAGATGGTCACTGGATCTGGCCCCAGAGTGTCTGTGTCCTCTTCCTCCTCTGGAGACTCGGACAGAGACCCCTCACACTGCAGGGACAGACAGAATGTGGATTTAGACCACAGAACTAAAATGAGAGAGAGATATCAATTTCTTCTCCAAAACATTCTGAAATCGAATCAAGCTTTGCTTAAAGTGTTCTTACAAACTGCAACACACATGAACATTTACAGAAGTGTAGCTATGCAATGCTTACTGATATAATAATGTATCATAATATACACTGAGTATACAAAACATGACTAACCAGTTGAATCCAGGTGAAAGCTATGATCTCTTATTGGTGTCACTTGTTAAATCCACTTCAATCAGTGTAGATGAAGGGGAGGAGACGGGTTAAAGGATTTTTAAGCCGTGAGACAATTGAGACATGGATTGTGTATGTGGGCCAGTCAGAGTGTGAATGGGCAAGACACAAGATCTAAGTGCCTTTGAGCACGGCATGGTAGTAGGATCTCAGATGCACCAGTTTGTGTCAAGAACTGCAACGCTGATGGGTTTCTCACGCTCAAATTTCCCCGTGTGCATCAAGAAGGTGTTCCTAATGTTCGGTGTACTCAATGTATTACTCCTTGAATTGTGCATGTGTTATACCACGTTCACGGTATGAAATAAGAGAAGAACCTCTTTGAGGTTGTGTCCCAAATAGTACCCTATTCCCTTTATAGTGCACTGCTTTTGACCAGAGCCCTATGGGCTGCGTTGAAAATAACTGTGTGATGTTGTTACCTCAGCAGACTCCCAGCCCACAAAGCTGCGTGGAGCGCTGCTCTTCTTGTTGTCACTCTTCTCGGTGGGGGGTGAAGGGGCCACGTCTTTAGCCGGAGGAAACAGAGCCTTATGCTGTCTGATCATCACTGTCATCAGCTTCTGGATCTGAGGAGTATCTGTGAGGAGAGACACAGCCAAGCGCACAGTCTGTTCATACAAAAGACAGATCTGGAAGGGAATGGGGATACAGAAACAATTTGTCGACATAAATGGTACTGCATCTATGCATCTTAATTTCATAAATAATCGAACTGAGGGGCCTCCCGGGTGGCGCAGTGGTCTAGGGCACTGCATCGCAGTGCTAACTGCGCCACCAGAGTCTCTGGGTTCGCGCCCAGGCTCTGTCGCAGCCGGCCGCGACCGGGAGGTCCGTGGGGCGACGCACAATTGGCCTAGCGTCGTCCGGGGTAGGGAGGGTTTGGCTGGTAGGGATATCCTTGTCTCATCGCGCTCCAGCGACTCCTGTGGCGGGCCGGGCGCAGTGTGCGCCAGCCAAGGGGGCCAGGTACACGATGTTTCCTCCGACACATTGGTGCGGCTGGCTTCCGGGTTGGAGGCGCGCTGTGTTAAGAAGCAGTACGGCTGGTTGGGTTGTGCTTCGGAGGACGCATGGCTTTCGACCTTCGTCTCTCCCAAGCCCGTACGGGAGTTGTAGCGATGAGACAAGGTAGTAATCACTAGCGATTGGATACCACGAAAATTGGGGAGAAAATGGGATAAAAAATAAAATAAAATAAAAAAATAAAAAAATAATCGAACTGTACAGTAAGGTCAGTTTGTCATTGCATCAAGCAGCAGCAGTATGTCAAAATAAAGGTATGACTTTCAAAGTAAAAGCATAGGCCTACTGCTGATAATGACAATTACACCCCGTTACAGCATGCACTAAAGGCCTTTTCGCACCAGGGTTGGGGTCAAAACCATTTTAATTCCAGTCAATTCAGGAAGTCCACTGAAATTCAAATTTTTTCCAATGTTTTTCAACGAGGAAATGCTGGAATTGGAATTTGGTTTACTTTCTGAATTGACTGGAATTTAAATGGACTTAACGTCAACCCGGTTTCACACTGCAATTTCTTAGCCCAGGGCTATCCTTAACATGGCTTAAGATGATCCTGACAGGCAGTGGTCTGGTCTCACCCTTCATCATAGTGATGGGGTCCTCAATCTGGGACTTGAGCAGGTTGATCCCAATGACCGTGGCCAGGTTTTCAACACTCATCTTGTTCACCTTGGAGTTCTGCTGCACTTCAAATAAGAACCTTCACAGAGAGAACGTTTAGACAGCAAAGTCACACAGGGCGAGTACCAAATTATACCTTATAATGTGCCCTATTTATAGGACTTAGAATCACTCACCATGCAGATTATTATAATTAATTTTTTTATCAAACACAAAATGCTGTATGGGCAAGCTGTAGACTAATCATCACAGGGTTAGTAATCAAATTGCTTGTCAAATGTTTCAGTAGAAGCTCGTTCGTCAATGGGTTCTATGATATGTCATTCAATTGAATATTCCCTACCCTGATCTGTGCTTGTGTAAGTGTCAGCTCACCTGCATATGTAGCTGAGGAGGTTGTAGTTGGTTCTAGGAAGGATGCTGATCTGCTTCTCCAGTCTCTCACGACCCTGGGTGGAAAGTGAGTTGGAATATACAAAGTTCAACTAACGCACTCTTACTCGGCAGACATGCATCTAGTCATTTTGGCACAGGTGATAGAAATAAAGCTAAATTACAAATGATTGTGAAGAAGAAAAAACAAATGTCCATGAACATTTGGCTATGGTCATCATTAAAGGAAGTGACAACACTTTGATTCAGTACATACTCATTTTGGCACAGTTGACCGATGTAGAGCTAAATCACAAATTGTAGCCTAGACGACGTGTTTATTTATAAGAATATTTGGCTAACTTCTTCACTGAAGTAAATATTAATTCCTACTGCAGCACTGTTGGGGTCCAGCATGGGGCTGCAGTCCAGGAAGTCTTGGTACTGTGTCCAAGGAACCACCGGCTCAGGCAGCTCCCGCAGGTACAGCTTGAGCAACGACGCCACTGTGTGGACATCTGTGTCACTGCAGGGCACAAAGCAGTCAGAAACAGTGCACGAGCACACACATGCATACACAAACAAAAACATACAGCTGTGCTGAGTGTATTTCGATTTTGTGTTGAATCCAGCTACAAATCAGTTTGTCCCCCTTTTCAACAAATTTGTCACATTAGAGAGTTCAGCGTGGGCAGAAGGTTCTTATAAAACTGTCTTTCTCTGTCTACTAGGACAGGATGTGGTGTGAGCCACAGAGCACTAACAGCAGAAAAGTGTATCAGGCATCTCTGTACTATCATCCTCACTGCATCTCTCTCATCTTACTATGCAACCTTTAGAAAAGAAGCCAACGGGATTTCAGTTTGTATAAAAAGGGCGTAATAATTGTCTGTTTGTACGTTGGCGCCCTTGAACGTTCCTTCAAACGCTCTTATGTAAGTTAGCTTAGCTTAGTTTAGCGCTGAGGCGTCTCACATTGGGAAGGAAGGTCTCTCTCCGGCGTTGAACGCGTCCCTAAACTGTTTGACTGTGTTGTCTTGTCCCGGCAGTCTGAAGATGCCTTCCTCGCTTAGTCCGTGTTCTCTGATGAACTCTGCACACTTCTGCACCAGGATGGGCACCATGTGGGAGCCGAACCGCTGCTCGTGGGTTACCGTATCACCCAGGCTCTTCCCAAATATCGCTGAGAGGGAAGGAGAGCGGTTAGAGTAAGTCACAGCCCAAACTGGAGAATCAGAGACAGGGTTTTTCAAGTTTGTGGCTAGTTCCTCATGGGTTGCGGCTTTATGTCATGGGCCCGAAGACAATTCCAAAAAGAGTCCTTGAACCAAAGTCAAGAAAATAAGTTCAGATGACTAGAGACCCGCTTTTTCCTGACCATGTGACCTGACCAGGAAAAACATATTCTGGGTCCTAGTTATATGTTTTTTTCCTGGTCAGGTTCCTTGGTCAGGGAAAACTCTTGTCCTTTAATGTCAGCAGACTATCTGTACCTCCACTAGAGGGTGATCCAACCACCCTGCGCAGCGTGCGGACCCACTCCTCCATCTCACTGTGGGAGTTGGCCATGAGGACGTACGGGTACCGCTCCCGATCACCACTGCTGCCTGGAATACAGAGAGGGTATGACTCTCCAACATACTGGGATACATCATACATAGATTGAAAGGCATATCTTTAATTCCTCTCTCAACAGAGAGACAAGAGAGACATGGTGAGATGGAGGGCAAGAGAGAGACATGGTGAGATGGAGGCTGAGAGAGGCATGATGAGATGGAGGGCAAGAGAGAGACATGGTGAGATGGAGGACAAGAGAGAGATATGCTGAGATGGAGGACAAGAGAGAGACATGGTGAGATGGAGGGCGAGAGAGACATGGTGAGATGGAGGCAAGAGAGAGACATGGTGAGATGGAGGGCAAGAGAGAGACATGGTGAGATGGAGGACAAGAGAGAGATATGCTGAGATGGAGGACAAGAGAGAGACATGGTGAGATGGAGGGCGAGAGAGAGACATGGTGAGATGGAGGACAAGAGAGAGACATGGTGAGATGGAGGACAAGAGAGAGACATGGTGAGATGGAGGGCAAGAGAGAGACATGGTGAGATGGAGGACAAGAGAGAGACATGGTGAGATGGAGGACAAGAGAGAGACATGGTGAGATGGAGGGCAAGAGAGAGACATGGTGAGATGGAGGACAAGAGAGAGACATGGTGAGATGGAGGGCAAGAGAGAGACATGGTGAGATGGAGGACGAGACAGAGACATGGTGAGATGGAGGACAAGAGAGAGACATGGTGAGATGGAGGGCAAGAGAGAGACATGGTGAGATGGAGGACAAGAGAGAGACATGGTGAGATGGAGGGCAAGAGAGAGACATGGTGAGATGGAGGCTGAGAGAGAGACATGGTGAGATGGAGGACAAGAGAGAGACATGGTGAGATGGAGGGCAAGAGAGAGACATGGTGAGATGGAGGACAAGAGAGAGACATGGTGAGATGGAGAGCAAGAGAGAGACATGGTGAGATGGAGGGCAAGAGAGAGACATGGTGAGATGGAGAGCAAGAGAGAGACATTGTGAGATGGAGGGCAAGAGAGAGACATGGTGAGATGGAGGCTGAGAGAGAGACATGGTGAGATGGAGGACAAGAGAGAGACATGGTGAGATGGAGGGCAAGAGAGAGACATGGTGAGATGGAGGGCAAGAGAGAGACATGGTGAGATGGAGGGCAAGAGAGAGACATGGTGAGATGGAGGGCAAGAGAGAGACATGGTGAGATGGAGGACAAGAGAGAGACATGGTGAGATGGAGGGCAAGAGAGAGACATGGTGAGATGGAGGACAAGAGAGAGACATGGTGAGATGGAGAGCAAGAGAGAGACATTGTGAGATGGAGGGCAAGAGAGAGACATGGTGAGATGGAGGCTGAGAGAGAGACATGGTGAGATGGAGGGCAAGAGAGAGACATGGTGAGATGGAGGGCGAGACAGAGACATGGTGAGATGGAGGGCGAGAGAGAGACATGGTGAGATGGAGGACAAGAGAGAGACATGGTGAGATGGAGGACAAGAGAGAGACATGGTGAGATGGAGGACAAGAGAGAGACATGGTGAGATGGAGGACAAGAGAGAGACATGGTGAGATGGAGGGCAAGAGAGAGACATGGTGAGATGGAGGGCAAGAGAGAGACATGGTGAGATGGAGGCTGAGAGAGAGACATGGTGAGATGGAGGGCAAGAGAGAGACATGGTGAGATGGAGGCTGAGAGAGAGACATGGTGAGATGGAGGGCAAGAGAGAGACATGGTGAGATGGAGGACAAGACAGAGACATGGTGAGATGGAGGGCGAGAGAGAGACATGGTGAGATGGAGGACAAGAGAGAGACATGGTGAGATGGAGGGCAAGAGAGAGACATGGTGAGATGGAGAGCAAGAGAGAGACATTGTGAGATGGAGGACAAGAGAGAGACATGGTGAGATGGAGGACAAGAGAGAGACATGGTGAGATGGAGGGCGAGAGAGAGACATGGTGAGATGGAGGACAAGAGAGAGACATGGTGAGATGGAGGGCTAGAGAGAGACATGGTGAGATGGAGGGCTAGAGAGAGACATGGTGAGATGGAGGACAAGAGAGAGACATGGTGAGATGGAGGGCAAGAGAGAGACATGGTGAGATGGAGGACAAGAGAGAACCATGGTGAGATGGAGGACAAGAGAGAGACATGGTGAGATGGAGAGCAAGAGAGAGACATGGTGAGATGGAGGGCAAGATAGAGACATGGTGAGATGGAGGGCAAGAGAGAGACATGGTGAGATGGAGGACAAGAGAGAGACATGGTGAGATGGAGGACAAGAGAGAGACATGGTGAGATGGAGAGCAAGAGAGAGACATGGTGAGATGGAGAGCAAGAGAGAGACATGGTGAGATGGAGAGCAAGAGAGAGACATGGTGAGATGGAGGGAATGAAAGAGCGAGAGGGGGAAAGAACACAGAGAGAGAGAGAGATAGAGAGAGAGAGAGAGAGAAAGAATGAGAGAGAGAGAGCAAGCGAGACTGAGACAGAGTCAGAGACAGAGACAGAGTCAGAGACAAACTGAGACTGTCTTCCGCTTACGTGGTATAATCTCAAAGAGGAATTTTCCTGGATCATCTTGATTCTGTGGGAGTTCGTTGACTTTACTGAACCTCAGCTGAATTACACCCTGGGGACAGAGAGACAGACTGTCACTGACATCTTAGTAAACAACGCATACATGTCTAGGCTACAGGAAACACAGGGAAGGACTTCAATAAAGACGGAAACATGAATAACTGAATATTGACAGCAGTAGTGTTGTTTGGATGCTTAAAGGTTTTCCTAACCACATGACCAGATCAGGAAAAAGCCAAAGTTAAAGGCTATAACTAGAGCCCAGACCTATCTGCCTTCTTCTCTACCCCATCTCTCACCTGGACAGTCCCTTCCTTTTCGTCTTTATGGTAGGTCAGTGTGCTTCCTCTCAGCACAAAGTAGCGCAGCTGCCAGTTCTTTACGATGGACCTCTGCTTCTTCAGCCAGCCAGCCTTCAGAGGCCTCTCCATGGACCTCCTGGTGGAGCCGGGCGAGCCTAACCCTGGGCTGCCCTCTCCAGGCATCACACTCTTAGACCGTGCTGCCGCAGAGCGGAAACAAACAGAACGGTCGTACTGTTAAAAAGAGCCTTGTGAAGAGACACTTCACTAAACACAGCCAGGATGTCAACAAGGCTCTCAACATCCGTCAAGTCAGGTCTTCCTCTTTTATTCATCTGAACATGCATCAATCTGACTTGCAGCAGAGAGAAGTGGGGGCCTGGCAGGAAACAGGCCGCCTCTGTCTGACCTGCCACGCTTCCTGTTTAAGGTGCATGCTTCTAGATTCTAGTCGTGATTGTTCAATGGTAGGAACATAGTGACCTACAAATACACTGTGCCTTCAACAATCATGCACAATAGACTGCAGGGAAGGGCAACACAGGAACAATAATACAGTGCATGGTCTCAACTAGGCCTAAATGTAGATAAGGTTGAGTCATTTGTCCTTTACTAACAGGCCAGCCATTGCTCAACAACATGGTGACTTACTGTCTAAGTTGTCTGTGGAGGATCTCAGAAGAGAGCATGAGAGAGATAAACGGAAGAGTATGAAGAAAGGATGGAGATGGGGGTAGAGTTGTAGGCTACGTGGCACACGACAGAGAGAGAAAATCACGCATGGATTGGCACGCAGGGTGGTACTGTAGCTTGCCGGACAGATGGTGTGATTGTGATTGAGAGCGTTCGCTCACTTGTTGTGTAATTCACCGTGACCTCCCAGGCCAGATGAAAGAAGAGAAGAAGATGAGGCCTGGCTATATAAACAGGAAGTGACTGCATCGACGGGAGAAACACTTTGAAGGCCCCCCCCCCACCCCCACCTAAAACGCAGACCCTTTGGTCTGTTTTAATAGCGTCATCCCTTGAAGAGGGCCATGTCAAAGGACTCTGGACGAACGTCTGGCCCACACACAGTGAAGTATGAGACGCCACGGAAAGAAGGAAAGACGGACACAGACCCTTGAGGAACTTTTCAACTGGTCGCAGGACCTCCTAGACCCAGGAGTCCCAATGGAAGCATGAATACAATGTTCAACTTCTCAACCAAACGGAGCTTGTTGCTAGAACGCCAGCTCTTCCACGTCAGTGGGAATAGTGAGGGGTTGAAAGTGCGCGGCCGTGGCACAATCCTATTGAGTGTACAAAGAGCAGGCAGAAATAGATGTTGTTCCAAATAAGGATCTCCGTTACGTGAATATTTAACCCCTAGGGACCAGTCTTGAATGGCACCATATTCCCTATGTAGTACACTACTTTTGACCAGAGCTTTATGGAGCCTGGTCAAAAGTAGGGTACTAAATAGGGAATAGTATTCTAACTTCAGCAGTTGAACTGACAGAACACGCTGGCCCCATTCAGTTGCGTGACTATACATATTCATTCTGTGTACATATTTCTTATCCCTATATAATGCCATTGACATGTATGGCTTTTGATCCTCTGATGAATCGAGGGTAGCCGTAGATAAAAATGTGTGTACAGTGTACTGGTGTAAGGGAAATTATAGGAGTCATCAGATCTTCTCGCACAGTCGCTCTCACACACAAACACACGAGTCTGCAGAGTCACAGCTACTGTTCTGACATTTCATCAACTTCCTGCTGAAAGTACCCAAAGGGCACAGAGAAAATGAGAAACGCCTTGCTGCCTGAAACTATAGCACTACATTTTCTTGAGATGAGGACTGGGGTTAAGTTCTCAGGGTTGTGAGTAACTGACTGGTAAAGTATACTGTGTGATAAATGAAACAATCATGGAAGTCAATCAATCAAATGTATTTATAAAGCCCCTCTTACATCAGCTGATATATCATAGTGCTGTACAGAAACCCAGCCAAAAACCCCAAACAGCAAGCAATGCAGGTGTAGAAGCACGGTGGCTCGGAAAAACTCCCTAGAAAGGCCAGAAAGCTAGGAAGAAACCTAGAGAGGAACCAGGCTGTGAGGGGTGGCCCTTGTAGCATAAAAAGTCACTTCTTTTCATAGAAATAATAAGAAACTTGTTTCCCAGCAATGCTGATGTGTACCCACTAAACTACATAAACCTGTTCATCATAAATAGGAGCAGTATCCACACTGTTTTACCTGACAGGTTGATGACAGCTGCAACATTCCACTAATAGTTGTGTGAAGTCATGACATTGCCATATAAGGCTATGTCGGCTATATATGTATTCACATGCACTCATGCACTGTTTTGTTAAGTTATAGGTGCACCACACCTGCTGTAATCAGGTGCATGATCCTTCTGTAAGCCATGGCCCTGGACCACAAACACAGTTTAACACAGAAATATAACCAAGTATAAGAACCAACAGTCTAAATAAAACAGTCTCAGTATGCCGCTGGCACACACAGTGCCACAGTCAACCTCATGTCTAGGGATGGCTGGGTTACTTTGTAAATGTAATCCGTTATAGTTACTAGTTAGTTAGCTGTCCAAAATTGTAATCAGTGACGTAACTTTTGGATTACCCAAACTCAGTAACGTAATCGGATTACTTTCTGTTATTTTGGGTTACTTTCCTTTTAAGAAGCATTGGAAGAAGACAGAAAGGATCCACCAAATGCATTTGGTGTGTCCTCATAGTAGTCTCTGACTTGTGGTCATGCCCACTCAGATGGAACAAGTTTAAAGAACCAATGCGGCCGTTTTTATCTCAATATCAAATCATTTCTGGCTAACAATTAAGTACCTTAATGTGATTGTTTTAAATTAAACTTGTCAAAAAGAAACAAAAGTAGCTTCTTAGGAAAGAGCAATTTCTCAAGCAAGAATTTTGCACGGACTCTGGGAGTGGTCTGAGTGGGGAGGGGAAAACTGAACATTTGCTGTTTTGGCAAAGAGGTTTAGAACTCTGGTCTAGTAGCTAATGTACTGCCTGGTGATGTCACCATGCAAGCCAAAACTCCATCCCACCAAAACAGGCTGAATTTTGAGCATTTTTGTCTACATTCTTACAAATTCACAGCAGTTGTTATTATTCCAACCACAAAGTGTGGAAATATAACTTTAGAAAATCCTATTTTTGACTGCACTGGGCCGTTAAACCCACAGGTCCAGTCTCTATACCTCTTCAGAGACGCATGTAACACACATGCACTAGTGTACAATGCAACTGATGATACAACAACACATTTTCCTATTTACGCAAACGCAATGACTCCCAAGAATAGCTTCATGTTTAGGATAACATCCAGTAACTTACCTATTCTAGATGTTTCAGCTTTAAGGGTACTGAAGTCCCAGTTCCGAGGTAGCTTAAGCGACATGATTCCTCCTTCATAGAAAAGATCAGTATCTCACTTCACAACACACTCACACACACACACTCACATATATACACACAGCACACACACATGTATGAGGGGTTTTAGCTGTAGATCTCCAGTCTGTCTGTCACACTAAAACCTTTCTGTATCTGACTTCCTACTTCCTGTATAGCTACTAATCTATCTTTCATTTTTTTTTCAACATGTCAAAACACGTTCTTTCATGTTCCCTCTACTTCCCTCTAGATACATGTTCTGCTATTCTAATACTTCACGGCACTGTAAATACTTCCCTCTCCAGGTAGGTATATCATAGCAAGTGCTCTACGATAGAAGGTTTCAAATGACGAACCATTCACTAGTGTCACTTAACCACTGGTCTCCCTTTATTCTCTCTCAGGAGGAAGTGGGTTTTGTTTCTGGGTTGCAGTCTCTTCAAGCTGTGGCAATGTCGCTTACCGGCAACATGCAGCCTACGGTATGTATTCACAGTCATACATTTCAACTAGATTTTTTACGTCTAAAATTGTAACATTGTGGCTTGCTGGTACAGCATTGGTGATTTATTTTAGAATTTGTGCACTGATTAATATATTACAAAACTGCCCTAATGAGAACCACAGCCCAACACACACTGAGGAAAACTATAGTCAGGGGTGAAAGTAGGCTATAGTGTTCCTGCCTCATTCAAAGGTACAGTATTCATTCTTAAAAGTCTAAGCTATTGCGGTGGGTTCCAAGCTGACATATAGAATTGTTTTAAGATGGTCATACTATAAATCATTTAGCTATTTGATTTGACATTTTAGGACCCATTTATGTATAAAAAAATATATATAAAAGGATTTGATAAAATATTGAATTTGGCCTTTACTACTGTAGCCCAGAGAAACTCATTGAATAACATATTCATTAATGGCAAAAGACAGTCAAAATGAAACATAATAAGAAACACGGTTTTGAAGTTTTTGTCCTTTAACTAAGAGATATAAGAAAGCTCAGAAAAAGAAATATATATATACACAGTACCAGTCAAAAGTTTGGACGCACCTACTCATTCAAGGGTTTTTCTTTATTTTTACTATTTTCTACCTTGTAGAATAATAGTGAAGACATCAAAACTATGAAATAACACATATGGAATCATGTAGTAATCAAAAAAGTGTTAAGCAAATCAAAATATATTTTAGATTTTAGATTCTTCAAAGTAGCCAACCTTTGCCTTGATGACAGCTTTGCACACTCTTGGCATTCTCTCAACCAGCTTCACCTGGAATGCTATTCCAACAGTCTTGACGGAGTTCCCACATATGCTAAGTACTTGTTCGCATACCGCCCCAACAGATCCACAGATGACGCAATCTCAATCGCACTCCACACCGCCCTTTCTCACCTGGACAAAAGGAACACCTATGTGTGAATGCTGTTCATCGACTACAGCTCAGTGTTCAACACCATAGTGCCCAAGAAGCGCATCACTAAGCTAAGGACTCTGGGACTAAACACCTCCCTCTACAACTGGATCCTGGACTTCCTGACGTGCCGACCCCCAGGTGGTAAGAGTAGGCAAAGATACGTCTGCCACGCTGATCCTTAACACTGGGGCCCCTCAGGGGTGTGTACTTAGTCCCCTCCTGTATTCCCTGTTCACCCACGACTGCGTGGTCAAACACGACTCTAACACCATCATTAAGTTTGGGGCCAAGCTTCCTGCCATCCAGGACCTATATATTAGGCAGTCATAAGAAAGCCCATAAAATTGTCAGAGACTCTAGTCACTGACTGTTTTCTCTGCTACCTCATGGCAAGCGGTACCGGAGCGCCAAGTCTAGGACCAAAAGGCTCCTCAACAGCTTCTACCCCCAAGCCATTAGACTACTGAACAACTCATAAAAACCGCCACTGGACAATTTACATTGACCCCCCGTACACTGCTGCTACTCGCTGTTTGTTTGTTACCTATGCATAGTCACTTCGCCCCCACCTACATGTACAGATTACCTGAACTATCCTGTACTCCCGCACACTGACTCGGTACCGGTGCCCCCTGTATATAGCCTCGTTATTGTTATTCTTATTGTGTTAATTTTTATTATTACTTTTTATTTTAGCCTACTTGGTAAATATTTTCTTCTTCTTGAACTGCACTGTTGGTTAAGGGCTTGTAAGTAAGCATTTCACGGTAAAGTCTACTCTTGTTGTATTCGGCGCATGTGGCAAATCAAGTTTGATTTGATTTGATTGCTGCTCTTCCATCCCTCTGCGGTCCAACTCATCCCAAACCATCTCAATTGGGTTGAGGTTGGGTGATTGTAGAGGCCAGGTCATCTGATGCAGCACTCCATCACTCTCCTTCTTGGTCAAATAGCCTTTACACAGCCTAGAGGTGTGCTGGGTCATTGTCCTGTTGAAAAACAAATGATAGTCCTACTAAGCGCAAACCAGATGGGATGGCGTATTGCTCCAGAATGCTGTGGTAGACATGCTGGTTAAGTGTGCCTTGAATTCTAAATAAATCACAGACAATCTCACCAGCAGAGCACCCCCACACTATCACACCTCCTCCTACATGCTTCACAGTGGGAACCACACATGCGGAGATCATCCGTACACATGCTCTGCGTCTCACAAAGACAGGGCGGTTGGAACCAAAAATCTCTAATTTGGACTCATCAGACCAAAGGACGGATTTCCACTAGTCTAATGTCCATTGCTCGTGTTTCTTGGCCCAAGCAAGTCTCTTCTTCTTATTGGTGTCCTTTAGTAGTGGTTTTCTTTGCAACAATTCGACCATGAAAGCCTGATTCACGCCATCTCCTCTGAACAGGTGATGTTGAGATGTGTCTGTTACTTGAACTCTGTGAAGCATTTATTTGCACTGCAATTTTTAAGCCTGGTAACTCTAATGAACTTATCCTCTGCAGCAGAGGTAAATCTGGGTCTTTGTTTCTTGTGGTGGTCCTCATGAGAGCCAGTTTCATAGCGCTTGATGATTTTTGCGACTGCACTTGAAGAACATTTTTCGCATTGACTGATCTTCATGTCTTAAAGTAATGTTGACCTATCGTTTCTCTTTGCTTATTTGAGCTGTTCTTGCCATAATATAGACTTGGTCTTGTACCAAAGAGCGCTATCTTCTGTATACCACCCCTACCTTGTCACATCACAACTGATTGGCTCAAACGCATTAAGGAAAGAAATTCCACAAATTACATTTTAACAAGGCACACCTGTTAATTGAAATGCATTCCAGGTCACTATCTCATGAAGCTGGTTGAGAAAATGTCAAGAGTGTGCAAAGCTGTCATCAAGGCAAAGGGTGGCTACTTTGAAGAATCTCAAATCTAAAATATATTTTGATTTGTTTAACACTTTTTTGGTTACTACATGATTCCATATGTTTTATTTCATAGTTTTGATGTCTTCACTATGTAGAAACAATTTCTACAATGTAGAAAATAGTAAAACACTAAGAAAAACCCTTGAATGAGTATGTTGGTCCAAACTTTTTACTGGTACTGTATATATATCATTTTTTAACAAATATTTAACCCCTTTTTTGGGTAGGCACAAAACTACCTTCATACTTCCATCATGTTTTTACCTGGTACCAGTTACCTTCAGAAGAGTCCCGTGACACCTGTCACCGTGTTCGTGAGAGTTTCCCCTTTCCATAGAGTGGTCATAATAGTAGTAGATAATAATATATTTTTCGGGATGTCTCATGGTCTGACAAACACTGCTCTAGCTCTGCCTCCTTTCATCACTGATGCGGAAGTGCGACATCGGTGGATGCAGTGGATTGAGACGAATCCAACGGGAAAAACCCCCCCCAGATATCTCTAGCATAAACTGACGGATTTTGATGGGGAGATTATTTTATGATGTTACTTAGATTGATGCACCGATGCGTCAATCGACTCTAGAGGGCTAATAATAACTGGAACTGTTAGCAGATAAGAAAACAGGGAAGTTCAGAGGTACAGGGAAGAAGACACGCACACAGATCATGCCATCTAACATGAACAGGGTATTTACTGAAAGGCAAAGCACATTTTCTGGCATTATCAAGAATGTACAACTTCAAACGATTTCCTACATCAAATACAATTTAACACAAATCATTGCACAATAATAACATAATCATAAAATATCAATATCTAAAAGCGAAACAATACCCACAGGAGGGGTATATGCGACGTGTGAACAGCAAAATATAGCAGGTACAGTTGAAGTACGAAGTTTACATACACTTAGGTTGGAGTCATTAAAACTCGTTCTTCAACCACTCCACAAATGTCTTGTTAACAAACTATAGTTTTGGCAAGTCAGTTAGGACATCTACTTTGTGCATGACACAAGTCATTTTTCCAATAATTATTTACAGACAGATTATTTCACTTATAATTCACTGTATCACAATTCCAGTGGGTCAGAAGTTTACATACACTAAGTTGACTGTGCCTTTAAACAGCTTGGAAAATTCCAGAAAATGATGTCATGGCTTTAGAAGCTTCTGATAGGCGAATTGACATCATTTGAGTCAATTGGAGGTGTACCTGTGGATGTATTTCAAGGCCTACCTTCAAACTTTTTGCTTGACATCATGGGAAAATCAAAAGAAATCAGCCAGGACCTCAGAAAAAACAAAGTCTGGTTCATTCTTGGGAGCAATTTCCAAATGTCTGAAGGTGCCACCTTCATCTGTACAAACAATAGTACGCAAGTATAAACACCACGAGACCACGCAGCCGTCATGCCACTCAGGAAGGAGACGCGTTCTGTCTCCTAGAGATGAACGTACTTTGGTGCGAAAAGTGCAAATAAATCCCAGAACAACAGCAAATGACCTTGTGAAGATGCTGGAGGAAACAGGTACAAAAATATTATATCCACAGTAAAAGTCCTATATCGACATAACCTGAAAGGCCGCTCAGCAAGGAAGAAGCCACTGCTCCAAAACCACCATAAAAAAGCCAGACTACGGTTTGCAACTGCACATGGGGACAAAGATCATGCTTTTTGGAGAAATGTCCTCTGGTCTGATGAAACAAAAATAGAACTGTTTGGCCATAATGACCATCGTTATGTTTGGAGGAAAAAGGGGGAGGCTTGCAAGCCGAAGAACACCATCCAAAACGTGAAGCACGGGGGTGGCAGCATCATGTTGTGGGGGTGCTTTGCTGCAGGAGGCACTTCACAAAATAGATGGCTTCATGAGGGAGGAAAATTATGTGGATATATTGAAGCAACATCTCAAGACATCAGTCAGGAAGTTAAAGCTTGGTTGCAAATGGGTCTTCCAAATGGGCAATGAACCCAAGCATACTTCCAAAGTTGTGGCAAAATGGCTTAAGGACAGCAAAGTCAAGGTATTGGAGTGGCCATCATAAAGCCCTGACCTCAATCCCATAGAAAATGTGTGGGCAGAACTGTGCGTGTGCGAGCAAGGAGGCCTACAAACCTGACTCAGTTACACCAGCTCTGTCAGGAGGAATGGGCCAAAATTCACCCAACTTATTGTGGGAAGCTTGTGGAAGGCTACCTGAAATGTTTGACTCAAATTAAACAATTTAAAGGCAATGCTACCAAATACTAATTGAGTGTATGTAAACTTCTGACCAACTGGGAATGTGATGAAATAAATAATTCACTCTACTATTATTCTGACATTTCACATTCTTAAAATAAAGTGGTGATCCTAGCTGACCTAAAACAGGGAATTTTTACTAGGATTACATGTCAGGAATTGTGAAAAACTGAGTTTAAATGTATTTGCCTGAGGTGTATGTAAACTTCCGACTTCAACTGTATCCATACATTCCATAATGTCCTGGCTAGCTTGGTAAGAGTCATACACTACTAAAACAGAACTGTGTGATAGGGAATTGCACAATGATAGCCAATTACATGAGCTGCAGAAAATAGGTATGCTCAATATTATGATTAACCTATTGCTGAGGGAAATTCTCATTTATGTAAGAGCAAGTCGCTAAGGAGA
Source organism: Salvelinus fontinalis (assembly GCF_029448725.1). Taxonomy (NCBI): domain Eukaryota; kingdom Metazoa; phylum Chordata; class Actinopteri; order Salmoniformes; family Salmonidae; genus Salvelinus; species Salvelinus fontinalis. Next base: position 29,367,219 of record NC_074668.1, on the reverse strand, counting down.
AATAATGATGCCCATTTCCCCCTATAAGTAGTTTCCTTTCAACCTTCAGGAGATGGAATGCATCGAACAGCTGATGTAGATGGAATAATAACCTTGCTGCTTTTAAGTGCAATACTGGCAGAGGCTCAAAAAATAGATCAAGGAGGACTCTCAATTAGGAAAAGCTAGTTTAGCCTTTAGCTCACTCTAGTGGCAGCTATCTGTAATACAGACATGGTACTGGCCCAGTACTGTTTGTACCACCAATGAAGTCCAAGGGAAATGGACCCCCTTCTCACTGGTTGGCTTCCGACTTTACTTCTATTAATATCTCCCTTAACTACACATCATGAGACATCGCAATAGGTTCCCTCTCTTGAGCGCATCACGCAGATAACACATACTCAGTAAGAGCTTCTATAGACAGACAACAGACAATATCAGAAAATACAAGACTAGCTAATGCACCAGATACCACAGCAATACGAGAGAAAATAGCGACATGCGTATTTGAACAAAGTCTCTCCTCTAGTCCTATATTACCTGAATATTTCTCTGAACATTAGCTAAATGTGCGAGTTATGTAAATGTACAAAACAGAAGAATATAGATAATATAATTTATAAACAGCTGGATTTGGATGATATAATAATAATAATATAGAAAAACAAAGGTAAGTTTAATACCAGTACACTACAGTATACAATTCACAGAATAACAATAACAGGAAAGGTAGAGAAGACTGACATAACATCAAATAATTATCACAAAAATGTATAGGAAAAAAACCATATAACATATAGCATGTTTAAAGTAGGCATTTCTAGGAGTAGAGCTGCATGGTTTTTGGAGTGTATAGAGGTCTCCCTCTGTCGAGCGGCGTTCCATATCAGTGTAGACAGATGGGATGGAAGGTGAGGATGTGAAGCACAGAGACATAATGGCAGCGGAGGTGTAGAGTAATGCAGACGATTGCCCAATCCGAAACATACCTCTATGGCCTTTTAGTCACCGGATTCCCTATTATCCCTCCTTCCTGTAAGTATAGGATACTACACGGACATTTCACAGCCTACATTTATACTTGATATTGCTTTCCTGTTACATTCACGGAATAAAATGTGCTACTTATGACTCAATACTACATAAAACATTTTACTGACAGAAACGGAGGTACCTTTTCAATATCTTTGTAGCTAGTGATTGTTCAAGTTCAAGATGCATGAGGCTTGGCTTGACAAAATTCGACCTAGGCTACCCAAAAATAATGTGTCAGTCTACAACATGGGCCCAATCCCGAGTTACTGTACACATATGGAATCAATTAATGATCGACCGATTATACAGTAAGTCAGCATTGGGCCCTATGTGATCAGTCAGAGTGAAAGGTAATCTGTATGTGGGTCAATCACAGCCTGCAACACACCCATCTATTTAATCAAACACATCAACCCCTAATATTCATATAGATGAGCCTCGGGCCGTATTCGTAAAGCATCTCAGAGTCGGAGTGCTGATCTAGGATCTTGTCCTCGATGTTCATATAATGTTATCCACTATGATCTTAAAGGCTAGAAATAGCTTAGATAGAACATATCTACCGCTTCTTAGACTTACTTTCAACGAGAATTACAGACCTATAACTCACATTTCGATGTGAATATGGTTGGGTCGCCCAAAAAGTTACATATTGTAGCTTTAAAGAATACAGGCCCTGGTTTCCCCACTAACACCATTCATGTCATGTCACACTCAGATTGGTCTATAGACTGGTCCTTGTAAATGAACACTTGACACCGGGTACAACCAAGGAGAAGAGTTTAACCATTTATGTTGATGTGACCACAAAAGTCCCTCGGTGATGATCTCACAATGGCATCAAGGAGGAAATACATCAACAGCATCTGTAGCTTTACAAAATCTATTCTTAGTTCACCTGGTGAGATTGATATGAAATAGGTGTTACTACTGTTCTCGACCCACGGGAGGGGTGTGTAACCATGAGCACTATCTGTGAGCCTGTGTGCGCACCCCAAATGGCACCCTATTCCCTTTATAGTGCACTACTTTTGACCAGGGCCCATAGTGCTCTGGTCAAAAGCAGTACAGTATTAAGGGAATAGGCTGCCATTTGGGACACACTGCCAGTGTCTGTACTATCAGGCTATGGTAGTGTGGTCTGAGAGGGAGCAGACTTGGCAGTGCAAAAATCGTTAGCATGAAATGCTAGCAGAGTGATTATGTGACTCCATTACTGTCCCATAGCTTCGGAAACTGTACACAGCATGATCCATTCACTCCACCATCCTGGCACTTCCTATACAACACTCTATAACAGCTGAAAACACGTGTGTCTGCCTCTTAGAAGATTAAAACAATTTCTTTTTTAAGTATGGTGGTCATTTGTAACTATTCTTCAATTACAGAAGCTAATGTAAAACATGGACGGTGTCCCATCACACTCATTCCTATGAGAACCTCAACAGTGGCCATCGGAGCCAGAAATACATGGAGCACATAGAGAGAAAGAGACACAGTATATATACACTGAACAAAAACGCAATATGTAAAGTGTTGGTCCCATTTTTCATGAGCTGAAATAAAAGATCAGACATGTTCCATACACACAAAAAGCTTATTTCTCTCAAACTTTGTGCACAAATGTGTTCACATCCCTGTTAGTGATCATTTATCCACCTGACAGGTGTGGGATATCAAGAAGCTGATTAAACAGCCTGATCATTACACAGGTGCACCTTATACTGGGGACAATAAAAGGCCACTAAAATGTTTTGTCAAACAACACAATGCCACAGATGTCTCAAGTTTTGAAGGAGTGTGCAATTGGCATGCTGACTGCAGGAATGTCCAACAGAGCAGTTGGCAGAGAATTGACGGTTCATTTCTGTACCATAAGCCACCTCCAACATCGCTTTAGATCATTTGGCAGTACATCCAACCGGCCTCACAACCACAGACCACGTGTAACCTCGCCAGCCCAGGACCTCCACCTGTGGGATCGTCTTTGTGTGGAAAAACACATTCTGATTGGCTAGGCCTGGCTCTGGATCCCCAGTGGGTGGGTCCTACAGTATGCCTTCCCATGGCTGCGACCCAACCCCAATCATGCGGAACACATAGACTATGGCCTAATGAATGTATTTAAACTGACTGATTTCCTTCTATGAACTGTAACTCAGTAAAATCTTTGAAATTGTTACACTTATATTTTAGTTCAAAACACCTCTGGTGGCTGTCATCCACCATGAACTGATCTCTGATAACGGAACTTGATTGGTAAATAAATAACCATCGCTAAAACCCCAACATATCAGTCCCGCACCAAAAGGAGAATCGTTTTATACAAAACGTCTTACATTAAGGCAGACAACTGTGTAGTAAACTATCAGAAATGGCAATCAACTATATTGTGAAATACCGACTAGTCTTCCTATACTATTCCCTTGTCATTTTACAACGTGTATTCCATCCATTGCTGTGCAGGAAACAGTTTGACGCTTGACCTCCATTCCGTAACACTAATGACATACTCAGTAATCCGGTCAAATCCCTAGTGGTGTTTTGTTCCTAATTTAGACAGTCCACTTCCTCTAATGGTTCTACCCCCACATGACACCACATACACCATTTGGCTGGGTGTGAACAAAACTGCAGGTGAAGCATGAGTGGCTACAATGACACCCTTTATAGTGCACTACTTTTGACCAGGGGGGCCAATAGGGCTCTGCTCAAAAGTAGTGTATAGGGAATAGAGAGTGCCATTTGGGAACCAGAGAGAAACACACATATGCAGCATGACATGTGCCAATAGCAGAGTGAATCTCTGCGGGGTAAAATGCACATAGACAAAACACAGATTTAATGGAAGATGCCAATGTAAAAACTCAACCACCAATACTATAAATACAAACAATTATTACAATGAATGAAGCAAATAAAACAGGCATGGTGACAGGATGAGGACAATACAGTGTGAGTATGTTGAGCAGTGCATTAAAACACAAAAAGTATATATGTATCAAGAAATATTCACACACACTAAAGGTATAGAATATCCTGTATACATGTGGAAATGTACATTTGACCTCATTGTGGTACACAAAGTGGCATCACTCTGTTGTAGATAATATGGCTGACATAACTAAATAAACAGGTACAGTAACTCACAGACAACCTGAAACACTGGAGGAAAACAGCTGACACACTGTCATAATGTACACACACAAAATGGAATGACCCAAAGGCTGGAGTTATTCTCCCACAAGCGCCACACCTCCAGGGCTTTCTGGTGCCAGGGGGCGGCCCCCCTGGCCCCAGTAGGGTGACCCAGCCCTGGGCCTGACCGTGGGGGCACTAGGCTTCCTCCTCCAGCAGACCCCTCTCTGTCAGGTGGGTCTTAAGGGAGTTGAAGATGTGGAGCTGCTGGTCCAGGCGCAGGGCTAGGAGTTGCTGGACCACCTTGGCAGGGTTAGGGCCCCTGGAGACAGAAAATTACACAACGGATCACATACAGGGCGATATTTTGACAGCACAAAGATGTCTCCATGAAAGGCCTGGTTAGTCAAACTGGTTGAGGCTGCAGCTCATGTCTCTATACAATAGAGCAGATCCACTGGGAGAGAATTACAAATTATAAACTGGGTGGCTGGAGCCCTGAATGCTGACTGGTTGACAGCTGTGGTATATCAGACAATATACCACAGGTATAACAACTTTTATTTTTACTGTTGTATTTGTATTTAAGGCAGCACCTACTCTTTCTGGGGTCCAGCAAAATTAAGTCAGTTTATACAATTTTAAAAACATTACAATACATTCACAGACTGTGCAATCAGGCCCCCAGTTCACCACTACCACATATACAGTACAAAATCCATGTGTACGTGTCTGTGCCTATGTTTGTGTTACTTCACAGTCCCCGCTGTTCCAGAATTATTATATATACACTGCTCAAAAAAATAAAAGGAACACTTAAACAACACAATGTAACTCCAAGTCAATCGCACTTCTGTGAAATCAAACTGTCCACTTAGGAAGCAACACTGATTGACAATAAATTTCACATGCTGTTGTGCAAATGGAATAGACAAAAGGTGGAAATTATAGGCAATTAGCAAGACACCCCCAAAAAAGGAGTGATTCTGCAGGTGGTGACCACAGACCACTTCTCAGTTCCTATGCTTGCTAGCTGATGTTTTGGTCACTTTTGAATGCTGGCGGTGCTCTCACTCTAGTGGTAGCATGAGACGGAGTCTACAACCCACACAAGTGGCTCAGGTAGTGCAGTTCATCCAGGATGGCACATCAATGCGAGCTGTGGCAAAAAGGTTTGCTGTGTCTGTCAGCGTAGTGTCTAGAGCATGGAGGCGCTACCAGGAGACAGGCCAGTACATCAGGAGACGTGGAGGAGGCCGTAGGAGGGCAACAACCCAGCAGCAGGACCGCTACCTCCGCCTTTGTGCAAGGAGGTGCACTGCCAGAGCCCTGCAAAATGACCTCCAGCAGGCCACAAATATGCATGTGTCAGCATATGGTCTCACAAGGGGTCTGAGGATCTCATCTTGGTACCTAATGGCAGTCAGGCTACCTCTGGCGAGCACATGGAGGGCTGTGTGGCCCCACAAAGAAATGCCACCCCACACCATGACTGACCCATCGCCAAACCGGTCATGCTGGAGGATGTTGCAGGCAGCAGACGCTCTCCACGGCGTCTCCAGACTCTGTCACGTCAGTCACATGTGCTCAGTGTGAACCTGCTTTCATCTGTGAAGAGCACAGGGCACCAGTGGCGAATTTGCCAATCTTGGTGTTCTCTGGCAAATGCCAAACGTCCTGCACGGTGTTGGGCTGTAAGCACAACCCCCACCTGTGGACGTCGGGCCCTCATACCACCCTCATGGAGTCTGTTTCTGACCGTTTGAGCAGACACATGCACATTTGTGGCCTGCTGGAGGTCATTTTGCAGGGCGCTGGCAGTGCACCTCCTTGCACAAAGGCGGAGGTAGCGGTCCTGCTGCTGGGTTGTTGCCCTCCTACGGCCTCCTCCACGTCTCCTGATGTACTGGCCTGTCTCCTGGTAGCGCCTCCATGCTCTGGACACTACGCTGACAGACACAGCAAACCTTTTTGCCACAGCTCGCATTGATGTGCCATCCTGGATGAACTGCACTACCTGAGCCACTTGTGTGGGTTGTAGACTCCGTCTCATGCTACCACTAGAGTGAGAGCACCGCCAGCATTCAAAAGTGACCAAAACATCAGCCAGGAAGCATAGGAACTGAGAAGTGGTCTGTGGTCACCACCTGCAGAATCACTCCTTTTTTGGGGGTGTCTTGCTAATTGCCTATAATTTCCACCTTTTGTCTATTCCATTTGCACAACAGCATGTGAAATTTATTGTCAATCAGTGTTGCTTCCTAAGTGGACAGTTTGATTTCACAGAAGTGTGATTGACTTGGAGTTACATTGTGTTGTTTAAGTGTTCCCTTTATTTCTTTGAGCAGTGTACATATTTTTTTTTAATCTGTTTTTTTCTTTTTAAATCTAATTTTACTGCTTCATGAGTTACTTGATGTGGAATAGAGTTCCATGTAGTCATGGCTCGATTTAGTACTGTGCACCTTCCATAGTCTGTTCTGGACTTGGGGACTGTGAAGAGACCTCGTGGCATGTCTTGTGCGGTATGCATGGGTGTCCGAGCTGTGCGCCAGTAGTTCAAATGATGGTAACCAGTTTATTATAGCAATAAGGCACCTCTGGGGTTTTTGATAAACATGGCATTCGGAAAGTATTCAGACTCCTTGACTTTTCCACATTTTGTTACATTAACGCCAAATTCAAAAATAAAAAAATTCTACCCCCATAATGACTAAGCAAAAACAGGTTATACATTTTTGCAAATATAGTAAAAATAAACTGAAATTTCACATTTACATAAGTATTTAGCCCCTTTACTCAGTACTTTGTTGAAGCACCTTTGGCAGAGATTATAGCCTTGAGTCTTGGGTATGATGCTACAATTCCGGGCCCTGACTCGGCTCAAGGACATTGAGACTTGTCCCAAAGCTACACCTGCATTGTCTTGGCTGTGTGCTTAGAGTCGTTGTCCTGTTAGAAGGTGAACCTTCCAGTCTCAGGTCCTGAGCAGGTTTTCATCAAGGATCTCTCTGTACTTTTCTCTGTTCATCTTTCTCTCAATCCTGACTAGTTTCCCAATCCCTGCCGCTGAAAAACACTCACAGCATGCTGCCAGCACCACGCTTCATCGTAGGGATGGTGTCATGTTTCCTCCAGACGTGACGCTTGGCATTCAGGTCAAAGAGTTCAATCTTGGTTTCAACAGACCAGAGAATTTTGCTTCGCATGCCTTCTGGCAAACTCCAAGTGGGCTGTCAGGTGCCTTTTACTGAGGAGTGGCTTCTGCCTGGCCACTCTACCATAAAGGCCTGATTGGTGGAGTGCAGCAGGGATGGTTTTCCTTCTGGAAGGTTCTCCCATCTCCACAGAGGAACTCTGGAGCTCTGTCAGTGACCATCGGGTTCTTGGTCACCTCCCTGACCAATGTCCTTCTCCCCCGATTGCTCAGTTTGGCCGGGCAGCCAGCTCTAAGAAGAGTCTTCCATTTAAGAATGGAGGCCATTGTGTTCTTGGGGAGCATATACCACATCCCCTCGCACTGTATTACTTAAATATAATTATATATTTTTTCACCTGTTAACACATCAGCATTGTCAGCCAAAGCAGTTAATAAGCCTGTGGTGTTCTAGCTAGTTACCTGATGAAGCTGGCGATGTAGACGTTGACGAACGTAGCCATGAGGTACTGGCAGTCGAAGCGGTCCATGATGCCACCGTGACCGGGAATTGTGTTGGCAAAGTCCTGGAATAACAACAACAGGCCAGACGAACATGGTGACATCAGAGCAATAGGGCATCAGAGCAAAGGACAACATAACACACAGCTGGTGCACTGCAGAGACCCTTTGCACACAGAAAGTCAAAAGTAAGTCAATGCAGAGCCTGCGTGAAACTGCAGTAGATCACAAACTAAGGTGAAACAACCAAGTGGTTCCGGAAGCATAGATCATGAGCACGGCCAACTAAGGCTACTCAATTCTAGTGAGTCAACTGTGGTGAGGTGTTCTGACAGTCACCTTGATCTTGAAGGCCCTCTTAAAGCCGCTGGCAAAGAAGCCTCCGAAAGGTCCCATGAGGGAGGCAAAGGCAGACAGGGAGATGCTGTGGATCTGGAATGGGTAGAGGCGCAGTGTGGGCTGGAGAGAGAGGAGAGACGTTAAACTGGTCTCACATATGGTCAAACAGTTTCTACAAAAATAGGAAAAATAAGGAGACATGATTTAGGACAGGGAACTGTTTTGAAGGCCTTCGAATCAATGTATTTCTTTTTTTTTTTTTAACTCAGTCTGGGTCTCAACTTAGAATAGTAGAATACATCAGGTGCGATTTCAAAATTTGGATGTGTATCAAAACAGTTTCTCTCTTGTTATGTCGGTCACTGATAGTCACTCAGCCCATGTCGGCTAAATTTTTTTTAGATTGGTAAATTAGTCTAGCGGCCAGCTAGACTCGTAGTAATCAAGGTCAAATTAAAGCCTGTGGGGCCCCCATTGATTTTGTTAGTCAGTCTCACTCAGATATCATATTAAAAACTGCAAATCTTCTCTCCGCCCAATAGCAAAATGTGTATAATTGGAGCAAACTAGCTTTAAAACAGCAACATTTTCTCTACACCCCATGTCAAACATTTGTAGAATTGCAGAAAATTAACAAAAAAAATAAAATGTAAAAATGTTCTCTCTGGGGCCACTTAGACCAGACAGAGATCATAAGCAGAGACCAGCCAACCAGACAGAGAGAGGACAGATCAGACTCACCCATCCAGTGAGGGACTCGAGGGCGGCAGGCAGGGCATAGTCCTGCAGCTGGAACAGGTCAGAGGGTTCACAGTCCACCTCGAAACTATTATGGTCGCTGTTAAACTCCACCGGACACACAAAGAAGCTGTATCCCGCCATCACATAGGACAACTGGATAGAGGAGGAGAAAGGGAGTAAGATAATAGGACTAATAGGGGAATTTAAATACAAACTTCTGCACATAGTTATGGCAATTTCTTACCAGGATCCCAAACACAACAGTTGAAAAGAATCCACCAATGAAGCCCTCCCAGGTTTTCTTAGGAGACAGCTGCACGGAACACAGTCACGTTAACGTATTAAAGAGCGTTCAAAGGCTACCCCTTTTGCAAAATGCCACAAGCCTTGGAAAATGCAACATAGCGATCCTATCAATATGTAGTGGGTATGTTGCCTGTTGATGTTGACCATAGCTGTGTGGCCGACAGTGCCAGTCTTGCTAACCTTAATGAGTGGAGTACGTCCAAAGAAGAAGCCAAACATGTAGGCCATGATGTCATTGCAGATCACACAGGAGATGGGCACGATGAACCTAGACAGAGGAACTGGTATCAACAACTGGGGCATATTCAATGGAGTGTCGTGCATAGATACGTTGTGCATAGAGAAGATAAGTATTTACAAGAGACAGAGCAGGTCTCTTCTACACAGTCACTTTCCCTGAATGTTCTGTAACAAGCCCCTAGCGTGGACCAACCTAACTCCCTAATGCACTTATTTCCATCACATGGTTGTAGCGCCAGTCACAATTACATCAGCTAATAGTATATCACTCCGCAGTCGGTTCTCCCACTAGAGGTCTTCGCGGATCCACCTGTACCCGAATAACCGAGAACTGACGTGGGACCCGAGCGGGTCCGGATCCAGAATTCGAAATAAATGTCATGGATCTGGATCAGATTGTCACTGGTCTTGGGTATGTGTAAACTGGACTGACCGTATAGATCTGAACGCGACTGCTGCAGTAGAGAAATGTTATAACTTATGCTGCTGCTACTGCTTTTCACGAGAGTGGAGCTTGTTGCCGTTCAATCACAAAGCGTTTAACTTCTTATGGATAGGCGTTCAGTCAACGGGACAGTTGTAAATCATGTAGCGCCGTGTGTCATGATCGCACATTTTAGAGAAACAACAGATATCGGTACATACAAGTGTGTACCGGCTGAAAGCTTCAATTCTTGTTAATATAACTGCACTGTCCAATTTACAGTAGCTATTACTGTGAAAAAATGCCATGCTATTGTTTGAGGAGAGCTCCTAACAACAAAACACTTTTCACCACGATAGGTTTGATAAATTCACCTCTGAAGGTGAAGTGTGCTTACATTCTGAAATCTTGCTCTGATTTATCATCAAGGGTCCCAGAGATAACATGAAGTGTCATTTTGTTAGATAAAATCCTTTTTCATATCCTAAAAAGGTCCATATAGCATGCACGATCGTTCAATTTGCAAAGAAAGGAATCTGTGAAAATCTAACCCTAAATGTTGTTTCAACCAGTCAAATTACGTTTGTATTTATTCCTCATAGATCCTAGAAAGTAACCAGACTTCACTATATCATTAGGAGTGTAGTATATCCTATAGGACACCAAATTTGGTCAGAGAGCAACGCCTTCATGGCACGCCGATGACACGGGCGGTCTTCACTTGATTGACTATAACTTTGTCAAATAAGCACCAATCGGGGTCAAACAAAGCTAGCTAGATAGCCAATGAGCTGGGCTTTACAGGAGTATGCGACAGAAACCTTGTGCGACAGCAAGCCTTTTCCTTTTGGACAAAAACTGCAAGAATATGGAGAGTTATGAAAACGGGGTGTTTTGCAAATGCTGAACTTAGTCCAAGTACACAGATTTGACAATATTCTTGCAGAAGAATGTAATATAAATGTAAAATGTGTCCTTCACGATTTGCCAAAATGTACCTGGGTGACTTCACACTAAATCTCATGTAGCTTGCTCATACTTCAAGTTCTCAGTCTGAAACTTGGCACATACACTGATGCTCTCTTGTGAACACCATCAGAATTACAACCAGAGTGATGGCTAGATTTGGGACCTTTCTGTTGCATTTCAAAGATGGTGGTAGAAAAAAGATTGTTTTCTTTGTATTTTCTTCCACCAGATCTATTGTGTTATATTCTCCTACATTCAATTCACATTTCCACAAACTTCAATGTGTTTCCTTTCAAATGGTTCCAAGAATATGCATATTCTTGCTTCAGGGCCTGAGCTACAGGCAGTTAGATTTAGGTATGTCATTTTAGGCAAAAATTGAGGGGGGGGAAATGGGGGGGGGGGGGGGGGGGGGGGCTATCCCTATAAAATTGCTTAAAACGTTTATTTTCTGCTGTTCCATCACTCAGATCCGATTGGGCGGGTCTGGATCCAACCAGGTCTGTTTGGGAACGGGCCCGTGAAGACCTCTACCTCCCACTGTACAGAACGGAAAGAGTGGGCTGAATGAAGACACTCCCATGTATGTCCCAAATGGGTATGTCCCAAATGACACCCTAGTCCCTATATAGCCAATTTAGGACACAATCACTGACAATTTGCCCTCGCATACAGTGGAAACCAAGTAGCGGTCAGAGATCTGACTAGCATTGCTGTTTACAATAGTCATGTGCTATGTGATGTGGGCTGTGTGTGCGCATGTGAGAGAGAAAGAGACAGGGACATTCCTTACCAGATCATTCCCTCAAACAGGTTGTGGATGATGAGGTGGGACTGGGTCACAACGATCAGCAGAGTTACGTGAGTCCAGCCAAACTGGCAGGGAGAAAAACAGAATTACATACATATATATTGTCTTAAGATCGTGTAGTATAGGATCTCTATAGAAAAGTGATATCAAGGAACCAAAAAGTTGGAAGAAAATTACACAGACATGTGGCCAAAGTGTTAATGACGTGAATTGCATTTGGCAGAGCAATCCTTACTGATAGGTGTGTCATCATTGCTCTGTGGTCTTTGCAACAACACAAACATATCCTAAAACCCCTCGCATTCAAATCTGGACCTCGCAGCCAGTTCCACTGCTTAAACCCCACCCCTGTCCGTTAATGAGGGTCTGATTTAGACCTGGGACACCAGGTGGGTGCAATTAATTAGGTAGAATAGAAAACCAGCAGTACTCCGGACCTCATCTGACCCTGCTGGTCATCTATAAATGTTTGAACATCTTGGCCATGTTCTGTTATAAACTCCACCCCGCACAGCCAGAAGAGGACTGGCCACCCCTCAGAGCCTGGTTCCTCTCTAGGTTTCGGCCTTTCTAGAGAGTTTTTCTTAGCCACCGTGCTTCTACAGCTGCATTGCTTGCCGTTTGAGGTTTTAGGCTGGGTTTCTGTACAGCACTTTGTGACATTGGCTGATGTAAAAAGGGCTTTATAAATACATTTGATTAAATGGGTCAAATTTAAATACCGCTGTAGACGAAGTCCTCAGGCCAGTCAGTGTGTGGCAGTTTAGCTTTGATGCAGTGTTTAGAGCTCACTCCCTCTCACTGATTGATGTGTTACTGCAGTGTACAGTGCATTCGGAAAGTATTCAGACCCCTTAACCTTTTCCACATTTTGTAACGTTTCAGCCTGATTCTAAAATTGATTAAATAAATAGTTTCTCATCATTCTACACACGAGGACAAAGCGAAAACAGGTTTAGAAGTGTTTGCAAATGTATAAAAAAGACCTTATTTACATAGGTATTCAGACCCTTTGCTATGAAACTCATATTTGAGCTCTACAACTTGATTGGAGTCCACCTGTGGTAAATTAAATTGATTGGACATGAATTGGAAAGGCACACACACACACCGGTCTATAGAAGGTCCCACAGTTGACAGTGCAAGTCAGACCAAAAACCAAGCCATCAGGTCGAAGGAATTGTCTGTAGAGCTCAGAGAGGATTGTGTCGAGGCACAGATTTTGGGAAGGGTAGCAAAACAAATCTGCAATATTCAAGGTCCAAGAACACAGTGTTCTCCATCATTCTTAAAATAGAAGAGGTTTGGAACCACCAAGACTCTTTCTAGAGCTGGCCATCCGGCCAAACTGAGCAATCGAGGGAGAAGGGCCTTGGTCAGGGAGGTGACAAAGAACCCAATGGTCACTGACAGAGCTCCAGAGTTCCTCTCTGTGGAGATGGGAAAACCTTCTAGAAGGACAACAATCTCAGCAGCACTCCACCAAATCAGGCCTTTATGGTAAAGTAGCCAGATGGAAGCCACTCCAAAAAGGCACCTAAAGGACTGACCATGAGAAACAAGATTCTCTGGTTTGATGAAACCAAGATTGAACGCTTTGTCCTAAATGCTAAAGGTCACACCTGGAGGAAAACTTGCACCATCCCTACGGTGAAGCATGGTGGTGGCAACATCATGATGTTGGGATGTTTTTCAGTGGCAGGGCCTGGGAAAATTGTCAGGATCAAGGGAAAGATGAACGGAGCAATGTATAGAGAGATCCTTGATGAAAACCTGCTCCAGAGCACTCAGGGCCTCAGATTTGGGCAAAGGTTTACCTTCCAACAGGACAACGACACTAAGCACACAGCATGACAACACAGTAGTGGCTTCGGGACAAGTCTCCGAATGACCTGAAAAAAGCTATGCAGTGACGCTCCCCATTCAACATTTGTATTTATTATGGATCCCCATTACTCTTTCTGGGGTTCAGCAAAATTTAGGCAGTTTATACAATTTTAAAAGCATTACAATACATGAACAGACTTCCCAACACACCATGTCCCCCGCAGGCACCTACTCCACCACTAATCTACAGTACAAAATCCATGTGTGTATAGCACATTTGTTATCGTGTGAGGGTATGCATGTGTCTGTTCCTATGTTTGTGTGGAATCACAGTCCCCGCTGTTCCATAAGGTGTATTTTTTATCTTTCATCTAAATTTTACTGCTTGCATCAGTTACTTGAAGAGACCTCGTGGCATGTCTTGTGGGGTATGTATGGGTAGCCGAGCTGAGCGCCAGTAGTTCAAACAGACAGCTCGGTGCAGTCAACATGTCAATACCGCTCATAAATACAAGTAGTGATGAAGTCAAGATTGAGATTGACATGCATATTATTAGACCTCTGTGTACGTCCAAGGGCCAGCCGTGCTGCCTTGGTCTGAACTAATTGCACATTTTCCTAAGTCCCTTTTTGTGGAACCTGACCACACAACTGAGCAGTTGTTCAGGTGTGACAAAACTAGGCCTGTAGGACCTGCCTTGTTGATAGTGCTGTTAAGAAGTTAGAGCAGCACTTTATTACGGACAGACTTCTCCCCATCTTTTTGGTACTGTTGTATCAATATGTTTGACCATGACAGTTCACAATCCAGGGTTACTTCTAAGCAGTTTAGTCACCTCAACTTGCTTAATTTCCACATTATTTATTATAAGATTTTGTTGAGGTTTAGGGTTTAGTGAATGATTTGTCCCAAATTTTATTTATTATTATTTACAATGCTTTTAGTTTTAGAAATAAATTAAATTACTTTTGCTTCCCTCCAAGTCTGGGGGCACACACTTTCTAGTAAGTAGGCTTAAATTGAAAATATGGCAAATGGGAGTTGCAATATCGTCCGCTATTATCCTCAGTAATTTTCCATCCAAGTTGTCAGACCCCGGTGGTTTGTCATTGTTGATAGACAATAACTTTACGAAATTCAAAATTACAATGCTTGTCTTTCATAATTTGTTCAGATATACTTGGATGTGTAGTGTCAGTGTTTGTTGCTGGCATGTCACCCCTAAGTTTGCTAATCTTGGCTATGGAAAAAAAAACATTGAAGTAGTTGGCAATATCAGTTGGTTTTGTGATGAATGAGGTGAGTCAATGAATGATAGAGCTGAGTTTGCATTTTTTTCTCCAAAATGTAATTTAAGGTGCTCCAAAGCTTTTCACTATCATTCTTTGTTATTTATCTTTGTTTCTTCTTTTTATTCAGTTTACTCACATGATTTTGCAATTTGCTTGCCATTTGTTTTGTGCAGCCAAACTTATTTGCCATTCCTTTTGCCTCTTCCCTCTCAACCATATAAATGTTCAATACTTCATCAATCCAAAGGGATCTAACAGTTTTCAGTCATTTTCTGTATGGGTGCATGCTTATTAGTTACTGGAATAAACAATTCCATAAATGGGTCAAGTGCAGCGTCTGTTTGCTCATTACACACCATGGACCAACAAATATTTAAAATCAACATAGGAGTCACTACAAAACTTAATGTACGACATCTTATACACTATATTAGGCCCAGCCTTACAAACTTTGGTGTTCCTAGATATTGCTACTATATTATGATCATATATTATATATTATATTATATTATCATATATTATGATATATATTACTATATTATGATCACTACAGCCAATGGATCTGGATACCACATTTCTGGTTCATAGGCACATGATTACAGCATACAATAGCTGTAGGATCAGCAGAGACTTTCAGGGCAGTTAGAGGGACATAAATTAGGTTAGTTACATTGTATCTACCAACGCCCCTGGTGTAATGTACTTTTGCTGAAGCATTATGGAAATTCTGCGTCACAATGGTAGGGATTTGCTGAGCTGGGGTCATTGATAAGTCATTGTCTCAATGCAGCCTTATAATGCGGTGAAAGGATTAAGGAACCTAAATGATTTGGGTGGATCCCATCCTCCTTATAAAAACGTGTTTTGTTTCCAAAAGGTATCGAAATTGTCAGAGGTTAAACCCACTGAGCTGCAATAATCACGTAGCCAGTTGTGAGGAGAAAGAATCCTGCTAAAGCATTCAATGCCACGATTCAGAAGGGGCACAGGGCCAGATATGATGGGTCTTTTGTTAGTGTCTAGCAGAGAGTCAATCAGCTCTTTAAAATCCAGTTTCAACTGTTCAGAGCTGCCGTTTATAATGTCATTAGAAACCCACATGGACTACGATGGAAACCGATTCTATGTCCTGACGTAGTACATTCGGGAGCAGCTTAGTAATGTCATTTACTCGGGGATAGGACATTATTTTTGCACCAGGAGCGGTCACATTTCTTACCATGGAGCTCCCCAAAAATAACGGCTGGCGAGAAGGACGAGGAAATCTGCCCACTCCCACGCTTCACAGGATTCGGAGAACCCTTTATGGATGGGCGAGAAGCAGGATAACGTGAGCCCATTGCAGGCATCTGACAGATGCAGAAGCCCCGCTCGATCCAGAGCAGGGCTGAAGGTTGCCGACGTTGACTTCGAAATCGTAGTAGGCGGCACTGTGGCAGCAGACACCCGAAGCGACGAAAGTGCAGGAAGCTCAGGCTCCAGGACGGCAAAACTATTCCTTGTTTGAATCCACTCTGGGCCTCCCGTTGGGAGTTTAGACTGATTTGCGGGAGGCCGCTGTCTTCGACTTCCACGGCTTGTGACATGTGACCATCGTTACTTGCCTTGCTCCTCTTGCTATGCTCCTTCAACTGAAGGGGGAGCTCCGGGCAACACCGGCAAGTCGGATAACGACAAACAAGGCATCCAACAAGCGTGAACGCCATCCAGCCACCGGCTTAGAAAATGTACACATTCCACTCTGTGTTTTTTCCAGTTTCTTACGAAGGCTGGCGAACTGCATGATCAAGGAAGCAACCTCAAGCCTATAATCCTCAGTAAGGAAACAATTGCCGTATTGGAACTATGAGTGATCCGGATTGTCCCGAAACAAAGCGTAGTAGATACAGATCCTACAGCTCTAGAAACCGGTAATTTATTTCTCCAGACAAAAAGGGCTCCACTGAAAAACTAATTTGGTACCAACTTCGTTAGCTTGATGGCTAGCAGCTTAGCATCTCTGTCAAGCAGGCTTCAACCTTCGTTAAGCGGAATACTGGGACAAGAAATAGCGGTCCTAGCTGTTAAAAGCTAACCGAGTCTCGGAATACACGCAGAGCTTGAGAGGATTTGCAGGGAAGAATGTGAGAAACTCTACAAAAACAGGAGTGCCAAGCTTGTGGCGTCATACCCAAGAAGACTCGAGGCTGTAATCGCTGCCAAAGGTGCTTCAACAAAGTACTCAGTAAAGGGTCTGAATACTTGTGTAAATGTGATAGTTATTTTTTTATATACATTTGCAAACATTTCTAAAAAAATAACTGGTTTTGCTTTGTCATTATAGGGTAGTGTGTGTAGATTAATGAGGGGGGAAAACAATTTAATTCATTTAGAATAAGGCTGTAACGTAACAAAATGTGGAAAAAGTCAAGGGGCCTGAATACTTTCCGAATGCACGGTGTTTCCTTGCTGCGCTCAGCTCTGTCACTGCCTTACATGGTCAAGCCAGAGCCCAGAACACAAAGCTTCTAGCTATGCGTGTGTGTGAGACAAAGGCAGCAGATAAAGTGCCTTCAGAAAGTATTCACACACCTTTTTTCCTAATTTTTGTGGGATTCAAATTGATTTAATGGTCATTCTTTGTCAACGATTTACACACACAAAAAAATGTCTAAGTGGAAGAAAAATACTAACATTGAAAAATGAAACAAACAAAAATAATATAATCTTGACTAGATAAGTATTCAACCCCCCGAGTCAATGCATGTTATAATCACTTTTGGCAGCAATTACAGCTGTGAGTATTTCTGGATAAGTCTAAGAGATTTCCACACCTGGATTGTGAATCATTTGCTGATCAAAATTCTTCAAGCTCTGTCAAATTGGTTGTTGATCATTGCTAGATAACCATTTTTCAGGTCTTGCCATAGTTCTGACTTAACTCTGCTTGAAAATCTAACTCGGTCTGTGATTAGCACCATTCAGTTTCCCATTTCCCAGTCCTTAATGATTGCAAGCATACCCTTAACATGATGCAGCCACCACTATGCTTGAAAATATGAAAAGTGGTACTCAGTAATGTGTTGTATTGGATTTCCACCAAACATAACACTTTGTATTCAGGACAAAAAGTTAATTGCTTTGCCACATTTTTTGCAGAATTACTTTAGTGCCTTGTTGCAAACAGGAAGCATGTTTTGGAATATTTGTATTCTGTACAGGCTTCCTTCTTTTCACTCTGTCAATTAGGTTAGTATTGTGGCGTAACTACAATGTTGTTGATCCATCCTCAGCTTTCCCATCACAGCCATTTAACTCTAACTGTTTAAGAGTCTCCATTTGCCGCCTCCCGAGTAGCGCAGAAGTCTAAGGCACCCGGGTTCAATCCCATGCTGTGTCACAGCTGGCCGTGACCGGGAGGCCCATGAGGCGGCGCACAATTGGCCCAGTGACGTCTGGGTTAGGGGAGGATTTGGCCGGCCAGGATTTCCTTGTCCCATCGCGCTCTAGCAACTCGTGGCGGACCAGGCGCATGCAAGCTGACTTTGGTCGCCAGCTGGACGGTATTTCCTCTGACACGTTGGTGTGGCTGGCTTCCGGGTTAAGCGAGCAGTGTGTCAAGAAGCAGTGCGGCTTGGCAGGGTCGTGAGTCGGAGGACGCATGGCTCTCTACCGAGTACGTAGTGGAGTTGCAGCGAAGGGACAAGACTAACTACCAATTGGATATCAATTGTCACCATTGGCCTCATGGTGAAATTCATGAGTGGCTTCCTTCCTCTCCGGCAACTGAGTTAAGAAGTACGCCGGTATCTTTGCAGTAACTGGGTGTATTGATACCCTATCCAAAGTGTAATGAATAACTTTACCATGCTCAAAGGGATATTCAATGTCTGTTTCCAACCTTTCTGCATATATCAGAGTCCATGCAACTTATGTGACTTGTTTTATTCTACCTTTATTTAACCAGGAAGGGCACATTGAGATTTGAAATCTCTTTTTCAAGAGTGGCCTGGCCAAAATAGGCAGCACCAAGTCATTGCACAATTAGACAGACAACATGAAAAACTACATGTAATCTAACAAAAACTATAGAAATCACAGGAGTATAACAAAGTCATAAAACAATTAAAAATATTGACAGGTCAAGGAATCAGCCTCAAACCTTCAACTATTTAAAAACACCAATCAGGACAAGTTCTTCCAGTTTAAAAGTATTTTGTAAGGTGCTCCAAAACGATGGCGCTGAGTACATAAAAGCCTTTTTACCAAACTCAGTTCGGACATTTGGAACAGTTAGCAGGATAAAGTACTGAGAACAAAGAGAGTACCATCACATTTCTGGAGAATAAAAAGGCCCAAATAAAATGGTAGTAAACCCAAAATGGCTTTGTTAATAAAAGTCCACCATTGACTGAGCCTACGAGTGACTAGAGAAGGCCAGCCAACCCTGGTATATAAAGTGCAGTGGTGCATAATGGTTTTACAGTTTAAAATAAATCTCAATGCTCCATGGTAAAGGGTGCCAATTGATCTCAAACACTGAGCAGAAGCAATTATATATAAAATATCACCATAGTCTAGTATAGGAATAAATGTAGCTGATACTAGCCTCCAACAAAAAAAACAGGCCTTATCCCAAAATAAATTGGTAAGAATATTTTTTGTCCTGGACTTATGTAGGCCTGACATAACAGAAGGGTTGAACACTTATTAACTCAAGATATTTCAGATTTTCATTTTAAATTAGTAAAAATGTCAAAAAACATAATTCCACTTTGACATTATAGGGTAATGTGTGTAAGCCAGTGAAAAAAATAGTAATACATTGAATCCATTTTAAATTCAGGTTGTAACAATAAAATGTGGAGAAAGTCAAGGGGTATGAATACTTTCTGAAGTTACTGTAGATCTGGGGTTCCCAAACTTTTTCCCCTCAGGCCCCCATTACAGCATTGGGAACCTTGTGCATTCTGCTATTACAACTTTCAAGAGTAAGTTGAAAGCGGGAATGTGGTGGAGAGAAGAACCACTGCTGTGGATGAGGCCCTGGCCTTATGTCCTGGAATGGACCCAGAACACTGTTGGAGGGCTTACACGTTTTTAGGCCGGGACACATCAATAACGTAATAGTAGCCAAGAGGAAGAAGGCTCATATAATACAGAACACACAAACACTATGCCCAATACACTACGCAACACATGCACACAAACACTCACCATGTAGAACTGCAGGCGATAGTGTTTCTTCACCAGGCTCAGCACAAACATGCAGAAACCTGCAAAAAACACAAAGAAGAGAGGAAACAAGTCAACAAAGCATTATGGGGTCAGCCTTTTTTTAGTGGTTATTGTCATTCTTTGCTTTCAAACTGAGGACCGGTAACTGCCTCCTTGTAAATCATCCTAGCCATGTTCAATCAAACTCAATCTTCAGTGACACATAAATGCCAATTTGGTTCTGGGTTCTGAGGTTAAACGCCTGCCAAAGTCAGTAACAGATAAAAAATACAATCACGTGAATGTGCAGCATCGAACTCTTCATTTCTTACAGTTCCAAGAATTCTATTCTTCCCCAAATCAGAGTAAGAAGACAGCCTTCTGAGTAAGAGGCTTTTACTGAATCAAACAAATTAGATCAAGCCAATGTGGCCATAATCCAGTTAGGACAACTTGGACATCTGAATATTGGATGGCAAGACATCCATTCAATTCACATTATTTTGTTAGAAGGGCTTCATCAGAGAAGAACAAAGCTAGCCTGGTCCCAGATCCGTTTGTGCTATCTTGCCAACATCTATGGTCATTGTGGCAGCCACGTCACAAACAGATCTGGGGCCAGGCTAGAACAAAGCACACAGTGTTCTGCGAGTGTCTTTATAGAACTAGTTGACCCTGTGAGCTCATTCTATATTATCTGGCACTGGGGAGATGGCCCGATTACCTTAAAGCCTTTTCCTGCCAGCATTTCTACAGTAAATGACCTGGCCTGGTTTTTAAATGTACCCAAAGGGAGAAGTGAACAAAGGAGGGGTGGGTATTTACTTTCCTCTCACCTTGAGGCACGGAGTCGAGGTGTGATCATGCAGTCAGAAACAGCCGTTAGCGAGTCAAGTGCTGCCTGCCTTTACCACATCCTCCTGCCATTAACTGCCATAGTGCTGCACTGACTGAGTGAAAGCGGGAGGAGCAAGTGAAGCACAGTGGATCTGCCGTCTGAAACTAACCATTTAAAAAAAAACTTGTACCGAACCCTTAGTCAGGTAAAAACTGATAGAAATTGCAGAAGCTTCAACAGTGACTAAAGCAACACTAAAAGTTGACACTAAAAGCAACACCCTCCCGTCTCACTCAACACTCCCTGAAAGCACTAGATCGATTTCCATATATCCTGCCTGGCCAGATCAGTGATCAGGAAAGAAAACACAAGGAAAGGAAGCTAGTTAGAACTTGAGCCACAGCCTCACCAGTGAGGTACATGGCAAAGGAGATGAGGCGGTGGTATTTGCTAAGGATGCGCAACGGCTCCTCCCTCTGCACCAGATTAGAGAAGTAGTCTGTCACCGTCTCTCCGTAGAAGAAATAGTTCACACACAGTAGGAAGTACCTGGGGGGGGGGGGGGGGGATGATGAGGGGAAGGAGGAAGGTGAGGTCAGAACTGTTGCAACACAAATCAACTGCACAATGCACTCCAGTCTAGAAAAGTCTGGTGTAATGGTGAACTTTGCATGTATCTGAAGCCATTAAGGGACTTTGTGGGTTCAATATTTACATCAATAATGTTAAGAGCTTTTCACCAGGTTTTTCCAACATAGTGCAATGTGAATGGCAGGAGACCACTGAGCGATCATACTACAAATACCATCACCACTACATTGGTTAAAGACTACACCTCTATATACTCAATTTGATCAGCTAACTAACATGATATAGTCTATCTGCTGATTGGTTTAATAAGCTAGATAAACACTGTAAAGTGGGTCAACATTACCAAGACCAAAAAATCTCAGGAAGTCTGCAATGAAATAAAACATGCAATTCATTATTTTGGGTGGCCAAATGGTTAGTTGCAGTGTAACCTTAAACACAGACATAGAACTGTGTGTGTGTGTGTGTCTCACCAGCTCAACGTTCTGAACCAGGGCAGGTGGTAGGAGTGGTACACACTGTAACCGATGTGGATAATTTCTTGGAAGCATTTGATCTGCACACACAGCACCTGGGCAGAGACAGATAATCCAATATCACTGCAACGATACAACAGGTCTGTAATAAATTACTGAGGTGTGTCGATGACTGTCTGAGTGTTGGTATCATCCCTTTGGTATCAACTACACGGACTTCCCCTACCACACATTTGATATCGCTCTGACAACAGCATCTGGTCTGTGTATGATTCCTCATCGCCCAAAAACATTTAATTTAATCATACACATTTGGACATGTCTTGTGCTATGACCATTTAGAGTTTTTGTGTTGGCGATTTAGTTCCTGCAGTGTCTGGATGTGGCCGCATACTTTCTCCTTCCCAGCAAGTCCAACAGAGCATTAAAGGAGAGCATGTTATTTCCACTGACCTACACTCTGAACCTGAAACTATTAAAGGACAGACAGAAACAGACAGACCCAATTAAATCCCTTACCCTCTCCTAACGCTTAGTTTCTGCAGCTCTGTAAGGTGCGTTAGCAACATGGTAGAAGCGCCACCGATGCACTGCTTTTACCTGTCCTGAACCTACTGATCTGGAAACGGCGAGGGGTTAGGGCCAAGGGAGCGATTTGGGACCGGCGAACAAACTGGACTGACAGGAGGCTTAGGGGAGGGAGGAGGAGTACTCACAATCAACATGAGCACCATGGGGCCCAGGTAGATGATGAAGAAGAAGAAGGAGATCATGGCCAGAGTCAGGATCCCTCGCACCCACCAGTTCTTCCATCTGAGAACACACACAGTTAATACCCGCATGCGGTGTTTAATTGATTGTGAAATGAACACAGTGAAATGAAGAGGGGAACAATAAGCATCCATATCAGTTGCACAAAATATTTGCTGGCCAACAGATTCCTAAAGAATGTCAATATAGGCCGACACAGATCAATAGTTCTATTGAGTATATCAGGTGCTGTTTCATAAACATTCACTTATCCATGACTGAACAGCAGGATGTTGTTAGGAAGGAGGACCAAACAGAAGACTGTACAAACCAAAAAATGCAATAGGCTTGTTTTGTCCCAAATGGCACCCTATTCCCTATATAGTGGCACTACTTTTAACCCAAACCCTGTGGGACGCAGATATCGCGTGTTGTGAAACTATGATCTTTCCCTTGTTCTAAACAATTCCCAAACTGGATGTTGGGATTACCATGAGAAGATAGTAAATAGAAATCTGTTATTTTGTTAGTGTTTACCGGGAGGACAGTCCAGACAGGGCTTTGTTGAGGACCTCGGGGGTATCATCAGCAGTGACAGGCACCCCCGGGTGCCCTGTATCAGGCTTGCTCTCACTGTCAGACGCCCCATCCTTCTCCGCTTTCCCCTCATTCTCAGATCCCTAGAGACAGACGGGGAGAGAGTGAGTCAGACAATTTAAATAAGCACAGCTAGCTACCTATGAGGAATGCTCTCCCACTTCCTTTCTAGGTCTATTTTTTTGTCAATGAATAAAAACATTGCAAGCAAGCTTGTAGAGCTTTCCTGATTTGGTGTTAGGATATTCTGCATGATAAATGTAGGTCTGATAGCGACATAGTGATCAATATATTACACAGTGTCGGACTGCCCCTTGATGCTCTGAGAGCGTTTGTCGTGAAACTGCATTAATCCGGATGACCCTCTACTTTTCCATGGCAACAGCCACCAAATGTGTTATCAGGAGACAGCAGACACTAGACTGCTGTAAAGTCCTCGTTGTCGCTCTTCTCTGCCCCCCCGGGCGCTACCAAAGCTACACTGTTGTCTAACCTCCAAATAACACAACAGATAGCTATTAGCCTACACTATTTCTATATTGGTTGCAAACACACACACACACACAGCAGTAGCCATCAAGCTGATGGATCCTCCAGGCTCGCTGGTTTCCATGGTGACCATATCATGTCAGTCAGGATGACTTGGTTAAAAATAGCCCCTCCTTTCACATAAACAACACGCCTGCTACTGAAGAGGCCATTTTCATGTTTCCTGTGTAGAGTACCACTACACTCTTTCCCATTTCAAATCAGAAGCAAAAGATTTATTCAACCATGTTAAGTAATGTAGGTCTATGCTATTTCTACCTGGTCTTTTGACTCCTGCCAATCATGCACGCCTAGGCCTACTCTTCTCAATTTGGCTCACCATGGCGCATACGGTTTCAACAACAACAAAAAATTGAGGGTGCAGATGACAGACAACTTGTTTTCCATGGAAAGTTGCATCTGCTGTCAGGGAACTCCTACAGTGACATATGACTCTAAACCAAACCATAGACAGCACAGCACCATACCACTAGCACAACACAGCTGCACGGGGCCTGCCTGAGTTGTTAACACTATCCTTCTCTTCAGCAGTCAAACCCAAATTGGGGGTAATGTCAATTACTGATCAAAAGCCACAATGCAAGGCCCTATGCCTAGCAACCCAGGAATACATTCTACTGAAGCAGGAATGCAAGGCTAAGTGGAGGGAAACTGAAAATCTAATAAAGCCCCACAGTGGAACTGTGTCGAATTAGAGAATAGGCAATACACACCAAAGCAGCTGGGAACTGTCTATTTTTATTAGAACTTATGAAGACCCTTGACTTTAACATATAACTGTGTAGAAGATTTAGATGCACTATTGGTAAGTGGCTGTTCCACTGGATATCATAAGGTGAATGCACCAATTTGTAAGTCGCTCTGGATAAGAGCGTCTGCTAAATGACTTATATGTAAATGTTTCTTTCCTCAAAAGAGCCCACAACTGGTATCAAATAAGATTTTATTTGTCACGTGCGCCAAATACAACAGGTGTAGACGCAACCAGGTGTGATGTAGTAGTACAACAGGTGTGATGCAACCAGTCAGGATACTCTCGATGGTGCAGCTGTAGAACCTTTTGAGGATCTGAGGACCCACGGCAAATCTTTTCGCTCCTGGGGGTGAATAGGTTTTGTCGTGCCCTCTTCACGACTGTCTTGGTGTGCTTGGACCATGTTAGTTTGTTGGTGCACACTAGCTAAGTTGTGGAAGTCTATTTGTATGTGGCTACAAATGTGTATGTGGGTTGTCCTTCCTGCAGAGTTGTTTGGCCTTTTCATTTCAGCCTATAACTTATGAGTTGAAATCCAACCCATACATTGGAAAAACTAGGCAGTTTATGACTAAATTGAAGGTTGTTCCACCTCAAAATGCACAAGAAAGAGGATGGCACCCACCATCTCAGATTGTTCTGAAATTGTTTCTGTTGATAGAGACAGATAAGATTATCATTCCTTCAACATTATTTTGTTCAAATATAATTTGATCAAGTGCATTGTTTTCTCAGAGATCATATTATATTTAAACAAAATAATATTACGTGAATACTAATCATACTGGTTTCTAACTACAGAAACGATTTCAGAACAATCTGAGATGGTGGGTGTTATGGAGTGCTGAAATGACATGGAACGATCCTCGATTTAATCAATTGAATACATAGCTAGCTACCCAACTTTAGCTGCCCTCTTTGACCTGGCAACACAGGCAAACGTTAACGTTAGATAAGATAGCTAAACAGCTAACCACTGAAGTAAACGAGTGCCTTTCATGCCAGAACTAATGTTAGCAGCAAATCAGCATCCATAGCATGTTGTTAGCTACCTAGTTAGCATTTTATCTATGTGTTGATAGCAAGCTAGCGCAAATGTTTATTAATTGCATGCGTGGCTGGTCAACTAGCTAACTTCCCTTTTACACTAGATATAGTTAACTAGCTAAAACATTTACTATAATTACTTATAGCCTCTATCATAATGTGTGGAAAGGTCTCCCTGCATCATGTGCCTGTAGCGGATGTTTCTCTTCCCTTGGCTGGCTAGCTAGCTAGCGGGTCTGTCCAAACGTTAGTCCATAAACACTCCGTACCTTGTCTTCGGATTGTTGATGTTGTAGGTCGTTTTCCGTCTTTCCGCGGTGCCGTAGCTCTGTCATTTGTGCAACTCTTGTCCAAGCTACTACAGAGGAGTGTATGTTACAGCTTGCTAGCTATTTTACAACCTTTGCTAGCTTGCTAAATAACAAATATAACCGTTTGGTTCGACAGAAATGATCCTTTGCCCCAGATGATGCACGTTCCTCTCACTGCGTTGCCCCTCCCACAAAGTCGTTTCACGAAGTTGCTAAATGGTCTTAGCTGCATTCTGTGTCGCGACGTTTTGTAACGTTGCTTTGCATTTGGTGCGAAACACTGTTTAAATGCCACTTTCTCTTGTCTGGTCTAGTCTAGAGTTGAATGAATTCCAGAGTTGGTCTGCTGGTTATGGTTTTTGGGTTGCGGATTTCATATACATTCATGCATATATCACGCTGCTGGTAGTGGGTTATAATGAATTTATATCTAATCTATCCCGGCTGACCTTGGAGGCATTTTGAAAATTATATATTTTTGTTTTGCAATTGGAATTTTGCACGCTATGTGGCAGCAAAGGCCCACAAATGTATTGAATGAGAACTGTGTGGCGTGCATGTGTGTGCTTGCTTGTGTGGGTGTGTGTGTCTGTGTGCATGCTTGCTTGTGCGTGCATGTGTGCCTCTCCCTCCCCAGCAGCACAGGGATGTGTTCAGCCCTGTGGCGTGACAGGGGCACAGAGCAGTATAAATACTTAATGGCTTCCTGCAGAGTCAGAGTGAAGGGAGAGCAGCACTGCAGACAAAACACAAAGGCTATGTTTTTTCAGGGCGTTTCCCCTCTTTTCTCCTCTTAATATTCAATGTTTATTATAGTAAAGTGTCATCCATAGAGCTTCAAAGTCTGAAAGTAGGCTAAGAATGAACTACCATTTCTACAAAAACATCAGTGCTCATGTGAAATAGGCCTACTGTGAAGTAATGGTTTTTTTGTTACTTCATTTGATTCTTGCGTAAGTCCATTGAGAACCCTCTCACCACTGTAGCCCATGCTGGAGCACAGCACTGAGATGTATGACTCATCAAATACCCCTGTAGTGCTGAAAGAGATAAACCAATCTATAGCGATGCAGGTATGCAACATGTTATATTTCATGCTTGCATTATGACTGCAGTGTTGTGTTTGTGATCTGTGATCTGTGGTATGTGGCGTTGCTTCCCCTGCAATATGTGGCACCCGACTTTGCCCAGTCATGCTATATTACGTATTGGGTGCACGGTGGTGTGATGTCTTGCTGTACTGTCTGTCAGTGGCAGAATTTGGCTGGGATTCCTCAGGAGCTCCAACACGACTGCCGGGCTCTGGGACATCTGCAATGCAGAAGTCTATATAAATAGCGGTGGAGAAAGGGTGCCACAGAAACTGAAAGAGAGGGGGGGGGGGGGGGGGGGGACGAGAGAGAGAAAGAAAGAAAGAAATAGAGAGAGGGAGAAAGAGAAAGAAAGAAAGATAGGACGAGAGATAGAGAGAGAGAGAAAGAAAGAGAGAGAGAGGCTGAGAAGAGGGTGTGCAAGAGGAGCCGCTGAATTGTGGATACATGAAAACTATTATTGTGCAGAAAAAGCAAGAAGACTCTTGGAGGAATACGTTTTTGCTGTAATTTTACCCTCAATTTGCCCATTTTCTTCTTTGACCTGCTGTTTTCTCCATCATCAATATGTTGCTAAAGAAAAGTTAAGAAATCCCTTGGACCATTTGAGAAGCCAAAAAACAGGACTCACCAGTGGATAAAACTGCCCTAAGTGGCAGACTGAAAGACTGTTAAGTCGGTAACTTCGCTTAGATATAATCAGCTTCCCCTGCCACATGTGCTAATGAATTATGTAGTACAGGAGTATGCAAAACCCACAACTAAGCCCAATAAGAGATTGTATTTGAAAATAACAATAGTTGAATACCTTGATTACATTGAGACACGATCACATATGTCTATTTTTTTTATTTGTGCGACTACTTGGTAACAGATTTCCTAAATGTAAGTAATTATTATTTTAGCTGAATTCCTGGTGATTTTACAGTCTTTTTTACTTTGGGGGGGCCATAAAAATTCACCCGCAGGGCCGCCTGTTGCCGTCCCATGATGTAACACTTTTCCTGGATACAGAGGAATCTTTTGTCTGATTAGCAGGATGTCTTGGTAAGCTCATTACCTTATTGTAATGTAGTGCCTTCGGAAAGTATCCAGACCACTTCACTTTTTCCACATTTTGTTACGTTACAGTCTTATTCTAAAATGTATTAAATCTGTTTTTTTCTCAGCAATATGCATAATGACAAAGTGAAAACAAGTTTTTTGAAATGTTTTATTAAAAATATTTATTTATTAAAAATGAATAAAAATGTATATTTCTTAAAAATTAAAAACAGAAATACCTTATTTGCATAGGTATTCAGACCCTTTGCTCTGAGACTCGAAATTGAGCTCAGGTGCATCCTGTTTCCATTGATCATCCTTGAGATGCTTCAACAACTTGATTGGAGTCAACCTGTGGTAATTTCAATTGATTAGACATGATTTGGAAAGGCACACACCTGTCTATGTAAGATCCCACAGTTGAGTAATGTCAGGGGGGAAAAAAACAAGCCATGAGATCGAAGGAATTGTCCGAAGAGCTCAGAGATAGGATTGTGTCGAGGCACAGATCTGGGGAAGGGTACCAAAACATTTCTGCAGCATTGAAGATCCCCCAAGAACACAGTGGCCTCCATCATTCTTAAATGGAAAAAGTTTGGAACCAACAAGACTCTTCCTAGAGCTGGCTGCCCGGCAAAACTGAGCAATTGAGGGAGAAGGGCCTTGGTCAGGGAGGTGACCAAGAACCCAATGGTTCTTGGTCACCTCTGTGGAGATGGGAGAACCTTATAGAAGGACAACCATCTCTGCAGCACTCCACCAATCAGCCCTCCATGGTAGAGTGGCCAGACAGAACTCTTCAGTAAAATGCACATGACTGCCCGCTTGGAGTTTGCCAAAAGACACCTAAAGACTCTCAGACCATGAGAAACAGGTTCTCATTTCCCAGGCCACCATACATATAGGGCTATAACGGTTTAAATGTTTTTATCTCAAATTATTCACAGCAAACCATAGGAAATAATTCAAAAGTATCAAATGAGGCACATACTATCTTAAATAAATAATCTCTCTGTCTCTGCTTCTTGTTATTTTCTGTTGTCACTCGGTTTGTCTGTGCTTCTCCTTGTTCTCTGTTGTCACTCGGTTTGTCTGTGCTTCTCCTTGTTCTCCTCTGTTATCACTCGGTTTGTCTGTGCTTCTCCTTGTTCTCCTCTGTTGTCACTCGGTTTGTCTGTGCTTCTCCTTGTTCTCCTCTGTTGTCACTCGGTTTGTCTGTGCTTCTCCTTGTTCTCTGTTGTCACTTGGTTTGTCTGTGCTTCTCCTTGTTCTCCTCTGTTGTTACTCGGTTTGCCTGTGCTTCTCCTTGTTCTCCTCTATTGTCACTCGGTTTGTCTGTGCTTCTCCTTGTTCTCCTCTATTGTCACTCGGTTTGTCTGTGCTTCTCCTTGTTCTCCTCTGTTGTCACTCGGTTTGTCTGTGCTTCTCCTTGTTCTCTGTTGTCACTTGGTTTGTCTGTGCTTCTCCTTGTTCTCCTCTGTTGTTACTCGGTTTGTCTGTGCTTCTCCTTGTTCTCCTCTATTGTCACTCGGTTTGTCTGTGCTTCTCCTTGTTCTCCTCTATTGTCACTCGGTTTGTCTGTGCTTCTCCTTGTTCTCCTCTATTGTCACTCGGTTTGTCTGTGCTTCTCCTTGTTCTCCTCTATTGTCACTCGGTTTGTCTGTGCTTCTCCTTGTTCTCCTCTATTGTCACTCTGTTTGTCTGTGCTTCTCCTTGTTCTCCTCTGTTGTCACTCGGTTTGTCTGTGCTTCTCCTTGTTCTCCTCTATTGTCACTCGGTTTGTCTGTGCTTCTCCTTGTTCTCCTCTATTGTCACTCGGTTTGTCTGTGCTTCTCCTTGTTCTCCTCTATTGTCACTCGGTTTGTCTGTGCTTCTCCTTGTTCTCCTCTGTTGTCACTCGGTTTGTCTGTGCTTCTCCTTGTTCTCTGTTGTCACTTGGTTTGTCTGTGCTTCTCCTTGTTCTCCTCTGTTGTTACTCGGTTTGTCTGTGCTTCTCCTTGTTCTCCTCTGTTGTTACTCGGTTTGTCTGTGCTTCTCCTTGTTCTCCTCTATTGTCACTCGGTTTGTCTGTGCTTCTCCTTGTTCTCCTCTATTGTCACTCTGTTTGTCTGTGCTTCTCCTTGTTCTCCTCTATTGTCACTCGGTTTGTCTGTGCTTCTCCTTGTTCTCCTCTATTGTCACTCTGTTTGTCTGTGCTTCTCCTTGTTCTCCTCTGTTGTCACTCGGTTTGTCTGTGCTTCTCCTTGTTCTCCTCTATTGTCACTCGGTTTGTCTGTGCTTCTCCTTGTTCTCCTCTTCTTGTTCTCCTCTGCTTTCA
Organism: Salvelinus fontinalis; assembly: GCF_029448725.1. NCBI lineage: Eukaryota > Metazoa > Chordata > Actinopteri > Salmoniformes > Salmonidae > Salvelinus > Salvelinus fontinalis. Next base: position 29,336,895 of record NC_074668.1, on the reverse strand, counting down.
CTCTTGTCTGTCTGTGCTGAGCCAAGCCACATCTTCGTTGTGAATTAATAAACACATATATACTGTATGTTTTATTGTAATACATGATGACTTGTGTTTAATAAAAGCACTGTATTAATGTCTAGTAGATGTTTATTGGCTTCTGTCTTATAAAACTACTTTTTAGGCTATATTGCATGTTAGTGCCTGTCATATGTGTTCCTCTGAATCCCCCTTCCTTAATTAAGTGTTAATTAGCCTCCTATTTCATACAATATACAGCCAAAATATGAACTGGCAGCAGTAGGCTACATCTGTGTCAGTTTGTGTGACAGTGTGCCTCCCTCTGTTTTCTTCCTACAGCGACTGCACTGTATTCTGCTGCAACAGCAGCTGATGATCAGTCTGTGCTAAAGCCTGGCATCATTTCTCACAGTCACAGCACTCAGACCAGCAGAATAACCAGAACTTTTAGAAAATAAGTTGTTTAATTTTACACACTCAGCAGCGTTGGCCTTAATAGATATTTTTGGGTCTCTAACTTTTTTCGACACTACCTTTTGCAATCCGTGATCTTGGCTGACCAACTGTTGACAGAGAGTCAGAGTGGGTCTCTTTTCTGATTAACTGTTTGACTGAATGTGAATTTGTGCAACCTCAGTTCAGCCAATCAGAAAACCGGGGACCAGTCGTTGCTGTAATGACGGTCCTCCTCCTCTTCATCCGAAGAGGAGGAGCAGGGATTGAACCAAGGTGCAGCGCGTTGAAATGACATGATGAATTTATTTAACAAGACAAAACGAACTATACTTGAAAATGATACAAAATAACAAAACGAAAGTAGACAGACCTGAACTACGAACTTACATACAACGTGAAGAACGAAATGAACAGGAACAGACTACATGAAATGAACAAACCGTATACAGTCCCGTATGGTGCAAACATAGACACAGACACAGGAGACAACCACCCACAAACAAACAGTGTGAAAACACCTACCTTAATATGGCTCTCAATCAGAGGAAATGAAAACCACCTGCCTCTAATTGAGAGCCATATCAGGTCACCCTTAAACCAAACATAGAAACAGAAAACATAGACTGCCCACCCAAACTCACGTCCTGACCAGCTAACACATACACAAACTAACAGAAAACAGGTCAGGAACGTGACATAACCCCCCCCTCAAAGTGCGTACTCCGAACGCACCACCAAAAGTCTAGGGGAGGGTCTGGGTGGGCATCTGACCACGGTGGTGGCTCCGGCTCCGGACGCTGTCCCAATTCCACCATAATAAATCCCCGCTTCTGTGTCTTCCTCAAGGTGGCGACCCTCGCCACCGACCTTGGACTGGGAACCCTAGACATGGGTCCCGCTGGATTTAGGGGCCGCCCCGGACTGAGGGATGGCAGCTCCGGACTGAGGGACAACACCGGGACAAGGGGCAACACCGGGACAAGGGGCAGGTCCCGGCTGATAAACTCTGGCAGATCCTGGCTGGCTGGCTCCGGCTCCGGACGCTGTCCCAATCCCACCATAATAAATCCCCGCTTCTGTGTCTTCCTCAAGGTGGCGACCCTCGCCACCGACCTTGGACTGGGAACCCTAGACATGGATCCCGCTGGATTTAGGGGCCGCCCCGGACTGAGGGACGGCAGCTCCGGACTGAGGGACAACACCGGGACAAGGGGCAACACCGGGACAAGGGGCAGGTCCCGGCTGATAAACTCTGGCAGATCCTGGCTGGCTGGCTCTGGCGGATCCTGGCTGGACGGCTCTGAAGGCTGGTCCTGGCTGGACGGCTCTGAAGGCTGGTCCTGGCTGGACGGCTCTGAAGGCTGGTCCTGGCTGGACGGCTCTGAAGGCTGATCCGGTCTGACGGAAGGCTCTGGCTGATCCGGTCTGGCGGAAGGCTCTGGCGGCTCCGGTCTGGCGGAAGGCTCTGTAGGCTCTTGGCAGACGGGCGGCTCTGTAGGCTCTTGGCAGACGGGCAGCTCCGCAGGCCCATGGCAGACGGGCAGCTTTGCAGGCTCATGGCAGACGGGCAGTTCAGGCGCCGCTGGGCAGACGGGCAGTTCAGGCGCCGCTGGGCAGACGGGCAGTTCAGGCGCCGCTGGGCAGACGGGCAGTTCAGGCACCGCTGGGCAGACGGGCACACCTGTAGGAAGGAGACGGAGAGACAGCCTGGTGCGTGGGGCTGCCACAGGACCCACCAGGCTGGAGAGACCTACAGGAGGCTTGATGTTAAAAGGCACCTGAAGGACCGGGCTGTGGAGGAGCACTGGAGCTCTGGTGCGCAGCCTTGGCACCACTCCCCCAGGCTGGCATACTACTCCAGCCCGTACCCTCCAGAGTGCAGGCACAGGTTGAACCGGGCTGTGGATGAGCACTGGAGATCTAGTGCCTACTACGCGCACCTCTCCCTTAGGCTCCACTCCCACATTTGCCCGGTACGAGCGGAGCGTAGGCATAGGACGCACTGCACCCTCCCAGCGCCCCGGAGACACAGCACGCAGAGCCGGCGCAGGATACCCTGGACCGAAACTGCGTACCGGAGACCAGACGCGCTGAGCAGGCACAATACGCCCCGGCTGGATGCCCACACTCACTTGACACTTTCGGGGGGCTGCCCTATAGCGCACCAGGCTATGGGCACGCACTGGCGACACCGTGCGCTTAACCGCATAACACGGTGCCTGACCAGTGACACGTTGCTTATAATAAGCACGAGGAGTGCGCTCAGGTCTGCTACCTGGCTTAGCCACACTCCTCTCTAGCCCCCCCCCAAAAAAATTCTGGGGTTGCCTCTCGTACCTGTCCCACTGCCGTGCTGCCTCCTCATATCGCCGCCGCTCAGCTTTCGCTTCCTCCAGCTCAGCTTTGGGGCGGCGATACTCCCCAGCCTGTGCCCAGGGTCCTTCTCCATTCAACTCTTCCTCCCAAGTCCACAAGTCCTGGGATTTCTGTGGTTGCTTTCGCTGCCCTTTTCCCCGCTGCTTGGTTCTGGTAATTTGGTGGGTGGTTCTGTAATGACGGTCCTCCTCCTCTTCATCCGAAGAGGAGGAGCAGGGATTGAACCAAGGTGCAGCGCGTTGAAATGACATGATGAATTTATTTAACAAGACAAAACGAACTATACTTGAAAATGATACAAAATAACAAAACGAAAGTAGACAGACCTGAACTACGAACTTACATACAACGTGAAGAACGAAATGAACAGGAACAGACTACATGAAATGAACAAACCGTATACAGTCCCGTATGGTGCAAACATAGACACAGACACAGGAGACAACCACCCACAAACAAACAGTGTGAAAACACCTACCTTAATATGGCTCTCAATCAGAGGAAATGAAAACCACCTGCCTCTAATTGAGAGCCATATCAGGTCACCCTTAAACCAAACATAGAAACAGAAAACATAGACTGCCCACCCAAACTCACGTCCTGACCAGCTAACACATACACAAACTAACAGAAAACAGGTCAGGAACGTGACAGTTGCACACTGATCAGCCAAATGCTCATTATAGATTATTATGACAACAGAGAAAATGCGCAAAAATCATTGGGCCATAGGCAATGTTACTTTTTTTTGCCAGACCAACTAAAAGATGATGCGGCCCATCTGGCATTTTCCAGAACTGCCAGATGGCTAATCCGCCCCTGTGTATGTGTGTGTGTCTTCTATTTCATTCCCACTGCAGAGTGATGTGTCGCTGGACTCTCCTCATTCACCCCACCGGCCCTGCCAACCCATAACTCTCTCCATGGCACATGGACAACAGGGAATCAGTCATTCTGTGCCTTGGCTTGCATACAGATGCAAAGGTTGACGTTTGCATGGCCACACATGCACTGTATACACACACGTGGGGAAGCTACTCTGAAATTCTAGTTTACCAAGCTACCAATTACTTCACACTGGAAGAAGTTAAGCTACACTAAAGCTACCCTTAAGAAAACTATAGTTTACTTCACTAAAGTTACTTTGAAAAAGTAGTTCATTACATCCAAACTACTTTGTAAATATTTGTCATTTGTAAATCTGAAATGTTATCGATGACCAATTGCAAGAACAGTTCACTTTGGGGTCATAATGTTAACATAATGTGTAATTTAGCCAATTAAAAGTGAGAGAAAAGAAGGTCTGATGCTAGAAAAGAAAGGAAATGATTGCCTACTTCACCCATATTTGATTTGATTTTTGCGAGAAAAAACAGTAGTGTGTAGTTCCAGTAGTTAGATACACCACTACATGGCAAAAAAACCTACTAAAAACACTACCTAGATTAGATTTTAGTTCAACTACCACCAAGCTACTGCAAAATGTAGTTAAATTATCAGTTGAGCTGCATATAGTTCACTAATCCCCAACACTGACACACGCATACACAGAGAGAGTGAGAGACAGATGCATAGAGGAGTTACATTCAGACTGTGGCTATAATTTCACCATAATCTCACAAGCGTTCTCACAGTAAAGTTGACCATAATCTAGTTCATATGATACCAAGGTCTTACGTTTCCTCTTGCAGATGTAGTCATGTTTTCAGTTTCATTGATCTGGCCTTTCTGCTAATGACGGCCTTTTGTCAATGCGCTGATGCCTATTTGCCCACACAGTATTACTGAGTGGCTGTGCAAAGAGTAAAGATTTCCGTTCTGAGATCAAGTATTTGCTTCTGACAGCAGCGCTGGTGGACACTCTGCTGCTGTCAGCCATCTTGCATTCTCCTCCCATCGCATACCTTTGAGTCAGACAGGCAGCAGAGAAAGAGAGTGCTGAGATGGGGAGATATCGTTTGCGTCCCAAATGGCACCTTATTCCCTGTAGGCCCTGGTCAAAAGTAGTGCACTAAATAGGGAATAGGGTGACATTTGGGACAAAGACATCCAACTCATCTAGAGACCCAACTGACTTCATACAATAAATAAATCACTTTAAGTCTGGTGGGGCAGTTTGTAGAACTTTCCCCCAACTAACTACACTACAGTAATACATCATGTCTACTTCCCATTATCATAGCAACCTGTCAGTGAGTGATATAATGTAACTGTGATGTGTTATTGTATGGTATAGTCATTACTGGTTGGACAACCCAAATTGCTATATCATATCAGCTATTATAGTTTATAGTTTATTATAGGTTTGCCTATTGCTCTCAGGTCAGTGAGTTGGTGAAAATAGTTGTCAGCGGCATGACTGCCAATAATATATGCTATGTCATGCTAATGGTTCAGCAAGGCAGGATGGGCAGGCAATTCAAGTAAAGTCCATGTAATTGATTTGTTCCTTTTCTGGACTATTATTTATCTCTTTTGCCATGTCCATTAGTGAAGTAATGAGTTGATATCACGGGATGTTTCACTTTACAGCTAGAATCCTGAGTTGCTACATCCATTTTTCGACTTTTAAATTAATAATATAGTACATACCAATCTATTCTTGAAGAATATAACTTAGAAATGCCTCATGAGTTGAGAACCTACTCATTCAAGGGTTTTTTCTTTATTTGTACTATTTTCTACATTGTAGAAAAATAGTGAAGACATCAAAACTATGAAATAACACATATGGAATCATGTAGTAACCAAAAAAGTGTTAAAGAAATCAAAATATATTTTATATTTGAGATTCTTCAAAGTAGCCACCCATTGTCATGATGACAGCTTTACACACTCTTGGCATTCTCTTAACCAGCTTCACCTGGAATGCTTTTCCAACAGTCTTAAAAGAGTTCCCACATATGCTGAGCAATTGTTGGCTGCTTTTTCATCACTCATCCCAAACTATCTCAATTGGGTTGAGGTTGGATGATTGTGGAGGCCAGGTCATCTGATGCAGCATCACTCTCATTCTTGATCAAATTTGTGTCTGTGTTCTGTTGAAAACAAATGATAGTCCCACTAAACGCAAACCAGATGGGATGGCGTATCGCTGCAGAATGCTGTGGTAGCCATGCTGTTTAAGTGCGCCTTGAATTCTAAATAAATCACTGACAGTGTCACCAGCAAAGCACCCCCACACCATCACACCTCCTCCTCCATGCTTCACGGTGGGAACTACACATGCGGAGATCATCCATTCACCTACTCCGCGTCTCACAAAGACACTGCGGTTGGAACCAAAAATCTAACATTTTGACTCATCTGACCAAAGGACAGATTTCCACTGGTCTAATGTCCATTGCTTGTGTTTCTTGGCCCAAGCAAGTCTCTTCTTCTTATTGGCTAAAACTTCTTGGCAAAAAATAAATAAACAGCTTTTTACCAAACTGAGGTGGGATTACTGCTTTATTATTGTTTCAACAAAGGATTCTAGCTTTAACATTTGTCATGTCTACTGCAAGCATTTTCAATACAAAATGCTACAAATATTATACTATTGTTTTTCGATTTTCCCTTCTTGTTCTAACCTGGCTGTGCCCAGTCAGAAAATGTTTCAAGTTTTAATGTCACATATACTCTTAGAAAACCAGTTGCTATCCATAACCTTAAAGGGTTCTTCGGCTGTCCCCATAGGAGAACCCTTTGAAGAACCCTTTTTGGTTGCAGGTAGAACCCGTTTGGGTCCATGTAGAACCTTTTCTACAGAGGGTTCTACCTGGAAACAACAACAGGTCTACCTTGAACCAAAAGGGGTTCTACCTAGAACAAAAAAGTGTTCTCCAATGGGGACAGCCAAAGAACCCTTTTGGAACCCTTTTTTCTAGGAGTCTACACAAGTACAGTGTAATGTCTTTCTTGCAAGCTTTAGCCCCAACAATGCAGTAATTAATAACAATGTAATACTAAAAAAACAAGGTAGAACAAAAACACACAAGATCTAAAAATAAGAAGAACATGATGAAGTAAGTAAGAATACTATATACAGGGTCAGTACCAGTACCACATGTACAGAGATACTGTAGCTTATGTAGTATGGTTTAGATGTTACCATAATAATTGAAGACACTGACGATGGTTGTGAGTGTTTGGTTAATAAATTGCTTTATTTGGCTTTGGGAGGAATATCACTGCATGAGACAGCAGCACATACAGTCACAGTAGTATAGCAGAATTAATGGTCTGTGTCAACGCTCCTGAACCACCTCGGTAACATGTGAAATGCAAGTGAAAAGGTTGTTTTATTGTTTTGATCATGGTTAAGGCAATTATCTTTTTTTACACTCAACAAGCAAAATCTATCCCATCCCCAGTTTTCAAGCTCCCAAGAATCAGGCCATGCAGTCAATGCTTGTCAATTGATTCATTTCTCAAGGAAAGGAAAAAGGAGTGATATCTGCAACGGTTAAAGATAAGGCCTTCCACAGTGTGTGCCAGTCTCAAAAAAAGAACATTTAACATTCTGTGAAGCTATACATTTGCCCACGGTAAGTTTACAAACATTTTGGAGGACAGGTCATTTTACCACAGTATAGGATTCTAGAGTCCCTTCCATTTTACTACAGTATAGGATTCTAGAGTACATTCCATTTGGGGTTTTCCATGTATTTTTCTTTCCCTAAACATACTTCCTGCAACACTTTTCCTTTTATCACTGTAAATCATAAATGTCTCCTTCTTTAACATTTTCACTCATTCTTTATAACCTTACATATCTGTGCAGTCACTCACTGTCTCCTGACCCACAGATAGTCCTGATATCGATAGCTCAGCACCATGATAGAAGCTAGCCGGCCATATAACATACAGTATGCTATTAAGGTCCCTCTCGTGCAGCTACGATATGTCTGCCTAGGGTATCCTGTGTACATACTGTTGCTGTCCATCTCAGCCCGTGGTAGTGGTAGCGATGGTGGTGTTGGGGGGGGGGTATATGGTGGTAATAGCCCTTATCTGTGGCGCAGCATCATGTGACCACCCATGAACCCAGTGGCGTCTGCACCGTCTGCCACTTGGTCCTGCAGTCCACATGAGGCTGCTGAGGGGAGGACGGCTCATAATGACTTGAATGGAGTGAATGGAATGTTATCAACCACATGGAAACCTTGTGTTTGGTGTGTTTGATACCATTCCATTCCAGCGATTACTATGAGACCGTACTCCCCAATTAAGGTGCCACCGGCCGGCCGCCTGTGATGCAGTCAGAGTGGAGGGCTGTCTCTCACTCATTGTCACCTCCAGCTGTCCTTCACAGCAGCCACAGGCCTCTTAACTGTCTGGAGCAGAGCACACTGCTAGAAGCAAACACAGGCAGCATCCCGATGGGCTCTGATCAAAAGTATTACAGAAAATACAGAATAGGGTACCATTTGGGACTTAACAACACACACTCTACCACTCAAACCACCAGCCAGAAGGTCGTAGGGTACAGAGCACTAAACGACCGTAGATAGTAAACAAACAAGACTTAGACTGCTCTGAGGAAAGGAAGGGACTAGGAGAGACATTTACCTCAGGTTTAGAGAGTTATCTTACTTTGAGGGCATATCCATTCAGTGACAAATGAATCAATCAAGAGAGGGTATTTCAACATCAAATATAAGGGTATAGTGTGATAAATAGCAGCATTTTAAAACTCTAAATTTTTCAGTCCTGAAAGGTGTCCTTCTGAACACAGAAGAGGTACTGCACAATGCACTTATCTCCTATCTTTGAAATTAGAACCCTCCCAAATAAACGCTATGATTTCATGTACTGTTTTCTAGAATCCATGTTGTCATTTTGCCGTGCTATGACATTCGCAGTGACAGAGAGAGGGGGGAAGGTGAGTGGTGAAATATTTACTTTTCTGGTGATGAAAAGTGATGGAAAAGAAAGTGGGTCAATGGACAGAACATTCTATATCTTTCTCCTGTGAATGAAAAAGAGAGGAGAGAGGAGCATTCAGTGTGCCAGTTTGTATCTTCAGCTCAGAATACGGTATTGCACCCATGGGCATGTTCTGGATTCTGTGTGCCCAATATTATACGCTAACATTCATGAAAAGGTTTAAATAGCATTTTCTACAATCAAATGACCTTAGATGTTTCCAACTTTTTAAAATGTATTTCTTCAAAAAGCACCTTAAATGTTGGACTGGTAAACGTTGGTAAAGCTCTATGCTCTAGACCTCTGTGCATATAGTAGGCATAGTCTGTGTGCTACTACCAGTATCCTACTATTACTTTCAAGATTACAATTGAATTGCTCTTAATAACCACATCTCATATCATTAATGGCACATAAAGACGGGACCTTACTGGGCGACATCATCCCTGACTTCTTAATCTGACATCATACTTGCTTTAAGGCATTCTCTTTTGCTGACTGACTGGCTTAATACTGTAATGTTGACCACCTTCTCTCTGCTCCCTGTGGTAACCATCATCTATGGAGTAAAACCGTGACATAGAATCCTGAGAAAATGTAGCTACAGGTTTATCTTCTGGCAGGGTAATACACCTCTCTGCGTTGTCTGTCTTTCTGTTTACCACCACACAGCTGATTATTGATACCCAGAGAACGAGAGGAGAAGGTACGTGTGTGTGAGGCATCTGGCGTGAGTACGTTAAATGTGTGTGCGTGTGTGTCCTTGTGATCAGAAATGAGGTGACAGGGAAGGGATCCATATGAGTGAATGAGTGGACTGTAGTAGGGCGAAAGGCATTGATGATCGATGACACAAGCAGTTTAGCTCTTGGTGCTCTTGCTGGGAGCACCCCCCTTCTCTTCCTTCTTCTTCTGAACGTCATCCTCCTCTTCCTCATCTTCCTCCTCATCTCCCTCTCCATTCTCCACCGCATTCTCATCTCCATTCTCCTCTCCATCCCCTCCCTCCTCTCCTTCCTCCTCATTCTCCTCTTCCTCCTTCTCTTCCTCATCCTCCTCCTTCTCTGGTTCCTCAGGCTTGGCTCCCCTCATCCTGTAAGGGGCGGAGGAACCCAGGGCGTAGGAGCGGCTGGACGAATAGGAGAAGCCAGAGTAACCTGACTGCAAGATATTTCCGCCAACTGTACTCAGACGGCACTCTTCACCTTCCAGCAGCTTCCTAAAGAGGGGGATGAAGATGGAGAGATGTAGAGGAAGAGAAAGTCAGTTTACAAACATTTATTAAATTCTATTGCTGTGCTGACGAGGTATTCAAATGTTTAGAAAAGGGGGGGGTGCTCATAAATCTTTTAAAGAGACACTGTGGTGCATCAACAGTGGCCTGATTGCTGAGCTGACTAAAATACTGACTAAATCAGAGGAAGAGAGTCAGTTAACAAATGTATCAAATTCCAACCATTCATACTTTTCAAAGCACTCTGCTGACTTGGAATTCAAATGTTAAAAAGGTGTTCAGAGTACAGGAAAGGCACTGTGGTTTGGATCAACGATATGCTGAATGCGGACTTAACATTATCAGACATATTGACGCAGACTAGGTGATGACTAACCTGTAAGCAGCGATCTCAATGTCCAGGGCCATCTTGACATTCAACAGGTCCTGGTAGTCACGCAAGTGACGGGACATCTCCCCCTTGGTGCTGCGGAGGGCAGACTCAAGCTCCTGGATGGTCTCCTGCAGGCAGATTAACATCAGGATGTGTTACTAATGATAAATACCTCACTATGTTAATTTCCTAATACCTCACAACGTACATTTCCTAATACCTTTTTACATGTGTTGTGCTACAGTGCAATTGAAATGACATCACACATAACATCTGTGATATACACCTGTTACTTAGGAGGGGATAATTTTATAGAATCCACAGGTTAAACCGTGTACTGTAGCAATTACTGTGATATACAGTAATAGCCAGCCTGTCCTACTCCACGTACCTGCATCTCTCCCATCTCGTTGCTATGGCGGTCCTCCATCTCAGCCATCTGCCTCTCCAGGGCCTCGTTGTGGCCCCTGAGAGCCTCGATCTCCAGGCTGCGGGCCTGCACCTGCCTGCGATACTCATTTAGCTCTTCCCTGCTATGCTTCACCTGGTCCTGGTTGCGGGAGGCCGCCTCGTTCACACTGGCAAACTTAGAGCGGTACCACTCCTCGGCCTGGTTCTGATTCTTGGCTGACAGGACCTCGTACTGGGCACGGATGTCCTTCAGGGCCACGGCCAGGTCGGGTTTACCATCCCTCATGTCCATCTCCACTGAAACCTGGGACCAGGTAGGGACAGAGGGGTTAGTTAGGGTTGGGTATGGTTACCAGGTGTGAAGAGAATGCTTCAATGGCTAAATATCTACATATTTGTAGTGTAGCGGAGATTCAAATATGAAAATATTTTGCTTTAGTATTCGTTATTATATTATTCTTTTTATGTTCGTATTAATTCTAATTTACTGTAAATGTGAAGTAGGCTATTATAATAAATCCAAACCAAAATTGTTGCCACATCCATTTTTTGTTGTTGTTCTTTAACTAAATATAGTAAAAGGTTTGATAATCACTATTGAAATCTATGTCAAACCACACAGACCATCATGGGCTTATAGTAGACACATGGGAGCTATGAGCCTTGGGCTAATGTGATCTATCCAGTGAGGTAAAATACTGAGGGCTGATGTATTGATCCCTGAGTCAGGGCTCTGTGCACCACCATGGGTGTTGCTTTCAATGGCTTCCATGGCAATTATATCTCCAGCAGGGCAATAGAAAAGCCCCTGGAGAAAACAAACACTTAATTATCTTTCCAATAATGAAAATTCTCTGTTGCATCAATTGATATTAAATTGTACATCAGACTTATTTTTTATTTTTTAAAAAGCATTTAGAGTGCTATCACCTTATCCAATGATCTATCCAAAATGCCGCTGCCTTCTAAAACACTGTAAGCTACAATGGTGTTGTTTAATTGTTACCTTGATGAAGCATTATATTGCAATTAACCTTGTGTGTGACAACATGAATCATGAACCATGTTGACGATCTTGTGAATAACAACAGCTAGGCTATGTGGCAGCAGTAATTAACCTATAGAAATCGTCCTGTAGAAGTGGGGGAGGGATAAAGGGGGGGGGGGGGATAAGTGGGGGGTGACACCTACCCTCTTTCTTTCTACCTGTCCTGGTTCTGCATGTCTTGTTTTGTAATATTTGTTTTGTACCCAGAACTCTGGGTCTTGTTGTTTCTGTCTGCTCTTTTATGTTTAGATAAGAATTGTATACCTGTCTTTTATACCTATACACCATTCTTGTGTGTGTTCAATAAAAAATATTTGAACGAAATCGTCCTGTAAAATGTGTTTACAGAGTGTGATTGTGATAGTTGATCATCATGAGATTGACTACGTAAAATTCAACAAGGGCATTGATTAATCTTAATTTCTGTATACGTTCTGAGTTGACCCTATCCTATTTCTCCCCCTACATGCTAGGTCGACCACACCCAGATATTGCGCTACTATTTCTCTGCATCATCAGTGGGAGCGCTAGCATCCCTATCAACCCAAATGCTCCCCCTCTCTCTCCCTCCCTCTCGATCTCCCTCCCACTCCCTCTTTTTAGCACACCGGCTCTTGCATTCGACTGTATAACACTTTCAGACTATGCACATAATCGATTTTCAGTAACCATTTACACCATTTCAATTATATTTTATAGTTATACAACTTCCCTCATAGTTCATATATAGTTAGTGTCCTATGTCAATGCTGGGTTTGAATTGACAGAGGAGAGGGAGTACTGCATGGTGCTGTTTTACGCAGAACCGCAGTGCCGTAAAATTTACTGCCACTTATCGCAGTGCGCAGTGTTCACTGGCTTCAGCACCAAGGACAGCGCATGTGCTGTGAATTAACTTTGACTCAGTGAATGTGGATCCACAGTGAATGTGAATGATAAGATAGCCATATGATAACACGCTATGAACAGTGTTAGTTATTTAGAACTGGTTATCACCATAAATGATAAAAGTTATCATCAAAACATACATTGCCTAACTTTTCCCTTGGTGTATATTTGGTAGGATATTTGGAGGCGGCGAGATGGGGAGATGAGGGTGACAAGTGACAACTGATGGGGGTCATGAAGGGTGATGTGATGTTGGCACCTGTGTGGCTTGCAGGGAAGCCTGCAGCTCTTGCTGCTCCTCCTCGTGCACTTTCCTGAGGAAGGCGATCTCATCCAGCAGTGACTCGACTTTCTTCTCCAGCTCGAGTCGGGACATCGTGGCGTCATCCACGTCCTTACGGTAGCTCTTCAGGGTGCCCTCCGCCTCCTCGCGGAGCCTCGTCTCCTCGTCCAGCTTCTCCTTCACGCGGTCCAGCATCTCGTTCATCTGCACGCAGTCCAGGTGCATCTGGCTCTTTTCGTGCGTCAGCTCCTCGACCCGCGCCCTCAGCTCCCGGATCTCCTGCTCGTACAAGTCGTGCAGACGGGAGGGCTCTGTGTGGCGCTGGCGCAGTAGAGTCACCTCGGCTTCCAGAACCTTGTTCTGCTGCTCCAGGTTGTGGACCTTCTCAATGAAGGAGACGAAGCGGTCGTTCAAGCCCTGGAGCTGCTCCTTCTCGTTGGTGCGGATGATTTTCATCTCGTTGGTGACGGCCGTGGACTGGGTCAAGTCCATGGAGTCGGGCATGGAGGAGTGAAAGTTGCGCCCGGCACCCGCCTTACGGTAGCCGGAGGATGTGACCATGGATGGGGAGCCATAGTTGCGGTGTGAGCCGCTGGAGCGGTATCCACCGGACAGGCGAGAGGGGCTGCTGCCCACCGACATGCGGCCGGAGCTCCGGGGCGCATCCCCGAAGATCTTCCGATAGGAACTGCTGGAGTAGACGTCGCCGGAGTAACTCATGTTTGCAGGTGGAGAAGTGGAATGCTAGTCTGACCCTTGCTGCTTGCGGAGTCCCTTCTCACTGCCCCGTGTGAGAGTGTGTGTGGAGTGTGGGAGTGTGGGAGAGAGAAAGAGAAAGGAAGTGAGATACGAGTGATGTCTGGCAAAGACAGGTACTTTTATAGTGATGAAACTCGAGCATCATTTGACGCAGGGGCAGAAGCAGGGTAAGGGAAACCTGCAAGCTCATGCAAAAAGAGCTATTCTCAGGGGAACATGAATTAAACTTGTAAGTATTTTAGGCTAGCCCATGCTGTACAGACAAGCCAAGATAGACCTTTGGTCAACGCGAGAGCATAAAATGATGACTTACAGGGGACATGTAAATAGTTATTTATAATAAGACCAAAAGGCCAGGCCTACTAATATCCTGATGATAATGATTATACTAATTAAAGCAAAAAATTGCTTTAAATTAATGTCTAAATTGACATTGCCTAGACTATTTCTGATTAAGTTTTGTTAAACTTTTGTTAAACTTCCCATGCAGGTTATCCGATCCCAGTAAACACGGTCATTACCCACATTCTGTAAAGGTACCGGATCGATGCATGTGAACTGTGTGCCAGGTCTGAGTATGTATAAACGGTACTGCTGTATTGCAGTCTGCAGCCATGCACCTTTCGTGCCCAACCACCGCAATGTCTGAATACAGGAAGAGACACAGACACAAAGATCTGTTTGCATGACTCCCCAATGCCCACACATCACATTAAATAAATGCAAGTCACTTAATATCCTAACACCTATTATCAAGTTTAGCCTATACACTACATTGAAAACATAAGCCTGTGAAATGGGTAAGTCCTGCAGACATTTTCCAGAATCACAAAGCACTTTTGTGCGATGATTCAGCACATGAGAGAGGATTATTCATGGTGCAGCGCTGTCTTCTTCTCGCGCGATGACTCGACCTGCTGGATCTGGCCTTGGCCCTGTTCCAGGTTAACCCATTTAGAGGGTAAAGCACACGCGCCCAGAGCTGTCGGGACTGCAGAACGCATAGCCCAATAGCTATCTTATCCCATATAGTAAACATTCAACACATTCTGAATTTGCATTTCCAATCACTTTGACATTTTTTAGGTATTCATGAAGATAATAACACATTCTAAACTAGTTGTTTAGTCACTTTTAATGATGTAGCTGATGAGGTAGCCTTGCCCTTGAAGATTTATGAGATATTGATCGCTTGAACTATATGCTATTATGATATTGCAGCAGATTGTAATTTGGGCAAGGGCATATCATGATGGTCAAGTTATTCCTAATCAAATTTAATCCTGTCACTGAGGCTTTACATATGGAACCACAAATGCACCAACACGGTGTTATCATGGTTATTATCTGAACAGAAAATAAAATACTGTTGAAAAAAGTCAAAAATATTTACACTGTAGATGCTTTGTTTACCTTGATCTAATACAAATGTTAAAGTCGATGCGACGCATTTGCAAACGTCCCATTTTAACCACTAGAGGGCAGAATATTCTTAGTAATGTGCAACGTCTCCACTTGGCTTTGAGAGATGCCAGGCCAAGTAAACAATGGGATAACCTCCTCTACTTCTACACTGACCAATCACCATCGGCAGCTAGACAGGCTGTCTATCCTGAGATCTTCCTTCATAAGAAAAAATGACTGTCCTTATTTCTTTCTTTCATACCATTCATTCTTTCACTGACAACGGTCTCTTCATAGACATCGCATTGTTTGCTTATGGCATGTATTTGAATCCTCTCTCTGTTTTATAGCAGGCAACTCTCAGCTCATATGCTCCCAGACATAATCACCAGACTTCAACCAAAGTCACCTTGACATCCAGAACACAGTGTCACCCACATGTACAGACATGTACCTTCAGCACTCCCACATAGAGGAGGTGTAGGCTGGAACTATCAAAAACACCTCATCATTAGCGTGTGAGACATACACACATCCCACACCCCTACCTATACCAGTGGAGGCTGCTGAGGGGAGGACGGCTCATAATAATGGCTGGAACGGAGTAAATGAAATGGCATCAAACACATGGAAACAATGTGTTTGATGTATTTGATACCATTCCACTAATTCCTCTCCAGTCATTACCACGAGCCCGTCCTCCCCAATTAAGGTGCCACCAACCTCCTGTGCTACACACACCCTGCCACACCTCACCAGCAAGCTCAGGCCAGCCATTCCCAGCAGCTCCAACAGCAGGCAGCAACAAAAGGCCCATTGAGACAGGAGACGAGTGGGAGTGACTCAGCAGGTAGAGGTATCACCTCTTTCTAGGCCAACGTTTGTGTCTTCCAGTCTTCCTTTCTCCTGCTCCAGTTCAGCAAGTTAGTGAACCTCGAAATGGGAACATTTGTTGTACTGAAAAAGAGAAACTGGAAACAACTCACTGCTGTCAAGGTGTAAAGAGGATGCTTTTTTTTTAATCGATGAGATGTGTAAATTAAATGTGTGATTCACATGCATTCACTTTGCAGTCTGCAGTTCCTTTCCTGTTGGGACAAATGCCATTTTTGAAAAGCAGTACCACTTTGAGAGCAATTTCCTTTGATCTACAATGTCTGTAGTATCTCCATGCTTAGGCTCTCACTCAAATGGCTCATTTGAAACATTCCTTTCCCAGGTGCTTTGATTTGCCAGGTGCTCATGAAGTAGCTGTGCCAAGACCAACTGTATGTTACCGACCAGTAACCATTCTGTTCATCTTTTTTTCTTCCTTAAAAACAACTGATCCTGTCTGATGTGCACTACCTCGTCCCTCTGGTCCCAAGAGACCATCCTCCTAATGCAGACTATCAGCTCCATCTGTCAACAAGCCCCCTCATTCACAGCACGGCCCCTACCTTCCCTACGTTTTTTCTCAGTGTAGGGATGGGATTGTCAGTCACGTCCTCTGTCTCGCTTAACACATCTTTTATATTCTACGATACGTAATCACTATGAGACAGAAGGGTCCTTCTACCAATTTGGCAAAATTTGTATTTCAGTTTCTTTTTTAACGTAATTTTAACATTCTGTCATAAAGAACATGTTCAACTACATAAAAACACGTTTTCCCATCTCAAGAGGTGAAATAAAAAAATTACTATAGTAAGTAATTAAGTGTCAAAGTAACACGGTTGACCATAACAGGGTTGCCAATTTCATCTTAATAAATTATAAGGAATAAAGTTTTGAAGTGTCTGTCCGATATCTAGGACATAAAAGAAAACACAGGAAATATAGTTTTTTTTATGCATACAGTGCATTCGGAAAGTATTCAGACCCCTAAAATGGATTATATAAATACAAATCCTCATCTACACACAATACCCCATAATGTAAATTGTCCGATGGCAATTTTTATGAATTGTTCAGCAGTCTAATGGCTTGGGGGTAGAAATTGTTGAGGAGCCTTTTTGTCCTAGACTTGGCACTACGGTCCCGATTGCCGTGCAGTAGCAGAGAAAACAGTCTATAACTTGGGTGACTGGAGTCTCTGACAATATTATGGCTTTCCTCTGACACCGCCTATTATATAGGTCCTGGATGGCAGGAAGCTTGGCCCCAGTGATTTACTGGGCCGTTCGCACTACCCTCTGTAGCGCCTTACGGTCAGATGCCGAGCAGTTGCCATACCAGGCGGTGATGCAACGGGTCAGGATGATCTCGATGGTGCAGCTGTAGAACCTTTTGAGGAACTGGGGGCCCATGCCAAATCTTTTCAGTCTCCTGAGGGGGAAAAGGTTTTGTCGTGCCCTCTTCAAGACTGTCTTGGTATGTTTGGATCATGATAGTTCGTTGGTGATGTGGACACAAAGGAACTTGAAACTCTCGACCCGCTCCACTACAGCCCCGTCAATGTTATCAGAGGCCTGTTCGGCCCACCTTTCTTATAGTCCGCGATCAGCTCCTTTGTCTTGCTCACATTGAGGGAGAGGTTGTTGTCCTGGCACCACACTGCCAGTTTTCTGACCTCCTCCCAATAAGCTGTCTCATCGTTGTCGGTGATCAGTCCAACCACTGTTGTGTCATCAGCAAACTTAATGATGGTGTTGGAGTCGTGTTTGGCCACGCAGTCATGGGTGAACAGGTACTACAGTGGACTAAGTACACACCCCTGAGGGGCCCCAGTGCTAAGGATCAGCGTGGCAGATGTATTGTTGCCTACTCTTACCACCTGGGGCCGGCCCGTCAGGAAGTCCATGATTCAGTTGCAAAGGGAGGTGTTTAGTCCCAGAGTCCTTAGCTTAGTGATGAGCTTCGTGGGCACTATGGTGTTGAACGCTGAGCTGTAGTCGATGAACAGCATTTTTTTTTTTTTTTACCTTCATTTAACTAGGCAAATCAGTTAAGAACAAATTTTATTTTATTTTCAATGACGGCCTAGGAACAGTGGGTTAACTGCTTGTTTAGGGGCAGAAAGACAGATTTGTACCTTGTCAGCTCGGGGATTTGAACTTGCAACCTTTCGGTTACTAGTCCAACGATAGGTGTTCCTTTTGTCCAGGTGAGAAAGGGCAGTGTGGACTGCGATTGAGATTACATCATCTGTGGATCTGTTGGGGCGGTATGCGAATTGGAGTGGGTCTAGGGTGTCCGGGAGGATGCTGTTGATGTGAGCCATGACCAGCCTTTCAAAGCACTTCATGGCTACCGACGCGAGTGCCACGGGGCGGTAATCATTTAGCCAGGTTACCTTAGGGTTCTTTGGCACAGGGACTATAATGGTCTGCTTGAAACATGTTGGTATTACAGACTCAGACAAGGAGAGGTTGAAAATGTCAGTGAAGACACTTGCCAGTTGGTCAGCGCATGCTTGGAGTACGTGTCCTAGTAATCCGTCTGGCCCTGCGGCCTATGTGAATGTTGACCTGTTTAAAAGGTCTGACTCACATCGGCTGCGGAGAGTGTGATCACACAGTCGTCCGGAACAGCTGATTCTCAAATCAAATCAAATTTTATTTGTCACATACACATGGTTAGCAGATGTTAATGCGAGTGTAGCGAAATGCTTGTGCTTCTAGTTCCGACAATGCAGTAATAACCAACAAGTAATCTAACCTAACAATTCCACAACTACTACCTTATACACACAAGTGTAAAGGGATAAAGAATATGTCCCGACTGTATGTAATGAAACCTAAGATTACCTGGGGTACCAATGTAAGGAATAACACATAAAAAAACAAAATACTGCATATTTTCCAAGGAACGCGAAGCGAGGCGGCCATCTCGGTCGGCGCCGGAAGTGTTTCAGTGTTACTTGCTTCGAAGCGAGCATAGAAGTTATTTAGCTCGTCTGGTAGGCTCGTGTCACTGGGCAGCTCTCAGCTGTGCTTCCCTTTGAAGTCTGTAATAGTTTACAAGCCCTCCCACATTCGATGAGCATCGGAGCCGGTATAGTACGATTAAATCATAGTCCTGTATTGACGCTTTGCCTGTTTGATTGTTCGTCGGAGGGCATACCGGGATTTCTTTGAAGCTTCCAGGTTAGAGTCCCGCTCCTTGAAAGCGGTAGCTCTACCCTTTAGCTCATTGCGAATATTGCCTGTAATCCATAGCTTCTTGTTGGGGTATGTACGTACAGTCACTGTGGGGACGATGTCGTCGATGCACTTATTGATAAAGCCAGTGACTGATGTGGTGTACTCCTCAATGCCATCGGAAGAGTCCCGGAACATATTCCATTCTGTGCTAGCAACACAATCCTGCAGTTTAGCATCTCCTTCATCTGATCACTTTTTTTGAGACCGAGTCACTGGTACTTCCTGCTTTAATTTTTGCTTGTAAGCAGGAATCAGGAGGATAGAATTATGGTCAGATTTGCCAAATGGAGGGCGAGGGAGAGCTTTGTACACGTCTCTGTGTGTGGAGTAAAGGTGATCTAGGATTTTTTCCCCTCTGGTTGCACATTTAACATGCTGATAGAAATTGGGTAAAACAGATTTAAGTTTCCCTGCATTAAAGTCCCCGGCCACTAGGAGCGCCGCCTCTGGATGAGCGTTTTCCTGTTTGCTTATGGCGGTATACAGCACATTGAGTGTGGTTTTAGTGCCAGCATCGGTCTGTGGTGGTATGTAGACAGCTATGAAAAATACAGATGAAAACTCTCTAGGTAGATAATGTGGTCTACAGATTATCATGATATACTCTACCTCTGGTGAGTAAAACCTTGAGACGTCCTTAGATATCGTGCACCAGCTGTTGTTTACATAGGCCCCTGCAACGTCTTACCAGAGGCAGCTGTTCTATCCTGCCGATAGAGTCTTTAACCCGCCAGCTGTATGTTCTTAATGTTGTCGTTCAGCCACGACTCGGTAAAACATAAGATATTACAGTTTTTAATGTCCCGTTCATAGGATGTACGTGCTTTCAGTTTGTCCCATTTATTTTTATTTTCCAGCGATTGAACGTTAGCTAGCAGGATGGAAGGCAAAGGCAGAGTAGCCACTCGTCGCCTGATCCTCACAAGGCACCCTGATCTTGTTCCGTAAAATTTCCTTTTCCAGCGATTGACGGGGATCTGGGCCTGGTCGGATGTCTGTAGTATATCCCGTCCGACTCATTGAAGAAAAACTCTTCGTATAATCTGAGGTGAATAATCGCAGTTCTGATGTCCAGAAGCTCTTTTCGGTCATAAGAGACGGTAGCAACATTATGTACAAAACAAGTTACGAACAACGTGACGTCATACCCAAGAAGATTCGAGGCTGTAATCGCTGCCAAAGGTGCTTCAAGAAAGTGCTGAGTAAATGGTCTGAATACTTATGTAAATGTGTTATTTCAGTTTTTTTTTAAATAAATTTGCAATAAAAAATGTAAAAACTGTTTTTGATTTGTTATGTGGTATTGTGTGTAGTTTGATGAGGGTTTGGATGCTACAAACAGAAGTTGGCACATTGACGGTAATGACTTCAGATGTGTCCCGTTTTTGTGAGAATACCAATTTTTGGGATGTCTCATGGTCTGACAAACACAACTGTAGCTCGGCCACCTCCCACCGCAGATGTGGAAGGCCGCCATAAGCGGATGCGTTGGATTGAGTTGCATCCCATGCAGATATCTCTAGCTTAAATGGAACAATTTTGATGGGGCTTTTTTACATCAATTAGATTGACGCACCGATGCATCAATAGACTCTAGGGAGTTACATCAGCCATAAATCCCCTAGTGACAGGAGGAATGGAAGCTTGTGTGCAAAAGTTTTCCACCACAAAACACCAGAAAATGTCCAAAAAGAGTAGAAACAGCTCACCTGCTTTTACACTATGTTTTGACTATCAGATGTTCAACGTTTCTTTTAAAGTAAATATTTCAAGTGGAATAGTTTCAACATATTTAAAGAGTTCAGTTCACATAAGTGTCCCTCATTTTAAGGCCAACAGACGTACACTGAGTGTACAAAAGATTAAGAACACCTGCTCTTTCCATGACATAGGTGAAATCTATGATCCCTTATTGATATCGCTTGTTAAATCCACTTCAATCAGTGTAGATGAAGGTAGGAGATTTTTAAGCCTTGGATCGGGTATGTGTGCAACTCTGAGGGGTGAATGGGCAAGTCAAAAGATGTAAGTGCCTTTGAACGGGGTATGGTAATAAGTGCAATGTGCACAGGTTTGTGTCAAGAACTGCAACACTGCTGTTTTTTTTACACTCAACAGTTTCTTGTGTGTTTCAAGAATGGTCCACCACCCAAAGGACATCCAGCCAACTTGACACAACTGTGGGAATCATTGGCGTCAACATGGGCCAGCATCTCTGTGGAGCGCTTTCGACACCTTGTCGAGTCCATGCGACAAATTGAGGCTGTTCTGAGGGCAAGTGATCTTCCAAAATTACTTTGAGAAAGTGGGTAAAATCTTCCTAGAAGTCACAGAGGGAGCACAGACGGACAGGTCAAAATGCTGAACTTTGGCACGATAGCAAGTCTTTATTCATATTAAAAATCAGATTGATTGAATTCTACATGTTGTCTATAGGGCACTTCATTTAATATAACAGGCTTTTACAATTCAATATTGGTTGGCCAACTTTTACTTAAAATATTAAAGCGTATTCCATTTGTGGAACGACCCAGAATTCTGTCTGTATGTATTTTTTTGCTGTAAATTAGGCCATTTGATCTCACAGAGAGAATACTTCCTAACTGCAGCTACCTGCTTTGTTTCATATGCCAGTGTTTACATTTGGCATGACTGTTGTGTGAGTCTCTAAACATATTAGGGATCATGCCCAAAGCAAGCATCTGCAGTGGGGATTCAAAGCACATAAATGATAGAGTCGTGTACTCAATGTTTATTTCCCAAGGGCATGTTGAAATTGTGATGCAAAGTGTTATTCGGGCCTAGGTGTGTGTGTGCAAACGTTGTGGTTCGTTGGGTCTGCAGGGTTGGCATAAACTGATGGATTTGCCTAATTTGACAGCCAGGGGGATGGAGGGGTCACAGGGACTCGGATCCCACTGACAGAATGTAGACAACCGACACACACACATTTGTCACGGCATGCACACACGTCAATGATAAAGCCATCTTTGTACACTCGCCATCAATACACTGACACGATAGTGGACCTGCAAACCAGTAACAGATGCAAGTAGAGAGTAGGCTATTCCAGCTATTGCAGCAATGACAAAGACAATACTATATCAGGTAGCGTAGTGTTGTGGGAAAGCATTTAGGGTCAGAACTGCAATGCAAAACATGTACGCCCCATGAGACAATGGCACTGATGGCATTCAAAGACTGTCCATTCATGTCTTTTGTTTGGAGTCTATATTATATTCAAGGTTTCCTTGACAGTTGTTTTTACCCCCCCTGGACCTACCACCTCCTGGGAGGGTAGACTCACTCCCCTTCAAGAATATCCCCTGTAGACTCACTTCCCTTTAAGAATATCCCCTGTAAACTCACTCCCCTTCAAGAATATCCCATGTAAACTCAACCCCCTTTAAGAATATGGCCTGAGGAAAGTGCTGGGGGGGGGGGGGGGGGGGGGGTCAAACAGGTCAGGTCAAAATACTGTAAAGCACTAATGCTTGCTATATTAGTTCAGAACAGAATAAACCTGTAGTGAAAAAGTCTTCAATGATATAACAATTTAACATGTACTTTTATCCAAAGCAATTTAGTCATGCGGGCATACATTTTTTGTATAGCTGATCCCGGTAATCGAAACCACTACCGTGGCATTACAAGCACCTTGCTCTACCAACGAGCTACAAAGGACCTCCACTTCAGATTTCCTTTGGCCAGTAGGTTATAAGCAGTGAGCATCTCATACAGACTGACCTGGACACATATTATTCCAGTCTGAATTAGATACTGGAAGAATAACTAATCTCAGTCACCAGGGAGAAGGGTCAGAGGCGTGCTGGAATCATATCAGAGGGTGTAAGAACAGTAATCCATAGTAGAATATCCACACTGCACTCTCCATCTTCCTCCCGCTGAGTTGGCAGCCAGACAAGGACAGACTGCATCACAAAGGTGCCAAAATAAAGAAATTGCTTTGCGATGTGTCATTTGTGACTATGTGCAAGTGTGTGTGCATACCAGTGTGCGTGTGTCCCAGTGTGTGTTTTAGCAGTTTGCAAAAGGACGACAGACTTTTGAGAGGAAGGATGCCGATCAAGGTTCCATCACTCCCTCCATCTCCTGGTTATTAAACAGGCGCAGACTTATCTGGTCAAACCAGGGATTTAAGCAGGAGATTACTGTCAGAAACGAGCTATTCTGCCTGCCTGAGCTAGCTTTGATTACCTCCCAAGATGATGGCTTTGTTTTCCTGTCTGGCATCATTCCACATTGAAAAGGTCGCATCAAACCCAAGCTGATTATTGCTACTATAGAATATGGGCACTAGAGGCATGTCCTCTGCATTAGATTTACATTACGGTCCTTTAGCAGACACCCGTTTCCAGAGTAACTTACAGCATGAGTATTCAATTAAGGTAAGACATAGCTGCTATCAGAGTAATCATAGATAAATACATATTTCAAATCATCAGACCAAGTCATAAACACAAAGACAAGTAGCTAGGTAAACAAGGTTGGGAGATGTTTTATTCCTTTCAAATCACTGGCAAATATAAATTACTGTTCCACATTTCCCCGTTTTTTTTTTCTCCTTCCGAAATGTTTAAGTGCTTTCTTTTAAAGTCGATATTCAAATTCCCCAATTCTAAAATGTAAGTGCACAAAACGTCCACCTTTTTAATTGTTGAACAAACCCTTAAGCCATCGTTTTTCGGACGTGCGCGAATGAGGGAGAACAACACACCCGAGACAGTTACAATGAAAATAATGACATTTGTAATAACACGTCTATACTTACATTATATACATTCATATATAATATACTTTACTATGGTTCTCTTACAGTTGTCTGTTTTAAGGCTTAAGCCACTTCGTACGAACCTAAACCAAATATACAAAAAAAAAAAAACGTGTTGAATTCTCAGGGTGATATCCCATATAGCTTACACAGGACTACACAGAAGCCAACTGCAGTGATCTGCTTGTTCTTTAAGAATCCACACCTGCTCTTAAGGCAGATGCTGAAGCACCAGGGGTGTTAACAGAGTGTAATACAGGGAGGTAGGAGAGCTGCAGCTTTACTGTACAAACAGCCCAGTCTGCTCCCTCAGGCTCCCTCTGCACCATGGTGGCTGGCCCACAGCATGTGGAGGAGGGGGGAGGGGGGGCACCATAAAAATGAATCAGGATCTCTTCTCTATGGGAGCCACATTCACACACGAGGAGTGGAAGACACAGAAAACAGGCCATGGACGGAGGGAAAGAGAAGAGTGTGTGGCCCCCGAATAACAGACAATGCTTAGGTTAAAGTGATGCTACAGAGGTTTAGTATATTTTCAACCAGTAGTTTTGAAAGTAGCACTCAAGACAAAACAGGTCCCAGAAAATTGTGCACGTCATCTTTTTCCCCCTCAATTCGTATGATACAGTATGTTACAAATTCCAATTCGTTATGAATTTGTAAGTGCTTAAGATCCCATTCGATCTTTTAATAATACATGAGGTCTTTTTTGAAGAGTTGGGCTTTTTTGTTGTGTGTGCACCTTTTTACTTATAAACAACTAAAAAACATCCATATAAGTGCTAATTTCTCCCTCCATTTCAAAACAACCCTCCCCTCCCTCTCCCTCTCCCAAACCCCTGAACCCTTATAGTTTCTCTCTGAAGACAGTGACGGGACATACACACCGACTCAAACCGACAGCATTCCAGCACACACCTGCCCCATAACACCAGTCTCAGCCAGGGGCTCAATTCACAACAATCCCCTTCTAGCATGGTTACATCGTTCCTCTCCTTTTGGATAAGTTTTTTTTAAGTGACACAGAAGTGCAGCATTCCACACACACACACGACACTAAACAACCCTAATCCTATATTTCATATATTTTCTTGTCTGTGTATCGACCATCTTCCCATTCTACCGAGATTCTGCATGTGACAAGTTCGAGGTTCGCCATTGTGCTGCAACAGTGCAGGAGATAGATTATAGGCTAGTCAACTACATTCAACCGCTACTGCAATCCTCTCCAGTTTATCCCCAGGTTATTGAACCCACCATTTCCTCCTCACTACACCATGTTATAATCTCTTGGGTCAAGGAGCCATTTTGTTTCAGTCTCTCAGGCACAAAGAAGGGTGGAACCCCACTGTAGCTTCCCACCGTCACAGCAATGCCAAAGCACCAACACCAGCTCTTCTTAAATTATATACATTTTTATATTCCATTTTTTTTCTTAAATTATATTAATTTAAATTATTTTCCTATTGACAGAGGATGTTTCTTATTATTATTATTTTTAATATAATCAACACAAAACAATTTCATTAATTTCTAGGAGCACCGTGCCAATTTCTGAAAGGACACAAAAGTCTATAGGCACAAAAGACAGTTCTAAAAAACTATGGATTGACTATGCTGTGCAAACCAACCACACATAGAAAACCTCACAAGAATAACATAACTAAAGCCATAACTAATTAAATAGATATATCTATATATTTAGATCTAATATAAATACTTTTTATTCAATATACATAGAGCTCTTTCTGTGTAAACTATTTACATAAACATGACTACATTTTGCTAAAATAATAAATAGCTCTATAGGCCAGGCAGATATTTAGTGTACAGTAACCTTTCTGCTCTTTTCTTTTCAGAGGTGAACCAATAGACGTTGACCTTCCTTGGTCTGTGTTTTGACTGAAAGGCAAAGCAAGTCAGCAAATCTGTTGTGTTCTGCTTGTGGGTAACCTGAAGCAGATAGCTAGATCCTTCCAGGCATTAAAACGGCAAAACGCTCTCCCTCATAAATATGGGCGAAGGTAATCCTCTACTAACATATGTTACTTTCGATCTAACATGGAATGTGCTTTAATCTCTTTACTGGTTTATTTCAACATTTAATGTACTGTCTGTCTGTATGACTTCCCTTCAGATACATTTAAGTGATTACCACTGGCTACAGTGCGTGACCAGCAGCAACACAGACACGTACATTAAAACACAAGCTAGACGCCACCGTCATCAGAGAGAGGAAGATACAAGTTGCCTTAACCCCAATCCCCCCACCCCTTAATCTCATGCTGCACATTGTTTTTCAAAGTTTTTTTTCCCTACTCCCCCCAATCATAAAAATTCTGAAATGGCAGGTGTGGACAAAAACAAAATGGCAGCTTAATAACCCCCCCCCCCCCCCCCACCCCATAAGAGCCATAAACATGGAGGTATGTATCCGGCCGCTAAACCTGGTAGAGAAGAGAGGGATGGATGTATTGCTGCCGACCACAACAACGAAGAGTTTGTGGAACATGGATGACGTCACAGCCGTGCTTAGCGTCGTAGAACTCCCAGTGAGGCTTCACGTGGACAGTGCAGGTAGACGATTATTTACCATAAAGACTTACTGAAAGACTACACCTGATAACATTACTACAATAGCTGCAGTGTAGATTGTTTAAAATGACCACGCCACAGCTCTTTGACCAAGACCATCCATTCCTATACTCCGTTCCAAAATACCATGCTGTGATTGGTCAGCTGGTTAGTCAGGTGGCACAGCTCTGCTGTCTGTACCACCACCTATGGAGAGGCCAGTCTCATGGGAGAAATGGGCAAAATGGGATTTAGAGCTGGGGGTCGAGCAGGGTTCTCATCATGACTGGATTGCTTCAGATGGCTTCTGAACAAGAGAGAGAGGCAGTGGGGTGTAGGTGTGGTGTTGTAATCACATTCTCTAGCTGTCTTAAGTTTTCGGACGCTGGAAGGGGAACACTGCATGGATATGTGAAAAGTCAGTCACCTCTACTTGGCTTACACTGAAACAGACAGCAGAGCAGGAAGGACAGAAGGAAGGGGGAGGGCTGGTGGACACAAAGGGACGGACGGAGCGTCTTGTCCTCCTAATCCCACTCATCAAAAAGCTCTGATTTGGGCAGTGCCACAGACTGATCCTCCATTCTGGTTGGCCGATGGACGATTGAGATAGGACGGTGGGTGTGTCTGTCTAAGAGGTGTTGCATTGGGGGTTTCAGGGGGGAAAGAGGTGGAATACAGCTGGAAAGGAGGAGGGGGCTTGGTCAGAACAGGCCAGTCCTGCTGGGAGTGAGGTCTGATTGGCAGAGACTGGTTGGAGAACGGGAGTTAACTGGACGATAGAGGGACGGGATTGGATGGGGGCTGGGGTCAGAGGTTGAGGGCTGTGCTCTTATAGGCTGCAGCCCAGCTGCTCGGCCTTCTCCTGAGTGTTTTGGTTCTGCATGCGCAGGCGCAGGCTGGCGCTGGAGTAGCCCTCGTCACTGCAGCTGCTGCGCAGGCTGCCCCGCTCATCAGAGTCACTGACACTGCTGGTGCTCCACTCCAGATCCCCCAGCAGGTAGTCAGTCCCCTCCACATCCACATCCAGCTCCTCCTCTGCAACACACAACACAGGTCAATATTATGCAGGTACCACAATTAGCACCAATGCGGTCTCTACTGAGCTCATATTCAAATTCAATAACTTTGGTTAACATAAAGCCCCATCACTAAGAGTGGGCGGAAGGATTGGTGGAAGAGAATGGAGACCTTTATATTGTATTATAGTGTAGTTTGATGGAAAAACGTGAAACGTTGACAAAAAAAACCTGTTATACTATAAACCTCCACAAAGCATTAATCACCCCAGTTCAGTTTGTAATGTAGGAGAGGGATTCCCTTGAGTGCTCACCCTGGTCTGAGTCAGGATTGTCGGAGGAGACAATGGATCCTGTGCTGTCCATGCGTGTTCTCTCCACCCCCAGCTGCTCCAGACGCCGTTGCAGGTGCCTCTGCTCTCTCTGCAGCTGGTCTAAGGTATGCTGGGCTCTCCGCTCGCTCTCCTCCAACCTCTACAGTAGACACACATACAGCAATAGACACTGGTCCTCACTTTGTGTGTGTGTACTCTTGTGACAGCTGCTCTAAGACATGCTGATATCGCCTTTTGCCCTCCTGCAACCTCTGACCTCAGTATGTACAGTGCCTTCAGAAAGTATTCGTACCCTTTGACTTATTCCACATTCTGTAGTGTCAGACAGATTTTTCTCTCTCACCCATCTACACAATGCCTCATAATGACAAAGTGAAAACATGTTAAGACATTTTTGCTAATGTATTGAAAATTAAATAAAACTCATTTACATAAGTATTCACATCAATGAGTCATGTTGTAGAAGCACCTTTTGCAGTGATTACAGCTGTGAGTCTTTCTGGGTGTCTCTAAAAGCTTTCCACACCTGGATTATGCAATATTTGCACATGACTATTAACAAAAATCTTCAAGCTCTGTCAAATTGGTTGTTGATTATTGCTAGACCCCAATTTTCAGGTCTTGCCCTAGATTTATCTCCCAGTGTCTGGTGGAAAGCAGACAAACAGGGTTTCCTCTAGGATTTTGCCTGTGCTTAGCTCCATTCAGTTTCTTTTTTATCCTGAAAAACTCCCCAGTCCTTAACAATTTCAAGCATACCAATAACATGATGCAGCCACCACTTTGCTTATGGAGAGTAGTACTCAGTAATGTGTTGTATTTGCCCCAAACATATATATTTTTTTTTGCAGTATTACTTTAGTTCCTTGTTGCAAACAGAATGCATGTTTTGGAAAATTCCTTCTCACTTTGACAATTAAGTTAGAATTGAGTAGTAACTACAATGTTGATCCATCCACAGTTCTCCCCCATCACAGCCATTAAACTCTGTTTTAAATAGTCACCATTGGTCTCACGGTGAAATCCCAGAGCGGTTTCCTTCCTCTCCGGCAACGGAGTTAGGAAGGACGCCATTATCTGTGTAGTGATATACCATTCAAAGTGTAATTAATAACTTCACCATGCTCAAATGGATATTCAGTGTCTGCTTTATATAAATCTACCAATATGTGCCCTTTTTTGCTAGGCTTTGGAAAACATCCCTGGACTTTGTGGTTGAATCTGTGTTTTAAATTCACTGCTTGACTGAGGGACGTTACAGATAATTGCATGGGTTGGGTGCAGAGATGAAGTATTCATTCAAAAATCATGTTAAAACACTATTAGAGAGTGAATACATACAATTTGTGGCTTAAGCAACTTTTCACTCCTGAACTCATTTCGGCTTGCCATTACAAGGTTGAATACTTATTGACTAAATACTTTTCAGCTTTTCATTGTTAATTTGTAAACATTGACATTATGGGGTATTGTGTAGGCCATTGACAAATCTTAATTGAATCCATTTTAAATTCATGCTGCAACAACAAAATGTGGGGAAAGTCGAGGGGTGTGGATACTTTCTGAAGGCACTAACAGTGATTCATTAATATACTGGCCTCCTCCTACCACCACACATAGTTAACCATAGACAGGTTCCTCAACAGTCTAGTCCACAAGGTAGGTAAAACGCTGGTCCTGGAGTGATGCAGGTTTTAGTTTTTACCAGGCGCCGCTTTACTCGACCTCATCAAACCCTGATGTACACTAGTCCCTCACCCGAGTTAGCACTACACTAATTACCCTCTAGACCACGAGGGTAACAGACATAGAATTAGAATACTAGAATTAACTTGAACCTTCTTATGATGGTATAAAAGGTCAGTCATTTTGGTCAGGAAGTTGGTCAACCATGGTTTGCCAGTGAGTCGATAAGATAATGTAAAACAATGCATTTGAAGAATTTATCTGCAATCCGTTTGTTAGCTAGCCAGCCAGCCAGTTTTAGAGGAATGATCCCATGAATTTTTCAAATTAACTGCCAATATGATAAGATATCTATACTTGTCTGAGTCCTAACACAATAGCACTCACAGCTTTCCAAGAAAGCAAAAATGGAGACATTTATGGTCTATTCGCCTATTTTAGAGGCTATTTATACAGAAACTTTGTATAAAACCTGTATGAACTGTATGATTATTTGACAATATTTTTTAGGTTGACAATTCTATTACACAATTTCTGATATATCATATGCCTTACTTTTATTTTCCTACATAAGTAAAATCAGGATTATGCCTCTAATGCCATTCATTCCAATTAGATTGGTTTGGATTTCTCCCGGACCAACATGGCTGCCATTTTCACCCCTTTCTGAAACTATAGCCCCCTCTAGTAATTTAATAGGGTCTCCATGGTAACAGATTTTTCTATTTTAGTCAAATCTGTTGCTGTAACCACGCCAAACGTTGCCATGACAATAAAAAGGGAGTTGGCTGAGGCAGAAACAAAGTGGCACCGTCTATTACCCTCTTCCAATGGTAGAATAAATTGCCCTCTTGAAACTGTAAACACTTTAAACTGATTTCTCATTACTTCTCCGCCCACCATCACCCACCACAATGTGTTTCTTGGCCCTCATCAGCAGGCTGAGGGTGGTATGCCTGTTGGAGTCTGGTCCCAATGGAACGAGGGATTTCAGTCGCTCTAAACACAGCCGTAGGTGTGCGCGTCTGGAGAAAAAGAGAGAGAGATGCATAATTTCATCAGCTCCCTATAAAAGGCCCAGTGCAGCCTAAATTCAGTTGTTCCCTGCGCTTTGTATCATACTCTGCAACAGCTGATGAAACTAACACTGTAAAAGCGAGAGAAAAAAAAGTGTTATTTCCTGATTGTATTTTCAACCAGGCAATCCTGGTGACGTCTCCAGCCCACAAATTGGTTAATATACCCCTCTGCCAATAACAGCTAACTTTCAGTTTTCACCTCCACACTCAGACCACTCCCAGCTAAATTCTTGCTTGAGAAATAGTTAGAACATTTTCATGGAAAACTAAGATAATTGTTACGCAGAAATATGATATTGATATGAAAATGACCATATTGGGCCTTTAAACCCCCTCAGACGTCCTTTTTCACCTCATATGGTGTCAGATCTCTAGCTCCCTGTAGCTCTCCTGCAGTCATTTCACCCCTGAAAGAGATCACTTTCATCCACAAACACTTGTCTGCCTAGGGCGTGCCCGGTGTGGTGATCACAACATTTACATTAAGCTGCTTGAGATCTCTTTATTATCCCCCCTTATCTCCTCACACGACTTGGCAGCTGAAGGGGAGTAGTGGGTGTCGATGGGTGACCACATGACCCCTGTTACACAACACATCACACCTCCAACTGGAGGCTGCTACATGCACGCAGGCAGGCAAGGGGCACGACCTCACTATTTACTGCAGGTGTGTGTAGCGATCTTAAGATGAATGCTCTGGATAAGACCGTATGCTAAAATGACTAAAATGTGCGTACCAAAGGCCAACGCATGAGTGGGGCGAACTTCAATTGAAAACAACTGCACAAAGCGTGGGATAGTTGAGAACATCTGAAATGTTATTTGTAGCTCAAGGCTAGGAGTATGAAGAATATTTAGTACTGGGAGTACTCCAGAGAGATATGATATAGTGCACGTTTATCCCTTCCAACTGCAGTGTGAATTGTCCTCCTGGGTGGCGCAGTGGTCTAGGGCACTGCATCGCAGTGCTAGCTGCGCCACCAGAGTCTCTGGGTTCGCGCCCAGGCTCTGTCGCAGCCGGCCGCAACCGGGAGGACCGTGGGACGACGCACAATTGGCATAGCGTCGTCCGGGTTAGGCCGGTAGGGATATCCTTGTCTCAGTATGTAAAATGTAATAAAATGTATGCACTCTACTGTAAGTCGCTATGGATAAGAGCGTCTGCTAAATGACTAAAATGTAAATGTAAAGAATATTCTAATGTTCATTGGAGAGACACACACACAGCCAACATGTAGATAAAGTACATAAGAGTGGGACATATCCAGGTGTGTTCCTCTGCTAGCCTAGAGCTTAGCTTAATATGAACTATTCCAAAGGGAAACTGGCATGACATAATGTTACAGAGTCCGAGCAGGAGCAGCAACACTGTTGTGATAGAATCAGGATGTACAGGGAGGCTAATGTTTGTAAACAATGTCAACTGACGGCAGGGCAGTCATGCATGTTACAGTACTAAGCCTGTGTTATATGGTCTGACTAGGGTTGCAAAGCGACTGGTAATTTCCTAAAGTTTTAATGTTAAGTTCACTAAAGTTATTTTTTTTTATTCATATATAGTATTTTTATATCCGTGTCCATATTGTCCATGAGTTTCTAGTAGATACACCATATGGTTCAAGAGGAACTTGCCTAATTAATGAAAAAAAAAAAGCATCTAATCAAGAGTGGCATTTTAAATTTACCTCTGCAACTCTTTACCACAACTGCCATCAGTTTGACACCAAAACATTAACAGTGCGTAAAAAATAAAATAAAAGGACATTTCATGTTGAAACTCAATAAACACCAATGATATTCAGTAAGTTGATTTATAATTAGTTAAATGTTTTACAGCTGTCATATATTTTTTATATCATCGCATTTCATATATTTTAAAATGTGATAAGGTCAGAGATAAATTGCAGACACCTGTGATAATCGGAAGTACCCAAAGGGGCCACTAGATGTCTTGTGATAGATTACAAAATCCTTGAAAGATACCAAAAGGCTGGTAGTTTACTGGCAAACTGGTAGTTTACTGGCAAAAAAAAGTTTATATAACCCCCCTTTGCAACACTAGGTGTGACTGAATGGCAGGACTGTAAGGGTGTGGCAGGAAGGACACAAAAACAAGGCTATTTCTGCAACAGGATATTCCCGGGATGTATACACTTACACGTATCAATGGGGTGGCTGTTTATGGGTCTGTGT
Organism: Salvelinus fontinalis; assembly: GCF_029448725.1. Lineage (NCBI taxonomy): Eukaryota > Metazoa > Chordata > Actinopteri > Salmoniformes > Salmonidae > Salvelinus > Salvelinus fontinalis. Next base: position 29,303,945 of record NC_074668.1, on the reverse strand, counting down.
TCATGTAGCCGATATTTCTGTGAGCCTGTACCTTACCCGTTGACAAATCCCACCAACAACGTCCAACGTTTAAGTCCAGAACAGGGTTTCCGTTTGGAAAATGTGGCGCCGGACAACGTGATCGGGAAGATTTTAATTTAACGGCCATTTGAGAAATTCACCAGACCCATATTCATTGGGTGTGTAACCCATTAGGGCATCCACCCACTGTGCTCAGAATGACAGGAATCACATTGTAGATTATGGTAATTCATCGGAACAGAGCATGCAACGCCTGTAATAAACCAGCCAATAAAACATTTGCCAAAATAAAATTTGCGGGAAATATGAGAGATTCAATTCTCTGTTAGGAACTTAGAGGGTGAATCTAAAGATGCAACCACTAGGATGGGTCGCTAATATGACTAGGGTTGTGCCTTTGGCTTCTGGACAAGGAAAGAAAGGTGATATGAAAACCAATAGAACAGGAGAGAAATGGCATATGAGGAAGTCTTTCATAGTCTGCTCGCGTGGCAAAAGGCCTAGCTGATTATTGAGTTGCGACTGACAGTGAAAAGCATATCAAATATATGTTGTGCGAATCGATTGCCCTTTATTTTCATCAATTCCACACGTCACCAATAGTAAATGGACCTTTAATCCCCCGTCATTTGGTTATATTCCCTTCTGTATTACTAATTCGACCTACAGTTATTTACAGTTCTCATTCTTGGAGTGGAAACGTTGTTTGCCTGCAACACTTGAGAAACAAGTTTATTTCATAACCATCATTGACGACTTTTTTCACTGCCTTTTGCTTGGAGTGCTCCATGTGAGCAATGACCAAGGGTCTGGTTTCTCGGTCTTGTTAATGTTGAGGGAGCGTGCGCGCCTGGGCACGCAAAGAACCAGCCTACCTGGCCTGCTGCGCATAAAATGTAAGAAAATGCCCATTTGGGGTTGTTTGACTTCTGACTTAACTCACCACGTCCACCTCTGATAAGCGTGTGTTGTGTTTTTCCTTCACCTCACACAATAAGTCAGCAAAGTCTGGATGATAGCCTACTGTGAGGAACTAGTAGGCTATTTGAAAAGTCTTTCCAACAAATCACCAAGTCTTGGTGTGAAAGAGCAAAATATCATCATCATCTGATAATCCCATATATCCTGTGGAAACGTCATTAAAAAACCTTTCCGTTAAGCAATAACAGCCATCTTTCCCAAACTCACTGGCACAGAAAACTGGGGGCAGGAATAGGCTAGTTGATACAATGTTGCAAGTTCGCTAGAGACAGCTTCAGCTGATCCAGTTGATTGATTTGATACAATGTCGCACTTCACTAGTATAGCTCAAGTGAAGACAGAGAAAAAGGCAGGCAGACAGGCTGCAAAGAGATGAATGTGATTGAAAGAACCAGAATTTTCACCAGTATAATTTCTATTGTTTTTAATTTGTCAGCTTTAAAGTATTTTTACTTATTTGACAATGGAAGCTCATTTAGGCTATTTAGCCGCCAATGAATCACGGTGTATCAATATGTCCATATGGCAGAAGCTGGTGCGCTCGCATTAGTAGAATTTTGACTTTTATATTTGAAGATTGTTATGATTAACCACATGACAATTTTGGGAAACGAAAACCTTATTGAAATTAAACCACGAAAATGCGCATATGAAAATCATAACAGGCACACAGATAGTAGAATATATTGTATCCTTCCCCAAACTTGAAACTCACGCGCCCCTTATGAAGTCTTTATAAAATAATTGCCATGTTTCTACGGTCGGATGTTCAAGTTAGTTAAGACATGCCTCATAATATGGAAGTAAAACATTCAGATTTCAAACAATTAAGCATGTTTTCAAATGCATACTGCCTCCAGCTCACATTGTAAAGTGATGGGTGACGTGCTGATAGCCTGCCTACCTTTTTCTCAGTCAATTTAGCCGGCAACAGTTGTATTATTATTATTATTTTTTTTTTTTACAAAAGCCGGCCATTACCGGCTAACGGAAACCCTGGTCCAGACATTTCAGTGTTGTGCAATATATAGACGAGAGACAAGACCATGCACGGGCAACTCCCTCCGCTCCAACCAACATGGTCTTTTACACGGGCAACCGGGCCTCCTGAACGCAGGCCTTCCACTTGCCCTGTGGCCTGTAAATCATCCTCCTGTACCGACTCTGACCTCAGGCTAATTGCTCCGAGCAGAGGGATGAGGACAGTAATGCAATCCATACATTCCATTTCTATGGGGATGAGTTCGCACGCAAAAGGTGTGGTAGAAAGAGGAGTGAGGTTACACAGATGGCCAGCTCCAGCAGGCAGACTCAGCTACGGGACTCACTGCAACAGAGGACTTGGACCGAGGCAGGGTGGTAGAAGTGTAGGTGGGGGATTCATTTGAACAAACATAGGAGTAGAAAACATTGAGCCCCCATTGCTTGAGTCTATCTAGAAACACACAACGACTGACGGATCAAGTCTCACCGTCCTCTGGCTGGCAGTGTGTTTGTGTTTCATCATTGGCCAAACAAAAATGTCGCCTTACAATAACTGCCATCTTGTGTGTCGGAATAAGGGGCCATGCTGGTTATAATTTGCAGAATATTTGTCATACCCGTTGTCAGTGGTGTGAGGTACGAATTCGGTACGAATGTCTGGGTAACCATTCGGTACGGGGACCTTGGTTCGGTTCGCACTGTAAACCCGAATGAATACATAAAACTAATATTTACAGCAAAAACACTAGGCCTACGCTTCGAGTAAATCTGAGCTGAAAAAATCTCAGGTCATTTCGTTAAAAACAATTAGAGCCCATGCGCATGTTCAACATTTCAATCTTAAAATTGCCGTATTTTAAAACTGTACTTTTGTGAGGCACAGCTGAGAACTAGTTCTATACAATGGTGAGGTCAAGAAGCCAGAATTGGAGGATCCTCCATCATCGTTTAAATCTCGCTTGGGAACGGCTTCCCAGTAGATTACAACGACGATGGACAGAGAGTTGTGGATAAAACGTTAACAGTATGTCGCCACGCTCTACGACAGCAGCCTACGCAGCTGCCAACACCTCAAATATGTTGTCACATTTACCCAGACATCACCACGGTAGACCGAAACGCAAAGAAACAACATTGTCTCCCCTCTGCACTCAAGCAGCCCTTGGCAAATGATTCTGACTGGGCCAAAGAAATTACAAGAGCGATAGATTTCTTTCTTTTTTTTAATACAGTCTTTGGTTTATTGACACAGATATGCACTTATTCTCAGAGGTTGAGAATCGGGAGTTTCAGTGAGCACCTCGTAAAAGTACTCGAGCATCCATCTTGCACTCATTTCAGCAAACATGTAGTAGCCACTCTATATAAGAAAGCCAAAGCTTCAATGAACTGACCAATGCACCCTGTGTTGCGCTTTCTTAACAGTGACCGCCCATCACATTACCCACAGAGGGAGAGATATACTGTGCTAAAGACACGCCCCCACTGACAGAGGCAGAGTCATGGTGCGTTCGTAACCAAGATGGAAGCGGGAATTTACCACATACGGCTGGGGGGGGGGGGACAATCCACTGGAACGGCCCTCCAACTGGTAATTACTAGTGGGAAACTCGTCTAGCATCATGAGCACCCACACGGTGACCTCGGACTTCACCTACTAAGTAAATGGCCTCTAGAACAGCATTTGCACCAGTTAAAATGTAACAAAACAGTTATAAAAAGGAATCTATTAATGTAGTTTTTGAACTCTATACATTTGTTTACAGGCATGATAGCTGTACCTTTAGTTTATGGTTGACGCAGTTTGTTGGCCATTAGCCAAATCGGCATTTCTCAACGAGTTCAAATCACATGAACGCGCCAAACTGGTATTTACGACTTCACAACTGGTAAATTCCTACCTCCCACATGTTTACAAACATAGAATCAAAAGTGGAAACTTGAGGCCCAACATAACAATAGTCACAACAGACAATGCCAGGAACATTGTGTATGCTGAACATTGTGTATGGCATTTCATTTTCCTGCTGTACCGAAACCGAACCAAACATTGACCCCAAAACCACAATACGAACTGAACCATGGGTTTTGGTGAACTGTTACACACCTAGGAGGGATGCATTGATAGAGGCAATAGGCAGCAGGAGTGAGATGGCTGCCTTTCTTCCAGTTAAGGGAATGTGTATGGGCTTAAAAAGCCTGAGAATCACACACACTCTCATGCTGTGCTGCTGTTCCTAGGCCTAAGCTTCAGAGCCATGCATTATTCAGTCTGTCTGCCTGCCCACTGAGTCATTAGCCCTGGTTGAACCAGAACACCACTCAGACCCTGCTTAGAACACCAGAGGGACAGGGACACCTCCAGGGAGAGACTATGGAAACAGGGAGACTCCAGGGACAGCCAGGTAAAGGTCAAAGTGAGACCAGGGATGAGGCCTGTAGTCCCTTTTTGGATAAGCTGCATTCTGCACTGTTCATTTCACTCTCATTACTCCTTTCTAGACATGTGGGACTGAGGAGAGATTCAATGTCTAATAGGGTGATCTGACAGAGCTAAGTGAGAGACAGTGATGTGGGATTCAACGTACCGGTTTTTCTCCATCTCGTTGTGTGTAGATCTGTGAACAGACAGACAGAGGTTAGAAAGTGTCCTTACACATCATCACACAGTAGATTCAGCGTGCTTCAGTAAAGTGCTTTAATAATAGACGATCCCTCTCAGTTTTCCATCACTGCAGTCAACCAGGGAGTTATTGCAGAGAGGGAGAGGCTTGTGTTCTGTGGGAGTTTAAGAAGTGCCAAAAAGCAGAGAAGTTAAACTCTACGAAATGAGAAAAGGCAGGAATATATATATATATTCAGGAGGCACACACGTGTACACACACAGAGGCCCGGGGGGGGGGGGGGGTAGACTTAGCAACAGTAACTAGAAACAGCCTGCTGCCTGATACCAGCCAGGCTATAGAGTGAGTAAAGGGTGAAAAGAGAGTAGCGGTTGGAAGAGGGACAGAGAGAGAGAAAGAAAGGAACAGAGACGATTTAAAGGTCTTGTAGTGATTGGGTATTGGTGGCCACCTTGCCTCCTACATTGCAGTGTAAACTGCATTGTTCACCAACAGCCTATGGTCCTACCAGCTCTACCGGGATGAGGCCTGTAGTCCCTTGTAGGATCAGGGCATACAGATACGCACCCCTCTCTCCAAGCTCCACAAAGGGCCAGGAAGCTGGCCAGGTCTCTTTTTCATAAAGAATCTGCAATGGGGTGAGAGGGAAAGGGCACTAGGCAGAGGGAGAGGGACAGGAGCAAAGTCCTCTTCTCTCCACTACACCGGAACTCCCCAACCTCCAGTCCCAAAATAGACCAACCTGCACTCTGCAGGCTGACTGCTGTCAGCACCCCGACAGCCTTGGACCCCCTCCGAAAGATCAACCACGCACTACAGACAACACAAATACGAGTGCTTGCTTGCCCCAGCCAGAGAGTACAGTTCATATGACAGCACAGTAGAGCTGACTGGTAGAGAAGACTAGGATATGAATAGGGCTACCAGTGTAACCCATTTCCCATGTGACGGGGGATGGGAAGGGGGGCAGGCATGCCACTGCCAGAGACCTTTCCTCTCCCAGGTCATATTACTGTACAGGACGAGGCCACCTCCCCCTTCTACTCTAGGTGCCGTCTACCTGGCATGCTGTACATGAGCCCATGCATTACCGTACAATTATAACATAGAACAAATCATTACAGACCTATTGACTTGAATGGGGATTAACGGTCTAGTGATTCTATGTGTACAGAACAGCAGTCATATGATCAATGTAATAAGCAGTGAATTAGGCTACACTGTATTCCAGCTATGTAGTACTACACACGATGGAAGAGCTTTAGAATAAGAATAAACATAGCTACATTGTTGTCGTTAGCTATATATAGTCTAATCAGTCAGTGTTTCCCCTGGGTTTTCCTTCTAAGGCGGAGAGCTAAGGACATCCTGGGCAAAATGTTCAACTGAGTCCAAGAGGCTATAAAACCAATATGATGATAAGATGGTTAGATAGATATATTCAACATCTTCCTTTCCATGACTTCATAATAGAGTGGAACAAACAGGTCTACAGAGTCTAGTCCACCAACACAATAGCATGTCAGGCCTGTTTCTGTGTGCACAGGGAGCAGGGGAGAGAAAGTAGTGAGAGAGGAGAGGACCATTTCTGTAATGGAGGAGCTGAAGCAGCAATGACTGCCAAGAGTGAAGAGTAGAACAAAAGGGGAAAGAGGGGAGCAAGAGAAAAGAGGAGACGAGTACATTCATAAAAAGGGCCAGCATTTACGTTGTTACCTAGCAACGCACTACTACTACTTTTACAGATCCACTGCCCAGCCATGCAATTTATAGAACTTGATCGCCGCTGTAAGAAGCATTTAGACCAGGGATGAGCAACTAGCGGAACTCAGTCAGGCCCTCATTGATTGTTAGTCAATCTCACTCAAATATATTAAAACCTGCAAACATCAAAGCCTCCCGAGTGGCGCAGCGGTCTAAGGCACTGCAGTGTTTGAGGCGTCCACTACAGAGCCGGTTTTTTATCCCGGGCTGTGTCGCAGCTGGCCGTGACCAGGAGACCGATGAGGCAATGCACAACTGGCCCAGCGTCGTCCGGAATAGGGGAAGGTTTGGCCGGCCGGGATGTTCTTTTCCCATAGCTCTCTAGTGACTCCTGTGGCAGGCGCATGCACACTGACACCTTCACCAGTTGTACGGTGTTTCCTCCGACACATTGGTGCGGCTGGTTTCCGGGTTAAGGCGAGCAGTGTGTCAAAAAGCAGTGCAGCTTGACATGAGGACATATGGCTCTCGACCTTTGCCTCTCCCGAGTACGTACGGGAGTTGCAGCGATGGGACAAGACTAATTACCAATTGGATTTCACAAAAATTGGGGAGAAAAAGGGGTAAAAATTAGAATTAATTAATAAAATAATAAAACTGCTAACATTTCTCTCCATCCTATGGAAAAATGTGTAGAATTGCAGCATTGCTCGTAATGTGGTGTGGTGGTGGGGTGGCATTCACATCAAATAACATTTTATTTGTCACATGCACCGAATACTACAAGTGTAGACCTTACAGTGAAGTGCTTACTTACAAGTCCTAACCAACAACGCAGTTAAAAAAAACTAAATAAATCAAAAAGTAACAAATAATTAAAAAGCAGCAGTAAAATAACAATAGCGAGGCTATATACAGGGGTGCAGAGTCAATGCACGGGGACACCGGTTAGACGAGGTAATATGTACATTTAGGTGGAATTATTTAAGTGGCTATGCATAGATAATAACAGAGTAGGAGCAGTGTGAAGGAGAAGGGGGGGCAATGCAAATAGTCTGGGTAGCCATTTGATTAGATGTTCAGGAGGCTTATGGCTTGGGGTAGAAGGTGTTAAGAAGCCTCTTGGACCTAGACATGGCGCTCCGGTACCACTTGCCATGCGGTAGCAGAGAAAACAGTCTATGACTAGGCTGGCTGGAGTCTGACAATTTTTAAGGCCTTCCTCTGACACTGCATAGTATAGAGGTCCTGAATGGCAGGAAGCTGGGCCGCACACACAACCCTCTGTAGTAGCTTGCGGTCGGAGGCCGAGCAGTTGCCATACCAGGCAGTGATGCAACCAGTCAGGATGCTCTCGATGGTGCAGCTGTAGAACCTTTTGGGATCTATGCCAAATCTTTTCAGTATCATGACGTGGAATAGGTTTTGTCGTGCCCTCTTCACGACTGTCTTGGTGTACTTGGACCATGTTAGTTTGTTAGTGATGTGGACACCAAGGAACTTGAAGCTCTCAATCTGCTCCACTACAGCCCTGTTGATGAGAATGGGGGCGTGCTCGGTCCTCCTTTCCCTGTAGTCCACAATCATCTCTTTTGACCTTTGATCACTTTGAGGGAGAGGTTGTCATGGCACCACACAGACAGGTCTCTGACCTCCTCCTTATAGGCTGGCTTGTCGTCGTCAGTGATCAGGCCAACCACTGCTGTGTCATCGGCAAACTTAATGAAGGTGTTGGAGTCATGCCTGGCCGTAAGGTCATGAGTGAACAGGGAGTACAGGAGAGGACTGAGCACGCACACCTGAGGGGCCTCCGTCTTGTGGATCAGTGTGGCGGATGTGCTGTTACCTACCCTTACCACCTGGGGGCAGCCCATCAGGAAGTCCAGGATCTAGTTGCAGAAGGAGGTGTTGAGTCCCAGGGTCATTAGCTTAGTGATGAGCTTTGAGGGCACTATGGTGTTGAACACTGAGCTGTAGTCAATGACTAGCATTCTTACATGTGTTAATTTTGTCCAGGTGTGAAAGGGCAGTGTGGAGTGCAATAGAGATTGCATCATCTGTGGATCTGTTTGGGCAGTATGCAAATTGTAGTCGGTCTAGGGTTTCTGCGATAGTGGTGTTGATGTGAGCCATGACCAGCCTTTCAAAGCACTTCATGGCTACAGATGAGTGCTACAGGTCGGTAGTCATTTAGGCAGGTTACCTTGGTGTTCTTGGGCACAGGGACTATTGTGGTCTGCTTGAAACGTGTTGGTATTACAAACTCAGACAGGGAGAGGTTGAAAATGTCAGTGAAGAAACTTGCCAGTTGGTCAAAGCGTGCTTGGAGTACACATCCTGGTAATCTGTTAGGCCCTGCGGCCTTGTGAATGTTGACCTGTTTAAAAGGTCTTACATCAGCTGCGGAGATCGCGATCCCACAGTCTTCCGGAACAGCTGATGCTCTCATGCATGTTTCAGTGTTTATGCTCGCTTCAAGGCATAGAAGTAATTTAGTTCGTCTGGTAGGCTTGTGTCACTGGGAAGCTCTCGGCTGGGCTTCTCTTTGTATTCTGTAATAGTTTGCAAGCCCTGTCAAATCCGAAGAGCTTTCGGAGACGGTGTAATACGATTGGATCTTAGTCCTGTATTGAAGCTTTGCCAGTTTGATGGTTCGTCGGAGGGCATACCGGGATTTCTTATAAACTTCCGGGTTAGAGTCCCGCTCCTTGCAAGCGGCAGCTCTACCCTTTAGCTCAGTGCGAACGTTGCCTGTAAACCATGGCTTCATGTTGGGGTATGTACATACAGTCACTGTGGGGACGACGTCGTCAATGCACTTATTGATAAAGCCAGTGACTGATGTGGTGTACTCCTCAATGCCATCGGAAGAGTCCCGGAACACATTCCAATCTGTATTAGCAAAACAGTCCTGGAGCTTAGCATCTGCTTCATCTGACCACTTTTTTATTTTTTATTGACTGAGTCACTGGTGCTTCCTGCTTTAATTTTTGCTTGTAAGCAGGAATCAGGAGGATAGAATTATGGTCAGATTTGCCAAATGGAGGGCTAGGGGGAGTTTTGTACGTGTCTCTGTTTGTGGAGTAAAGGTGATCTAGAGTTTAACATGCTGGTGGAAATTTGGTATAAATGGATTTGTGTTTCTCTGCATAGTCCCCTGCCACTAGGAGTGCCGCCACTGGATGAGCGTTTCCCTGTTTGCTTATGGCGGTATACAGCTCATTGAGTGTGGTCTTAGTGCCAGCATCGGTCTGTGGTGGTATGTAGACAGCTACAAAAAATACAGAAACTCTAGGTAGATAGTGTGGTCTACAGCTCATCATGAGATACCCAGGCAAGCAAAACATCAAGACTTCCTTAGATATCGTGTACCAGCTGTTGTTTACAAATATACATAGACAACCACCCCGTGTCTTACCAGAGGCGGCTGTTCTATCCTGCCGATACAGTAAAACCCACCAGCTGTATGTTGTTCATGTCGTCGTTCATCCATGACTCGGTGAAACATAAGAAATTACAGTTAATGCCCCATTGGTAATTTAATCTTGCTTGTAGGTCATCGATTTTATTTTCCAATCGAACGTTTGCCAATAGAACGGATGGCAGTGGGGGTTTACTTGCTCGCCTACGAATTCTCAGAAGGGAGCCCGATCTGTAGCAGCAACATTATGTACAAAATAAGTTTAAAAAAAAGTTAAACGCAAAAAAAACCTAATTGAACAAAATAACACGGTTGGTTAGTAGCACGTAAAATGTCAACCATCCTCTCCGGCGCCATTCTACTTTGCTAGTCATTAGAATTTAACATGAACATTTGACTAGTGGGTTGGCGCCCCCCCTTGGGTTGTGCCGTGGCAGAGATCTTTGTGGGCTATACTCGGCCTTGTCTCAGGATGGTAAGTTGGTGGTTGAAGATATCCCTCTAGTGGTGCGGGGGCTGTGCTTTGGCAAAGTGGGTGGGGTTATATCCTTCCTGTTTGGCCCTGTCCGGGGGTATCATCGGATGGGGCCACAGTGTCTCCTGACCCCTCCCATCTCAGCCTCCAGTATTTATGCTGCGGTAGTTTGTGTCGGGGGGCTAGGGTCCGTTTGTTATATCTGGAGTACTTCTCCTGTCTTATCCGGTGTCCTGTGTGAATTTAAGTATGCTCTCTCTAATTCTCTCTTTCTTTCTCGGAGGACCTGAGCCCTAGGACCATGCCTCAGGACTACCTGGCATGATGACTCCTTGCTGTCCCCAGTCCACCTGGTCATGCTGCTGCTCCAGTTTCAACTGTTCTGCCTGCGGCTATGGAACCCTGACCTGTTCACCAGACATGCTACCTGTCCCAGACCTGCTGTTTTCAACTCTCTAGAGACAGCAGGAGCGGTAAAGATACTCTGAATGATTGGCTATGAAAAGCCAACTGACATTTACTCCTGAGGTGCTGACTTGCTGCACCCTCGACAACTACTGTGATTATTATTATTTGACCATGCTGGTCATTTATGAACATTTGAACATCTTGGCCATGTTCTGTTATAATCTCCACCCGGCACAGCCAGAAGAGGACTGGCCAACCCTCATAGCCTGGTTCCTCTCTAGGTTTCTTCCTAGGTTTTGGCCTTTCTAGGGAGTTTTTTCTAGCCACCGTGCTTCTTCACCTGCATTGCTAGCTGTTTGGGGTTTTAGGCTGGGTTTCTGTATAGCACTTTGAGATATCAGCTGATGTAAGAAGGGCTATAAAAAATAAATTTGATTTGACTAGTGCTAAAACTACCTATGTAGCCTAATATCTAATATGAATCAGGTTCCTATTACAACAGACTGAGGCATAAATAGACCCATTCGACCCCTCCTTACCGGTTTAGATTTAATATCCAGTTATCTCGAGTTACTGCCTCTCTCGACCACCCAGCCATACTGCTTAATCTCTGTCAGGGTTAGGTAGGAGGACTACCGTAGGAGGCTGTTTCTTCATAGCTAGGTGTCTTGGTAAGCTGGATAACAACAGACAGCTGGCCAGGCGAGGGTGTCCTGTCCTTCCAGGAGGAGAGCTGTCTATCAGGGTGAACTGCTTGACTGCTGCAGTCTGTCCTTAGACACCCTGATCAACCTCAATCTGCTTGGATTCCCCACTACTGCAAGTTGCTACTTGCTTAACTCTGCCTAATTCTGATTGCAGTATCCCAGACAGGAAAAACATCAAGGGCAAAATGCTATTAAAAATGCTCAAAGCAAACTTACAGGCACAAACACACTGACAGACACAAACTCAAAGCATCAGTTTTATAGAGTTTCAGAAGGACTGGGTTGTTATAGATTATGATAATACAGTTAAAGATTATCATTGGCTGTAAACAGACTAGCCTGTCCAGCATTGAGAGCATAACATTAAAGATCAGAACACAAATCCAATAGACAGCAAAGCAACAACCCAACAGAGCCCCTGCAAGTTGGTAAAGTCGAGTTGTTTTTGTCAGTGCTGCATGCCTACACCGTGCCACCACGCCTATATGACATTCACTACATGAGTGAATGTAGGACGAGGGGGGCTCTGCCTGCACATGGATGAATAACACAGCATGATGAGGGGGTGCTTCAAAACTGGACCACACAAACTGCATGTTTTCTGAAAAACTGATCTTGCCATTACAGCTGAATCGTTGAGGGGGTCTACAGTACACAGGGGATTATACACTACTGTTAGTCAAATGACTACCTGCTATTGGAGTTCTTCTTGCTTTTGTTTTTCCGTTTCAAGCTGTCCTTCTCTTTGCTGCTGGTGAACGGTAACACGGAGGCATAGCCATGTTCTGCTTCTGCAAATAAATGAGCAGGATACAAGTCAATCACATCATTATAATTCTCAACAGTGCAAGGAATGCATTCAATGCAGCCATACACATTTCAATAAATTGATGAGAGAATACTGTATTTTTGCCTAGGTAAGATGAGACAATTTGTACAAAATATCGATTTATTTAAATGTTTTCCCTTTCAGGCAATGATGTCATCTGAACTAGAGTAAACCCTACCAGCTACCCGACAAACCACAACAGAGAAGTGAAGGGGTCGCTTGGAGAGAACATCAAGATCAAATCCAATGAAGCAAGCATGAACCCTTACCGTGTGAATGTGACAAATATATATATATATATTTTAAATAGAATACGGTAATTTTTGCATTTCAGTAAGATTGCAAACACTATACTTAAACAAGTGTCTAGATAAATACCCTGGTAGTGTCGACTGTAATTATTGCTGTACATTTGTTGTTGCTGTGAACATATTGCTGCCAGCTACCCCTATTTGTCGATGTAGCCTAGTTACAATGCAATTACTTAGCTATACATTCATGTTTAATATGTGGTCTGCAATAATAATCAATACATTATTTATAGCTAATCAACCTGACAAATTGATTATAACAGGTGCGTCCACCAGCAATGCAATTGAGGCACGGTAGTACTAACTCAATTATTCATTTAAAAAAAAATAAGCATGCAAAATATGTTATCACTACTGTACCTCTTTCTCTGCGATCAAGGTATTCTGCTGCTTCGATCAACATCTGCACCATTTCGATCGCCGCCATTTTCAACAATAGCACCGAAAAAAAGATGCTAATTCGTGTCAATTTGGATACACAACTACTTATGGGGGTTAACGTTAACTATTTCACGTTCAATTACGTTTTTTTGGTAATGATTAAAATAAGAGATGATATCTCACACAAGGCAATTTATCGATAACAGAAGTCAGTTATCGCTGTGATACTGCTCTGATCAGCTTGATAGCTTATTTATTGGCTAAATAGTTTTTGTCAAATTCGCTTGACTGATTCTGGCTCGCAGTTACAATCGCTGTCAGTGATTGCAAGCTAACGTAAATGCTAGCCAACGTTTCTGGAAGTCACCAACAAAAATAATGCAGGCGGAATTAGTGTTGAACCAAACGTCACGCCTTGTTGACAAAATAAAAATGACAACCGGTAGCTAGTTAGTTATTATTAAACTTAGCCGCACAGAAAAAAAAAGTATAGCTTTCTTGCTACCGTGTGAAGTTAACGACTCAGCAAAGAAATGAACCCGTTTTAAAATGCGATGTCTGGTCTATTCGAAATTTCGAACCAGCGAATGTAGCTAACTATCCAACGTCAAAACAGCCTTGTCGAATTCAAATACTGTAGTAACAAGCTGGCTAGTTATGCTGCTCGGTCTCGAGCTGCAAAGGCTGACAAAAAGAAGTTACACAAATGTTTGAAAAGAGCGGCTAGCCACTGCTACCTTGCAACAGTGTTGATCAGACCGAAATTATATTGGTAAACTAACTCCTGTATTTTTGCCAAAAAAAAGCTTCTGTGAGCGGCGATGCGATTGGGTACCCTAAATAGTAAATGCATTTCTTATTGGACCTAGCCACTGTCGCTTCAACCAATAGGGCTGTCACATACCCCTAGTCATATGCGACTGGTCAACTTGTTTCGCCATTTTGGCTCAATCATATCCTACCTAGGGGGAAATCGCAATTGCATTCTCCTCCTTCTCAAAAGAGAAGGTAAGAGCGACCTCTGACTTGCTCATGCAATGGGACGCGAGGGGTATTTTAATTGAGATTCTCCCCCACTAGTCTAGCGTTGTTACAATACATGATCCACAATGGAGTCTTGTTTAGAGTTTAGCGTTGCACCATTGGTTGTTCTCACCGAGACTGGTCACGATTTATCAACAACTCGCACGAGCTGCGGTGGCAACACCCCTTTTTGTGCGAAAGACCACGCCCCGTGGACATGCTGCTTTCGCTGTGTACATCGGTGATTGGTTTCTCAGTGTTGTTTGCCGTTTCAAGATCAGTGGTTGGCCGAATTCACATGCTGTTCCACTATTGGTCTGTCTCGTTTAGTGACAGTTACCTTTGTTTTCCTGATGAGATAATATGGACCGCAGAAGTAATTAAGCATTTTTAACCATAAACATTTGTGATAAAGTATTGATATATTGATAAAAACATAATTGAATTATAGAAATCATGACTGTGGAGAGCCGACCTTAATTCAATTTGCATTTAGGTTTCTTTACTTGAGAACACCTTTTAACACTTGGAAATCTCCAAATATGCTTGAAAACTAGATTGGTAGATTGATTCATAGCAGGTTATGCAATTGGCATACTAGCTATGAGGGGAAAAGCCAGCGTTGAATTGCATATGTTGTGGCAATACTACGCAAAATATATTTTGTGCATGCTTGACAGGACCATAGTTGATGATCCTCTGGGAAGATTAAGTTGAGATATTCCATCAGTCAGACCAAAATGCCCATAATCAAATCTATTTAATTGGAACGCAATTGTTATTGTATGCGAGAAAGATTAAGACAGACCAACAAGAACTTTGGCCATGCAAGGTAGATCACACGGGAGGCATTCACTAGGAACCAAACGGAATGAAACCATTATAGCAGTGAACGAAAAAAACAAACATTTTGAACCTTCAAAAATATTATTCTCAGACCTTCCAGCGCTGAAAACTATCCCACTTAGAATACACATCTCAATCTAACATTTATATATTTCTTAATTCCATTCTTTTACTTTTAGATTTGTGTGTATTGTTTTTAGATACTACTGTACTGTTGGCGCTAGGAACACAAGCATTTCGCTACACCCACAATAACGTCTGCTAAATATTTGTATGTGACCAATAACATTCCATTTTGGTTTGATTAGAGCACTACATTTCAACAATTTGTTTGCTTACATGAATCAAAAAACAAGAAGGGGCCATGATCTGAATTTAAGTTCTTAATCTGAATCAAAAACACCTTAAAATGCTGATGAAAAGCATATTAACCCAGGCATGTTGTTAACAAGGCTCATTCTTAAAATAAATAAACAAAACTGATATTAAAGAAACATTTACTTATTCAGTCGCATGAGTATTTGCAGAACTTATATGCAGTGCGTGCATGGAGTCACACACGCACACAGTGTCACAGAGAGAGACCACAAGGCTAGTGTAACATCAATGAGTCTGTTGTTTATCCTACTTCAAGCAATGAAGTCCAGAGGTCTGTTGAATCCACCTTTTCTGTTCATGTACTGCCTGAAAAGAGAGGGGGAAACGTTACATCACTCTACCCTTGCAGCACTTGTACATTACATCATCATCCACCAATAGGAGAGACGATCTGTCTGTATAGAAACACCTGCAGAAGTGATTGGCTCCAGTGAGAATGAGCACTGTTCAGACTGCTCAATATCAGCCAGGACCTTGTGTCTTGCAGTTGCAACTGTTGATTTATAAACAAACCATGCTTTCGCTGTGTACATCGGTGATTGGTTTCTCAGTGTTGTTTGCCGTTTCAAGATCAGTGGTTGGCCGAATTCACATGCTGTTCCACTATTGGTCTGTCTCGTTTAGTGACAGTTACCTTTGTTTTCCTGATGAGATAATATGGACCGCAGAAGTAATTAAGCATTTTTAACCATAAACATTTGTGATAAAGTATTGATATATTGATAAAAACATAATTGAATTATAGAAATCATGACTGTGGAGAGCCGACCTTAATTCAATTTGCATTTAGGTTTCTTTACTTGAGAACACCTTTTAACACTTGGAAATCTCCAAATATGCTTGAAAACTAGATTGGTAGATTGATTCATAGCAGGTTATGCAATTGGCATACTAGCTATGAGGGGAAAAGCCAGCGTTGAATTGCATATGTTGTGGCAATACTACGCAAAATATATTTTGTGCATGCTTGACAGGACCATAGTTGATGATCCTCTGGGAAGATTAAGTTGAGATATTCCATCAGTCAGACCAAAATGCCCATAATCAAATCTATTTAATTGGAACGCAATTGTTATTGTATGCGAGAAAGATTAAGACAGACCAACAAGAACTTTGGCCATGCAAGGTAGATCACACGGGAGGCATTCACTAGGAACCAAACGGAATGAAACCATTATAGCAGTGAACGAAAAAAACAAACATTTTGAACCTTCAAAAATATTATTCTCAGACCTTCCAGCGCTGAAAACTATCCCACTTAGAATACACATCTCAATCTAACATTTATATATTTCTTAATTCCATTCTTTTACTTTTAGATTTGTGTGTATTGTTTTTAGATACTACTGTACTGTTGGCGCTAGGAACACAAGCATTTCGCTACACCCACAATAACGTCTGCTAAATATTTGTATGTGACCAATAACATTCCATTTTGGTTTGATTAGAGCACTACATTTCAACAATTTGTTTGCTTACATGAATCAAAAAACAAGAAGGGGCCATGATCTGAATTTAAGTTCTTAATCTGAATCAAAAACACCTTAAAATGCTGATGAAAAGCATATTAACCCAGGCATGTTGTTAACAAGGCTCATTCTTAAAATAAATAAACAAAACTGATATTAAAGAAACATTTACTTATTCAGTCGCATGAGTATTTGCAGAACTTATATGCAGTGCGTGCATGGAGTCACACACGCACACAGTGTCACAGAGAGAGACCACAAGGCTAGTGTAACATCAATGAGTCTGTTGTTTATCCTACTTCAAGCAATGAAGTCCAGAGGTCTGTTGAATCCACCTTTTCTGTTCATGTACTGCCTGAAAAGAGAGGGGGAAACGTTACATCACTCTACCCTTGCAGCACTTGTACATTACATCATCATCCACCAATAGGAGAGACGATCTGTCTGTATAGAAACACCTGCAGAAGTGATTGGCTCCAGTGAGAATGAGCACTGTTCAGACTGCTCAATATCAGCCAGGACCTTGTGTCTTGCAGTTGCAACTGTTGATTTATAAACAAACCATGCTATTTGGCGCATACATCAACAAGATATGCTACCTAATTACAGGCCAGAATGTGATGGAAAATAAAGAATAGCCAAACATGAAGGACTAGATACTGAATATGCAGTCCCACTCATATGCAATATTATGAATACTAGATGCAGTCTATATTACAGCATTTACACGACTACATGTGGGCAGTTTTGAATGATATTTGTGAAATGATAAACCACATAACACCTCTTGTAGTTTCTAAAGACAATGAATCAGCATACCTGTATTTCTGAGACAGATTGATAGCATGTGCATTGACTGCGCCATCGGTCTTCCTTCCCTGTTGGCAAAGACAGCCACATTAACACATCACACTTGAAGTAGGTCAAGGTATCATCCAAAAACAAGAGATTGTTCACTATTCATTCAATGGTGGCAATCAAGACTTAAATTGTTTCAAATGAAAACATGTTCTCCCAATAAAAACTGCTACAAACAAATGGAGACCTACCCTTTTGATAAGAATCACAGCCCTAACAGATTCCCTTAGTCTTATAAACTGTGAAGTGTCACACATTCTTTATAATCACTATTATTACCATATGGTTCTTAGATCTGTGATTGTTGTTAGTGAAGAGCACTGTACAATCAGTTTGGTTTATGAGCCTGTGCAAACTGTGCCACCCTGTGGCGAGTTGGACAATTTGGGCACTTACCTGCCTACAGCAGTGGTTGTTAAACTTCTCCTCTGGGACCGTCACACATTTAATAATTGTGTGGTAGGGTGTAATGATGACGCTGATCGTGTTGCAAAACGTTTCGTCTGTTGCGAAAACTGTTAACTCCAAATGGAAAACGCGCAAACAAGTGTTTCTATTGGAAAAATTCAGTTCGGTCCCTCTCCGTTTTGTTTGCTCCGTTTGCTTCTTAAAACGGTAAAAGGTTACCGTAATGAATACACCCCTGAACAAGCATACTTGATTCACTAATCAAGCGTTTGGTGTTAGTTGATAACTCAAATATGTGGAACGGCTAGGGGTCACCAAGGAGAGGTTTGAGAACCAGAGGCCTACGGTATAATACAAATAATATAATATCTATAGATATCTTTGACAAGCCTAACCAGGAACCTCTAGGTTTGAGACAAGTCGACAGAATCCTTACTTTTGTGGTGTCAAAGTTGCCGAAGCCCATAATCTTCATCATCTCAATCTCCTCTTTGGTCTTGCCCTGCATATCTTCCTCTGTAAACAATACACACATTTGACACTAAGCAGGTTTCCATCCAACCTTTTTATGCGAGTAAAGTACATTGGATAAAAAAATGTACTGATGGAAACAGCAAATTTGCCCATAAACATTACAAATTGACAAACCATCCCAGACAAGGTTGGATCTTTTTGTGTGTGTAAAATTAATTCGGCAAGAAATGGCAGTGGAAATGCTTTTATGTGCAAATATTGAAATAACCATCCTTTCTAGAAGTCCCACGATGATAGTCTATGTTATGTGATCCTCCCACTATGAACTTTCAAGGGTAGTGAAAGCATAGAGGTGAGCTTGATGCTTCGTTCCAATCAAAATTGAGGGTTTTATTTTGGTGACATGGATGCTTGCCTGCTGTTTGACAAATAAAAATTATATTTTGTCCATAATAATCTCATCGTGTAGTAGGCTATACCCATACTGTATCTGTAAATTGTTGGCTAGAGTGCACGTGCAAATATTATATTTAGTTAGAATTTTAGCACTACTGATTATTTTGTAACGGAAACCCTGAGAATGGTTTACCAAGAAAAAACATGACTAATTCGAGGTAAAAGGGAGTTGGAGCACTCAACAAAAAAAGAGCAGTGATTTATTTTTGATCACTTTAATCTACTGTACAGGATGCGAACTGGTGACCCATTTATCTTTTTTACATTTGATTCGGTACATGGGAATTTAACCGCAAAAGTTATTATGTGCCCTACGTTATCACGCACAAGTACATTCGTTTTAATATTCACATTGAAATCTGTCGCCAATTGATTGGAAACCTAGCTAGTGACACGCAACAATAGTATTTATCCATATCCTCACATAAGGGGTGCGTCCCAAATGGCTGACTTTTCACCATTTGAAACGCATCCAAGTTCATAACAGATAAACCACCCGAGATCTGATGCTCCTTAATCCACTTATCCTTGGAATCCTTTTGATCATCATCACGCCTGTCCTTCTGCCTGGAGGGGGAGCGTAGCCTGCGAAGAGACTAAAGAAAACAGACAGCGATAACTAGAGGACGGGTTATCTAGGCAGAGATCCTATTCTATATCATCTTCTTGATGTGTGTACTAATCATTTCCCCTAATGGACTGGTTTAAGAAATATTATGGAAACACCCTCTTGCCCATTCTAACACCAACACAATGCTTTTAAATTCTTGAGGATTAGGTGAACAAGTGCACATTTTGGAGAGAAGCATAGGGAATCAGAACGCTAGTGATACTTTTGAAGTACATACATTGATAAATTATAGTTAATCCAATTTCACCCATAAGCACAAGATATCAGTGTCTTCAGCCAGATATAGTTCTGTCAATGGGTGTGTAGCCTGTGAGGTTACACCACATACAGTAGTAACCACTGACCCTGTGTGAGTCCACTGTCTCCTTTCAGTTGAGTTGGCTCACTGGTCTTTTCTCTCCTTTCCCTGTCTCGAGAACGGGAGCGTTCCCTTTCCCTGCGCTTTCGTTCGCGGTCCCTAGAACCCGAGCGCCGTCTCTCTGCAGAATATGAGGAACAAAGACCAAGACAATACTTAGTAGGGCAGGGTACGAAGCATCCATGTTATGAATTGTTCCACGAATCCCCCATAGGGGAATTTTGTTTAGTAACTGGTTTGGGTTTAATATACTTTCGTACTAACTCAACAAAATAATGATGCTGCTAAAGTGTTGGGAGAACTTATCTGTATGTGCAGGGTGTCATGTCTCCAAAATACTAAAGTAAATAACTTATTTTGAGCACATTGTTTACCGCCAGACTAGCTCTGGTACATGTGCATACGTCGGAGGGGCATGCAAGTAGTAGCACATATCCGACGCATGTTCGCGGACTATAGTTAATCTGGTCGTTAAATTCGTATTGGATTAACGACACTCTACGCGTACAGACAAAAGTTATCCAACACTAGCAACATCTACACTTTGCTGAGTAACAAAATTATTTTTGAAACAACTCAAATTCGTGGGGAAAACTGAAAAAAATCAATTGAACGTTCCAGAGCATAGAGGAAACTCGTTATTGTCGGGCGATGGACCAGAGAAATACGCACTAGCTAGAATGTACACAAACTAAAGTTAACCCAATTAGCATAGTTTATCTCCAATGTTAAGAGTTAAACATCTCAATGTTAATTGCGAGACCAAAATGGTGTAGTTATTATCACCAATTTGCTAGCTAGAACAAATATGGACTGTTTGTAACTAGAATGCTGAACGTTAGCGAATTGCTATTATTATTGCTTATTCGTTGCTGACGCAAATCTCGTTTTGGTGGGGATCGGCTTCTACTTCTGCCCCTTTTAGTGCCTTCTTGTGAAGGTCTTCAAACAATAAGCAAAGTCAAAACCTCGACAATTTAACAGATCTCTTCCGTTTGATTTCAGTAACCCCAAGCCCGCAGATGAAAAATACAGAACAGAAAAACGGAAGCCCTCAACACATAAACCTATCTTGACTGCCCCCTAGTGGGTGGAATCAATATGAATGAACGTTGTCTGTGGATTTCGGTAATTAATTTCTATTTCTTCTTTGGGATTGGGTTGGCTGATTGCGTCCATCTTTTATGGTGTATACACACTGCCACCTACTGTACTGGTGTGGGAGGCCAGTCACGGCCTAACTAAATTAAATTCTATTCATTAGTCCTGTTCCTCTAAGAAAGTGAAATAGAGCTCTAGACATCACTTCCCTCCCCCACTACACCACCCAAACCCCATCCAGCTTCTCTAAGCCTTTCACACAATCTCTCATTATCTACGTCATACAGTTCACAAAATATCAACACATGCTCCTCCACTAAACACTCATCACACAGGCCTGTTTCTTGTCTCCCTATCATCCACAGCGTGGGATTCAAACCTGTGTGCCCAAACCATAGTCTACTCCACATAACTTCCTCTGTCCTACATCCCACCTCTTCCTTTACTGATCGGTGCACGCAATAAAATTGCCTCCCCTTACTACTAGCATCGCACTCCCTTTGCCAAAGATCTAACCCATTTCCCAGATCAAGGACTGACCGGCGGCCCAGCGGGACCTGAATATCTATCCCCTCTGTCCGCACAGCACTCTTAGCTACCACATCGGCCTTCTCATTACCCACCACACCCACATGGGCGGGAACCCAGCAAAACCTTATCATCCCTCCCGTCCTCTCCAATCCCACTAACCTCACCATCATCTACACAAACAAGTCTCCCCAATCCGACCTGATCACCACTCTGAGTGGTTTCACCTCCTCCACCCATCCCAAACCTATCTGGGATGTACACCCACCCTACCACTGACTGGATTCTTTGAACCATCTATATCCTTAAAAACAAATAAAAACTACTATATATAACTCTCCACACACAGTCTGACGTCCTCAGCCCATTCTCTCCTTCCGTCAATCATGTCCACATCTACACTTGGTTTCGGAAACAGCCGCAGAGGAATGGTCCCCAATGCAATTACGGGCCCTATCTCTCTCTCACCCAGTCCATATTCTACCACCTTCTGCCTGATTGTCCACCCGTACGTCCTCTGCTTACCCACTCCTCACTCCCAGCATTCCCCAGTTGCCGTGACCGCAGGATGTCCTTCTGAACTCCCTTTCAACCTCCCCCAGTGTGCTAATGCCAGTTTGTCCCGCCTTTTCCTCAGTGGGAGTTCCCCACTATCCACCTGCAATGCCTCAACAGGTGTCGTCCTGAAGGCACCCACACACAATCTCAGGGCCCTTGACTGTATCCTATCCAGGCGCTGTAGTACCGTTTTAGCTGCCAATCCATATACAAAGCACCCATAATCCAAAGATGACCTGTTCAATGCCTGGTACATACAGTACACAACAGTGTTTGTCTATTCGACCTCCAATCATATCCTGCCACTGCCCTCATGAGGTCCAGCGCCTTTCCTACACTTTATTTCAATATACTCAACATGTCTCTTCCACGTAAGCCTCTCATCAAACCCCATACCTAAATACTTAAACATCCTACCTATATCCTGACTGTATATTTGCAGCTTAACATCTTTAACGTTTCAATGTATTCTTCTTCTTTGGTATTATGGTGGTCCGCAAACAATTGTTTTAGTTGCATGCCGCCACCTACTGTATTGGCTGCATATCAGCCTACTATTCTGTAGTATGAATTCATTACACTGTGAAAAAAATTGCCCTACCAACTAACCCTACACCCATTAAAACATCATCCCTTTTCCACTACTTTGGCCCTATCTGATCCTGCACCAGGCCAGCAGCCTGGGAGGACGGGACAGTATCATTTAAAACACCTTGTAACTCTTCTGCAGTAAAATATCGTACACCCAAGTACTTCTCTGTAGCTGCCACCACAATACCTATCATCTGTGAATTACGTTCTATTCATATGGTACATTTGACAACCATGGCCATGGAGGCAAAGAAAAAAAATGTATTGAAGCACATGTTATTCCTATCACACGTGAGATCATGTCTTGATAAGGCATATCTAACCAAGATGAATTATTAAAAAGTTAGGCAAGGTATATCAGAATGGCGACTTTACAGTACCTAAATCTCACATGATTAAGTGCAGTTGCTAGTGTAACGAACAACAGATCAAACCAAACTGGATTGAAATCAACTTTGATCTTTAATGACTGGTACATTTCAACCTTGCAACTTTTCACTTTACATTCTAATATGAAATAATACATTAAAAACCAACAAATATCACACATCAGCATTTTGATAACAGCTACTGATCATAAAAATAATTACAGCTGTAGAGGTATTTTGTACACATATTTCAAAGAATAATTTGGGGAAGAGTGGAATGTTTAGTACCTTTTAGTTCGGCTTCAGTTTGCAACATCAAGCAACAAGTTTCTCCCACAATGCTTAGATCATATCCTTGCTTGGTATTAGTGGCATTTATAGCTGTCAGCTTAATGTTGGGGACTTTCTTTTTTTTTAGCATTTATTTTCTTATTTGTCCCTGCTCTCTATGATTTGAATAGTTAGTTTAATTGGAACAAGACTTCTGCTAAAAAAAAAAGAGCACATTATTATACCTGCATAATTCTACATGTACTGCACCTGTGCTCGTATGTACATACCCGTCACCTTTGTCTGACTATTAAAAACAAATAAACATGACCAGGCCAGGGGGTGCCTGTGAGGATACTTCAATGCAACATTGGTTTATATACATACATGTGTCAAGTGCGTTACTTCTTATAATAAATAGGGAGTGCATAATTCAGGTGGTGTTGTTGATTCTATTTCATTTAGAATGATTGTGGATTGTTTCAAGATCATTTGAGAGTTGTACAGAAACAATATTGCCCCCCCCCCCCCAAAAAAAAACTGAATTAGAATTACTTCTAGACGTGATGAGTGACTGAGCTATACATACAGGAGACTTGAGTGCGAGTTAGTGTGTTTGCCTCCGTGTATATGGCTAGAAGTGGAGGGTGCGTGTCAGAATCATTTTACATGTCCCCTCAAGTTTCAGCTTTCTCTTTCTGCTCTTTCTTCTTGCTCTTCTTTAGGAACGAGGGGGCCTTGAACTTCTTTTTCTTCTTAGAGGGGGACTTGGAGGGGGATCCCTCAGGGGTGTTGCTGGGCGGTTTAGCGGGTGGGGCAGCAGGGGTGGTGGAGGGGGGTGTAGAAGTGTCGTTGGTAGACAAAGCCTTCATCCCTTTCTCCAGCTCCTCCGTGGTCTGCTTCTCCTCCTCTCCTTTCCCGTTCTGAACTGCTGTGGACTCTTTCTTTGTCTCATCTTGTTCATTTATTATTGGAGTAAAACAAAGCAAAGGAAAAAAAAACTGAGTAAATAGATTGTTTTTGTGTTTTTGTGTTAGCTGCATGGAACAGTAGGGGAGAGTGGAGTAAGTCCATAGTATGCGGGAAGTACACAAAAATATACAACCCCCACCATCGATATAGCCGTCTGTAGCACATGCAAAAAAAAACATCCTTCCTACATATATTTCAGGATGTTGTGTATCCCTGGAAATAAGCAGAATTCATGTAAAAACATAGCTTGCCCCTCAAAAAGTGATACGGGTATGGGGTAAGTTGAGCCGCGGGACAGGGTAAGTTAAGCCACCTTCTGCCCTGAATTAAATATTAGCGCTACCTTTTTAAAACTATCTTTATTTACCCCATGCCCACTGGCTCAACTAAACCCAAGGGAAACATTTTGAATATTAGCCCACACAGCTACAAGGATGCACTTTCATGCTCGGACATGTTTAGGACCTCATATTGAAGCTTATAGAGACCCCAACTGATGTATAAAAATCTTAAAATGATCTACTTTGGTTTAGATGCAAGCATCATGGAACTTCTGACACAATAAATGAAATGTACTTTTTTGGACCTAACTTGCTTATCACTTTTTCCATGTGGTTTCTTCCTTCACAGACTCCATGAAATGATGACCTCTTTCTAAATATTTGGTCAAATTATTTTTGGGGTATGGTTTCTAAAAAAAAGGGTGGCTCGTCTTACCCTTTTGGCTCAACTTACCCCACTCTACCCTTCACTGCAGACATGTCATGTCATTGCAGTTGTGCCCAACTAAACATGCTTGGTTAATGAGAGTGCAACCATGTCTTACAGTTTGTTTCTCAGTACTTACTATTGAGACAAGATCTCAGTACCAGAGGGGTGCCCTATGAGTCAGTATAGAGGAGCATAGACAAAGACGAACACAGAGACAGAAGGAGAGAGGTACATACAGTAGTTGTGAAGACAGATGGGCGTCACAAGACGGCGCTGAAATGTGACACATTTACAACAACAAACACCACCACACATCACTCAGCCACTGAGCTTATTGTACAATATTCTCCGAATTGAGATCCATGCACGTAACTCCATACATTGATATCAATGCATGTTTAATGCGAACGTCCATGTTACATATCTCAAGTTAGGATTGAAATATTTAGGGAAATATTCAATGATGGTGAGCGCAACAGGGGTTGTGGAGACAACAGTACAGGGTCCCACATATTGTCATGTAGGAATTTGAGCGGTCCTTCTCCCCTGTATGCAAGGCAAGCAAAGACAGCTGTGTGTGATCAGCACTGCAGGCTGAGTCTCACCTGAGGGTGGGGGATTGCAGGGGGTAGGGTTGTTTTTGGAGGGGGTAGCTGGGAGAGACTCCTTCTCGTTCTCCACCTCCTCCCCTACTGACGCACAGAACGACAGACAGACACAGGAAAACAGTGCATAGAGCTAATTCTAGTAAGCCGCGTGCAAGAGTTGTGAGGCAGAGTGAGAAGTGAATTAGGAATTGGTGAAAGAATAGCACATTAACTGTACAGTCTGAGGTTTCATTGCTGTGAGTATAGCGATCCTTGCCTGGCTACTCAAACTCCTTGCTCTGGCCAAATGCTACACCACGCCCACGGACGTTAGTCTCTTCTCCGCAATGAGTCTGGATCTGAGTACCGCCCCAAAGATTTATAGAAAGCAAACACATTCTAACCGTTCTGATTGTTGTCAGAAAACGATGGGTTGGGCCAGAGCCATAACACACATGGGTAAATACTCTGATTGGTTAGAGATGAACCAATCGCTGATGATTTTGTACAACACCCCTCATTTGGACGTCACCACCAACGACTTTAACGACGGCAGTCTCAGACTGAAGTATGTAGCGAACATAGAGCAGCGGAAGAATTTGTTTGAGTCATAAGGCAATAGCGAGCCAGTAGTGAGACACATTTAGAGTGAGGGATAGTGTAAGGCAACATTTAGAGGGCTTGGGACTATAAGGTTCTATCTGCAAAAAGATTATTCTGAGATAATTGGCTTTAAAGTTCCGAACCCTCATTGGTTTGAATGGTGTCAGCAATTTTTGTTATCTTTTATTCTTTTGAACTTAACAACATTAATTGGGATATTTAGTGAACTATACACACTGTAGGTAGAGAACATTGAACAGAACAAAGCTATGTCAATAACAGCATTTTGACAAAAATGCAGATAGAACCTAATAGTCCAAGCTCTGGATTTAGTGTGAGGGATAGCTTTTGGTAGCAGTGCACTTACCATCTGTTTGACCTCCTGCTTTCCTCTGCACCTCCTTGCGGTACTCCTCCAGCTCCTTGTCTGTCAGCTGGTTAAACGGGTTGGGGGTCTCCGGCTCAAGTATCGCAAGTTCTGCCGGGTCTGGAGACTAGGATGAAAAGGAGAAGGAAAGGATATTACAATTGTTTTGGTTTTGATAATCATTTTCGACCCAAGATGCTTCCCATCTCATTTCAATTTCACACTCAAATGATTCATTCCCAGGAAAGTTGAACATTGCAATATCTTCCAAGTCTTCTTTGTGTTTGCTCTAAGAAGAGCTCCTTGGTTTAATCGTCTTCATGGTTCATGATTTCCTCTCTCTCTCAGACTATCTTATTTATTTGTTTACCTTTACTTTGATGCTTTTGTTGACTGAGAGCACACTCATTTTTACAGCAACATGCAGTTTTTTCTGGACCTGGGGAAGATTAGCAGGGTGGAGGATGAGGGGTTGAAGGAATGAATGAATGGACTTTACAATGAGAAACAGGGGAGAAAGGATGATTAATGGGGATGGTTAGGTGGCCAAAGTAGCTTCTGCAGCTGGGTTAGGAATCGTATTTAACCAAGACAACAGGGTAAACAACCCATCTCTTGCGACAAGACCATAGGGCCTCAGTTTAACACCTAAGACAGAAATACCGTACATCAAATGAAAATGTAAAAAGCAAGCATTCATACATACTCCAGCACTAGTAGCCACATCACTGTAGACCTAGTACTTGAGCCTTACCAGTGGACTACCATCAGTTATGACACCGGCTAGTACTTGGGACTGGGGTCCTGCTGTCTTCATGTCCTGACGGTTCTGCTGCCGGATCTGGAGATACACAACAAGACCCTGAAAGGCTGAAAACCCAACACCAAACCATGTGATCCCTGTAATACATCCATACTGTGACATCATCGCTCACTGGGAGCAGTAAGGAAGACGTACCTTATTTCGTGTTTCCAGCACCTCTTGAGGGTTGGTAAAAAGAGGAACAAACTGATTTGAGTTCTCAATCTTGATGGCTCCTTGTTGCATCTCCTCTGTCTTCAGCCACTGAAGAAAGAGAGATGAGTGTTGAGGGTCAGGAGTTCGGCTGCATGACCCATCCCATAAACATTGCTTCAAATGCTTTTGCCCCATCAACACGTTTGTGCTTTCAATGACATTTCTGGGGGACAAAGTTGATCTTATACATGACAGGGCGTGAGCGCGCGAGAGAGAAAGGTATGTGCCTTTCTCGAATGACATCCTCCTAATATTCTATTGAATCCAGTAAAGAATATTTGCACCATGGTCATTTGACTCTGAATGCATGTTTAACTGGAATCAAGATACAACAATAACCATTATTTTAAACCAGTGTGTTATACAGTGTTGTTGTCATTCTGAGTGCAGTGTTATTATTATCACATGTTCTCAGACAGAGAAACACCCCTGCAGTGACTTTCTTTTCCACCACCAGAGGGCAGATAGCACTGCAGTAATCAAAACCAGTACTGGGCTTTCCGCTGCAATGCAGAGGACAGGAGAAAGAGAGGTTGGGAGGTACAGGAGAGAGAGAGACAGGGAGAGTGAGAGCTAGTCTCCTCCCCCTGCCTGATGTAAGAGGGTCTCTGCCTGCCTGGTATTGTTCTGTCTGAAAGGACTCCAACAATCTCTCTCCCTGAGGTACTATAGCAAACACCCTGTTTTAAACACCTTTTCACGCACACAAATAAAGGTTGCATCTGCATCCATTAATTAGCCACACACACACATAACCTTTAATGGCTGTTCAATTCAATTGCATTAGTGGAAATTCTAATATAATTGATATTTAAAATAAAAGCAACAATGTTGAGGGAACATTGCCCTCAGATACTTACTGTGGTGCGCTGGTGTCCGAGGCTGGCCTTCAGATACTTACTGTGGTGCGCTGGTGTCCGGGGCTGGCCCTCAGATACTTACTGTGGTGCGCTGGTGTCCGAGGCTGGCCTTCAGATTCTTACTGTGGTGCGCTGGTGTCCGAGGCTGGCCTTCAGATACTTACTGTGGTGCGCTGGTGTCCGAGGCTGGCCCTCAGATACTTACTGTGGTGCGCTGGTGTCCGAGGCTGGCCCTCAGATACTTACTGTGGTGCGCTGGTGTCCGAGGCTGGCCTTCAGATACTTACTGTGGTGCGCTGGTGTCCGGGGCTGGCCCTCAGATACTTACTGTGGTGCGCTGGTGTCCGAGGCTGGCCTTCAGATACTTACTGTGGTGCGCTGGTGTCCGAGGCTGGCCCTCAGATACTTACTGTGGTGCGCTGGTGTCCGAGGCTGGCCTTCAGATACTTACTGTGGTGCGCTGGTGTCCGAGGCTGGCCTTCAGATACTGTGGTGCGCTGGTGTCCGAGGCTGGCCTTCAGATACTTACTGTGGTGCGCTGGTGTCCGAGGCTGGCCTTCAGATACTTACTGTGGTGCGCTGGTGTCCGAGGCTGGCCCTCAGATACTTACTGTGGTGCGCTGGTGTCCGAGGCTGGCCTTCAGATACTTACTGTGGTGCGCTGGTGTCCGAGGCTGGCCCTCAGATACTTACTGTGGTGCGCTGGTGTCCGGGGCTGGCTTGGTCTTGGTTCACCCTCAGGTAGGAGTTTGGGGTGTTGAGCCAGCGGGTCTTCTCCTGTTGCTGCCGCTGGGCGTAGGGGTGCTGGCGGGGTAACGGGTGCACTCCCTCCTCCTCAAACTGGAAGGAGTGGACTGTGGCGGGTACCTCCACCTCCCTCCGTGTCCGAGAGCGCTCCAGCAGCACGGGGAAGCGGTAGGCGTAGCCGGTACGGTAACCCTGGAGGGTGGGGAGAGGGAGGTTTATAGGAAGGTTTTTGTCTGATTGATGTATTGTAAATGTCCAGGGGTAAAAGTGATCCATATGATCCACATCCTGGAGGGTTAAAGTAGGTAAGACCTGTGTCTGGAGCCCTCTTAGTGTCTGCATATTCTATGTACTGTTTATCCAGTATTGTGTGTGGTGGATGTTAATGGATTCGTGCAGTGGGACACACGTGACCTGTTTGATAAGATCCAGTGCAGTGCATGTCATAAACAGCATTTTAACCCGCCCTATTCATAATGACTTTCCCTATTCCACAAAATTGACAATGCTTTAAGCGTTGTAAAGCAGTACTCTACATTGACTCGTTCCACTAAATTGAAAATACTTCTAGCATTGTAAATGTGCTTCTGTCTTTTGATCTCACCAGGTTGTCCAGAGTCCTCATGAGAGCCTCAAACTCGTGCTCCCCGAGTCGACTCTTGGTCAGGGGGCCGAAGGTGGATCCGGCCCAGCCCACGGTGCCTGCAGCGTTGGGTTTGTGGGTGGAGCGGTCCAGCATGATCAGGTTCTGCTCTCCTCCAGCACTGCACAATGCTGACACCTGTCAGCACAACACAGGATTGCAGCAGTGTGTTCTGCTTAGTGTTTGGCAAGCGTACAGTTACAGTACTGCACATACAACAGTCACAGTACAAGGGTACTAAGGCAAGGACAAGCATTCAGGAGTGAAACTGTCAAAGCTGTGCATGTGTGTGCTGTTACTCTCTCTCATACACACACACATACATTGAGCTATGAGTCTGGCAGTTCTCTCCCTCTCCCTCACCCTCTCCCTCTGTCTTTCTCTCTCACGCACACACAGTCACTGAGCTATGGGTCTGGGAGTCCTCCTTCTCTCTCTCAGTGTGGTTGTCAGAGTTGTGCCTCAAGCCTTTGGCAGGAGGGAGCAGCAGAAGCGATGTCAGTACGTGTGTCTCTGTACCTGGATCTGACAGGCAGCCTGTATGTGGTAGATGGTGTAGAAAGCCTCCTCCACTGACTCCCCCAGGGCCACGATGCCATGGTTTCGAAGCAACAGCACCTAGGAATAAAGATAGACTTCAGCAAGAGAAACAACATATAAAACCCTATTTTGCCTCAGAGTACACTCTTATTTTTGTTCATTATCTCTCATTTCCTCTTCTTTCTTCGGCCCTGTCATTGCAATTGTTATTGTTTTACAAATATATTGAGTAAAAGTAACTAATGTTTTCCCTATTTATGGTGCCATTATTTTCTCAAGCAGCAAATTAGCAGTATCAGGACAATCACAAGCCTGTTCCGTTAACCCTTGCTCTGCCATAATGTTTTCACCTTGCAGGTGGGCCCGAGACTCTTCTGAAGCTCCACCCGGTCCTCCTCGTTCTCCATCATCCCATTGTAGTCGTAGGACGCCACCTCACCCACCAGCAGAGCCTCATGGGACAGTGGCAGCAGGCCACACTTCATGGCGGACACCTGCACACACAGACAACTATAAGTCACATTCTGGAATGAAGGATTTTACATGTTTTTTTAACTCTAGTCATCATTAAATGTGAATAATGTCTATATCTTATACTAAAAAGTATAATCTCTAGTTCTACCTAGTCCTAAAACTCCATTATTTTAGAAAAAACATTTGAGACTATGTGAAAATATGTTAATGATAGTTCTGAGTGTGCCCTGTCCCCTAGGCAGGGCAGGGCCTAAGTGTATGTGTGACTCACAGCGACGGTGGCGGGGGTGTGGAGGTGCACCAGACAGCGTACGTCTGGCCGGGTAGAGTAGATGGCTGAGTGGAGGCTGAAGGAATCCAGGTCTACCCCCAGGGTGGTGCTGCCCCTCTCCACCACCTCCCCAAGGATATTCACCTTCGCCTGGGAGGACAACAACACAGAGCAACACTAGCATTAGAGCTCAGTGTCACATTCATTTATATTTGTGTAATGCTTATTGCAATGCGTATTGTTTATTACAATTTTTAACTGTTAAGCCCTTGTTGAAGGAGTTCTGTGATAACAGGGGCAAGTTAAACTAAGCATCAGTGAGATGACTGAATAGTTAGTGCTTACGTGTATCGGCCAGTATAAAAGTACCGTTTACGTTAGCAGCTAAACTCAAATGGGGATCAGGCTATTTACATAATAACCCACAGCAAGTAGAGAGGTTCGCTTTATGACTGTGGAGCAGAATTAGTAGTGAACTCACCAGGCTAGAGGCAGTGACCTCACCATAGGCCAGGCCATTGGGCAGAACCAGGAAGTGCTCCTGTTCCTTACTGACACGCAGCTGACAGGAGACAACACACACACAGCTCTGTCAGATACCAAACTTTACGAACAGGGATAGAGAAAAGGAAGGGATGGATAGAATACAAACAAAGATAGAGTGAGAGAAAGTAAAGGTACGTCACACCCTGACCTTAGAGAGACTTTTTATTTCTTATTTCTCTATTTGGTTAGGTCAGGGTGTGATTAGGGTGGGCATTCTAGTTTTTCGATTTCCATGTTGGCCTGGTATGGTTCCCAATCAGAGGCAGCTGTCTATCGTTGTCTCTGATTGGGGATCATATTTAGGCAGCCTTTTCCCACCTGTTGTTTGTGGGATCTTGTTTTTGTGTGAGCAGCACAGAACGTCACGTTTCTGTTTTGTTTGGTGAGTTTATTAAACATGTGGAATCCTACGCACGCTGCGCCTTGGTCCAATCATTGAAACGAACGTGACAAGGTAAAAACTGAGATGTTCTCTTAAAATGAGTTACACAATGACATAGTCAAGTATCTGCTCCAAACTTTCAAAACCTGCATACAATTTTACCCTCATTGATAGGGCTGTGGGGGTCAGCCGGTGATTGTCAAGCAAATGACTGTCGGTCTCACGGTAATTGACAGTTAATTAACAAACACATTTACCATCTCCTGGCTTCCACGCATAGGTCTGGTGATGCAGACCTTTGGAACATCTACATTTTAGAAAGTCTAATAAATCAATGTAATATAGCCTACACCACATACAGCCTTCACAATAAATACATGATTTATTTTAGACAGATCTAAAGAAGCATGATATGAAGAAAATGTAGTCTATTTGAGAAGAATAGCATAGTCTGAGTTGTCCTTATGTTAGGTCCTGATCTGGCTGTGGGCTACACTAGTTCATTTAGCAGACAAGATTTGGTTAGAATTCCATACCATTATTTTATAGCATGAAGAATACAATTGAACAAACTGAATAAAATA
Source organism: Salvelinus fontinalis (assembly GCF_029448725.1). Classification (NCBI taxonomy): domain Eukaryota; kingdom Metazoa; phylum Chordata; class Actinopteri; order Salmoniformes; family Salmonidae; genus Salvelinus; species Salvelinus fontinalis. The sequence goes on along the minus strand of NC_074668.1, from coordinate 29,271,477 downwards.
GAAAGGATATTTTCTCTAAGATTTGAGGGAGTGCGCACATGCGGCTATTCTGTGTTGAGCGGTTAACAAAGAAAATAGGTATTCCTATATGCTTAATTTAGAGTTATAAATGTAATATTAGTAGTTCTACAAACATTGGGCTATATTTTTTGATTTTTAATACATTGTAAGGCTACATGATGCAATTCTAATGATATGAAAAAAGTTGCTTGAAAAGGCATGAGCTCTGCTTTGTGTTTTGTGCAGGCTGTACACACTGCATCAGTCTCTCATTCACAATTTGACAAGCACTTGATAATGCCTAGAATTTCACAGCGGCATCCCCTTTGCGTGGCCGTAATGCCCCCTAAAAAAAATCCATGGCTTTTGCGGCTAGTGGCCATTGTGCCCTTCTCCCTGAGTACTGCATGCTCCATCACATGATCGGGTCTTTCGCACAGGCTACAAGTGAAGACAGACACATCAGGGATGCAACTGCACACGTCCTTATCCAATTCCCGAGGTGCATATTGAAGATATTGGAAGAACTGTCCACATTTACTTTTGTCAGCCAAAAAGATGAGTAGGCCTAACGAACCACAAAAGCACTAGCCTATGTCAATCTACCACCCCCATAGTACAAAAGTCGACCTAATCTATTCTGTGCAAGAAATAAATATTCCAAACAGTCTGGGACAGTTGTGGGATGCGATAGATCCCAAATTAATACAACCACTAGCATAAAAAAAAAAAAGTTTTTATGCAATGTGGCTGACGCAACAGATCAGAACATTTATCTTAAAATGTTGATAAACTATTAGGCTATTTCTTTACATTATAAGAGCAGCAATGAGCTCATGGTAGAAGGCTATAAGTGCATATGTTCCATTAGCAGGAAAACACCATTATCAAAAGTAACCGCAAATGCAATTATGCATGTAATGCTTTTATTAAAAAAAGTAGCATTTTTATGGTGAAAATGATCTTCCCCAAACATGAAACTCACGCGCTGCTTATGTATGCCAGTTAGGCTCTAAATCCCTTGTAAAGTGGATTAATTTTCTTAATTTTAAGAAGTTATTTGGCCAATTTAGTTGTGATACAAACCTTATTAAAACATATAGGCCTATGGACTAGGCTACATGAGGTGTGTGACTATGATTAGAAAAAGTCCCCCAAAAAAAGGGCATTGTTTCTTATGCTGGGCATCATTCACAAGTGATAATATATACTACAGGTGATAGGCTAATATTGTCACCCATCAGACTATTCTTGATTTAATCTTGTCTTTACATATACCAAATAATATATGTGTGAAATTTGTTTTGATTTAGAATGGACCATTATGATGCACCTGTATCGAAACGGGGGCAGCGGGAAAAAATACATGTAATCTATGCACTTAAATAGCGAATGGAGGACGCTTTTCCCCATGGTTTATTTTCATGCCAGTCAGGTAAGCTATACTCCTGTTGTAAAGATAAGCAATGTGCTTAATATTAGGAAAGTTGAGAAATACATATAGTAGGCCTAGCCTATAGAAAGCTGATAGGATCCTCCTATTTTTATTAGCGGCCATCACTCTGTTTTCTCCCGCAATTACGTAGGCTATAGAAATTTTCCCGCAACATGAGCTCATGGGCTCTCATGAAGTGTTTGATTAGATCTTCGATTACATTTGCGTTGATGTCAGAGTGATTAGAGGTACAATAGAGTGCTGAGTACCAGGCAGTTAGCAAGTTTGGTAGGCTACTAATGACCTGCAGCAGCAACAGAGCTTGGAGAAGCCTAATTACCGGCATTAAATGGTCATGTGGAATTTGACTGCCTTCATGACACGTGACCGCCGGTGTGGCGGTAATACGGTCACCGCAACAGCCCTACTCATGGACATTGTAATGGTAATGATGGTACTAAAACCATCTCTTTGAACAGTAGTGCTTTTTGCATTGTCAAAATAGGGCTCTAAGAGAACAAAGCAAAATAATGATAGAGAGAAACACAGAAAGAGTGTCAGCCAGGCAAGTCTACTCACGGTGAGGCAGGTGTGGCTGAGCTGGGCCCAGCCGTAAAGGTCCAGAAGGCGGTGGACACTGGACAGTTTACAACGCATCAGCCTCTCTCCCTTCACCATGCCGCTGGGCTCCAAGCCATGCAGGTCGTTGATGGGTGTCACCATCATCATGCCTACACAGAGAGAGAAGTCAATAGCAGATCACAGAACATTATCGTGTGTGTTTAATCTGTTGGTGAGGTGATTTGGGGAGTTATTTGTCTGTGTCTTGATGTTAGGGAAATTTTGCAATCGATTTCTATTTGGCTCAATGTCTGGGTGACGTCTATTTTAACAGGAGTATGTTTGTGTGTGTACCTGTACTGGAGGCGGACAGGGCGGGAGGTGAGCCGTGAGAGGCCATGTAATCAGCTAGCTGCCTCAGAGCCCAGAGGTTGGAGCTGCTGCCTCCCTTCTTCATCTGTTCCTGGATCAGAACATCCAGCTCCTCACGGAACGACTGCACGCACGCACACACACACACACACACACACACATTAGTCTGCATGCTGCTAAAATGCACACACAATTAGCCTGAGGGCTAAAACACTCACCCAAACACACTCACAAATACTGCATAGAGCAGCATAGTTCCTAAAGCAGACAGACACATCAAATGTTCACAATAAAAGGCTTTTAAACCGCATCATCTAATGCATTTCACTCTCGCCATTCATTAGCACTGTCCGCTGCTACTTCTATCTTCACAACTCCAGGCCTCCTTTTTGTGTCGCTCGCACACAAGCACGGCACATGCGCACACACACACACACACACACACACTGTGGCAAAGGCTCCCGTCTGCAGCTGTCAAGTGGTGATTCAGAGCAGATTAAATCTGAGCTGTGGAGATAATCATATCTTTGGAGATCTAATGAGGGGGAAGGGAGAGTGGAGGGCCGAGGGATTGGACACAGCGTGGAACGATGGGATGAGGGGGAGGTCAGGGTAGAGTGAGTAAGGGATGTCCATAAGGCAAAACTGAAGTGGGACTTTTTAAAACCGCTCCTTGAAAACTTGTGTGCATATGCACAAACAGACACGTGTGTGCGCTCACAGACCCAAACAGACCGGACGCACACACACAGTGTTTTACTCACCGGGCTCTGCAGGAGGCTGGAGACGCGTTTCTTGTGTTGGGGCCCGGAGGAGCCAGGTGTAGAGTGCTGTGGAGACACGAGAGCCTCGAGGACCCCATCACTAGGGCCCCCATCGCTGGAGCTCTGCTGCACAGGCGTGCCCTTAGGGGTGGGCGAGGTGCTCATCTTCTACTGCTCACAAGGGGGTGCCACAGGACGAGGGGTGGGGAGAGCTGGGAAGAGGAGAAGAAGATACATTAATTTCTGTTTCAAATAGAAAGATATACATTCAGAAAAACACATTTTTAAGTCCTGCTAGTGACGCACACACTCTTAATTTATGCAACAAATACAGTGCATGAATGGACTGTATTTTTTGTTGTTTTTATTGTAATCTACTGTAGGTACCAAGCATCAACTTCAAACATAGACACAGGAGCTTACCTCCCACCCCAAAACCAGGGATGAGATATTCCACAGAGTAAAGCCTGTGTGGGCTGTTGGCTAGCGGAACCAATGGGAATTGGAGAAATGCAGCATTAGCAGTAAGAGGTCAGACAGCAACATTACAACGCCCGCCAGCAGGAAGTCAACTCAATCATAGAGGGCCAGTAATGGGAGAACCAGTAAGACTTACCGTAAAGGTTTTCAAAAAGAGCCAACCAACCCTCCGCCAGTGAACATACACATTTCTGCTAACAGCAGATAAGACCACAAACACGCCCTCTCTCCTGTGCTATCTGAAACTACTCCGATTAGCCACATGCACAGTGCCTTCAGAAAGCATTCAGACCACTTAACTTTTCCCACATTTTGTTACATTACAGCCTTATTCTGAAATTGCTTAAATAAAATAATTTATTATGTATTTAGAAATTTCTTACAAATAAACAGAAATAGCTTATTTGCATAAGTATTCAAACCATTTGCTATGAGACTTGAAATTGATCTCAGGTGTATCTTGTTTCCATTGACTATCCTTGAGATATTTCTACAACTTGGACTACACCTGTGGTAAATTCAATTGATTGGACATGATTTGGAAAGGCACACACCTGTCTATATAAGGTCTCACTGTTGACAGTGCACATCAGAGCAAAAACCAAGCCATGTTGTCGAAGGAATTGTCCGTACAGCTCCGAGACAGGATTGTGTCGAGGCACAGATGTGGGGAAGGGTACCAAAAAAAATGTCTGCAGCATTGAAGATCCCCAAGAACACAGTGGCCTCCATCATTCTTAATGGAAGAAGTTTGGAAACACCAAGACTCTTCCTGGAGCTGGCTGCCCGGCCAAATTGAGCAATCGGGGGAGAAGGGCCTTGGTCAGAGAGTAGACCTAGAACCCGATGGTCACTCTGACATAGCTCTAGAGTTCCTCTGTGGAGATGGGAGAACCATCCAGAAGGACAACCATCCCTGCTGCACTCCACCAATCAGGCCTTTCTGGTAGAGTGGCCAGACTGAAGCCACTCCTCAGTAAAAGGCACATGACAGCCCGCTTGGAGTTAACAAAGTGCATCTAATTGACTCTCAGGCCATGAGAAACAAGATTCTCTGGTCTGATGAAAACATGAGTGAACTCTTTGGACTGAATGCCAAGCATCTCGTCTGGAGGAAACCTGGCATCATCTCTATGGTGAAGCATGGTGGTGGCAGCACCATGCTGTGGAAATGTTTTTCAGCAGCAGGGATTGCGAAACTAGTCAGGATCGAGGGAAAGATTAACAGAGCAAAGTACAGAGAGATCCTTGGTGAAAATCTGCGCCAGAGCGCTCAGGACCTCAGACTGGGGCGAAGGTTCATCTTCCAACAGAACAATGACCCTAAGCACACAGCCAAGACAACGCAGGAGTGGCTTCGGGACAAGTGTCTGAACGTTCTCGAGTGGCCCAGCCATAGCCCGGACTTGAACCCGATCGAATATCTCTGGAGAGACGTGAAAATAGTTGTGCAGCGACGCACCCCATCCAACCTGACAGAGCTTGAGAGGAACTGCAGAGAAGAATACAGGTGTGCCAAGCTTGTAGCGTCATACCCAAGAAGACTCAATGCTGTAATCGCTGCCAAAGGTGATTCAACAAAGTACTGAGTAAAAGGTCTGAATAGTTATGTAAATGTGATATTTCAGTAGCTAAAAAAGCTAATATTTTCAAGAACCTGTTTTTGCTTTGTCATTGTGAGTAATGATGAAAAATATATTTCACATGAAAATCACATGAAAATAACATGCCTGGTATTGTAAACATCTCAACAATAGGCAAACATGGTGATGAACTCAGATGCTAAATGTATATTTAACCAAAAATACAAATCTATGTGCATTTCTCTGAATTATAAAAATGTATATTTTGGTTGAACTATCCCTTTAAATAGTCAATGGTGAATTTCAGGATATGCACTTTGTGTTGGTAAGGTTTCCCAAGCTCCCAAACAGTTTTTACCCATAATCTGTAAACATTCTACTACTATCTAAATCAGTGGCGGCTCCTCAGAGGAGGAATGGAATCACCATCCTCAGTGAATTTCATAAAAATAAAATAGTGAAACATTTAAAATGTTCCTTTTTAGCTAAAACTATACTAAATATATTCACGTCACCAGACGTTCACGTCACTAATTAAAACACACTGTTTTACAATGAAGGTCTACAGTAGCCTCAACAATACTCTGTAGGGTAGCACCATGGTGTAGCTGGAGGACAGCTAGCTTCCGTCTATGGAAGCCATATCCGTCTTCCTCTGGGTACATTGACCTAGAAGGCTCATGGTTCTCACCCCTTCTATAGACTTACACAGTAATTACGACAACTTCCGGAGGACATCCTCCAACCGATCAGAGCTCTTGCAGCATGAACTGGCATGTTGTCCACCCAATCAAAGGATCCGAGAATTAATCTAGTACTGAAAGCATAAGCTACAGCTAGCTAGCTCTGCAGAGCATAAAATGTGGTGAGTAATTGACTCATAGAGAAAGAAAGACAATAGTTGAACAGTTTTAAACAAATTAATTTATTCAAAAGTGTAGAAGCAAGAGAGAGAGAGGAATTAGGAGTACTTACTTAGGTAGTTAATGCAGCTAGCTAGTTTAACCTACTCACACCCAGCTCAAACAGCGAGGGATTCTATGTTAGCTAGCAAGCTATGGCTATCCAACACTTGAACTCTTCCAAGTCAAGGTAAGCTTTGGTTTTACTAATTTATTGCCACCGGGGGCTCGCCAGTGTAACTGCTAAACTGACTGTACGCTGTACTGCATGATTGTAGCGGGTTTACTAACGTGTTAGTTCTATTAGCTGACTATGACATTAATATGGTGACAAAAATGTAGGCTGTTTTTAGCGGTTAGTGGTTATGATATGGTTTGGCTTAGAAATAATTTTTTGCCTGGTCACAGACATCTGATGTGTCGTACATTGAAATCCACAAGCAAAGGGAAAAGGTGAGAGGAAGGGAGCATGTAGATGCAAGAAGGAATACAATGTGGCTGCTATGAAAGTGAACTGTGTTTATGTGTGATCAAGGTTGTATTCTGTTGAAAAACGTTTCTTAAATGGAAGCAAACGGGGATAAACATACCTGCATGAGAAAGTCTTGTTTGCAACTTTAGGACTAATGATTACACCCTAGATCAGCTAGATGCAGGCAAGAGTGTGAAAGGCAGTATTGAATGTGTCACTGTCTGTCCTTGTGTCACTGTCTTTCACCTCAAAATTTTCTCTCGACATGTGTGCACCTATGTTGTAAACTTTCATTCACAGGCTAGGTTGTAGCAACCTCATGATGGGTAGAGAGAAAATTGAAGCATCATGTAGTAGCCTAAACCTATCAATGTTACATTGAACTGGGTGAATGGAATATGAATGACAGCCATCCAATTTGCTGTAATAGAAATAAGGCCATGCTCATAAAAAAATAATCGCCCTCCCTCATGTTAAACTGCACCGACCGCCACTGATCTAAATGCACTCTTAATTCCTCCTCCCTAATGCATTAAATCTACTCCCAAATACCAAGTCACTCCCACCACCAGGCCTAATAGTATGGATGAATTCCTGCCCACAACCTTTCATTTGAAGGATTTTATTCTGTGGTGGTACAAACTTGAATTATCCTTGGTACACAGAAAGCATTGTGCACTATCACAGAAAAACCTTAATTATGTGTACTGTATCACCACATTCAGGTTGATTTTTCATCAGTTTTAATACAGGTTACTTATTTATTTGCCTAAGCTTTCCATCCATTCTCTCTTTCACTTCAGCAGTGATAAATTCATGGAATTATTTGACAAAAAGATCATGATCATTAGAAAGTAAATTACGGACGACTCTTTAAATCTGCTTATTCCTCCAAAGCTCTGTTGTCTTGAGTCTGCACAACACTGCCAGGACCTAGGATCAAGGGAGACACTCAAGTTTTTTAATACTACACTGCTCAAAAAAATAAAGGGAACACTTAAACAACACAATGTAACTCCAAGTCAATCACACTTCTGTGAAATCAAACTGTCCACGTAGGAAGCAACACTGATTGACAATAAATTTCACATGCTGTTGTGCAAATGGAATAGACTAAAGGTGGAATATTATAGGCAATTAGCAAGACACCCCCAAAACAGGAGTGATTCTGCAGGTGGTGACCACAGACCACTTCTCAGTTCCTATGCTTCCTGGCTGATGTTTTGGTCACTTTTGAATGCTGGCGGTGCTCTCACTCTAGTGGTAGCATGAGACGGAGTCTACAACCCACACAAGTGGCTCAGGTAGTGCAGTTCATCCAGGATGGCACATCAATGCGAGCTGTGGCAAAAAGGTTTGCTGTGTCTGTCAGCGTAGTGTCCAGAGCATGGAGGCCCTACCAGGAGACAGGCCAGTACATCAGGAGACGTGGAGGAGGCCATAGGAGGGCAACAACCCAGCAGCAGGATCGCTACCTCCGCCTTTGTGCAAGGAGGTGCACTGCCAGCGCCCTGCAAAATGACCTCCAGCAGGCCACAAATGTGCATGTGTCAGCATATGGTCTCACAAGGGGTCTGAGGATCTCATCTCGGTACCTAATGGCAGTCAGGCTACCTCTGGTGAGCACATGGAGGGCTGTGCGGCCCCACAAAGAAATGCCACCCCACACCATGACTGACTCATCGCCAAACCGGTCATGCTGGAGGATGTTGCAGGCAGCAGAACGTTCTCCACGGCGTCTCCAGACTCTGTCACGTCTGTCACATGTGCTCAGTGTGAACCTGCTTTCATCTGTGAAGAGCACAGGGCGCCAGTGGCGAATTTGCCAATCTTGGTGTTCTCTGGTAAATGCCACGTCCTGCACGGTGTTGGGCTGTAAGCACAACCCCCACCGGTGGACGTCGGGCCCTCATACCACCCTCATGGAGTCTGTTTCTGACCGTTTGAGCAGACACATGCACATTTGTGGCCTGCTGGAGGTCATTTTGCAGGGCTCTGGCAGTGCTCCTCCTGGTCCTCCTTGCACAAAGGCGGAGGTAGCGGTCCTGCTGCTGGGTTGTTGCCCTCCTACGGCCTCCTCCACGTCTCCTGATGTACTGTCCCGTCTCCTGGTAGCGCCTCCATGCTCTGGACACTACGCTGACAGACACAGCAAACCTTTTTGCCACAGCTCGCATTGATGTGCCATCCTGGATGAACTGCACTACCTGAGCCACTTGTGTGGGTTGTAGACTCCGTCTCATGCTACCACTAGAGTGAGAGCACCGCCAGCATTCAAAAGTGACCAAAACATCAGCCAGGAAGCATAGGAACTGAGAAGTGGTCTGTGGTCACCACCTGCAGAATCACTCCTTTTTTGGGGGTGTCTTGCTAATTGCCTATAATTTCCACCTTTTGTCTATTCCATTTGCACAACAGCATATGAAATTTATTGTCAATCAGTGTTGCTTCCTAAGTGGACAGTTTGATTTCACAGAAGTGTGATTGACTTGGAGTTACATTGTGTTGTTTAAGTGTTCCCTTTATTTTTTTGAGCAGTGTATATCTCTTGACACAATGATGAAAATAATCATGGCCTCTAAACCTTCAAGCTGCATGCTATTCCAACTAAACTGCTGAAAAGGCTGCTTCCTTTGCTTGGCCTTCCTATGTTGAACATATTAAACGGCTCTCTATCCACCGGATGTGTACCAAACTCACTAAAAGTGGCAGTAATAAAGCCTCTCTTGAAAAAGCCAAACCTTGACACAGAAAATATAAAAAACTATCGGCCTACATCGAATCTCCCATTCCTCTCAAAATGTTTTGAAAAAGCTGTTGCGCAGCAACTCACTGCCTTCCTGAAGACAAACAATGTATACGAAATGCTTCAGTCTGGTTTTAGACCCAGTCATAGCACTGAGACTGCACTTGTGAAGGTGGTCAATTACCTTTTAATGGCGTCAGACCGAGGCTCTGCATCTGTCCTCGTGCTCCTAGACCTTAGTGCTGCTTTTGATACCATCGATCACCACATTCATTTGGAAAGATTGGAAACCCAAATAGGTCTACATGGTTTAGATCTTATCTGTCGGAAAGATATCAGTTTGTGTGTAGATGATTTGTCCTATGACAAATCACCTGTAAATGTCAGTGTTCCTCAAGGCTCCGTTTTAGGACCACTATTGTTTTCACTATATATTTTACCTCTAGGGGATGTCCTTCGGAAACATAATGTTAACTTTCACTGCTATGTGGACGACACACAGCTGTACATTTCGATGAAACATGGTGAAGCCCCAAAATTGCCCTCCCTGGAAGCCTGTGTTCCAGGAAGTGGATGGCGACAAATGTTCTACTTTTAAACTCGGACAAAACAAAGATGCTAGTTCTAGGTCCCAAGAAAAAAAGAGATATTCTGTTGAATCTGACAATTAGTCTTGATGGTTTTACAGTCGTCTCAAATAAAACTGTGAAGGACCTCTGCGTTACTCTGGACCCTGATCTCTCTTTTGACGAACACATCAATACTGTTTCAAGGATAGCTTTTTTCCATCTACGTAACATTTTAAAAATCATAAACTTTCTGCCCAAAAATTATGCAGAAAAATGTATCCATGCTTTTGTCACTTCTAGGTTAGACTACTGCAATGCTCTACTTTCCGGCTACCCGGATAAAGCACAAAATAAACTTCAGTTAGTGCTAAACACGGCTGCTAGAATCTTGACTAGAACCAAAAAATGTGATCATATTACTCCAGTGCTAGCCTCTCTATACTGGCTCTCTGTTAAGGCAAGAGCTGATTTCCAGGTTTTACTGCTAACCTACAAAGCATTACACGGGCTTGCTCCTACCTATCTTTCCAATTTGGTCCTGCCGTACATACCTACACGTACGCTATGGTCACAAGATGCAGGCCTCCTTACTGTCATTAGAATTTCTAAGCAAACTGCTGGAGGCAGGGCCTTCTCCTATAGAGCTCCATTTTTATGGAATGGTCTGCCAATCCAGACTCGGTCTGAACCTTTAAGTCTTTATTGAAGACTCATCTCTTCAGTAGGTCCTATGATTGAGTGTAGTCTGGCCCAGAAGTGTGAAGGTGAACGGAAAGGCACTGGAGCAACAAACCACCCTTGCTGTCTCTGCCTGGCCGGTTCCCTTCTCTCCACTGGGATTCTTTGCCTCAAACCCTATTACAGGGGCTGAGTCACTGGCTTACTGGTGCTCTTCCATGCCGTCCCTAGGAGGGGTGCGTCACTTGAGTGGGTTGAGTCACCGACGTGGTCTTCCTGTCCGGGTTGGCACTCCAACTTGTGTTTGTGCCGTGGGGGAGATCTTCGTGGGCTATACTCGGCCTTGTCTCATGATGGTAAGTTGGAGGTTGAAGATATCCCTCTAGTGGTGTGGGGGCTGTGCTTTGGCAAAGTGGGTGGGGTTATAGCCTGCCTATTTGACCCTGTCCAGGGGTATTGTCGGACGGGGCCACAGTGTCTCCCGATCCCTCCTGTTTCAGCCTCCAGTATTTATGCTGCAATAGTTTATGTGTTGGGGGGCTAGAGTCAGTCTGTTATGTCTGGAGTATTTATCCTGTCTTATCCAGTGTCCTGTGTGAATTTAAGTATGCTCTCTCTATTTCTTTCTTTCTTTCTCTCTCTCGGAGGACCTGAGCACTAGGACCATGCCTCAGGACCACCTGGCCTGATGACTCCTTGCTGTCCCCAGTCCACCTGGTCATGCTGCTGCTCCAGTTTCAACTGTTCTGCCTGCGGCTATGGAACCCTGACCTGTTCACCGGACGTGCTACCTCTCCCAGACCTGCTGTTTTCAACTCTCCAGAGACAGCAGGAGCGGTAGAGATACTCTGAATGATCGGCTATGAAAAGGCAACTGACATTTACTCCTGAGGTGCTGACCTGTTGCACCCTCTACAACCACTGTGATTATTATTATTTGACCCTGCTGGTCATCTATGAACATTTGAACATCTTGGCCATGTTCTGTTGTAATCTCCACCCGGCACAGCCAGAAGAGGACTGGCCACCCCTCATAGCCTGGTTCCTCTCTAGGTTTCTTCCTAGGTTCCGGCCTTTCTTGGCAGTTTTTCCTAGCCACAGTGCTTCTACACCTGCATTGCTTGCTGTTTGGGGTTTTAGGCTGGGTTTCTGTACAGCACTTTGTGACATCAGCTGATGTAAGTAGGGCTTTATAAATACATTTGATTGATTGATATAAACAGACACATTTCTGTGGCCTCTGCCCTGGCAGGTCCTAGTTCATGCTGTGCTGTGGTGTGGTTGTGAGTGTGACTGCATCCCAAATGGCACCCTATTCCCTATATAGTGCATCACACTTGACCAGGGCCCATACAGCTCTGGTCAAAGGAATTACTATTTAGGGCAGGGCCATAGAGAATGATAGCGAATGATAAAATCCTATATTGGCCAAAAGGCTGTATTAGCATGGGCTGCGCCATAAGTCCCACTGGGTGGGACTTCCATCTTCATTGGCTGGTCCCTCCTGGTGACCCTGTTGGTGTAGACCAGGGTTTCCCAAACTGGAATCATGTCCAACCGGGTCCTCAGGACAAATATACTACTCCTCCACCACTACTTCCTCCTCCTCCCCAGCCTCATCACCTGAGCTCCAGGAAAAACCGGAGGAAAGAGAAGAAGAGGGAAGCTCTGACAAGGGAGCTCTGACTGCTGGTTATATGATGAGCCTCTGCCAGTCCAACTTAGGAGCTGGTCATGTGGAAACCACATTTAATGCGCATGTGTGTGTAACGGATGTGAAATGGCTAGCTAGTTAGCGGGTACGCGCTAGTAGCATTTCAATCAGTTACGTCACTTGCTCTGAGACTTTAAGTAGGGTTGCCCCTTGCTCTGCAAGGGCCGTGGCCTTTGTGGAGCGATGGGTAACGATGCTTCGTGGGCGACCGTCGTTGATGTGTGCAGAGGGTCCCTGGTTCGCGCCCGGGTCGGGGCGAGGGGACGGTTTAAAGTTATACTGTTACATGTGCAAATATTTATTGATCTGTGTAAATGCACCGGCCTCTTTCACTGGATTGATATGGCAGCCAGGTCTTTCTCCTGACTCCGAGAGCTGGAGATGCAGTTAGAGGAAAGAGGGGGTGAATAGGAGTATTACATAAGTAGTCCCAGATTGATTTCTCTGGCCAGGCTTTCATTAGGTTAATGAGAGAAAGTGCAGTTAGTGGATACAAACTAATTATGGAACTACTTTGGAAAAAGTCAGCATTGATTCTGTCTTGTTTATCCATGCTAACCCGCTTTCATCTCAGCCAGTTGTCACTACCTAGCTAACTTTAAAAAATATATCTGGGTGACGATACAGTGTCTTTGTCATTGGCACTTTAGATCTATACCCCCTTTTCATCTCAAGTTCTAAAAACAACAGAAAATTCAGCGTTGATATCTTCCTGAATATTCAAGCATAATTATATGCATAATAATGAGATCACCTTTCATAAATTAACTGGCCAAATTGCATTGGATTGCTTTAATCAAAGTTCCTCTTGAGCATTATTGGTAGGGATGTTAACGTTTTAAATTAACCCTTGTATAATATTTGTCGTCTCTTCTGTGCTCCGGTCCTCATTATTTAGTCAGATGATTTAACCTTTTACTGCAGTGGGCTAAATCAGGGTCATACAGAATGTTTCTTAGTAGTAATAAACAAAGATACTTTGAAAGAAAAGTACAGACCTCACACACATGGTTATGTGCTTTAAAAAAAGATAAGCGTTTAAATGTATACAATTTTGAGTTTGCATCCGAATATTACACTTTCTATATCACAGAAGACTGAAATATAACAAAACCGTTTGAAATAGAAACACCTGATTGTCAGCGGGGTTTTTGAAATAATGTTTATTAATAAAAACATTAATAACGTTCCACCAATGAGGCCACTAGAGGGGGATTTAGTCACTTGACTGCAGGAAAGGGTTTTAATAGCCTGGGTGTGTTCTAAACGAACAAACAGGGACAGGAGGAACTGATCGGTCTGATAATACATTATGTAAAATGATCGTGACCAGGGGTAAATGGCTACATGTTCTGCTGTATCAGCTTGGTAGATTTCTAAACTGGACAGGAAGCTGGAAAATCGTTGCAGAAAATCTGTCAAACCATCAGCATCTAAACACACGGAACATGCCCTGAGATTAGAGCAAGGCTTCTGAAAGGATGTAATTATGGTTTTCATTTATAGTTATCAACAATTATGCTCAAACTTGTGGACTATACACAATCAATGATGAGTGGGCATTCTTCTGAACCAATGGCTGTCATGCAGTACCTAGGTTGGAACAACACATTGAGGAGGATGAAGGATGTTAACTGGAAAGAAATATCAAAATGCACACTCAACAATAGAAAATCTATGAAAAATAGACAAACAGGCAGCTTTAAAGTTCAGCAGAACTGGGATCTTGAGCATGCATTTTCATGACATGTTTTAAACGGAACATGGAGCCTAGATAAAACGTAGTCTAAAGAGATACAAAGACAGCTGGAGTTAAACCAAGGACAGGGCCAGGAAGGGTCTGTCTACCTTAAGCACTTTCCTGGATTCGGTAAATGGAGACAGTGCATCTCTCCAGACAGCAACGTCGCCACTGTCTCCTCTCTCCTGCATCGGTCTCCCTTCCTCCTCAGGCATTAGGTCTCCATACATTATTGATTTTCTGACTTACTTCATACCGATAATGTTTATGATAAGTATTAGTATCTGGAACATAAAAGATATTCCACATAAGCTTGTGTGTAGTTTATCTGTACACTTAGGCTACAATTGAACCGATTCCATTGCTAATAGCTGCATGAAACTATGTAGGCTAACGCTACGGAGTTAAGAACATGCCATAAGCTCACTCCACAGCTAGCTTGAAATGTCGCCAATGGAGCTATCGAATTAAATATTTTTCTGTAGCTCAATCGGTTAGTAGTTTGTCAAGGAAGGCGGTCACGTGTGTTTGTGAGCAGAGGACCACTAGTCCACTAGGGGCAGTGGAGCTATATTGTTAGAAGCACACGGACGTCGGTTTCACCTACAAATGAATGATAATGCAGTGAAATAGACTCCATTTAGTCGTGTAACCTTTGGCGCCCCCCTAAGGACAGATACACTGGCATATTATACATTGAGACTATCAGAGTTCAGAGAAACTAATCTTCAACACAGTCTCCATGATGTGGCTGGTTCACCAGAGACAAGATTTCTCTCAGAGTTTAAAGGGCTTGTGCCATGAACAAATGCTGGGTGCTTGTCTTATCTACATACACCCACCCATTACTCCACAGATAAAAGTCTACCCCTCCACTGTGAGGGAGAAATACACCAGTAATGATGATGTGCTGCTGACAATAACCTACTTCAAGCAATAGCTAATTATAGGCTATTGATGAACATACAGTGCATTCAGAAAGTATTCAGACCGGTCGACTTTTTCCATATTTTGTTAAGTTACAGCCTTGTTTTAAAATGTATTAAATCGTTTTTTTCCTTCAACAATTTTTTTTCACACAGTTTTGACATTATAGCAAATGCATTAAAAATCGAAAACTGAAATATCACATTTATATGAGTATTCAGACCCTTTACTCAGTACTTTGTTGAAGCACCTTTGGCAGCGATTGATTACAGCCTCAAGTCTTCTTGGATATGACACTACAAGCTTGCCACACATGTATTTGGGGAGTTTCTCCCATTCTTCTCTGCAGACGCTCTCAAGCTCTGTCAGGTTGGATGGGGAGCGTCGCTGCACAGTTATTTTCAGGTCTCTCCAGAGATGTTTGATCGGGTTCAAGTCAGGGCCCTGACTGAGCCACTCAAGGACATTCAGAGACTTGTCTCGAAGCCACTCCTGCGTTGTCTTGGCTGTGTGCTTAGGGTCGTTGTCCTGTTGGAAGGTGAACCTTCGCCCCAGTCTGAGGTCCTGAGCGCTCTGGAGCAGGTTTTCATCAAGGATCTCTCTGTACTTTGCACCATTCATCTTTCCCTCGATTCTGACTAGTCTCGCAATCGCTGCTGCTGAAAAACACCCCCATAGCATGATGCTGCCACCACCATGCTTCACCATAGAGATGATGCCAGGTTTCCTCCAGACGTGATGCTTGGCATTCAGGCCAAAGAGTTCAATCATGTTTTCATCAGACCAGAGAATCTTGTTTCTCATGGTCTGAGAGTCAATTAGATGCCATTTGGTAACTCCAAGCGGGCTGTCATGTGCCTTTTACTGAGGAGTGGCTTCAGTCTGGCCACTCTACCATAAAGGCCTGATTGGTGGAGTGCTGCAGAGATTGTCCTTCTGGAAGGTTCTCCCATCTCCACGGAGGAACTCTGGAGCTCTGTCAGAGTAACCGTCGGGTTCTTGGTCCCCTCCTTGACCAAGGCCCTTCTCCCCCAATGATGTAGTTTGGCCATGCGGCCACCTCTAGGAAGAGTCTTGCTGGTTCCAAACTTCTTCCATTTAAGAATGATGGAGGCTACTGTGTTCTTGGGGACCATCAATACTGTTGAAATGTTTTGGTACCATTCCCCAGATCTGTGCCTCGACACAATCATGTCTCGGAGCTCCACGGACAATTCCTTTGACCTCATTGCTTGGTTTATGCTCTGACGTGCACTGTCAACTGTGCGACATGATATAGACAGGTGTGTGCCTTTCCAAATCATGTCCAATGAATTAAATTTACCACAGGTGGACACCAATCAAGTTGTAGAAAAATAACAAGGAAGATCAATGGAAACAGGATGCACCTGAGCTCAATTTTGAGTTTAATAGCAAAGGTTCTGAATACTTAAGGTATTTCTGTTTTTTATTTTTAATAAATTTGCAAAGATTTCTAAAAACCTGTTTTTGCTTTGTCCTTATGGGGTATTGTGTGTCGATTGATGTGGTAAAATATTTATGTCATCCATTTTAGAATAAGGCTGTAATGTAACAAAATGTAGAAAAAGTGAAGGGGTCTGAATACTTTCTGAATGCACTGTACATGAAAGAAGCCATTTGATTGTTTACTTAAGCTTAGGAAAGGGAAAGGGGGATACCTAGTCAGTTGTACAACTGAATGCCTTCAACGGAAATGTGTCTTCCGCATTTAACCCAACCCCTTTGAATCAGAGAGGTACGGGGCTGCCTTAATCGACATCCAAGTCTTCGGGGCCTGGGGAACAGTGGGTTAACTGCCTTGCTCAGGGGCAGAATGACAGATGTTTATCTTGTCAGCGTGGAGATTTGATCCAGCAACCTTTCGGTTACTGGCCCAACGCTCTAACCACTAGGTCTGTTCAAAACAAATTATTATCTGACCAGAGCAAGGAAGTGGATTCAAGTGACTCCTTAAAAAATAGGCCTAGCCTCTCCATTTTGTTCAGTTCCTCCATAGCAGCATCCCTCATATGATACCCCATGCCCCCTGCACGGCTGCCTAGCAACCAGGCGAGCAGCGCTGCAACATCAGCTCCCACTGCGCGACTGATGTTTCAGCCCTGCCTGGCAGGAAGATCTAAACTGATGGCCACCCGCAATATGCCGAGCTATGTTGTTGTGTTACCAAGAGGTGAGCGGAGACGCCACTTTTTGTCCTCACGAATCCATTATTGCTGGCTACACAGGCCCCAATCTGCATAATAAAAAGCGAAATAACCAATCCCATAAAATTACAAATAAAGGGCGCATCCATGCAAGACGGTCCCTCCCCGTGACATAATCCAATTCCCTTTATGCGGTTTGACGTTGGAAAATAAGAGCATCTGCCCTGCATGGGCTATGTAAACTCAAATATAACAGAACCACCATGTAATACGTTTAAAGCCAAGAGAAACGCATTTCTAACATCGAAAAGAATAGATAGGCTATACTATTCTGATGAAGAATGTCCATAAATCATAGGCATCCATGTCTGCTGCGGCAGAACAGATTGCTGGTGATGATTAGCAGACCAATAAAAATATAGGCCATAGTAGGCAGCACAGTTGGGAGAAAAAGGTGGATCAGCTAGGCTTTTGAAATTATATTATAGGGAATTAGAAATGTTATTCATTTCAGATTGGAGATGGTTTTATTTTCTACATCACTGGTCATTCTCCCATCAGTGTTATGGCAGGCATGCATCACACATTATAGTATAGGCTTACATTTAATTGCGGAGCAATGTCACCAAATGAAAGGTGTGTATCGGCAAATGGATTGTCACTAATATGTTGATAGGTTAAATTACTCAAAACGAATTTACATCAATGAAAAAAACATTCAGGTATGTTAAGTTATGTTGAGTGCTTACCTCAGTGCATTGTCCGCGCCTTGTCCTTTGTGGGGGCGCGTCACACCCTCTGTCGTAGGAATTAAAACCCAAATAACACTATCTGCAGGAATTAAAATGCAAGGCTAATGTTTACAATGCTTGGTGATTCCGCGATGTCGGCCTCTACCGCGGCCGTTGGTATATATCCCCGTTGTTTTTCATCGTTGAGCGTGCCTGGACCAGCCCATCGCTAAGCCTGCCCACACTCCAACACCCTGACCTCCGTAAGGATCTTCTGCACGATTCGACACCGCCAGCACTCCACAAAATTCTACAGCAATTTATTTGATTTGATATAACTTTTTGTGAGAAAACATCACGTTGGAATTCAATGTAAATATGGTGCAAATATATGGCAGCCTGGAATTGTAATATTGTAAAAACATTAAAGCTGTGAACACGAATTACATCAAACTGGCGCCACCTTGTGCTCGAGGTTGAAAATAAGGACTCAAAGGAAAAACAAACAAAGACCATTAGGGCCGACCATAGGCATGGCATTTAGAGGCAGAAGCTATAGGCCTATGTAGGGGTGGCGGTCAATAATCAAATATGACTATGTTAGTCAAATTACATTTAGAAGTGCATGTGTATTGTTTACTTTGTTAGGTGATAATTTAATTAATTCATGTCATGCAATTCTACACATTTTGCCATGGGGTGTAGAGAAAATGTTGCTGTTTTAAACAAGTTTGTTGCAATTCTACACATTTGGCCATGGGGTGGAGAGAAGATTTAGCAATTTTACAGGTCATTTCGTGCAATTCTACACATTTTGCGATAGGGTGGAAAGAATGTTTTCAGTTTTTAATATGATATCGAAGTCAGACTGACTAACAAAATCAATGGCCGGGCGGTTATTTGACCATGATTACTACAAGTTTAGATAGCTGGCTGCTAGACTAATATACCAATCTACATTTTTTTTGCTGACATGGCCAATTGAGTGACTATCACTGACTGACATAAGAGAAAAACTGCTAATGCATAACCACATTTTGAAATTGCTCCTTGGGTATTCTACTATTCTAACTCTCAACTCTAAGTTGAGACCCCCCTTTTGTTTGTGGGAAATTGATCAAACGCAACATGCAACAGTTTTTGCATGTTGTGGTTCAAATAAGGAAATCAGTCAATTTAAATAAATTAACTTGGCCCTAATCTATGAATTTCACATGACTGGGAGTACAGATATGCATATGTTGGTCACAGATACCTTAAAAAAAGTTAGGGTGTGGATCAGAAAACCAGTCAGTTTCTGGTGTGACCACCATTTGCCTCATGCAGCGTGACACATCTCCTTCGCATAGAGTTGTTCAGACTGTTGATTGTGTCCTGTGGAATGTTGTTCCACTCCTCTTCAATGGCTGTGCGAAGTTATTGGCGGGAAATGGAACACGCTGTCGTACACGTCGATCCAAAGCATCCCAAGCATGCTCAATGGGTGACATGTCTGGTGAGTGTGCAGACCATGGAAGAAAAGGAACATTTTCAGCTTCCAGGAATTGTGTGCAGATGCTTGCGACATGGGGCCGTGCATTATCATGCTGAAACATGCAGTTTTGGAGGCGGATGAATGGCACGACAACGGGCCTCAGGATCCCGCCACGTTATCTCTGTGCATTCAAATTGCCACAAACACAAAATGCAATTGTGTTCGTTGTCCGTAGCTCATGCCTGCCCATATCATAACCCTACCACCACCATGGGGCACTCTGTTCACAAGGTTGACATCAGCAAACCGCTCGCCCACATGACGCCATGCACGTGGTCTGCGGTTGTG
Source organism: Salvelinus fontinalis (assembly GCF_029448725.1). Lineage (NCBI taxonomy): Eukaryota > Metazoa > Chordata > Actinopteri > Salmoniformes > Salmonidae > Salvelinus > Salvelinus fontinalis. Next base: position 29,251,815 of record NC_074668.1, on the reverse strand, counting down.
AGGCTGGTTGGACGTACTGCCAAATTCTGGTAGAGAAATTAACATTCAATTCTCTGGCAACAGCTCTGGTGGACATTCCTGCAGTCAGCATGCCAATTGTGTAACTCTGTGTTGTTGTTTTTGTCGCACTGCTTTGCTTTATCTCGGCCAGGTCGCAGTTGTAAATGAGAACTTGTTCTCAATTGGCCTACCTGGTTAAATAAAGGTGAAATAAAAATAAAAATTGCATGCTCCATCAAAACTTGAGACATCTATGGCATTGTGTTGTGTAACAACATTTTTGTGACCTTAATTGTTCCAAGCACAAGGTGCACCCGTGTGATTATCATGCTGTTTAATCAGCTTCTTGGTATGCCACACCTGTCAGGTGGACGGATTATTTTGGCAAAGGAGCAATGCTCACTAACAGGAATGTAAACAAATGAGTGCACAAAATCTAAGAGAAATAAGCTTTTTGTGCATATGGAACATTTCTGGGATCTTTTATTTCAGCTCATGAAACATCTTGTTCAGTAATGATAATTAGTGTACAGCAAGCAAACTTCATGTCTGAGTCCCAAATGGCAGTGTAATCCCTTTATAGTACACAGGAATAGGGTGCCATTCAAATTGCTAATAGTGCGCAAATTAAACACTTGCCCGCTATTCACCCCTTTCTATGATACATGTGTAAATATTGGACTATAAATTGTGCCTTGTATTATACTAAAATGTTTATTTTATTCAACTGAGCCATTTACTTTATGTTCATATTGTTATCTTTTATTATTTCTTATTGTTGCATTGTCGAGAAGGAACCTGCAAGTAAGCATTTCTATGGACGGTGTATACCATGTGTATCCTGTACATACGACCAACTAAACTTGAAACATTTGGTATGCACACATAACAGCTGTGGTAAACCTACCTGTAAGGTGTTTGTTTACAAACAGGCTTATTCTCTCAGCCATTCCACTCAGTTGGGCTGGAACATCTGTAGCCTTCAAAAACAACTCTGGACCTTGATGCCTGACCCACTGCATTTTTTCATTGGTCCCCTTTAATCAGGGACTGGTTTAGACCTGAGACACCAGGCGTGTGAAATTAATTATAAGGTAAAACAGAAAACCAGCTTCGGACCTCATAGAGTAAGAGTTGAACACCCCTGATCTATAGAGAGAAAACAGGTTGTGTGGTGCTGCCTGCTAGTACAGTTCAGGCCTGAGAGAATATCATAAGCTATAGACTGAGTATATAAAACATTATGAAAACTTCTATTTCAATGAAATAGACTGACAAGGTGAATACAGGTGAAAGCTATAATCCCTTATTAATGTCACTTGTTAAATCCACTTCAATCAGTGAGGATGAAGGGGAGGAGACAGGTTAAAGAATGATTCTTAAGCCTTGAGACATGGATTGTGTATATCTGCCATTCAGAGGGTGAATGGGCAAGACAAAAAATGTAAGTGACTTTGAACAGGGTATAGTAGTAGGTGCCGCGCACTGGGTTGTGTCAAGAACTGCAACGCTGCTGTTTTAAAATAAACACTCAACAGTTTCCTGTGTGCGTCAAGAATGGTCCACCACCACGTAGTGGTCTAAGGCACTGCATCGCAGTGCTAGCTGTGCCACCAGAGACTCTGGGTTCGAGCCCAGGCTCTGTCGCAACCGGCCGCGACCGGGAGGTCCATGGGGCGACGCACAATTGGCCTAGCGTCGTCCGGGTTAGGGAGGGTTTGGCCGGTAGGGATATCCTTGTCTCATCGCGCACCAGCGACTCCTGTGGCGGGCCGGGCGCACTGCACACTGACCAGGTCACTAGGTGTACGGTGTTTCCTCCGACACATTGGTGTGGCTGGCTTCCAGGTTGGATGCGCGCTGTGTTAAGAAGCAGTGCGGCTTGGTTGGGTTGTGTTTCGGAGGACGCATGGCTCTCGACCTTCGTGTCTCCCGAGCCCGTACGGGAGTTGTAGAGATGAGACAAGATAGTAACTACTAATAATTGGATTCCACGAAATTGGGGGGAAAAAGGGGGGGAAAAAAATAAGAAAAAAGAAAGAAAGAATGGTCCACCACCCAAAGGATATCCAGCCATTTTGACACAACTTTGGGAAGCATTGGGATCAACATGGGTTAGCATCCATGTGGAACGCTTTCGACACCTTGTAGAGTCCATGCCCTGACAAATTGTGGCTGTTCTGGGGTGCAACTCAATATTAGGAAGGTGTTCCTAATGTTTAGTATACTCAAGTGTATACAGGGTTGTCTGCTAGCAGTCTAGACCTGAGAGAATATCACATGCTATATACAGGACTGTCTGCTAGCAGTCTAGACCTGAAAGAATATCACATGCTATATACAGGACTGTCTGCTAGTCTAGACCTGAGAGAATATCACATGCTATATACAGGACTGTCTGCTAGCAGTCTAGACCTGAGAGAATATCACATGCTATATACAGGACTGTCTACTAGTCTAGACCTGAGAGAATATCACATGCTATATACAGGACTGTCTGCTAGTCTAGACCTGAGAGAATATCACATGCTATATACAGGACTGTCTGCTAGCAGTCTAGACCTGGGAGAATATCACATGCTATATACAGGACTGTCTGCTAGCAGTCTAGACCTGAGAAAATATCACCGATTATATACAGGACTGTCTACTAGCAGTCTAGACCTGAGAAAATATCACATGCTATATACAGGACTGTCTGCTAGCAGTCTAGACCTGAGAGAATATCACAGGTTATATACAGGTCTGTCTGCTAGCAGTCTAGACCTGAGAGAATATCACAGGCAGTGGTGGAAAAAGTACCCAACTGTCATACTTGAGTAAAAGTAAAGATACCTTAATAGAAAATGACTCAAGTAAAAGTCAAAGTCACCCAGTAAAATGCTACTTGATTAAAAGTCTAAAGGCATTTGGTTTAAAATATACTTAAGTATCAAAAGTAAATGTAATTGCTAAAATGTACTTAAGTATCAAAAGTAAAAGTATAAGTAAATATAATATAAATATAAGTACATTTCTTATATTAAGCAAACTAGAAACCACCAATTTCTTGTTTTTTAAATGTACTGATAGCCAGGGGCACACTCATTCAGACATCATTTACAAACGAGCATGTGTGTTTCGTGAGTCCGCCAGATCAGAAGCAGTAGGGGTGACCAGGGATGTTCGGTTGATAAGTGCGTGAATTGGATTATTGTCCTGTCCTGCTAAGCATTCAAAATGTAACGAGTACTTTTGGGAAAATGTATGGAGTAAAAAGTACAATATTTTCTTAAGGAATGTATTGAAGTAAAAGTTGTCAAAAATATAATTAGTAAAGTAAAGTATAGATACCCTAAAAAACGACATAAGTAGTACTTTAAAGTATTTTTTACTTAAGTACTTTACACCACTGACCACACGGTATATATAGGGCTGTCTGCTAGAACATTCAGACCTGCCAACATTGAAGAATTTGTATGAGTACCAATTTAGCGAGGTGGCACCCACAACAGCACGTGTGATAACCATACTAGTCATATCACAGGCAAATGCACTTTTTGTAGCCTGTTAACAGAATTTATAACGGTTGAAGAAAAATGATTAAATAATTGTATTCGGAAACCTAACCATTAGGCATTAGAGGTTATGTAGCATAGACAAGGAGTAATTAAAGCTGATCAACATAAGTCCAAATAGGTTGGACAGGGGAAGAGAGGAATGTATGTGTGTGAAGAAAGAAAGCAAAGAGACTCCTTAATATGTTTGAACCGACCCGGCTATAACTCTGGGGAGATAACCCAAGGGGGGGCGCCAACTCTGGGTAGTTTATGTGTCGGGTGGCTAGGGTCAGTTTGTTATATCTGGAGTGCTTCTCCTGTCTTATCCGGTGTCCTGTGTGAATTTAAGTATGCTCTCTCTAATTCTCTCTTTCTCTCTTTCTCTCTCTCGGAGGACCTGAGCCCTAGGACCATGCCTCAGGACTACCTGGCATGATGACTCCTTGCTGTCCCCAGTCCACTTGGCCGTGCTGCTGCTCCAGTTTCAACTGTTCTGCCTGCGGCTATGGAACCCTGACCTGTTCACCGGACATGCTACTTGTCCCAGACCTGCTGTTTTCAAATCTCTAGAGACCGCAGGAGCGGTAGAGATACTCTGAATGATCGGCTATGAAAAGCCAACTGACATTTACTCCTGAGGTGCTGACTTGCTGCACCCTCAACAACTACTGTGATTATTATTATGCTGGTCACTTATGAACATTTGAACATCTTGGCCATGTTCTGTTATAATCTCTACCCGGCACAGCCAGAAGAGGACTGGCCACCCCTCATAGCCTGGTTCCTCTCTAGGATTCTTCCTAGGTTTTGGCCTTTCTAGGGAGTTTTTTCTAGCCGCCGTGCTTCTACATCTGCATTGCTTGCTTTTTGGGGTTTTAGGCTGGGTTTCTGTACAGCACTTTGAGATATCAGCTGATGTAAGAAGGGCTATATAAATACATTTGATTTGATTTGATAAGCTGGGACATGGAGAACCCCTCCAGGTTTCCCTTAACTTTGGGGGAATGGAACTGTCAGTTGGGTAGTGATCAACTGTGGTGAGAATGGTAGAAAAGTAGATATGATAGCTCTCCTCCTGTTAGTGTGTATGTACAGTGGGGCAAAAAAGTATTTAGTCAGCCACCAATTGTGCAAGTTCTCCCACTTAAAAAGATGAGAGAGGCCTGTAATTTTCATCATAGGTACACTTCAACTATGACAGACAAAATGAGAAAAGAAAATCCAGAAAATCACATTGTAGGATTTTTTATGAATTTATTTGCAAATTATGGTGGAAAATAAGTACTTGGTCAATAACAAAAGTTTATCTCAATACTTTGGTATATACCCTTTGTTGGCAATGACAGAGGTCAAACGTTTTCTGTAAGTCTTCACAAGGTTTTCACACACTGTTGCTGGTATTTTGGCCCATTCCTCCATGCAGATCTCCTCTAGAGCAGTGATGTTTTGGGGCTGTTGCTGGGCAACACGGACTTTCAACTCCCTCCAAAGATTTTCTATGGGGTTGAGATCTGGAGACTGGCTAGGCCACTCCAGGACCTTGAAATGCTTCTTACGAAGCCACTCCTTCGTTTCCCGGGCGGTGTGTTTGGGATCATTGTCATGCTGAAAGACCCAGCCACGTTTCATCTTCAATGCCCTTGCTGATGGAAGGAGGTTTTCACTCAAAATCTCACGATACATGGCCCCATTCATTCTTTCCTTTGCACGGATCAGTCGCCCTGGTCCCTTTGCAGAAAAACAGTCCCAAAGCATGATGTTTCCACCCCCATGCTTCACAGTAGGTATGATGTTCTTTGGATGCAACTCAGCATTCTTTGTCCTCCAAACACGACGAGTTGAGTTTTTACCAAAAAGTTATATTTTGGTTTCATCTGACATTCTCCCAATCTTCTTCTGGATCATCCAAATGCTCTCTAGCAAACTTCAGACGGGCCTGGACATGTACTGGCTTAAGCAGGGGGACACGTCTGGCACTGCAGGATTTGAGTCCCTGGCGGCGTAGTGTGTTACTGATGGTAGGCTTTGTTACTTTGGTCCCAGCTCTCTGCAGGTCATTCACTAGGTCCCCCCGTGTGGTTCTGGGATTTTTGCTCACCGTTCTTGTGATCATTTTGACCCCACGGGGTGAGATCTTGCGTGGAGCCCCAGATCGAGGGAGATTATCAGTGGTCTTGTATGTCTTCCATTTCCTAATAATTGCTCCCACAGTTGATTTCTTCAAACCAAGCTGCTTACCTATTGCAGATTCAGTCTTCCCAGCCTGGTGCAGGTCTACAATTTTGTTTCTGGTGTCCTTTGACAGCACTTTGGTCTTGGCCATAGTGGAGTTTGGAGTGTGACTGTTTGAGGTTGTGGACAGGTGTCTTTTATACTGATAACAAGTTCAAACAGGTGCCATTAATACAGGTAACGAGTGGAGGACAGAAGAGCCTCTTAAAGAAGAAGTTACAGGTCTGTGAGAGCCAGAAATCTTGCTTGTTTGTAGGTGACCGAATACTTATTTTCCACCATAATTTGCAAATAAATGTATTAAAAATCCTACAATGTGATTTTCTGGATTTTTTTAAAATTTTGTTTGTCATAGTTGAAGCGTACCTATGATGAAAATTACAGGCCTCTCTCATCTTTTTAAGTGGGAGAACTTGCACAATTGGTGGCTGACTAAATACTTTTTGCCCCACTGTATGTGCTTACGTTAAGAGAACGTTATAAGAGGAACATCTTTGGATATGCACAGGAGAGCTCTCGCAAATAAACTTGGATTTGATCAATTGTGAGCTGGGAATTCTGTCTGTTTCATTTAAAACCGGAACTTTACAACCTCTGGGTTGCAGACCGATTAAGATCATTTAAATGTATGAACATTGATTTTCAAAATTCTATAACATAGCCTAATAACGATGTCAGAAGACTGCCTCAGTAAGAATGGTAGGCTATAGAGTTAAGGGTTCTTGTTAATTGGCTGTTCTTCAGTAGCTAACAAGAAATAAGTTTAAATGCACAATCAGGGCTCTCCCTAGGATTTTCTGACAAGGTGGTGCTGATGTAGGCCTAAGGTTGGGTAGGGGCAGAGAGGCGAAGCGAGAGGATTTACTCCACCCAAAATCTGTCTGCGTGAGATAACCCCTTTTGTGTATGGAGGTCTATGAGAGAATCAAATAAAATGAGGCTTGTTTTATCTAATAGAATTTTGGCAATGTTTAGGCTGTTACAAATTTACCGATATAAGTGGATGCACGTGACGTTCTGGAAATTTTGAGAAAAACAACTTAGTTGTGCCTGTTGTTCACATGCGTACAGTGCATTCAGAATGTATTCAGACCACTTGACCATTTCCACATTTTGTTACATTACAGCCTTTCTAAAATGGATGAAATAATTTTTTCCCCTCATCAATCTACACACAATACCACATAATGACAAAGCAAAAACAGGTTTTTAGACATTTTTGCAAAAGTATTACAAAATAAAAAACGGAAGTACCTTATTTACATAATTATTCAAACCATTTCCTATGAGTCTCGAAATTGAGTTCAGGTGCATCCTGTTTCCATTGATCATCCTTGAGATGTTTCTACAACTTGATTGGAGTCCACCTGTGCTAAATCCAATTGACTGGACATGATTTGGAAAGGCACACACCTGTCTATATAAGGTCCCACAATTGACAGTGCACGTCAGAGCAAAAACCAAGCCATGAGGTCGAAGGAATTGTCCGTAGAGCTCCGAGACAGGATTGTGTCAAGGCACAGATCTGGGGAAGGGTACCAAAACATTTAAACAGCATTGAAGGTCCCCATTGAAATAATGGCGCCGGAAGAGATGGCTGCCGTTTTACAATCCCCTAACCAATTGTGCTATTGTGTGTGTTTTTTTTCGCATTATTTGTAACTTATTTTGTACATAATGTTTCTGCCACCGTGCCTTATGACTGAAAAGAGCTTTTAAATATCAGGACAGCATTTACTCACCCCGTAGTGGAGGAATAGTTTTTCTTTAAAGAGTCGGACAGGAAGGATTTACTTCAGATGAGCCGTCATTCGCAGGAGAAAGAGACGGAAATATCGGGACCACACTATTTACCAAGAGAGTTTTCATCTATATTCTTCGTAGCTGTCTATTTACTACCACAAACCGATGCTGGCACTAAGACCGCACTCAATGAACTGTATACGGCCTTTAGCAAACAGGAAAACGTTCTTCCAGAGGAGGCGCTCCTAGTGTCCCGGGGACTTTAATGCAGGGAAACTTAAATCCGTTTTACCTAATTTCTACGAGCATGTTAAATGTGCAACCAGAGGAGAAAAAAAACTCTAGACCACCTTTACTACACACACAGTGTAACGGCTGTCTTCCTCATCTGACGAGGAGAAACGAGAAGGATCGGAGGACCAATACGCAGCGTGGTACGTATCCATATTTATTTGAATACTTTTCAATTTTGAAACAAAACAATAAACTGATGAAAACCAACTAAGCTACAGTCCCGAACTAGTGAACACAGACAAAACAGGAACACACGAACAGGAACAATCACCCACAAAACACACTACAAAACAGGCTACCTAAATATGGTTCCCAATCAGAGACAATGACTAACACCTGCCTCTGATTGAGAACCATATCAGGCCAAACAAGAAACCCCACATAGAAACAGAAAACATAGACTGCCCACCCCAACTCATGCCCTGACCATACTAAAACAAAGAAAAAACAAAAGAACTATGGTCAGAACGTGACACACAGAGAGGCGTACAAAGCTCTTCCTCGCCCCCCATTTGGCAAATCTGACCATAATTCTATCCTCCTGATTCCTGCTTATAAGCAAAAACTAAAGCAGGAAGCACCAGTGACTCGGTCAATAAGAACACACCTCTCTGATTCAGAGGGGTTGGGTTAAATGCGTAAGACACATTTCAGTTGGAGGCATTCAGTTGTACAACTGACTAGGTATCCCCTTTTCCCTTTCCCTAAGAAAGTGGTCAGATGAAGCAGATGCTAAGCTACAGGACTGTTTTGCTTGCACAGACCGGAATATGTTCCAGGATTCTTCTGATGGCATTGAGGAGTTCACCACATCAGTCACTGGCTTCATCAATAATTGCATCGATGACATCGTCCCCACAGTAACCATACATACATACCCCAACCAGAAGCCATGGATTACAGGCTACATCCGCACTGAGCTAAAGGGTAGAGCTGTCGTTTTCAAGGAAGCTTATAAGAAATCGCACCTGCCCTCCGACGAACCATGAAACAGGCAAAGCGTCAATACAGGACTAAAATTGAATCATACTACACCGGCTCTGAAGCTCGTCGTATTTGGCAGGGCTTGCATACTATTACAGACTACAAAGGGAAGCACGAGCTGCCCAATGACACGAGCCTACCAGATGAGCTAAATTACTTCTATGCTCACTTCGAGGCAAGTAACACTGAAACATGCATATGAGAGCATCAGATGTTCCGGATGACTGTGTGATCACACTCTCCGTAGCCGATGTGAGTAAGACCTTTAAACAGGTCAACATTCACAATGCCGCAGGGCCAGACGGATTACCAGGACACGTACTCTGAGCATGCGCTGACCAGCTTGCAAGAATCTGTAATATCAGCATGTTTCAAGCAGACCACCATAGTCCCTGTGCCCAAGAACCCTAAGGTAACCTGCCTAAATGACCACCGTAGCACTCAAATCTGTAGCCATGAAGTGCTTTGAAAGGCTGGTCATGGCTCACATCAACACCATTATCCCAGAAACCCTAGACCCACTCCAATTCGCATACCGCCCCAACAGATCCACAGATGATGCAATCTATATGACACTCGACACTGAATCTATTCCCACTTGGACAAAAGGAACACCAATGTGAGGATGCTATTCATTGATTACAGCTCAACATTCAACACCATAGTGCCCTCAAAGTTCATCACTAAGGTAAGGACCCTGGGACTAAACACCTGCATCTGCAACTGGATCCTGGACTTCCTGACGGGCCGCCCCCAGGTGGTAACAACACATCCACCACGGTGATCCTCAACACAGAGGCCCCTCAGGGGTGCGTGCTCAGTTCCCTCCTGTACTCCCTGTTTACTCATGGCTGCATGGCTAGGCACGACTCCAACACCATCATCAAGTTAGCCAATGACACAACAGTGGTAGGCCTGATCACCGACAATGATAAGACAGCCTATAGGGAGGAGGTCAGAGACCTGACCTGTGTGGTGCCAGGACAACAACCTTTCCCTCAACGTGATCAAGACAAAGAAGATGATTGTGGACTACAGGATAATAGAGGACCGAGTACGCCCCCATTCTCATCGAAGGGGCTGTAGTGGAGCAGGTTGAGAGCTTCAAGTTACTTGGTGTCCACATCACCAAAAAACTATCATGGCTTCTAAACAGCTTCTACTGCCAAGCTACTGAACAGCTAATCAAAGGGCTACCCAGACCCCTATTTTACGCTGCTGCTACACTCTGTTAATTATCACATTAGTTCCAAGAAGGCGTAGCAGTCGGACGTGTATTTGTCTTGTCTTGTCCCGTCTTGTCCCGCGTAAATAGTCCTCGTATTTTTTGTATACATTTCGTATATATTTTAATTTCACTTTCCATCTTGGAACTGAATATACATTCCCGCAACCCGCCTCACCCAATGTGGTACGGATCTGCTATTTTTTATACTTTAGAACCGTAACCCCAATCAGAAGCTAGCCAGATAACTAGCTACTAGCTAGTAGTCAGTTAGCCACTGCTGCGGTCTTCGCCCTTAACTCGGACACCAGCCAGCTTCAGCTCGGGCAAATACCTGCCAGTCTGCAGGCGCGATATCAACCCAGAGAATATAGGACTGCTTTTTCTCTACCACATCACCGGATTCCTGACGCAAGCTCTGGACAATTACACCAGATCATCGTCGCTAGCTAGCTGCAACCAGGTGGCTACTACTGGCTAATACCTCTGTCCCGAAACAAGCACCAGTTAGCCTTGAGCTAGCCTCGAGCTAGGCCCATCTGCCGGCTAGCCGAAGAGGCCTACCAGCGAATTATTGGGCTACAATACCTCTTTTGCCAATTGGACTGGACCCTTTATTGCCGACACGGAGCCCCGCCGATCCATCACGACTGGTCTGCCGACGTAATTGTCCGAGGTGGTTTCAACAGGCTTTTCCATTGCGACGTTTCTGAATACCCATCTGCTAATTATTAGCTGTCTTATCGGCTGCTATCTAAATAAATATACCGGACAATTTTTTTTTTCTTTTTTCCTGGGTCACTATATCTATTTTGCCAATTGGATCGATCCCCTCTACCACACGGAACCCCACTAATCTACCGACAGAAACGAACGAGGTGACAAAAAAATAAAAAAATAAATAAAATAAAAACAGACCTCCATCCTATGTTATCTTGCTACCGATAGCCAGCTACCCGGCCAGCTGTCTGGATCGCCGTGCCCCCAACCAACCTCTACTCACTGGACCCTTATGATCACTCGATTAAGCATGCCTCTCCTTAATGTAAATATGCCTTGTCCATTGCTGTTCTGGTTAGTGTTTATTGGCTTATTTCCCTGTAGAGCCTCTAGCCCTGCTCACTATATATCCAACCTCTCAGTTCCACCACCCACATATGCGATGACATCACCTGGTTTCAATGAGGTTTCTAGAGACTATATCTCTCTCATCATCACCCATTACCTAGGTTTACCTCCACTGTATTCACATCCTACCATACGTTTGTCTGTACATTATTCCTTGATGCTATTTTATCGCCCCCAGAAACTTCCTTTTACTCTCTGTTCTAGACGTTCCAAACGACCAATTCTCATAGCTTTTAGCCGTACCCTTATCCTACTCCTCCTCTGTTCCTCTGGTGATGTAGAGGTGAATCCAGGCCCTGCAGTACCTAGCTCCACTCCTATTCCCCAGGCGCTCTCTTTTGATGACTTCTGTAACCGTAATAGCCTTGGTTTCATGCATGTTAACATTAGAAGCCTCCTCCCTAAGTTTGTTTTGTTCACTGCTTTAGCACACTCTGCCAACCCAGATGTTTTAGCTGTGTCTGAATCCTGGCTTAGGAAGACCACCAAAAATTCTGACATTTTCATCCCTAACTACAAGATTTTCAGACAAGATAGAACGGCCAAAGGGGGCGGTGTTGCAATCTACTGCAAGGATTGCCTGCAGAGTTCTGTTTTACTATCCAGGTCTGTTCCGAAACAATTTGAACTCCTACTTTTAAAAATCCACCTCTCTAAAAACAAGTCTCTCACTGTTGCCGCCTGCTATAGACCACCCTCTGCCCCCAGCTGTGCTCTGGACACCATATGTGAACTGATTGCCCCCCATCTATCTTCAGAGCTTGTGCTGCTAGGCGACCTAAATTGGAACATGCTTAACACCCCAGCCATCCTACAATCTAAGCTTGATGCCCTCAATCTCACACAAATTATCAATGAACCTAGCAGGTATCATCCCAATTCCGTAAACACGGGTACCCTCATAGACATCATCCTAACCAACTTGCCCTCCAAATACACCTCTGCTGTTTTCAACCAAGATCTCAGCGATCACTGCCTCATTGCCTGTATCCGTAATGGGTCAGCGATCAAACGACCTCCACTCATCACTGTCAAACGCTCCCTGAAACACTTCAGCGAGCAGGCCTTTCTAATCGACCTGGCCGAGGTATCCTGGAAGGATATTGATCTCATCCCGTCAGTAGAGGATGCCTGGATATTTTTTTTAAATGCCTTCCTCACCATTTTAAATAAGCATGCCCCATTCAAGAAATTTAGAACCAGGAACAGATATAGCCCTTGGTTCTCTCCTGACCTGACTGCCCTTAACCAACAGAAAAACATCCTATGGCGTTCTGCATTAGCATCGAACAGCCCCCGTGATATGCAACTTTTCAGGGAAGCTAGAAACCAGTATACACAGGCAGTTAGAAAAGCCAAGGCTAGCTTTTTCAAGCAGAAATTTGCTTCCTGCAACACAAACTCAAAAAAGTTCTGGGACACTGTAAAGTCCATGGAGAATAAGAACACCTCCTCCCAGCTTCCAACTGCACTGAAGATAGGAAATACTGTCACCACCGACAAATCCATTATAATTGAGAATTTCAATAAGCATTTTTTCTATGGCTGGCCATGCTTTCCACCTGGCTACCCCTACCCCGATCAACAGCACTGCCCTCCCCTCTGCTACTCGCCCAAGCCTTCCCCATTTCTCTTTCTCCCACATACAGTCAGCTGATGTTCTGAAAGAGCTGCAAAATCTGGACCCTTACAAATCAGCCGGGCTAGATAATCTGGACCCTTTCTTTCTAAAACTATCTGCTGAAATTGTTGCCACCCCTATTACCAGCCTTTTCAACCTCTCTTTCGTGTCGTCTGAGATTCCCAAAGATTGGAAAGCAGCTGCGGTTATCCCCCTCTTCAAAGGGGGAGACACTCTAGACCCAAACTGCTACAGACCTATATCTATCCTACCCTGCCTTTCTAAGGTCTTCGAAAGCCAAGTCAACAAACAGATTACCGACCATCTCGAATCCCACCATACCTTCTCCGCTATGCAATCTGGTTTCAGAGCTGGTCATGGGTGCACCTCAGCCACGCTCAAGGTCATAAACGATATCTTAACCGCTATCGATAGGAAACAGTACTGTGCAGCCATATTCATTGACCTGGCCAAGGCTTTTGACTCTGTCAATCACCACATCCTCATCGGCAGACTCGACAGCCTTGGTTTCTCTAATGATTGCCTCGCCTGGTTCACCAACTACTTCTCTGATCGAGTTCAGTGTGTCAAATCGGAGGGTCTGTTGTCCGGACCTCTGGCAGTCTCTATGGGGGTGCCACAGGGTTCAATTCTTGGACCGACTCTCTTCTCTGTATACATCAATGATGTCGCTCTTGCTGCTGGTGAGTCTCTGATCCATCTCTACGCAGACGACACTATTCTGTATACTTCTGGCCCTTCTCTTGACACTGTGTTAACAACCCTCCAGGCGAGCTTCAATGCCATACAACTCTCCTTCCGTGGCCTCCAATTGCTCTTAAATACAAGTAAAACTAAATGCATGCTCTTCAACCGATCGCTGCCTGCACCTGCCCGCCTGTCCAGCATCACTACTCTGGACGGCTCTGACTTAGAATATGTGGACAACTACAAATACCTAGGTGTCTGGTTAGACTGTAAACTCTCCTTCCAGACTCACATCAAGCATCTCCAATCCAAAGTTAAATCTAGAATCGGCTTCCTATTCCGCAACAAAGCATCCTTCACTCATGCTGCCAAACATACCCTTGTAAAACTGACCATCCTACCAATCCTCGACTTCGGTGATGTCATTTACAAAATAGCCTCCAAAACCCTACTCAATAAATTGGATGCAGTCTATCACAGTGCCATCCGTTTTGTCACCAAAGCCCCATATACTACCCACCACTGCGACCTGTACGCTCTCGTTGGCTGGCCCTCGCTTCACACTCGTCGCCAAACCCACTGGCTCCAGGTCATCTACAAGACCCTGCTAGGTAAAGTCCCCCCTTATCTCAGCTCGCTGGTCACCATAGCAACGCCCACCCGTAGCACGCGCTCCAGCAGGTATATCTCTCTGGTCACCCCCAAAACCAATTCTTCCTTTGGCCGCCTCTCCTTCCAGTTCTCTGCTGCCAATGACTGGAACGAACTACAAAAATCTCTGAAACTGGAAACACTTATCTCCCTCACTAGCTTTAAGCACCAGCTGTCAGAGCAGCTCATAGATTACTGCACCTGTACATAGCCCATCTATAATTTAGCCCAAACAACTACCTCTTTACCTACTGTATTTATTTATTTTGCTCCTTTGCACCCCATTATTTCTATCTCTACTTTGCACCTTCTTCCACTGCAAACCAACCATTCCAGTGTTATTTTTTTTACTTGCTATATTGTATTTACTTCGCCACCATGGCCTTTTTATATATTTTTTATTTATTTATATATATATTTTGTTTGCCTTCACCTCCCTTATCTCACCTCACTTGCTCATATTGTATATAGACTTATTTTCACTGTATTATTGACTGTATGTTTGTTTTACTCCATGTGTAACTATGTGTTGTTGTATGTGTCGAACTGCTTTGCTTTATCTTGGCCAGGTCGCAATTGTAAATGAGAACGTGTTCTCAATTTGCCTACCTGGTTAAATAAAGGTGAAATAAAATAAATAAATAAATAAAATCTATGCATAGTCACTTTAACTTTACCGACATGTACATATTACCTCAATTACCTCAACTAACTGCACATTTCGCTGTATTGGTATCCCCTGTATATAGCCTGCTATTGTTATTTTACTGCTGCTGTTTAATTATTTGTTACTTTTATTTTCAATTTTTTACTTAACTATTTTTTACTTAAAACTTTTTTTCTTAAAACTTCTTAAAGCATTGTTGGTTAAGGGCTTGTAAGTAAGCATTTCACTGTAAGGTCTAATAAACTTGAAGTATTCGGCGCATGTGACAAATTAAATTTTATTTGAGAACACAGTGGCCTCCATCATTCTCAAATGGAAGAAGTTTGGAACAACCAAGACTCTTCCTAGAGCTGGCTGCCCGGCCAAAATGAGGAATCGGGGGGGAAGGGCCTCAGTCGGGGAGGTGACCAAGAACTCAATGGTTATTCTGACAGAGCTCCAGAGCTCCTCTGTGGAGATGGGAGAACCTTCCAGAAGGACAACGACACTAAGCACACAGCCAAGACAATGCAGGAGTGGCTTTGGGACAAGTCTCTGAATGTCCTTGAGTGGCCCAGCCAGAGCCCGGACTTGAACCCAATCAAACAACTGGAGAGACCTAAAAATAGCTGTGTAGTGACGCTCCCCATCCAACCTGACAGAACTTGAGAGGAACTTCAGAGAAGAATGGGAGAAACTCCACAAATACAAGTGCCAAGCTTGTAGCGTTGAGGCTGTAATTGCTGCCAAAGGTGCTTCAACAAAGTACTGAGTAAAGTTTCTGAATACTTATGTAAATGTGCTATTTTTTGTAAAAAATAAATAAAAATTAATTAGCAAAAATGTCTACAAACCCGTTTTTGATTTGTCATTATGGGGTATTGTGTATAGATTGAGGGGGGGGAAACATTTTAATCAATTTTAAAATAATGCTGTAACATAACAGCATTTGGAAAAAGTCAAGGGGTCTGAATACTTTCTAAATGCACTGTATATGAGCTTGTTTCAGATCTCCATCCCTGACCTAATTCATCAAGTTAGGTCTGACTACTAGGCTACTATTCATTCAACATGCTTTGTTGTCATTGGTGAACTGACTATTATCACATAATTAGCAGCCTACTCTTGACATTCAGCTATGTCAAGAGGACAGATGAAGAACTGATTAAGACTGTTAAAGATCAGTAGGCATAACATAACTTTTTGTGAAGGACGGAATTAGCGGAACAGCTCTCTCTGCCATGTCCATTTCCATCCACATAGTAAAGCAAACTCAACTGCCGTAAGACTGCACGTTTCAACAACAAAAAAATACTGCACATTTCCTTGCTCATCAATGCGCTTGCGCCTACTACCTTTGTGGAGACCAAAGCCTGTGAGAGCAAGAAAGTTCTCGCTTAGTTGACTAATATTAAATAGTGGTTGTGCTTGACTAACACATGCAACTTTGAAAAATGTATTTGGCAAACAGTTAATTCTCCTTTGTTCCTTTTTCTAAACACATCAGGGGCATAAAATAACACTCACATGCCCCCACCCATCATTCCATTGTTAGCTTGTGGTGCCTAAAGTTAGCTTAACTTTGTAGTGGCAAGTTATGAAATAGTGAACCACTTATTTCATTTAAATACACCCTCCAACTGGTTGCTCATTGCTGTTTCTCTAAGATGGCAACTCAGCGCAGATGCCCATTAAATCTAAAAGGAAACAGTCGGTGGTGGTATTTCATTTATTTAAAAAGCATGGAATTCCGCAAACAAAGAAAGGCATGCAACTACAGAGGACAAACATATGTACACGGTGGGCGTTTAATAATTGTACTTTTAAATATTGATGTAGGGCGAATCGATATAGTCGGAGCTAGATTACACAAAGCCTGGTCTCGGCTCTACGCCGTTGGTTAAATTCGTCAGAAACTTCCATCACCATGGAGTGGAGTTTAGTCCGCTAGCCGACAGGTAGAGTTTGTGTGTTGATATTGCGCCTACAGCTACGCTCACTCTCATTTGTTCTTTGGTGTTTACCATTCGTCTTCTCTTCACAATAACCTTCCAGTGTGAACATAAAGTCCCTTGTTTCCTCGTCTGAATTTAGCTACGTTAGAGATAATTGGGAGCAAGGACCCACCTTTTTCCTGTCACCCATCGACTCACGTTCGGGGACCCTTATTACTCCAGCACTATCTTCCAAGCTTTTCATGGTGATGTATTTTACGTGTGGTCATATCTGATATGCTACAATGTTACAGTAGACTACTCGAGTAGTATTTTTCTGGGTGACTCACTTTTACTTGAGTCATATTCTATTAAGGTATCTTTACTTTTACTCAAGTATGATAATTGGGTACTTTTTCCATCACTGAAAATAAATGACAATGTGTATCGGTAATTAATTGAATCCCACATACGCAATTTTTCATTTAGCAGACACTCTTATCCAGAGCGATTTAGTGCATTCATCTTAAGAAAGTTCACCAATGTACCTAACCAAATCGTCGCTAGATAGATTTACTTGAGGCTTATGGTCTCAAGTAATGGTCGCACAATGCCATCGGGGGTACGCCAAATATTTTTTTTAACTGTCCAATTATATTTTCCAACATTTGGGTGAGGTTTTTTTCTCGCCTGAGTAGTCTCGTTTCACTGCCAAAAATAAAATTAAACCATCTAGTGGTCAGCGAAATAACAACACAATGTCAAATACAGGTAACCTAATCAAATAATTAACATCCAATCACATTAACCATTACTCTCTCGCGGGAATTCCACTAACGGTCCGTATGTAGCCAAACGTAGCTGCTGCTCATTCCGTTTACTCGGAAATTGATAAATGGTTAAAAACATGTAAGGCCCGCATCCATAGAGACACATACCAGCTCTACTGGTAGAACTGCTACTACCAGCAGTACTACACCTGTCGACAACACAAGTTGATCTGCTTCCACGAGTACATCCAATGCTAGCATTAGTAATTATACATTTGTTGTTAGCCCAGCTAGCATGGACACTGACATTTGGGAATCTGATGCAGCCGAAGAGCTACTGCCCCCTTACCCGGGACAGCACCGAACAACAGACAGGGATGTTGGACCATCGAAGAGGTGCAAATATGATGAAAACTACATTGATTTGGTGTTAACTTATATTAGGAGAGTGCCTTTCCTCAGCCACAGTGTGTTATTGGTGAAAAAGTACTATCTCACAACTCGATGAAACCTTCACTCTTGCGCAGACATTTAGAAACAAAACATGATAATTTGAAAAATAAGGGAATTAAGAATTAAGAGGACTTTCGTGTAGTAAGACTTGTAAAAGCAACAGATACCATGAATAAGAAGGGGCTAGAAGCGTCTTATATGGTGAGTTACCAAGTGGCTAGGACAGGCAAGCCCCATACTATTGTGTAGGACTTAATTCTTCCTGCTGCCACAGATATGGCTGGGACAATGCTGGGGGAAAAGGCCAAAAAAACTATACAGATAATGCCTTCATCAAACAACACTGTTTCACAATGCATCAGTGACATGGCAGGAGATGTTTTGAAACAATTACTGCTTAGCATACAAGCCAGTGAATTCTTGGCGCTACAGCTGGATGAGTCATACCTGGCACAGCTCCAGGTATATGTCCGTTATGTTAATGGGGGTGAATTAAGGAAGACATCCTCTTCTGCAAACCACTGGAAACCAGGACAACATGAGAGGATATCTTTAAAGTACTGGACAGCTTTGTGATACCAAATGCACTTTGGTGGTCAAGATGTATTGGTATCTGTACTGATGGTACAAAAGCCATGACAGGGAGACATAGTGGAGTGGTAACGTGCGTGCAAGCAAGACGCCACTTGGGTACACTGCAGCATCCACCCGAGAGGCTCTTGCTGCCAAGGGAATGCCTGACAGCTTGAAAGACGTTTTGGATACTACAGTGAAAATGGTTAACTTTGTTAAAGCAAGGCCCCTGAACTCTCCTGTATTTTCTTCACTATGCAATGATATGGGCAGCGACCATGTAACGCTTTTACAACATACAGAAGTGCGGTGGTTATCAAGGGGCAAAGTACTGACACTTTTTTGTTAATTGAGAGACGAGCTTAAAGTTTTCTTTACTGACCATAATTTTCACTTGTCTGACAGCTTGCATGATGACGAGTTTCTCACACGACTGTCCTATCTGGGGGATGTTTTTTCTCGCCTGAATGATCTGAATCTAGGATTACAGGGACTCTCCGCAACTATATTCAATGTGCGGGATAAAATTGAGGCTATGATCAAGAAGTTGAAGCTCTTCTCTGTCTGCATTAACAAGGACAACACACAGGTCTTTCCATCATTGTATGATTTTGTGTGCGCAAATGAACTCAAGCTTACGGACAATGTCAAATGTGATATAGCGAAGCACCTGAGTGAGTTGGGTGCACAATTACGCAGGTACTTTCCCGAAACGGATGACACAAACAACTGGATTCATTATCCCTTTCATGCCCTGCCTCCAGTCCACTTACCGATATCTGAACAAGACAGCCTCATTGAAATTGCAACATTGAAATCGCAATTGAATTTAATCAGAAGCCACTGTCAGATTTCTGGATTGGGCTGTGCTCAGAGTATCCTGCCTTGGTAAATCACACTGTTAAGACACTGATGCCCTTTGCAACCACGTACCTATGTGAGAGTGGATTCTCAGCCCTCACTAGAATGAAAACTAAATACAGGCACAGACTGTGGGAAATAATTTAAGACTAAGACTCTCTCCAATACAACCCAACATTTCAGAGTTATGTGCATCCTTTCAAGCATACCGTTCTCATTAACCTGTGGTGAGTTATTCACAATTTTCAATGAACAAATAAGGATTTATGTGTAAGATGGTGAAATAAAGAGCAGAATTATTGATAATTATTATATTATTGTTTGTGCCCTGGTCCTATAAGAGCTCTTTGTCGCTTCCCACGAGTCGGGTTGTGACAAAAACTCACTCATTCTTATGTTTAATAAATGTATCATATAGTGTGTGTGTGGCAGGCTTACAATGATGGGAAAAAAACAGCATTTGAGAGTGCGCTGACCCTGGTGCTAGAAGGGGTACGCAGCTGGAGGTTGAATGTACGGGACTATAAAAAGTTTGGGAACCACTGAGCTAGAGCAATTGAGCTTGGCTGAAAACTGTACTAATAATGTTAGCCACTAGAGGTCATGAGTGCTGTAATATATTTTTGGGAAAATAGAAGCTACAGTTATCACATCAGAAACAGAGTGCATACTTCAAATATGACCTGGACTAGAGTATACAGAATGTCATGTTTTTTCTCTGGCTGCATTTATATATCCTTTATCTACATCTTCACTCAGGTCCACAAAAAAACAAGTTTGTGTTAAAACAGAGCATGAAATATGTGTGTTTCGCAATGAAGCACATAAATTACATTTCATTTGTTTCTTGGACATTTAGGCTCTATCATCAGTCGTAGTCTCTCTCGTAGGCTAAAATACAACTGGGAGATACGTGAGTGGATCGCTGAACATTAAATTAATGACATAACCCATTTTGGGGGGCTTTGCCAGGAGGAGCCGGTCTGAACCTGATGTGAGTTTTTCACCGTAAAAGTCACATCATGACTGAGGAATAGGAGACAGTTTATGTATAACACTATAAATATATGGTATAAAAATGTTATTCAGCATTATCTCTACACGATAGCTTAGTATCCTAAACATTTCACACTCTGGCCAACTGTACTTGGCATTAAACTTTGAGTTATAAATAGCTAATCCTTTAATACCTGCATCGTGGATTACCTAGTTTATCTTGCCGCTCCTTTTATTCTGTCCTGTCCAAGCAGAAGACAAGGAATACAACCAGAATACAGAGGAGAGGGTTAGGCTATATCCAAAAGCTGAACCTGGGCCGGTATTAATATAGCTTCTCAGAGTAAGAGTGCTGATCTTAAATCAGTTTTGCCTTTTAGGTCATAATGAATAAGATTGCTTTGACAGAGGGGACCTCATCCTAGATCAGCACTCCTACTCTGAGACCCTTTATAAATACGGGCCCTAAAACTCCCAGTCACCCCTCAGTCTGATCAGAGCTAGATCAGATATTTCCCTCTGCCACATGAGCATGTGTTTAGAATATGATCATATCGTACAGCATTAGTCGAATGCATGACCTAAGGCAGCATGACAATACGATGTCTATTTGCATTCATGTTTACGTGTACATCTGTGTGCTCAAAACATGCCAAACTGGTTGCTGGTATTTCTGAGTTGCATGAGCAATGCTTTATTAGTAGAAGGAAAAGAGCAATAGAGTCAATTGATATACAAACCTTGAAATATTTAGAAACATCATACTATTTACTGATCTTTTCTACACTCATATAAAATGCACATTTTATTGAAAGAGTGTTTGTTTGAATTGTGTCCAATATGAACAGTGTGAGGGCTGTAATCAGTACTGATGGCCTTTTGCAATGGCATTGTTTATGGTAATTTAATCGTGATTTAATGTGGTACTGTGTGTGTTTGGAAGGAACACAGTATTGACAAGGACTGCTTCTGACATGGCACTATTCCCTAGTGCACTCCCATAGGGTTTCGACAAGGAGTCATAGGAGGGAAAGTTTCAGATGAATAGAGAGGAATACAATGGATGGATGGAGAGATACAATGAGGATGAGAATTGGCAGAATGACCAGTACATGGCCTGACCACTGCGTAGGTACTGACAAAGAGATAGGCATACTTCAGCCAGTAGGTTTGCGTTGCTCTGGTGTGACAATAGTGGCTGTTGGTGTGGCATTTCTTCTGGACAATAGCTGCTATGCAGCAGCAGTTTGGAGTTAGATCCCAATGTTCTGACCTTGTGATCTGTTTTATTGTATCCAACTCAGAGATTCTATGAGCAGCACTGTCTGAGTCACACCATTATCTGAAGGTTATATCTAAGGTCCATGCTGAAATACCAAGATCACAAAAAACTTTCTGAATTGAAATATAACTGACCCCAACTCTCATCCTCTGAGACAGTAGCCTACTATTGTTCTAATAGAGAAGAATACTCAGATCCCTGTAATGCCTAGTCATTCAGCTTCATGGGAAGTGCAGATGTGAACCAAAGTACTGCGATCTTGTCAGTATGATTTCAGTTGTTACTTGTTGCAGAAAATGACTGACCTTGATTTGGTGCATATAATACATCAAACACACACACCTGAATGGGCTACAGGATAGGCTACACAATTGAATGTGGCACCTGAATAGGCTACAGCATGTGCTAAATTGGATGTATTGCTACATTGTTGTTGAAATAATTCTCTCCTCCCTGTCAATTTCCTGCCTTAAATTGTATTCTTCCCCCATACAGTCTTTTTCTTCCTATGATGAGATTTTTTCTTCTTCTGGCAGTTCATGAATGTAAGAAATGTGAATTGTCATTCTAAGTCCTGTAATCAGAAACATCATGTCAAGATGGAACTGCACTCTGAAATCAGTTTAATCCGTATTACAAACCAAACTCACTCCTGTTTTATATATATTCGATTATAGTTGGATCTCTATGAATAAGATATATTAATTTTATATAAAAAAAATTAAAAGTTGCTCTGAGAGATCAAATAATAATATTTAAGGACATCTTGTGTTCAATTATAATATTCATCATTATGATAACTTGCTTATCGTTAGACAAGAAGAGAAGCCACACCTTCCTCGTGGCCAATCGCCAGCAATGACGCGAAGAATATTAAGAATTACTTGTTCGAAGTAGGTGGAAGTTATCGATGTGACTTCTGTAGCCTTCATCTCTAAAGTTGTCATTACGAAGGCCAGAGAAGATTTTGTTCGACGTTATGATTAGTTGCCGACAACTTTAACGAACAAGCCCTATAGGAAATAATTACATTGACATAGCTAACTAACTAAGAGGTAGAGAAGGACATTTACAACGACGATGATAGCCTCTCATCTTCTGGTTTACTACTTCACGGAGCTCCACCATGACAAAGTTCAACAAGTAAGTGCCTAGAAAACATAGCTACATGTCTTTGCTCTCTTTATGTTATAAAGGGACATATTTTACAAGTGATATTGGCCGTTGACCGGTTAGCTAGCACTCGAAAGAAGAGGCTAGGTTACTTGAAGTACGCCACACGTGTCGTGTGATGACTCGGATCATATTGGCATTGCGTCAGTGGAGCGTCTAGCTAGTTTCCATTGTGTCGAATTTCCTCTAAGGATTGGTAGTTAATAGGTTTTCTTTTCCGTCAAATGCCCCACAATGTCTATCCAAACGAACTAAATTCAAGTTGAAGACACTGACGAGATATGCCCAAGTATTATTCACTTTTACTGACTTGTTTAATATGCAATAATTGCGCATCTTCTTGTTTCCGCATTTCAATGCAATGCCAGAGCGAGAGCCGTCGGCCCCGTCTATGGATGGGCAGGGATTCCAAGAAATGGCAGCACTGACCTAGCAATGTTTTGAGAAATAGACGGTTGGCATTTCAGTTTAGCTTGGCTGAACCTGAAACGTAAGACTGTCTTCATTACTGACCTAAACAGGACTATCCACATAATTAGACAGGATGCATGCACACTTATCTTTACATCAGTAGTAGGATAAATGGTTGTGAAAATGAGCCTATCATGAAGTGCTTCTACGTAAGTCCAGCGTGGTCTCATAGACTAGACGTAACATGGTAAACGTAAATCCATTAGTATATGTTACATTTGGTATGGTTAACTTCTTGAGAATACAGGGGGTGCTATTTCGCATTAGCATAATTGCCTCTACAGACTAAACTGCCTCTTATTCAATTATTGCTGTTACTATATGCATATAACCATATAGCATTGGATAGAAAACAAGCTATGGTTTCTAAAACCGTTCCAATTGAGTCTCTGAGTCAAACACAGGTCATTTCACAGCACTTTCCCTGAGCCTGAAAAAGATTGCAAGATGTGTATGCTCGCTTCAAAGCTCTGCCTATATATGGTCACGCCACCTATGACCCGAATGACACTTCCTTCTTCTTCCTCTGGGTGTCTGGAAGACGTCAGAGGAGAATTTTTTTGTTAATCTTGTACTGACGTGAAATAAGACTTATTTCTTTAGCGTGACCGACAACTTCCGGTTTCTGAGATGCGCGTTTTCAGAGGTGGCATTGTCTTTTGTTATGCTGACGTTACGGATGAAAACTATCTCCGTGTCGAAGTTTGTTTGCTACATGTGACCATATCACCGTAATGTATGTTTTTTCAATATAGTTTAATCAGATTATTAGAATTTTTTCGGGAGTTTTGCCGTGTTCCGTTCTTTGAGTTTTTTAACTTTGGGAATTGACCGTGCCAGTCGACCAGTACCCAGGCTAAATGAAGAGGGGAGGTTGCCATTGTGAATGGATTGAACGACTCATCAGGACTAAGGACACCTTGATCAACATTCTGATGAAAGACCAGCAATAGTAAGACCCAATTTACGATGTTATTTCATATATCTGTCGTGCATGTGAACTGGTCGGGCGCGTCCAGCCGGTTCTGGCTGGCCTGGTTATGCTAATTAGCGATACATTTTGTTTTCGCTATAAAACATTTAAAAAATCTGAAATATTGTTTGGATTCACCAGATGTTGGGCTTTCAATGTCTGTACGCTGTGTATTTTTTCTGAAATGTTTTAAGACAAGTAATTAGTTATATAACGTTGGTCTCTGTAATTGTTCTAGCTGCATCAGCACTATATCAGATTGCAGCTGCAATGTAGAACTGTGATTTATACCTGAAAAATGCACATTTAAAAAAAAAAACTATGCTATACCATAAATATGTTATCAGACTGTCATCTTAAGAATTTTTTTGTTGGTTAGTGGCTATCAATATCTTAGTTTAGCCGAATTGGTGATAGCACCTGATGGAGTAAGAAACTGTTGGAGTAAGAAAATGGTGTCATTTTGCTAACGTGTTTAGCTAATAGATTTACATATTGTGTCTTCCCTGTAAAACATTTAAAAAATCTGAAATGGTGGTTTTATTCACAAGATCTGTGTCTTTCATTGGGTGTCTTGGACTTGTGATTTAATGATATTTAGATGCTACTATTTAATTGTGACGCTATGCTAGCGATGCTAATCAGTGTGGGGGGTGTGGGGGGTGCTCCCGGATCCGGGTTAGGTACTCTGTAGAGGTTAAATAAGACAGATGGTTACTTATTAAGTAGGTTGGTTGGTCGGTCGGGGTGCGAGTAAGAAGCTCATAACGACAACTTTTGCATTTGAGCTAATTAACAACTTTTCAACTACCTACTTTTTAGATACTTTGCAACTACTTAGCATGTTAGCTAACCCTAACCGTAACCCTTTTAGTGAACCCTTCTTCTAGCCCTAACCTTAACCCCTTTAGCTAGTCCTAACCCTTTAACCTAACAACTCAACTTAACCATAAACCCTAGCAAGCTAACGTTAGTCAGTTAGCTAGAATTCCAAACATATATGGTCTCCAAATTCATAACATTTTGTAAGTTTTGTTAATTTGTAACATATGAATTGTAATTAATAACATATCATACAAAATGGGTGATGGCCATCCACAAATTAATACATACCATATGAAACGTAACATATACTAATTGCTGGATCAAATCCCCGAACTGACAAGCTAAAAATCTGTTGATTTGTCCCTGAGCACGGCAGTTAACCCACTGTTCCCCCTTCGCCGACGACGTGGATGTCTATTAAGGCAGCCCCCCGCACTTCTCTAATTCAGAGGGGTTGGGTTAAATGCGGGAGACACATTTCAGATGAAGGCATTCAGTTGTACAACTGACTAGGTATCCCCCTTTGCCTAAAAGTAATGTTTTGAATTTACGTACAGAATATTACAAAATGCTTTGAGACCAGGTTGGTAACTTATCTTCTGTTCACCCTTCTCCATCTCACTCACCTTAGGTTTAGGTTCACTACCCCAAACACACACACTCTCCCTCTCAGCTGTGCTGCATATGTGGCAAGGGCAGCATCTATGAGAGCTTTGTGTTGCTTGTAGCAGGACAGGGCTATTTTGTGTGAAATCTAATATTATGGGTTGCATACACGTATTTAGCAGATGTTGTTGTGGGTGTAGCAAAATGCTTATGTTCCTAGCTCCAACAGTGCAGTAATATCTAACAATACATTTTAAAAGTAAAGAGGGGAATTCAAAAATATAGGAATATTAGGATGAGCAATGTTGTAGTCCGGGGAATAAATAGAGTTGAAGTCAGAAGTTTACATACACCGTAGCCAAATACATTTAAACTCAGTTTTTCACAATTCCTGATGTTTAATCCTAGTAAAAATAACCTGTTTTAGGTCAGTTAGATCACCACTTTTATTTTAAGAATGTCAAATGTCAGAATAATAGAGTGATTTATTTCTTTCATCACATTCCCAGTGGGTCAGAAGTTTACATACACTCAAATAGTATTTGGTAGCACTGCCTTTTTAAATTGTTTAACTTGGGTCAAACGTTTCAGGTAACCTTCCCACAATAAGTTGGGTACATTTTGTCCCATTCCTCCTGACAGAGCTTGTGTAACTGAGTCAGGTTTGTAGGCCCCCTTGCTCGCACACACTTCAGTTCTGCCCACAAATGTTCTATGGGATTGAGGTCAGGGCTTTGTGTTGGCTACTCCAATACCTTGACTTTGTTGTCCTTCAGCCATTTTGACACAACTTTGGAAGTATGCTTGGGGGTCAGTGTCCATTTGGAAGACCCATTTGCGACCAAGCTTTAACTTCCTGACTGATGTCTTGAGATGATGCTTCAATATATCCACATATTTTTCTTCATGAGCCATCTATTTTGTGAAGTGCACCAGTCCCTCCTGCAGCAAAGCAGGGTGAACAGGCAGTGGCTTGGGTGGTTGTTGTCCTTGATGATCTTTTTGGCCTTCCTGTGACATCGGGTGGTGTAGGTGAGCCTTACGATTGTGGGCGGCGCAGTTGCCGTACCAGGCGGTGATACAGCCCGACAGGATGCTCTCGATTGTGCATCTGTAAAAGTTTGAGTGTTTTTGGCGACAAGCCAAATTTCTTCAGCCTCATGAGGTTTAAGAGACGCTGTTGCGCCTTCTTCACCACGCTGTCTGTGTGGGTGGACCATTTCAGTATTCTGTGATGTGTACGCCGAGGAACTTAAAACTTTCCACCTTCTCCACTACTGTCCCGTCGATGTGGATAGGGGTGCTCCCTCTGCTGTTTCCTGAAGTCCACGATCATCTCCTTTTTGTTTTGTTGACATTGAGTGTGGGGTTATTTTCCTGACACACTCCGAGGGCCCTCACCTCCCTGTAGGCCGTCTCGTCATTGTTGGTAATCAAGTCTACCACTGTAATGTCGTCTGCAAACTTGATGATTGAGTTGGAGGTGTGCATGGCCACGCAGTCATGGGTGAACAAGGAGTACAGGAGAGGGCTGAGAACACACCCTTGTGGGGCCCCAGTGTTGAGGATCAGCGGGGTGGAGAAGTTGTTTCCTACCCTCACCACCTGAGTTTCCTACCCTCAAAGTCCAGGACCCAGTTGCACAGGGCGGGGTCGAGACCCAGGGTCCGGAGCTTAATGACGAGTTTGGAGGGTACTATGGTGTTAAATGCTGAGCTGTAATCGATTAACAGCATTCTTACATAGGTATTCCTCTTTTACAGATGGGTTAGGGCGGTGTGCAGTGTGGTTGCAATTCTGTCATCTGTGGACCTATTGGGGCGGTAAGCAAATTGGAGTGGGGTCTAGGGTGTCGGGTAGGGTGCAGGTGACATGATCCTTGACTAGTCTCTCAAAGCACGTCATGTTGACGGAAGTGAGTGCTACGGGGCGGTAGTCGTTTAGCTCAGTTATCTTAGCTTCTTGGGAACAGGAACAATGGTGGCCCTCTTGAAGTACATGGGAATAGCAGACTGGGATAGGGATTGATTGAATATGTTCGTAAAGGCACCTTTTACGGACATATTCACAAGATCCTTTGCTGTTATTCTGGGATTGATTTGCACTTTTTTCACCAAAGTACATTAATCTCTAAGAGACAGAATGCGTCTCCTTCCTGAGCGGTATGACGGCTGCGTGGTCCCATGGTGTTTATACTTGCGTACTATTGTTTGTACAGATGAACGTGGTACCTTCAGGCGTTTGGAAATTGCTCCCAAGGATAAACCAGACTTGTGGAGGTCTACAATTAATTTGCTTAGGTCTTAGCTGATTTCTTTACATTTTCCCATGATGTCAAGCAAAGAGGCACTGACTTTGAAGGTAGGCCTTCAAATACATCCACAGGTACACCTCCAATTGACTCAAATGATGGCAATTAGCCTATCAGAAGCTTCTAAAGCCATGACATCATTTTCTCGAATTTTCCAAGCTTTTTAAAGGCACAGTGAATTATAAGTGAAATAATCTGTCTGTAAACAATTGTTGGAAAAATGACTTGTCATGCACAAAGTAGATGTCTTAACCGACTTGCCAAAACTATAGTTTGTTAACAAGAAATTTGTGGAGTGGTTGATAAACGAGTTTTATTGACTCCAACCTAAGTGCATGTTAACTTTTTTGACTTCAACTATGTGTGTGTATGTGATGTATAGACATGCACAGAATGTGGATAGAATATATACACTGCTCAAAAAAATAAAGGGAACACTTAAACAACACAATGTAACTCCAAGTCAATCACACTTCTGTGAAATCAAACTGTCCACTTAGGAAGCAACACTGATTGACAATAAATTTCACATGCTGTTGTGCAAATGGAATAGACAAAAGGTGGAAATTATAGGCAATTAGCAAGACACCCCCCAAAACAGGAGTGATTCTGCAGGTGGTGACCACTTCTCAGTTCCTATGCTTCCTGGCTGATGTTTTGGTCACTTGAATGCTGGCGGTGTTCTCACTCTAGTGGTAGCATGAGACGGAGTCTACAACCCACACAAGTGGCTCAGGTAGTGCAGTTCATCCAGGATGGCACATCAATGCGAGCTGTGGCAAAAAGGTTTGCTGTGTCTGTCAGCGTAGTGTCCAGAGCATGCAGGCGCTACCAGGAGACAGGCCAGTACATCAGGAGACGTGGAGGAGGCCGTAGGAGGGCAACAACCCAGCAGCAGGACCGGTACCTCCGCCTTAGTGCAAGGAGGTGCACTGCCAGAGCCCTGCAAAATGACCTCCAGCAGGCCACAAATGTGCAGTGTTCAGACAGGAGTAATTGTATAATTTGGGCAAAATTATGTGCAGTGTCCACAGTACCAGTCAAAAGTTTGGACACCTACTCATTCAAGGGTTTTACTATTTTATACATTGTAGAATAATAGTAAAGACATCAAAACTATGAAATAGCACATGGAATCATGTAGTAACCAAAAAAGTGTTAAACAAATCAAAATATATTTTAGATTCTTCGAAGTAGCCACCCTTTGCCTTGAAAGCTTTGCACACTCTTGCATTCTCTCAACCAGCTTCACCTGGAATGCTTTTCCAACAGTCTTGAAGGAGTTCCCACATATGCTGAGCGCTTATTGGCTGCTTTTCCTTCACTCTGCGGTCCAACTCATCCCAAACCATCTCAATTGGGTTGAGGTTGGGTGATTGTGGAGGCCAGGTCATCTGATGCAGCACTCATTACTCTCCTTCTTGGTCAAATAGCCTTTACACAGCCTGGAGGTGTGTTGTGTCATTGTCCTGTTGATAAACAAATGAGCGCAAAATTCAGTAAGCGCAAACCAGATGGGATGGCGTATCACTGCAGAATGCTGTTGTAGCCATGCTGGTTAACTTCTTATGGCTGCAATCCCGTTAACAGGATGATATGACAACAGCCAGTGAAAGTGCAGGGCGCCAAATTCAAACAGAAATCTCATAATTAAAATTCCTCAAACATACATGTATATTATACCAATTTAAAGGTAATCTTGTTGTTAATCCCACCAAAGTGTCCGATTTCAAATAGGCTTAACAGCGAAAGCACCACAAACGATTGTTAGGTCACCACAAAATCACAGAAAACACAGCTATTTTTCCAGCCAAAGACAGGAGTCACAAAAAGCAGAAAGATAAAATGAATCACTAACCTTTGATCTTCATCAGATGACACTCATAGGACTTCATGTTACACAATACATGCATGTTTTGTTCGATTAAGTTAATATTTATATCCAAAAACCTCAGTTTACATTGGCGCCATGTTCAGAAATGCCTCCAAAATATCCAGAGAAATTGCAGAGAGCCACGTCAAATAACATAAATACTCGTCATAAACTTTGATGAAAGATACATGTTTTACATGGAATTAAGATACACTTGTTCTTAATGCAAGCGCTGTGTCAGATTTAAAAAAGCTTTACGGCAAAACACAATATTCAATAATCTGAAAACGGCGTTAAGCCACAAAAGCAAGCCATAGAGTTACCCGCCAAATTGTGCAGTCAACAAAACTCATAAAAAGCATTATAAATCTTCACTTACCTTTGCTGGTCTTTGTCGGAATGCACTCCCAGGACTCCCACTTCCACAATACATTTTTGTTTTGTTCGGTAATGTCCATCCTTTATATCCAAATAGCTATTTTCGTTTGGTAAAGCGCGTTTGGTAAACAAATCCAAACGCTCGTGCAGGTCCAGCCTAACGTCGGGCAAAAACTTCAAAAAGTTATATTACAGGTCGAAGAAACTTGTCAAACTAAGTATAGAATCAATCTTTAGGATGTTATCATGAATATTCAATAACGTTCCAACCGGAGAATTCCTTTGTGTCTAAGTATAGAATCAATCTTTAGGATGTTATCATGAATATTCAATAACGTTCCAACCGGAGAATTCCTTTGTGTCTATAGAAGTAATGGAACGCAAGTCCCTATCACGTGAAATGCGTGTGACCTGGCTGTCTGCCAGACCACTGACTGAAACAGCTCCCATCCGGCTCCACATCACAGTAGAAGCTTCATTCAAGGGTCTACAGACTGTTGACATCTAGTGGAAGCCGTAGGACGTGCAAACAGATCCATATCCTACTGTGTATTCAATAGGCGATGAGTTGAAAATCGACCAACCTCAGATTTCTCACTTCCTGGTTGGATTTTTCTCAGGTTTTTGCCTGCCATATGAGTTCTGTTATACTCAGACATCATTCAAACAGTATTAGAAACTTCTGAGTGTTTTCTATCCAATATGAATAATAATATGCATATATTAGCGACTGAGGAGCAGGCAGTTTACTATGGGCACCTCTGTGAACCTTTCATCCAAGCTACTAAATACTGCCCATGCAGCCATAAGAAGTTCCCTACATGATCAGAAATAGTGTAGACATTGTTAATGTTGTAAATGACTATTGGAAATGGCTGATTTTCAATGGAATATCTACGTAGGCGCCTCAAGTCCTCAACTGGCAGCTTCATTAAATAGTACCCACAAAACACCAGTCTCAACCTCAACAGTGAAGAGGCAACTGGGATGCAGGCCTTCTAGGCAGAGTTGCAAAGAAAAAGCAATATCTCAGATTGGCCAATAAAAAGAAAAGATTGAGATGTGCAAAAGAACACACACTGGACAGAGGAACTCTGCCTAGAAGGCTAGCATTCCGGAGTCGCCTCTTCACGGTTGACATTGAGACTGGTGTTTTGCGGGTACTATTTAATGAAGTTGCCAGTTGATGACTTGTGAGGCGCCTGTTTCTCAAACTAGACACTAATGTACTTGTCCTCTTGCTCACTTGTGCACCGGGGCCTCCCACTCCTCTTTCTGTTCTGTTTAGAGCCTGTTTGTGCTGTTCTGCGAATGGAGTAGTACACAGCGTTGCACGACATCTTCAGTTTCTCTCCAATTTCTCACATGGAATAGCCTTCATTTCTCAGAACAAGAATAGACTCAAGTTTCAGAAGAATGTTCTTTGTTTCTGGCCATTTGAACCTGCAATCGAACCCACAAATGCTCCAGATACTCAACTAGTCTAAAGAAGGCCAGTTTTATTGCTTCTTTAATCAGAACAACAGTTTTCAGCTGTGCTAACATAATTGCAAAATAGTTTTCTAATGATCAATTAGCCTTTTTAAAATAATGAACACAGGAGTGATGGTTGCTGATAATGGGCCTCTGTACGCCTATGTAGATATTCCATTAAAAATCTGCCGTTTCCAGCTACAGTAGTCATTTAAAACATTAACAATGTCTACACTGAATTTCTGATCAATTTGATATTTTAATGGACAAAACATTTTGCTTTTCTTTCAAAAACAAGGACATTTCTAAGTGACCCTAATCTTTTGAACTGTAGTGTATATTAATGTGGACACCATTTCAAATTAGTGGATTCAGCTATTTCAGCCACACCTGTTGCTGACAGGTGTATAAAATCAAGCACACAGCCACGCAATCTCCATATACAAACATTGACAGTAGAATGGCCTTACTGAAGAGCTCAGTGACTTTCAATCAAGTAAGTTTGTCAAATTTCTACCTTGCTAGAGCTGCCCCGGTTAATGGTAAGTGCTGTTATTGTGAAAACTAAATGTCTACGAGCAACAACGGCTCAGCCGAGAAGTGGTAGGCCACAGAGCGCACAGAACGGGACCGAAGAGTGCTCTTGCAAATCTGTCTTTGCAACATTTATTACTGAGTTCCAAACTGCCTCTGGAAGCAATGTCAGCACAATAACTGTTCGTTGGGAGCTTCACGAAATGGCTTTTCATGGCCGAGCAGTCGCACACAAGCCTAAGATCACCATGCGCAATGCCAAGCGTCGGCTCGAGTGGCGTAAAGCTTGCCGCCATTGGCCTCTGGAGCAGTGGAAACGTGTTCTTTGGAGTGATGAATCACTCTTCAGTTGAACGGACGAATCTCGGTTTGGCGGATGCCAGGAGAACGCAACCTGCCCGACTGCGTAGTGCCAACTGTAAAGTTTGGTGTAGGAGGAATAATGGTCTGGGGCTATTTTTCATGGTTCTGGCTAGGCCCCTTAGTCCCAGTGAAGGGAAATCTTAACGCTACAGTATACAATAACATTATAACAAAAATGTGCTTTCCTGTTTCAGCATGACAATGCCCCTGTGCACAAAGCGACGTCCATACAGAAACGGTTTGTCGAGATCTGTGTGGAAGAACTTGGCTGGCCTGCACAGAGCCCTGACCTCAACCCCATCGAACACCTTTGGGATGAATTGGAACGCCTAACATCAGTGCCCAACCTCACTAATGTGCTTGTATTTGAATGGAAGCAAGACCCCGCAGTAATGTTCCAATATCTAGTGGAAAGCCTTCCCAGAAGAGTAGAGGCTGTTATAGCAGAAAGGGGGGGACCAACTTAATAGTAATGCTATTAATGCTACTAGTAATAAGTTTAATGCTAGCTAGCAACTTACCTTGGCGCTTACTGCATTCGTGTAACAGGCAGTCTCCTTGTGGAGTGCAACGAGAGAGAGGCAGGTCGTTATTGCGTTGGACTAGTTAACTGTAAGGTTGCAAGATTGGATCCCCCGAGCTGACAAGGTGAAAATCTGTCATTTTACCCCTGAACGAGGCAGTTAGCCCACCGTTCATAGGCCGTCATTGAAAATAAGAATGTGTTCTTAACGGACTTGCCTAGTTAAATAAAGATTAAATAAAGGTGTAAAAAAAAAAAAAAAAAAAAAAAAAAAAAATGCTAAATCGGTGTCCTAAAATTCCGATTGTTATGAAAACTTGAAATCGGCCCTAATTTAATCGTCCATTCCGATTAATCGGTCAACCTCTAGTGTCCACGTACTTTTGGTCTTGTATGTATGTGTTATCTCTAATATTGTGTTATCTCCTAATATTCTACAATTGGTCATTTATTATCATTTTTATTTATCTGTTTGACAGTGTCAGAGTAGATTTCCGTCATTTGTGTAGTATTAAAAAATATACTGAGAATGTCTAATGTCATGTAGACCTTAATGACGTAAAATTTAAGGCCTTCCATTAACTCACAACATCTTCTTGTGGCTATGGTAGTGTCATAATGTCTCGACCATTCTTCCCTCGCTACTCCCCATTTTCCCTCTACCCCTCCCTTTCTGGTGAGGTTCTGCTTTCTAAGTCCATCTCCAGTTTCAGATTGAATGTTGTACGGTCAGTCTGTTCCAGGTTGCTGCTGGAACGTTGTGTTCTGTCTGTATCAGATATTTATTCCTCAGTCTTTTTGCTAGCCAGGACCTTCAGGCCAAGGTGACTTAAGGGGATGTGTCCCAAATGCCACCCTATTCCCTATGTCGTGCACTACTTTTGACTAGAGCCTTCTGGTCAAAAGTTGTGTGTGTAACTGCATGCATACAGTGCCATTCGGGATTCAGCCACTGTACCAGGGTCTTACTTTGTGGCGCTGGGCCACGTGATTGTGCAAGGCAGCAGTCTACCACGTTTAGCCTATACATGCTGATATCATTGATATGTTGCAGTTTGACGGATTTTACTGTAGACAGCTAGGTCTATCCATTTGAGACAAATACAATAAAGCCATAATATTTGGTTTGTGGTTTGCTAGACCTTTTCACTCGTCTCGTGTTCCCCCTTCCTCCAGTCACATGCTCCTTGCTGCCGGACACGTTTTGCAAGTCAGTGAGGTTCCTGGTATTTAGAGTAATGTGGTTGGGCCGTGTGTGAAATCAGCTGCTTGTACAGTTCTTATGGCTGCTGCCTAGCAGAGCCATTCAGTTCCTGGAGTTGGAGCCAACCAGTAATGCAGGGGGTGGGGTTAGTTAGCCCTGGGGAAATGTGACTTCCAGTACAACAACATTTTATCGGAGGTTTGAGTTGAGGCCTACAGAGGTAGTCAGATTTGACTTTGACAGTGAAATGGGTCTAGGACTATTGTAGACGACGTGCCTAACAAATAAGATAGATAATTATGATTTTCCATTGTGTAGTCTCTCTGTTGACTGCTTGTCTGTAATGTCACCCAGACTGTGGAAACAGTCACACTGTTCAGATTCTGAACCATTACTATTATCATGACAAAGCGGGCATTACCACCTGACTGTTGGCATTTCGGTCAGGGGAGATTGTAGTATGATAAGATGTAATGCCACTGTCCCTCCTGGCTCCGGACCATAGCTACACACACACACACACACCAGGGTTTCCGTTTGGAAAATGTGGCGCCGAACAACGTGATCGGGAAGATTTTAATTTACCGACCATTTGAGAAATTTACCAGACTCATATGCATTGGGTGTGTAACCCAATTAGGGCATCCACCCACTGTGCTCAGAATGACAGGAATCACATTTTAGATTATGGTAATTAATCTGAACAGAACATGCAACTCCTGTAATAAAGCAGCCAATAAGACATCATTTTTGAAACATTTGCCAGGTAGGATATTTAACGATGGATGGCCTACCTTGTTAAATAAAGGTGAATTAAAAAAATAAAAGCATGACGGTCAAATGTATTTCCTGCAATGAATGAAAAGCATTATTTTGCAATGGAATTTTTTGTCTCCTGGTTATTTTGTCCAGAAACAGTTTAATCAGCCAACGGAAACCCTGACACACACTCACACTAATTGAACACAACATTATGTAGGCTAACTTCAGTGGTAAAGCGACAAAATATAGACACAAGCTTATAACCACGTAAGCAAATATCTAGGCCTAAACAAACAGATGGTTCCTTTGCATAGCTACTGATGTCACTGCATGGCAACCCTCATGAGCATTGGATACTCATGTCAGACGTAGTTCGTAATCAATAGGGAATATTGGTTCATATTTATCCTAGCTTGCTGTCCAGGGTGTGCACTGCAGCCAGCAGCATACCACCCTGCATACCACTGCTGGCTTGCTTCTGAAGCTAAGCAGGGTTGGTCCTGGTCAGTCCCTGGATGGGAGACCAGATGCTGCTGGAAGTGGTGTTGGAGGGCCAGTAGGAGGCACTCTTTCCTCTGGTCTAAAAAATATCCCAATGCCCCAGGGCAGTGATTGGGGACACTGTCCTGTATAGGGTGCCGTCTTTCGGATGGGACGTTAAACGGGTGTCCTGACTCTCTGAGGTCATTAAAGATCCCATGGCACTTATCGTAAGAGTAGGGGTGTTAACCCCGGTGTCCTGACTAAATTCCCAATCTGACCCTCAAACCATCATGGTCACCTAATAATCCCCAGTTTACAATTTGGCTCATTCATCCCCCTCCTCTCCCCTGTAACTATTCCCCAGGTCGTTGCTGCAAATGAGAACGTGTTCTCAGTCAACTTACCTGGTAAAATAACGGTAAAAAAAATAAATAATAATAAATAAATAAAAAAAAAAAAAAAAAAACATCAATCTGCCTCATGCTTCAGAATCAGGAGATCAGCTCCTACCCTATGAGCCTTTCTGGATCAAACAAGGCTTACTCATCCATCTTCCTATCTCGCTCGCTCCCTTTCCTAAGGTCAGTTGGATAAATACTTGTACCACCTCCAGTTGCTAGCTTACTCTAGCTTACTCTCTTTTTCTCAAGGTGGATAAATACCTCTACCACCTGCGGTTATCGGACGAGAACCTGATGGACGTGTCGGTGAGATTCCGACGGGAGATGGACAAGGGTCTGGGCCGGGACTCCAACCCCACGGCCGCTGTCAAGATGCTGCCCACGTTTGTGCGTTCCACCCCTGATGGGACAGGTAAGAGCATTGGGGGAGGGGGCTTGACTGACAGCTGTTGAGTAATTTTTATTTATTTAGATTGAGTTGTAAATATAGATTCCAAACCCACAACTGGTTTGTGGGTTTCCTAAGAGCTCTATTTTCATGTCATCTGACCAAAGCACTGCCTGGAGTTTGAAAAACTGCATTGGCACTTGGATTGGATCTGACACTATGGTCAGATGATGTGAAATAGAGCTCTTCGGTCACGCGCACCAATAGTGGGTTTGGTGTTGAGAAACATATGCAAAAAATTACTTCGTACCTACGGTAAAATATGGTGGTGGATCTTTGATATGGGTCAAGGGCATCATGAACTTTACCAAATACCAGGAACCTGTTTGCCTCTCCCAGGAGGCTGACCAGCAAGACAACCCCAAGCACAAAGAAATAGTTAATTGACCACAAAATCAACCTTTTGCAATGGGCTTCTCAGTATTCATATTTGAAAACCTGTGGTTTGAGTTGAAGAGGGGAGTCCATAAGTGCAGATCAAGGATCTGGAAAGATTCTGTATGGCGACCCCTCCCAACGTGTTCTCCAATCTCATAAAATATTTTAGAAAAAGTCTGTGTTGTTATCCTCGCAAGGGAAGGTACTAGATTTTTGAAAACGGGGTTAACAATAATTTTGACTAGAGGTCGACCGATTAATCGCAATTGCCGATTTAATTAGGGCCGATTTCAAGTTTTCATAACAATCGGAAATCTGTATTTTTTTTTTTTTTTTTTTTTTTTTTTTTTACACCTTTATTTAATCTTTGTTTAACTTCTCTAGGATATGTGGGACGCTAACATCCCACTTGGCCAAAAGCCAGTAAAAATGCAGAGCGCCAAATTCAAATATTACTATAAAAATCTAACTTTCATGAAATCACACATGAAAGACACCAAATTTAAAGCTACACTTGTTGTGAATCCAGCCAACAGGTCTGATTTTCAAAAAGGATTTACGGTGAAAGCACCACAAACGATTATGTTAGGTCAGTAGATAGCCACAGAAAAACACAGCCATTTTTCCAGCCAAAGAGAGGAGTAACAAAAAGCAGAAATAGATAAAATGAATCACTAACCTTTGATGATATTCATCAGATGACACTCATAGGACTTCATGTTACACAATACATATATGTTTTGTTCGATTAAGTTCATATTTATATCCAAAAATCTGAGTTTAGGCGGGACGCTACTGTCTCACTTGGCAAAAAGCCAGAGAAAATGCAGAGCGCCAAATTCAAATATATTACTATAAAAATCTAACTTTCATTAAATCACACATGAAAGATACCAAATTAAAGCTACACTGGTTGTGAATCCAGCCAACATGTCAGAATTCAAATAGGCTATTTGGCGAAAGCAAACGATGCTATTATCTGAGTTAGCACCATTGTAAACAAAGAGAGATAAGCATATAGCGTTTCAAACGTCTCTGGCTCTGAGGCTTGGAGTAGTTTTCCCCTTGCTCTGCATGGGTAACGCTGCTTCGAGGGTGGCTGTTGTCGATGTGTTCCTGGTTCGAGCCCAGGTAGCGGCGAGGAGAGGGATGGAAGCTATACTGTTACACTGGCAATACTAAAGTGCCTATAAGAACATCCAATAGTCAAAGGTATATGAAATACAAATGGTATAGAGAGAAATAGTCCTATAATAACTACAACCTAAAACTTCTTACCTGGGAATATTGAAGACTCATGTTAAAAGGAACCACAGGCTTTCATATGTTCTCATGTTCTGAGCAAGGAACTTAAACGTTAGCTTTCTTACATGACACATATTGCACTTTTACTTTCTTCTCCAACACTTTGTTTTTGCATTATTTAAACCAAATTGAACATGTTTCATTATTTATTTAAGGCTAAATTGATTTTATTGATGTATTATATTAAGTTAAAATAAGTGTTAATTCAGTATTGTCATTATTACAAATACATTTTAAAAATCAACCGATTAATTTGTATCGGCTTTTTTTGGTCCTCCAATAATCGGTAACGGCGTTGAAAAATGATAATCGGTCGACCTCTAATTCAGACCCCCTTGACTTTTTCCACATTTGTTATGTTACAGCCTTATTCCAAAATATGACTTTTTTCCTTCATCCGTCTCCACACCATACCCCATAATGATGAAGAAAAAAGATTTAGATTTTTTTTTGCTGATTTGTTAAAAAATAAGGAATAATCACATTTATGTAAGTATTCAGACCCTTAACTCAGTACTTTGTTGAAGCACCTTTGGCAGCAATTACAGCATCGTGTCTTCTTGGGTATGACGCTACAAGCTTGGCACACCGGTGTTTTGGGGAGATTCTCCAAAAGTATAGTATTAAGCTCTCAAGTCTCTTCAGAGATGTTCGATCGGGTTCAAGTCCGGGTTCAGACGTTGTCTTGGCTGTGTGCTTAGGGTCGGTGTCTTGTTGGAAGGTGAACTTTCACCCCAGTCTGGCATCCTGAGTGCTCTGGAGCAGGGTTTCGTCAAGGATCTCTCTGTTCATCTTTCCCTCGATCTTGACTATTTTCCCAGTCCCTGACAGTCCCTGCCTCTGAAAAACATCCCCAAAGCATCATGCCGACACCACCATGCTTCACCGTAGGGATGGTGCCATGTTTCCTCCAGATGTGATGCTTGCCATTGTACGCTTGGGCCTAAATCTTGGTTTCTTCAGACCAAAGAATCTTGTTTCTCATGGTCTGTGAGTCTTTGGGTGACTCTCGGCAAATTCCAAGCAGGCTGTCGTACTGAGGACTGGCTTCCGTCTGGCCAGTCTACCATAAGGCGTGATTGGAGTGCTGCAGAAATGGTTGTCCTTCTGGAAGGTTCTCCCATCTCCACAGAGGAGCTCTGTCAGTGACCATCGGGTTCTTGGTCACCTCCCTGACCGAGGCCCTTCTCCCCGGATTGCTCAGTTTGGCCAGGTGGCCAGCTCTAGGAAGAGTATTGGTGGTTCCAAACTTCTTCCATTTAAGAATGATGGAGGCCACTGTGTTCTTGGGGACCTTCAATGCTGCAGAAATGTTTTGGTGCTCTTCCCCAAATCTGTGCCTCAACACAATCCTGTCTCGGAGCTGTACGGACTATTTCTTTGACTTCATGGCTTGGGTTTTGGTCTGACATGCACTGTAAACTACGGGACCTTATATAGACAGGTGGTGCCTTTCCAAATCATGTCCAATCAATTGAATTTACCACAGGTGGACTCCTGAGCCTGAGCTCAATTTCGAGTTTCATGGCATTTACTTATGTAAATATGTTATTTCTGTTTTCTTTTTAATACATTTGCTTAAGTGTCTTTTCTGTTTTCACTTTGTTATTGTGGGGTATTGTGTATAGATTGCTGAGGATCTTTAAACTTTTTTTGGTCATTGCAGGCAATCTATTTTAGATAAAAGCTGTAAAGTGGGAAAAGTCGGATCTGAATACTTTCCGAAGGCTCTTTATCTAGCTAGCTCTGGCCCAATCCGAAGGGTTTTTATTTAGCCTGTATTTAACTAGGAAGTCCCATTGGTGTCAAAAGACCTCTTTCTCCAGAGAGACCTGTCCTTCAAGCCTTGGACTTGTAATGCACTGTAATTTGATTATTCAAGGAAATGGCACAACCCATACTCTGAGTTGCTATTTACAATTACCATACCATGGGGGAGTTGCTATTTACAATTACCATACCATGGGGGAAACACAGGGGAGTTCTCATAGACTGGTTAGCTGACAACGTCATGAAAACAATGCACACACTTCAATGGGGCAGAAGGCAATGTGTTCTTGGGATTCTGGATGGCCAGATGGCGGCAACATGTTTTTGTTGCTAGCCATGTGGGAAATTGTAGGTGGCTCGTTTCAGCTAGATTTTTCAGCTAGAATGATCTTTTTGTTGATACCATGTCTTGTTTTGACTGATGTCACGTTTATGCTAATATGGCTAAAATTTACTAGCTAGCTAACCAATAACTGTAACGATTTGAGAGACAAGTGCTCATTGTGCAAATGTATTTGTTTTCAATAAATATTAGATACGAAATATAGTTTACATGTGTCAACAATCTAAGCCAACCCCGTCTGTTGCACACACTCTGGTTTTGTTGTTAAACAACCAACCCGTCTACAGACCAGCAGCAAAAAAAATCTTACATTTACATGTTGCTTATGAGTGTATTTCACACGCATTTTGGATTATAATTGTATTGAAAGTCTCACGAATGTCCTGCTTAATGTTTGTTTTCTTTGCAAATCAACTGCATTACACCAAAACAAATAAACACTTAATCCAGTAAAATGGCACTTTAGCTAGCTTTGCTACCAGCCTATATCAATGAGCGTTAGCATTTCAGCAAACAACTTCTGCATCCAAAATAGGAATTTTGCAACTAGCACGACCAAATATAATTTTTGCGACTGTTCAAGCAATAATTAAAACAACGTAAGTCTATGAGAACCCCGGGAAGTGTTTTTCTTTGGAAGTAATGACTTTGTAAATCTAGGATAGGTTGAATGGGTGCGGATTGTGAATGGAAGTTACATTTTTTTCACAGTGGCCGTTGTACTTGTTTAGGACACGATTAGCGGCTTGAAGTGTGCTTAAA
Organism: Salvelinus fontinalis; assembly: GCF_029448725.1. Taxonomy (NCBI): domain Eukaryota; kingdom Metazoa; phylum Chordata; class Actinopteri; order Salmoniformes; family Salmonidae; genus Salvelinus; species Salvelinus fontinalis. Next base: position 29,210,816 of record NC_074668.1, on the reverse strand, counting down.
CATTTCAACTATGGACAGTTCTGTAATTTGCCGAGATGAATAGAATGTTGGAGTTTTCTGATTGATTAACCCCTTTTAGATATTTTATTAGGATGTCCATTTAGCTGATGCCATCATGACATCTACTCTTGGGGTCCGACTCATAACTAAAAAGACATTACAGACAAAAATATAATTTACATTCAAATGACCAATTTTAGCTAATGAGAGGTATGCTGGTGAAAAAGCGCACATATAACATCTGAGCTCTGTTAAAATATCCATCCACACTAGTGTACCACTAAGAAGGAAACTGTGAATTGGGCATGCACTCTACCGGTAGGGCTATGCTGCATGAACATTGTAATGTGAAGCCTTGAGTCCCAGCTGCGTTTTCCCAGAGTTAGACCGGTGTTAGTGATTTGTGACCGGGGCAGGTGGCATATCCAAAAACACTCTCAGAGACTGGGGAAGGTGATTTATCATTAGAGACTGAAGAGGTGACCAGGCCAAACCTATTTGCCCAGCCTGTTGACTCGGGTCATTTTTGGCACATTAAACCCCAACCTAGCAGATAAGTGTCTATCCAACTGAATCACTTATCTCTCTATCTCTATCTCTATCTAAAGAAATGTTCCTTAAGTTGAGACTGACCTTTTGATCAAGTATTCCTCAGTTTGAAAATGACATTCAAATTTAAAGGGCATTGAAATGTTAGGCTAGTCACTTAACGAATGTGACAGGATTCAAAACATATAGATTTTATACTTTTTTTATTGAGTTGAATAAAACCTCTGAGTGTGATAATTAACATTTTGTTTGTCTGGTTGTTATGCATCAAAGAGAAATGTCAGTCCATTGAAAGATTCACCACTTCATCTCATGAAACTGTTATAGATGATACACAGGATTAAACATTATTTTTTTGCATTATTTCAGAATGTATAATGTAGCTGCAGTACATTTGAGTAATTTAGCAGATGCTCTTATCCTAAGCAACGTACAGTTAGTGCATTCATCTTAAGATGGCTACACGTCATAGTAAGTACATTTCTCCTCAAAGTAGTTATCAGCAAAGTCAGAGCTAGTAAGGGGGGGAAAAACATCAAGTGTGAGTGTTGGTTCACGAAAGGCATTTTATTTATTTTCTAGAAATGTTTTGTGGAGAGGCAAGGGGAATAATGGTGGAATGAGTGTTTCACAGTAATACTTATCCGCCAGTGTTGTGATTGGCTACGATATTTGCCTGTTGATTTCTCCCGCCGGCTTCTGTTGTCAAAATGGGAAAGCTGTTCTGTTTTGACTTTGACTGTGTTGTCTAGTGGAAACCCGGGGTATGTCAATGTAGAAATCGCTTTGTCACTTCCTGGTTGCTAAAACTCTACACTGTAAGCTCAATGTCAGTTTGTTGAAGAATACAAGCACTGAATAGTGCAGGGAGTCATTGTACCATCTAAACTGTTATTAAAACTGGTGGACCAAAACTGAAAGTAAAAGGCTCAAAATGCTAGTCTCCACTATGTTATGGGGAAGTGGGATGAGGAGATTTTGTTATGATTGCAGACTTGTGCTGTTGCAATTCGCCTAGCTCCCACATGGGAGAAATTCTGAGAAATCTGTAGCACATTTAAAGGCCATGGGTATGTTATTGGCAATAGGTGAAAAGACCAAACACTTTTCAAAGAGGAATGTGGTGGCAAGTAGTCTACTGCTTCATGGTCAGTCCTCTCAGTGGCTGTAATGAAATTACAGCCCCCCCCCCCCTCCAATTAGTCTAGAGGAGCCAGACCTTGGGTAACGCCACAAGATCTGGGTAGGATGTTAACTACTCCCGGACTTTTAGAAATGGGGAGAGGGGGATCTCAGACAATTTCCCCCAACAAATCATGAGTTTGGGTAGGTGGGGCTTAAAATGCGGGCGAGAATTGTGCTCATGGAAAAGATTCCCCTCGTAAACAGGTGGACCAAATGCGGACGCAGATGGCTAGCTAGGCTTAGCAGGGAAGAAAGACTGGCAGTCTGCTCTGGATGAGGTGAGGAACTTCTCCTCGTTATAATTATGGCACATAAATCATCATACCATTTCAAAATGTTAACAAACCTTCTATACTAAAAGGGTCATATTAGATGACTTCAACGTTTTACAGGTTGCATTCTGGTAGCTAGCAACTTATGCTAGCTAGCTAGCTAGCTAGCATTGTTAAGCCCATATTCCTCCAGCAAGCTAATAATAGCTTTAGCTTGCTTACTAGCCCTTGGTAATGTATATTTTTGTTATAAATTAGCCAGTTAGCTAGCTCTACTACAGGCTAAACATTTCCCTTCACTGTAGTTATTTATGTTTCTGCTTGAATGCCCTGTTTACATAAAACAATCACCCATGCATGCTAGCAGATACCCATAGACTTCCAGTTAGCATTGGCTCAAGAAACTACTTCTAACTTCCATCTACCCAGACAGACACAAAAATTGTATCCAAAATCCCGAAGTATGCCTTTAATTGGACGCAAATTGAAAGGAACTAACCAAAACCAGCAAACGCATGACCCTCCATGAATTTAGTAACACCCCTGATCAAATTCAACATTTAGTAATGTAAAGAGAACCGAGCGCATGTACAAAAATCCATACATTTTTGGGTGAAATTGAGTGAAGGTGTTTCTGTTTCCATCCTTTGTCGCCTGGTGCGGTGGAACAATTATTCAGCCTCAGTAGCATAACTCTGGATAGCTGGCGTTCTGTAAACAGTGAAAGGACATTTTCAGACTGGATCTGACATTTTGAAACATATCTAGCGTCCCACCTGGCCAACATCCGGTAAATTTGCAGAGCGCCAAATTCAAAATACGGGAATACACATAATAAGCATTCATAAAATATGCAAGTGTTATACATTGGCTTAAAGATGAACTTCTTGTTAATCCAGCCGCTGTGTCAGATTTCAAAAAGGCTTCACGGCGAAGGATACCATGCGATGATCTGAGGACAGCGGCCCGTGTAAAAAAAAAAATCTATAAAAAAAATAAGCATACAAACATTTACCAGCCAAGTAGAGGAGTCACTAAAGTCAGAAATAGCAATAAAATTAATCACTTACCATCGATGTTCTGCATATGGTTGTACTCACAAGACTCCCAGTTACACAGTAAATTTTCGTTTTGTTTGATAAAGTTCCTCTGTCCCAAAAACTCTCTTTTGTTCAGTAATCCAATGGCTCCAAGGCTGTCACAACAGGCAGACGAATACATACTAAAAGTACCGGTGAAGTTCGTCGAAACAACATGTCAAACGATGTGTATAATTAATCCTCAGGTTGTTTGTCTTTATATTCAATAATATTTCAACCGGACAATACCGTTTTCAATAGAAAGGAAAAATGACAAACGAGCACGCAAAATCAGGTCTGCAAAGGTCCTCTGACCAAAATGGCTGTTTACTTGTCGTTTTTCAAAATAAAAGCCTGAAACCATGTTTAAAGACTGTTGACATCTAGTGGAAGCCATAGGAACAGCAATCTGATTCCTAACCCATTGGATTCTCTATAGGCATTGAGTTAAACAGCCACATGAAAATAATTCCACTTCCTGGATGGATTTCTCAGGTTTTCGCCTGCCATATCAGTTCTGTTATACTCACAGACATTATTTTAACAGTTTTGGAGACTTTAGTGTTTTCTATCCAAATCTACCAATTATATGCATATCCTAGCTTCTGGGCCTAAGTAACAGGCAGTTTACTTTCGGCACGCTTTTCATCCGGAGGTGAAAATACTGCCCCCTACCCTAGAGGTTAAAAACTTTCTTTGCACAATATAGCACCCCCACAATCGCCATCTTCATATTCAGCATCACACTTTGGTTTGGTTCCTAACCTTCACCAACCAGGCCAGAAAGTAGTGCAGCCTCAACCCAGTAAGCGTGCACATTTTCTGACTTATGAAATTGAGTTAGGAATATGTACTGTAGAGATTGTTTGCACATGGGCAAGATGTCACCTGGATGTAAGAATAGCATTTTGATCCCTAGTCAACGTATGCCATTGGAGATCTGTATCATTTCACCCTTGTTGACTTTGTAGAACCATTCAGTTGAGTGCATTTGTGGCACAGCTTGGGTGTGAGTGGGGGCCGGCTGACTTGGGTCTGTTGTCATCCACATTACCATGGATGTAGAGGAGTTGTCACAGCGGTGTAGTACTACTGATATTGATTACCGCATTGTTGGGAAAGAGTTGGCAAGAAAGGCATTTCACTGTACTTGTGCACGTGACAATAACTTAACTTCTTGAATGCTGCCTTCATCTTCTCTGCATCCTACAGCAGTAAAGAGAGGGGAAGAGATTACAATTTGCATGCTGTGCTGGGTGCCATGGTGATGGTAGGCATCGCCATTGCTCCTCCAGGGTGCTTCTCCTGCCACTGTATAGTGAGTGGTCTGTTTTCATTCTCCTCTGTCCCCTGGTGCAGTGGAATAATTATTGTTCAGCCTCAGTAGCATGATTCTGGATAACTGTTGTTCTGTAAAACATAAAAGGATATGTAGATGGGACACTTTTCAGACTGGATCTGTCATTTTCAAATACATCTTTCTGATTTAAACACTGCATTTGCATACTATAACACCTCCATTCTCATACTCCAGTGTTTTCCTCATACTCCAGTGTTTCCCATTAGCGCTGGCTGCCGGCTAATCAGCAGGTTACCTTTTCCACTTAATATTAACTAGGCTACAGTGCATTCGGAAAGTATTCAGAACTCTTTTGAGTTTTTCCACATTTTGTGTTACGTTACAGCTTTGTTAAAATTGATGAGAAAAAAAACAACTATTTAATCAGTCGACACACTACGCCATAATGACAAACAAAAACAGTTTGAGACATAAAAAAAAAAAGATTACATTTTATTGGTCACATACACATGGTTAGCAGATGTTATTGCGAGTGTAGCGAAATGCTTGTGCTTCTAAACTCAGCAAAAAAATAAACGTCCTCACTGTTAACTGCGTTTATTTTCAGCAAACTTAACGTGTAAATATTTGTTTGAACATAACAAGATTAAACAACTGAAACATAAACTGAACAAGTTCCACAGACATGTGACTAACAAATGGAATAATGTGTCCCTGAACAAAGGGAGGGTCAAAATCAAAAGTAACAGTCAGTATCTGATGTGGCCACCAGCTGCATTAAGTACTGCAGTGCATCTCCTCCTCATGGACTGCACCAGATTTGCCCGTTCTGCTGTGAGATGTTACCCCACTCTTCCACCAAGGCACCTGCAAGTTCCCTGACATTTCTGGGGGGAATGGCCCTCGCCCTCACCCTCCGATCCAACAGGTCCCAGACGTGCTCAATGGGATTGAGATCCGGGCTCTTCGCTGGCCATGGCAGAACATTGACATTCCTGTCTTGCAGGAAATCCTGCACAGAACGAGCAGTATGGCTGGTGGCATTGTCATGCTGGGGGGTCATGTCAGGATGATCCTGCAGGAATGGTGCCACGTGAGGGAGGAGGATGTCTTCCCTGTACCGCACAGCTTTGAGATTGCCTGCAATGACAACAAGCTCAGTCCGATGATGCTATGACACACCGCCCCAGACCATGATGGACCCTCCACCTCCTAATCGATCCCACTCCAGAGTACAGGCCTCGGTGTAACGCTCATTCATTCGACGATAAACGCGAATCCGACCATCACCCCTGGTGAGACAAAACCGCAACTCCTCAGTGAAAAGCACTTTTTGCCAGTCCTGTCTGGTCTAGCGATGGTGAGTTTGTGCCCATAGGTAACATTGTTGCCGGTGATGTCTGGTGAGGACCTGCCTTACACAAGGCCTACAAGCCCCCAGTCCAGCCTCTCGGCCTGTTGCGGACAGTCTGAGCACTGTCCGTGTAACTTGGGCAGTTGTTGTTGCCATCCTGTACCTGTCCCACAGGTGTGATATTCGGATGTACCGATCCTGTGCAGGTGTTGTTACACGTGGTCTGCAACTGTGAGGACATCTGCAGTCCTCATGCCTTCTTGCAGCATGTTCACGCAGATGAGCAGGGACTCTGGGTATCTTTCATTTGGTGTATTTCAAAGTCCGTAGAAAGGCCTCTTTAGTGTCCTCTAAGTTTTCATAACTGTGGCCTTAATTGCCTACCGTCTGTAGTAGAGGTCGACCGATTAATCGGAATGGCTGATTATATTGCAATCCGCGAGGAGACTGCGTGGCAGGCTGACCACCTGTTACGCGAGTGCAGACAGCAAGGAGGCATGGTTAGTTGCTAGCTAGCATTAAACCTATCTTATGAAAAACAGTCAATCTTAACATAATCACTAGTTATCTACACATGGTTGACAATATTACCAATTGAACTAGCTTGTCCCGCATTGCATATAATCAATGCGGTGCCTGAAATTGTCACTTGTCTTGCGTTCAGTGTAAGCAGAGTCAGGGTATATGCAGTAGTTTGGGTCGCCTGGCTCGTTGCAAACTGTGTGAGAACCATTTCTTCCTAACAAAGGCTGCTTTTTTTACATGGCACATATTGCACTTTTACTTTCTTCTCCAACACTGTTTTTTTGCATTATTTAAACCAAATTGAACATGTTTCATTATTTGAGACTAAATTGATTTTATTTATGTATTATATTAAGTTAAAATAAATGTTCATTGTTCATTCAGTATTGTTGAAATTGTCATTTATATAGATAGCTAGATTTATCTAATTCGGCCGATTTTAATCGGTACCGGCTTTTTTTTGGTCCTCCAATAATCGGTATCGTCATTGAAAAATCATAATCAGTCAGCCTCTAGTCTATAAGCTGTTAGTGTCTTAATGACCGGTACACAGGTGCATGCTCATGAATGGTTCATTGAACAAGCATGGGAAACAGTGTTTAAACCCTTTAAAATGAAGATCTGTGACGATATTTGGATTTTTACAAATTATCTTTGAAAGATCGGGTCCTGAAAAAGGGACCTTTTCTTTTTTTGCTGATTTTATCTATCTCACTCACTACCGGTCAAGATTTTTTAGAAAACATACTCATTCAAGGGTTTTTCTTAGTAAAAATGTATTTTTCTACATTGTAGAATAATAGTGTAGACATCAAAACAATGTAATAGCACATGGAGTTACCAAAGTGTTAAACAAATCAAAATATATTTGAGATTCTTAATGCTGGTGAGTTATTGCCTCTCTGATATCCGGAACTTATTTCTGGCTGTATGTAATAAAACAAACGTTCTGTGCTAATAATGTAAGAAATGACACACACACACAAGCAAAATACTGTATGGTTGCTTAGGAGCTAGAAGCAGAGCTGCCATGTCTGTCTGCGCCATCTTACTTCATTATTCAATAATTTTGCTGTGAATTTCAGATGTAATCAAGGCATTCGAATGTACCAGAGGCCGGCTACTCTATGCAATTGTGAAAAAAACTGATATTCAGTATAACACTCTGGTCCACAGCCAGTCTGGGGAGCAGAGGTTATAGCATGACATAACCAGGTAACTAGAACAGTATGTACAGGCCCATACTGTTCCTAAACTCTCATCCAGTCTGAGGAGCATACACAACTTACAACAGCCAGTTATTACCCAGAGGTTATAACATGACACAGCCAGTTATTACTGAAACGTTCACCTCTAGGGCCTCCAGGGTCTTGGTGTCGAGCTGACACGCCTACTGCACCGCATCATGAAACGTCCCCTCTGTGGGTTCCTGCAGTGTTGGGCGTTATGCCTTCACCCCCTAGAAAACGCCAGCAGAGCGAACTTGGGAAACAGTCAGGGGTCTGGGGTTAGATATGACCACACCAAATGGGTGTAGTAGTATGTACATATTGAACCTGTTTGCAACATCACTGGTCTGCGTTGCCATTTGATTCATTGCTCCTTTTTGGTCAGATTGTTGTAGAAGAGACAGTGATCTCAATGACTTACCCATTTTAAATAAAGGCACAAAAATGATCACCTTCCGTGAAACGTGAAGTAACTGTCTGTAATTTTCCACTTTGAAACAATTGACTAACATAATTAGAAATAATTTATTCTATGACCTCCTATATCCGTGCCCCAACATTTTATCTGCCTAATCATATAGTTACATATAGAATCCCTATTAATTGAATAGGCTCTCTGGGCCTAGTCGTAAAGATTTGTCATTTAACTTTTTAAAATATATTACCTTTTTATTGTGGCATAAACACCTGATTTGTCATCTGATTTGTCAATCAGGGCTTCAAAGAGCTCCTGTCAGAGCCGTGTGTATAGGTGGCAGGGAAGTCAGGCGCAGGAGAGTTAAACTGAGTGTAAATGGAGACTTTTAATAAATGTCCACTTAACATGCTCCAAACATGAAAATGTACATACATAAAATAAACATGGGTACGAGGACCCGTCGCACACCTATACACCAATAAACAACAGTTGACATAAAACAATCTCTGACAAAGACATGAGGGGAAACAGAGTAACCCTCTGTTTCCCCTCTTACACAAGAGGTAATGGTTGGGATTGAAAACAGGTGTGTGGGAAGACAAGACAAAACCAATGGAAAATGAAAAATGGATCGATGATGGCTAGAAGATCGGTGACGTCGACCGCCGAACACCGCCCGAACAAGGAGAGGCAACGACTTCGGTAGAAGTCGTGACAGCCCCTTTACTATGCTACCCGTGCACGTTCATCCACTCGCAGTGCCCAGTGCTTGACTTGGACAGGAGCTCACCTGACCTGAGAACCGACACTTAAAATGTTTCTGCTGCTTGAGCGCCTGTTCTTCTTATAGAATATTAGCTGAAAAGTACCAGCACCTATTTCAGTCCAAGTCCAGCACTGCTCCAAACAGTGTTGAATAGAAAGAGCCGTTTGTTACACACAACACCACAAAGTGTAGACTAGAATTTATGCGTCACCTGTTGTCCGCGAGCGTCTCGGTGTCAGCCGCTCATCTCTGCCATGGCCAAATTTGTTGTCATCTAATCCCATTGCATTTAAGTGTAGGCTATACCACTAGTGTAAGTCCAGTCACAAATGTTTAATGCCTCTGACATGCGATAATGATACGAAATGCTGTAGTAGCCTACAGTTTTCTTGACATTTTGTTTTAATTATTGTGACAGGCTTATGTTTTACTGGTACGGTGTACTCCACTATTTATTTTGCAGGGACGCCGTACCGCTTTACTTTCACCCCATGGAGGGAGGGATTAGTTTACCTGACTGTGTTGTGATGCAGCTGGTCCCAGATGAGAGGCCAGCTTAGTCTTCAGCTCCGCCAGACACGGAGCCATAGTGCCAGACACATCCAACTGTGCCCCAAACACATGCTTGCTACCTTGGGGGAGAGGGAAGAGCCAGAGACTAGGGTTACTTAAACCTTCAATGGGGCATTCAAAGATATTTAGCTATTTTGGTACCATAGAATTAGAATGAATAGAACAGACATTACATTTCAAAGCCGATGTCTGGTGAGGGCTCTTGGGACTCGTATTTGGCTAGTATTGTTGAGAGGGAGGGAGAGAGAGAAACACCAGCAGCCATTGCAGCCTGGTTTGTTTGTTTTTACCACTGCAGGGGTCACTGAGTCAGGTACTGTTTTAACACCTACTGTACCTAGAACTGAGAGGGGGTCACTTAATTTTTTTTATTTTTATAGGTTTTAAGTGTTGCATAGGTGTTTTTTGCTAAACAACCTGTGCAACTACTTGTTGAACACGGATTGTTTTCATAAGCCTTTCTGTAGACATTCCTTATCATTTCACTGTATTCCCTTCCCTGCTGTGTGTAAACCTTTCTGATGATGGGATGCTGTTAGACAGGGGACATGCAGGGGAACTTTGATCGGCTCCAGACAGTGTCATCTCAAGCAGCCTCTCTGGCTTGTCAGGCTGGTGGGCAACCAGGGGCTGGAGCGGAGGCAAGAGAGCAGGGTTAGCCTCATCTTCACCCCACCTACTTTGTTCTAAATGTCTGTATCTGATATCACAAATTGAAAATTATACAAAACTGTAAATGCTAGATAACCGTGGCACTGGTTGGTTTCAAATACTACTAGTGTTAAAACGACTTCACAAAATAATAATTAAATGCAGTCATTAAGAACAACCTGTTATGTCCATCTTGCTAGCTACTAGTTCCTCTGTTGTTGTTAAGAGGATGTTTACGGTAAGGCAATAAGCAGAAAAAGCAGCGATGTCAGAAAGCCGGTATTTCTAAAATTGTAAGTGATCTGGCTCGAGAGACTTGGCTTCAATCACATCCTTGCTGCTTGCAGTCATATCTGTTTGCAGCTATGTAGCTTTGATAGGCTGTGTTAGTAACACACACGCTTTTTATAAAAGAGCCCTATTTCATTAAAAATACCATTAGGGCTAGTTGTGGTACAGGCTATTTGGAAGACTTGTAGTATATTTAACTAGACAAACACCACATTCCCACTTAAATCTTTAGTAGCATATATTTTTCATTCTTTACCATCTCTATTGCAATTACCACTGGTGTGTTAACTTTTTATTTTTTTTTATTTTTTTTTTGCTTTACAGCAAGTTGTGAAAAAGACATGTTTCAGGGGCCAACCTTCTTCAGTGTTTTTATTTTTTTATTAATTTTTTTATCCACCAGAAAAGGGAGACTTCCTGGCTCTAGATCTGGGTGGGACCAACTTCCGGGTCCTGCTGGTGAAGGTGTCTGACAATGGGAAGCAGAAGGTGGAGATGGAGAACCAGATCTATGCCATTCCTGAGGAGCTGATGAGGGGCAGCGGCTCAGAGGTGAGTGGGGGGAGTGGAGAGGACCATGTCCCTGACAAAAAATGTTCTCGATTGGTCAACATTTTAAACAGATTTTTTCCATTCAATTTTAAATAAAATCAACTACAGTACCAGTCAAAAGTTTGGACACCTCTACTCATTCATTTTTATACAAAAGATAGCTCTATTTGGTAAAAGACTAAGTCTATATTATGGCAAGAACAGTTCAAAGATGTGAAAATAAATGCAAGTCTATCATTACTTTAAGACATGACCCAATTGAGATGGTTTGGGATGAGTTGGACTGCAGAGTGAAGGAAAAGCAGCAATAAGCGCTCAGTATATGTGCAAACTCCTTCAAGACTTGGAAAATAATTCCAGGTGAAGCTGGTTGAGAGAATGCAAGGGTCCTCATTCAACATTGACTGGAGTGTTTCAAACAGAAGACAATTAATACATTGACAAAACTGATAAATGGAATGAAATTAACTTGTTTACCAGAAATGTTCTCTACCAGAAAATACATAATCTAAGTTAATTGATAGTTTGTATTCAGCATTGGTAAAAGTAGGCCTTTATTTACTTTTGAAGAACTACTAAAATAGTGATTTTTGTCAGAGTATAGACAGCAGCTCTATAGAGATGAGTTGACTTGGAAGGAAATGTCATCAAATAAAGCAAATGTAATAAACACAACAGAATAATATTGGGGTTGGAAAAATAACCAATCAATGAGCTGAAGGGTTTTCTAGCACATTGACCAGTTTGCTGCTGTATGTTAACACAGAACACCCTTCTGTTTCTCCCTAAGCTCTTCGACCACATTGCTGAGTGTCTAGCTAACTTCCTGGAAAAGCTGGGAATAAAGAATCAGAAGCTTCCTCTGGGCTTTACCTTCTCCTTCCCCTGCCAGCAGACCAAACTGGATGAGGTGAGGAATAAGAAGGGTGACCATTTGAAGACCGCATTGGAAAGTTAAAGGGGGAAAAGTCACTGATTTCAGAATGCTCCAGAAGTTTTCATTGCCTGTGTGTTCGTCTTCATGCAGAGTATTCTGGTGTCATGGACCAAGGGCTTCAAGTCACACGGGGTGGAAGGGAGAGACGTGGTCAGCCTTCTGAGGAAAGCCATCAAAAAGAGAGGGGTGAGTCAATAGAAAGTTAATAGGCCATGGCTATGCACTGAGTAGCCATTGCAGTAGCAGCACTCTGTGCCTACTAACTTGCCCCATGTTTCTTCTAGGAGCTTTCCAGATGGTGTGTGCTACACATCATTTGACCCACCCACTAAGGTTAAGCGGAAAGTATAGCATGAAGGCGTCAGACCAGCACTATTATGGCTAACTGAAACCGTGTTTATTCAAGTTTAGAAAGATACCATCGCACTCAACCCACTTGGGGATTTAGATGTTATTCATTGGTGACTAAAACCGGTCCCAATAAGAGATGCATCCAATAAATTATATAGATTTTTATAACACAATAGGCAAATAACCCACGGTTCTTCTGTGATTTAAAAAATTATATATTTAATAACAACAGGCAGGGGAACCACATTACACTCAGAATGTGAGTTTGTCTGTTCCCATGCTTGCTGTTTTCACAAAGAAAATCCATAATTGTTTTTACCCATTTCTGTATGCGACCATTAAGTTTAACTTTTCACATTGTGCTTTACAGTAGTTCTCCTGAGGGTGTATTCAAAACAAGTAGTTGTAGTCCACTTTTTTGCTTTATTGATGTAATCTGTTTTGTGTGCCTCACAATAAACCACAGTGGGAGCATACAATACAACACTCATTCTTTATAATGTTTATTTGGATGTGCATAACTTCTTTTTTTCCTTGTATACAAAAGTCTGGATGTGTGACAAAAGCTGTTGTTCAGAGCCAGTCTGCTTAGTCATACATGAAGGGGCATTAAATGGGCTGGTCTCAAGTATCCTTGGTAAACACTCAATACTGTAAGGGAATTGTGTGTGTGTGTGTGGGGGGGAAATGTACATTTACAGTAACATTTTAAGGAATATTATGGAAATGTACATGAAAAATTATGGGAATGCACCTGGAGTGTATAGAGGGCTGTTTGAGGCCCTAGAGATGCAGAGAGTGCTGTTTGTCAGCAAAGCTATTCAGTATACATTTCTGTTTATTTGTTGTTTCTCTGATGAACTAGTCGCTTGCTGAATGCAGGGCATGCACCGTTCACATGTCTTGCTTAGTCTACACTATGCTTGGCGGGAATAATAGGATTGGAGTGTTTTCTTGTGCTTTGCTCTTGTCCTGACCGCTGCCCTGATCTATAATGGAATTACTGTGTTTTCGTCCTTCCAAGACAAGCACCAAATTATATTTGAATAAGTCATCATTATATTGTGTACTGTCAGCCATGGATTCCGAAACTAACACAAGTTGTTGCATTCTTAAGCGATATTTGCTGAAACACAGCTGCTGTCCCAGCATGTAGCAGAAGGACCAGCTCTGTTAGAGACCTCTGGGCTGAACTAGCTAGCTGCTCACTCTCAAATGCAACCCAGAGGTTCACATTTTGTTGCTTTGACAACATGTTGTGCCACCGATTTCATTTAGATTTCAGTGTCAATTCAGGGCAGAGGCTTGTTTTCCCCTGCTACGCAAGGGCTATGGAACGTTAATGCTGCGTTGTGACGGTGTTGTTGGTATTGGAGAGTTCGCGCCCAGTGCTGGACAGGGTCCGGACCTATTCTGTTGCCCTTGTAACTTTTCTTCATTAATGTATGAAGCGAAACTCTTGAGATACCTTTTTGTTAAGTAAATCAAGTGTTTAAATGAGGTGAAAGGGAGACTAGGATACCCCCCCCCCCCCCCCAAAAAAAAATATAAAACAGATTATATTGGCTGCTTATAACATCGGAGTAGGACTGCTGATTTTTTAGGATCAGTTTAGCCTTTTAGATCATAATGAATAAGATGACATGGACAGAAGGGACCTGATCCTAGAACAGCACTACTACTCTGAGACGCTTTCTGAATACGGGCCCTGATCACACCCTGCATCTTGACTTGTTTCTCATAGGAGTTGCATCATGCGTAATGGTTTGTCACCGCACGCTGGCCAAGGAAGTCTCTTGTGAATTACGGCATGTTTCTATCTTTCCTAAGGACTTTGACATTGACATTGTGGCCGTAATCAACGACACTGTGGGCACAATGATGACTTGTGGATACGACGACCATCACTGTGAAATAGGCCTCATTGTCGGTGAGTCCCTCTCCATCCTAACACATATGGGGATTAGTTGGATTTTCTACGGATTGCATTTCATCATGAATGCATTCCGTGCACAATCAATAGGACTGACTTCCAATGTTCTGGCTCCCGATTTCCTCACCATAGAATTACATATAGAACACTGAATTATTATAGGATCTCTTGGTGCTCACTTTCACAATGTTTTGATGTTTATGAAAATGTATTTGCTGAGAGGCCTCCATTGTGTGAATACAGTCCATACATGCACTCTCCTCCATATGTATTTGGACAGTGAAGCACATTTATTTATTTATTTTTCTTCAGAATTTTGGGTTTCAGATCAAATATTTCATGAGGCAACAGTACATAATGTGGATGGATTATCTTGGCAAAGGAGAAATGCTCACTAACAGGGATGTAAACCCTTTCATTTGATCATGTGATCATGGTAGCATCCATGTGAATGTAGAAGTGTTCAGAAACATCTTCTATTCTTACAATAAAAGTTACTCCAAAATGACACAATTTATTATTGACTTCCTGTTGGGCAAAACACCCGAAACAACCAAAACAAACTACAAACTCATTGGATGCTTTTGCTGTCTCAAGCTTGATGTTGTCATTGCATGCTAGGAATATGGGACCAAATATGAAACTTTTGACTACATTAATACACTAAAGTGACTTCTTCACATGGGGGATTAGATAAAGTGCTTTCATTTCTAAACAGTAAAGCATACACTGAACAGAAATATAAATACAACATGCAACAATTTCACATTTTACTGAGTTACAGTTCATAGAGGGAAATCAGTCAAATTTTTAAAATGCATTCATTAAACCCTAATCTATGGATTTCGCATGACTGGGATTACAGATATGCATCTGTTGATTACAGATGCCTTAAAAAAAAAGTAGAGGTGTGGATCAGAGTGACCATCATTTGCCTCATGCAGTGCAGGATCTCTTTCACATAGAGTTGATCAGGCTTTTGATTGTGGAATGTTGTCCCACTCCTCTTCAATGGCTGTGCGAAGTAGCTGGATATTGGCGGGAATGTCGATCTAGAGCATCCAAACGTTCAATGGGTGACATCTAGTGAGTGTGCAGGCCATGGATGACCTGGGCCATTTTCAGCTTCCATGAATTGTGTGCAGATCCTTGCAACATGGGGCCATGCATTATCATGCTGAAACATGAGGTAAATGCAGCGGTTGAATGACATGACAATGGGCCTCAGGATCTCGTCACGGTATCTCTGTGCATTAAAATTGTCATAGATAAAATGCAATTGTGTTCATTGTCCATAGCTTAACCCTGCCCATACCATGACCCCACCACCAACACAACGATGACATCCGCAAACCGCTCGCCCACGACATACATGTGGTCTGTGGTTGAGGCCGGTTGTATATAACGCCAAATTCTCAAAAATGTTTTACACAGCTTCTGGTAGAAACATTAACATTAAAATCTCTGGTAACAGCTCTGATGGAAATTCCTGCAGTCAGCATGCCAATTGCACGGTCCCTCAAAACATCTGTGTCATTGTGTTGCTTGGCAAAACTACACATTTTAGAGTGGCCTTTCATTGTCCCAAGCACAAGGTGCGGCTTTAATGATTATGCTGTTTAATCAGCTTCTTGATATGCCACACCTGTCAGGTGGATGGATTATCTTGGCAAAGGAGAAATGCTCTCTGACAAGGATGTAACCAAATTTGTCCACACAATTTGAGAGAGATGTTTTTTGTGTGCATGGAACATTTCTGAGATCTTTTATTTAATCTCATGAAACCAACACTTAACATGTTGTATTTATATTGTTGTATATGTATGAAAGTACCCTCACATAAAAGCTGACATTCTGTACTTTCGCCTCATATGAAACAAAATGTCCACTGTTCAAATACATATGGAGGGGAGTATAATCAGTATGTAAATAATACACCTACTGTGGGTTTATTGTGACATGTTCAATTGTGCTTTTGGTGTAAGAAAGGCTTAGCATTGAAACCTCTGTACAAATCTAAACCTTAATTAGATTTTGAAGCGTGATTGTTGATGAGTCAATATCCACATATGAGCTCCAGAGGTTAATTTTCTTTGTCATCAGATTAGTCAGTCCTTATGTTCCTGTTGCCAACAGTATGTTGTCTGTCGCTGCCCCCCTAGGTACCGGCACTAACGCCTGCTACATGGAGGAGATGCGTCACCTGGAGCTGGTGGAGGGGGACGAGGGGAGGATGTGTGTCAACATGGAGTGGGGGGCGTTCGGTGACGACGGCGCTATGGATGACCTCCGTACAGACTTCGACCGGGAGATCGACGCCGGCTCCCTCAACCCCGGCAAACAGCTGTGAGTGAGAGGGCAGATGCATGGCCCGCCCGCCCTCTACTTCTACTATACTGTCTATTACGCTAGTCCTCTTTGTCTTTTGCCCAATGCCACCTGGAAAAGATAGCAACCTCCAGCTGCCATGTCGGTCCGGCTTGTTGTTGAAACTGTCATTTTGACCTTGTTAACTCTTTGGACCCCTGTAGAATTCTAGAATAATGCTGTAGATTACTGAGGATTTTCAACAAATTTTCTCACATTTCAAACAGACATAGCTCAAAAACAAAGAAGAAATTACAATTACAAGTTACCTCATCTTTAGTATGATACCACATTCATTTCAATAGGAATAACACAAATTTTGTCTCCCATTGTGTACAGACACGCACTATAAAAAAAACTAACATTCAACACAACAAGGAACTTGAGTATTTAAATTGTAGTAAATTTGACCAAATGTACAAACTATAATATATTATACTTAAAAATATTATTTACGTATACATATTCAAAAATGTATCAAAAAGTTGACCGGCGGACACTATTCAGAAATGATTTCAAAACCCACTCTCCCACTCTTTGCCTTGCGTCCACTCCGGATGCACACCACGCGCCCTCTCATAATTTTGTCCTGCTTTCAAATTATGAGTTACAACTCGGTCCACACCCCCTGGTGCCACACTCTTGGCTCTTGGCTTCCTGCCGCTGTATCCATCACAAAGCCAATGTGCAATTTGCATTTTGAATGCCTTCAGGGACAGGTGCCTGCGGTTTCTGCGAAGGGGTCTTTGCAGGGTCCCCACACAATGTAAGCATTAATAATAGCAATTTTGAGCATCCCTCAACACATACTTCCACCATTTTCCTGCCTGTCCGTCCAACATTCTAGTAGCTCCTGAGCTGGTTGATTTTTTTTTTTTTTTTTTTTTTTTTCCCCATTTTATTTAACCAGGTAGGCCAGTTGAGAACAAGTTCTCATTTACAACTGTGACCTGGCCAAGATAAAGCAAAGCAGTGCGAAACAAACATCAGTTACACATGGGAAAAACAAATGTACAGTCAATACAATAGAAAATCTATATACAGTGTGTGCAAATGTAGTAAGATTAGGGAGGTAAGGCAATAAATAGGCCATAGTGGTGAAATAATTACAATTTAGCAATTAAACACTGGAGTGAAAGATGTGCAGAAGATTAATGTGCAAGTAGAGATACTGGGGTGCAAAGGAGCAAAAAAACAAAAAACAATATGGGGATGAGGTAGTAAGGGTGGGCTGTGTACAGGTGTGTACAGGTGATCGGTAAGCTGCTCTGACGGCTGATGCTTAACGTTAGAGAGGGAGATATGACTCCAGCTTCAGTGATTTTATTTATTTAAAAAAATATATTTTTTGCAATTCGTTCCAGTCATTGGCAGCAGAGAACTGGAAGGAAAGGTGGCCAATGGAGGAGTTGGCTTTGGGGATGACCAGTGAAATAGACCTGCTGGAGCGTGTGCTACGGGTGGGAGCTGCTATGGTGACCAGTGAGCTAAGGCGGGCTTTACCTAGCAAAGACTTATAGATGACCTGGAGCCAGTGGGTTTGGCGATTAATATGAAGCGAGGGCCAGCCAACAAGAGCATACAGGTCGCAGTGGTGGGTAGTATATGGGGCTTTGTGACAAAACGGAGTGTTGGAGGCTATTTTGTAAATGACATCGCCGAAGTCAAGGATCGGTAGGATAGTCCGTTTTACGAGGGTATGTTTGGCAGCATGAGTGGAGAATGTTTTGTTGCGAAATAAGAAGCCGATTTTGGATTGGGAATGCTTAATGTGAGTCTGGAAAGAGAGTTTACAGTCTAACCAGACACCTAGGTATTTGTAGATGTCCACATATTCTAAGTCAGAACCGTCCAGAGTAGTGATTCTAGATAGGCGGGCGGGTGCGGGCAGCGATTAGTTGAAGAGCATGCATTTAGTTTGGCATGCATTGAAGAGAAGTTGGAGGCCACGGAAGGAGTGTTGTATATGTCATTGAAGCTCATCTGGAGGTTTGTTAACACTGTCCACAGAAGGACCAGAAGTGGAGGTCCACCGATTAATCGGCAGGGCCTTTAAAAAAAGAATCAGGGCCAATTTCAAGTTTTCATAACAATCAGCATTTTTGGACGCCGATTATGGCCAATTGCATTCCACGAGGAAACTGCGTGGCAGGCTGACCACCTGTTACGCGAGTGCAGCAAGGAGCCACGGTAAGTTGCTAGCTAGCATTAAACTTGTAAAAAAATAATCAATCGTCACATCACTAGTTAACTACACATGTTTGATGATATTACTAGTTTATCTAGCTTGTCCTGCGTTGCATATAATCAATGCGGTGCCTGTTAATTTATCATCGAATCACAACCTACTTCACCAAACGGGGGATGATTTAACAACAGCGCATTCGCGAAAAAAGCACAATCGTTGCACAAATGTACCCAACCATCAACATCAATTCCTTTCTTAAAATCAGTATACAGAAGTATATTTTCGAAACCTGCATATTTTGTTAAATGAAATTCATGTTAGCAGGCAATATTAACTAGGGAAATTGTCACTTCTCTTGCGTTCATTGCATGCAGAGTCAGGGTATGTGCAACAGTTTGGGCCACCTGGCTCGCTGCGAACTAATTTGCCAGAATTTTACATAATTATGACATATCATTGAAGGTTGTGCAATGTAACAGCAATATTTTGACTTGGTTGACACCTGTTCGATAAAATACAGAACGGTTCCGTATTTCACTGAAAGAATAAACGTTTTGTTTTCGAAATAATAGTTTCTGGATTTGACAATATTAATGACCTAAGGCTCGTATTTCTGTGTTTATTATAATTAAGTCTGATTTGATATTTCATAGAGCAGTCTGACTGAGCGGTGGTATGCAGCAGCAGGCTCGTAAGCATTCATTCAAACTTTACTGCGTTTGCCAGCAGCTCTTAGCAATGCTTGATTTATAGAGCTGTTTATGACTTCACGCCTATCAACTCCTGAGATTAAGCTGGCAATACTAAAGTGCCTATTAGAACATCAAATAGTCAAAGGTATATGAAATACAAATGGTTATAGAGAGAAATAGTCGACGTGTCATAATTCCTATAATAACTACAACTTAAAACTTCTTAACTGGGAATATTGAAGAACTGGGAATATTGAACCACCAGCTTTCATATGTTCTGAGCAAGGAACTTAAACGTTGCTTTTTTACATGGCACATATTGCTCTTTTACTTCTCCAAATTGAGCGTTATTGAAACCAAATTGAGCATGTTTCATATTATATTATACATGTATTATATTAAGTTAAAATAAGTGTTCATTCAGTATTGTTGTAATTGTCATTATTACAAATATATATAAAAATCGGACAGGTAATCGGTATCGGCTTTTTTTGGGCCTCAAATTATCGGTATCGGCATTGAAAAATCATAATTGCTCGCCCTCTAGCCAGAAGTATACAGAATGGTGTCGTCTGCGTAGAGGTGGATCAGAGAATCACCAGCAGCAAGAGCGACATCATTGATGTATACAGAGAAAAAAGTCCGCCCGAGAATTTAACCATGTGGCACACACACAGACTGCCAGAGGTCCGGACAACATGCCCTCCGATTTGACACACTGAACTAGAGGTCGACCGATTATCATTTTTCAACACCGATACCGATTATTGAAGGACCAAAAAAGCCGATACCGATTAACCTGCCATTTTCTTTTTTTTCTTCTTTTATATATATATATATATATTTATTTGTAATAATGACAATTACAACAATACTGAATGAACACTTATTTTTTTATATATATATTTTTTTATCCCCTTTTCTCCCCAATTTTCGTGGTATCCAATCGTACGGGCTCGGGAGAGACGAAGGTCGAAAGCCATGCGTCCTCCGAGGCACAACCCAACCAAGCCGCACTGCTTCTTTAACACAGCGCGCCTCCAACCCGGAAGCCAGCCGCACCAATGTGTCGGAGGAAACACCGTGCACCTGGCCCCCTTGGTTAGCGCGCACTGCGCCCAGCCCGCCACAGGAGTCGCTGGAGCGCGATGAGACAAGGAAATCCCTACCGGCCAAACCCTCCCTAACCCGGACGACGCTAGCCCAATTGTGCGTCGCCCCACGGACCTCCCGGTCGCGGCCGGCTGCGACAGAGCCTGGGGGCGAACCCAGAGACTCTGGTGGCGCAGTTAGCACTGCGATGCAGTGCCCTAGACCACTGCGCCACCCGGGAGGCCCATGAACACTTATTTTAACTTAATATAATACATCGATAAAATCAATTTAGCCTCAAATAAATAATGAAACATGTTCAATTTGGTTTAAATAATGCAAAAACAAAGTGTTGGAGAAGAAAGTAAAAGTGCAATATGTGCCATGTAAGAAAGCTAACGTTTAAGTTCCTTGCTCAGAACATGAGAACATATGAAAGCCTGTGGTTCCTTTTAACATGAGTCTTCAATATTCCCAGGTAAGAAGTTTTAGGTTGTAGTTATTATAGGAATTATAGGACTATTTCTCTCTATACCATTTGTATTTCATATACCTTTGACTATTGGATGTTCTTATAAGCACTTTAGTATTGCCAGTGTAACAGTATAGCTTCCATCCCTCTCCTCGCCGCTACCTGGGCTCGAAACAGGAACACATCGACAACAGCCACCCTCGAAGCAGCGTTACCCATGCAGAGCAAGGGGAACAACTACTCCAAGTCTCAGAGCGAGTGACGTTTGAAACGCTATTAGCGCGCACCCCGCTAACTAGCTAGCCATTTCACATCGGTTACACCAGCCTAATCTCGGGAGTTGGTAGGTTTGAAGTCATAAACAGCGCAATGCTTGAAGCATTGTGAAGAGCTGCTGGCAAAATGCACGAAAGTGCTGTTTGAATGAATGCTTACGAGCCTGCTGGTGCCTACCATCGCTCAGTCAGACTGCTCTATCAAATCATAGACTTAATTATAACATAATAACACACAGAAATACGAGCCTTAGGTCATTAATATGGTCGAATCCGGTAACTATCATCTCAAACAAAACATTTATTCTTTCAGTGAAATACGGAACCGTTCCGTATCTTATCTAACGGGTGGCATCCATCAGTCTAAATATTCCTGTTACATTGCACAACCTTCAATGTTATGTCATAATTACATAAAATTCTGTTTTTTGCAGTCGTTTGAGAAACCAAGGCGGTTGAGTCTGCCGATAAGAATGCGGTGATTGACAGTCGAAAGCCTGGGGGGTCCAGATTGTCTAGCCCAGCTGATTTGTAGGCATCCAGATTTTGCAGCTCTTTCAGAACATCAGCTATCTGGATTTGGGTGAAGGCTTGGGCAAGTTGCTGTGGGGGGTGCAGGGCTGCTGACCGGGGTAAGGGTAGCCAGGTGGAAAGCGTAGCCAGCTGTAGAAAAATGCTTATTGAAATTCTCGATTATCGTAGATTTATCAGCGGTGACAGTGTTTCCTAGCCTCAGTGCAGTGGACAGCTGGGAGGAGGTGTTCTTATTCTACATGGAATTCCTGGTCAACCCGGCCCATTTTTTAAAATTTGAATCCAGGACCAGCTCTGGATCGCATGAGTACGTTCTGCCCATGTTTTGATACTGGTTTTATGGTGTCCATCCCTGAGCTTTTAGGACATAGAAAGTACACATCTCGTTTGTCCCTACAGTAGCACCCTTTAAGATTATCTACAGACCGTTTTAGACTCTAACCTGTATGGAGTGTCAGGATTCACCTAGCGGTCATGATTTGGGGCTGTACAAATGTTTGATGTATTAGAATAATTGATTATGCTAATGTTATATTAATAGAAAGGGAGGGGTTATAAGACCCCTCCCTCCTTACATGTATAGGGTCCTAGACTACAGATGAACAATATATACACTGCGCAAAAAAATAAAGGGAACACTTAAACAACACAATGTAACTCCAAGTCAATCACACTTCTGTGAAATCAAACTGTCCACTTAGGAAGCAACACCGATTGACAATAAATTTCACATGCTGTTGTGCAAATGGAATAGACAAAAGGTGGAAATTATAGGCAATTAGCAAGACACCCCCCAAAACAGGAGTGATTCTGCAGGTGGTGACCACAGACCACTTCTCAGTTCCTATGCTTCCTGGCTGATGTTTTGGTCACTTTTGAATGCTGGCGGTGCTCTCACTCTAGTGGTAGGATGAGACGGAGTCTACAACCCACACAAGTGGCTCATGTAGTGCAGTTCATCCAGGATGGCACATCAATGCGAACTGTGGCAAAAAGGTTTGCTGTGTCTGTCAGCGTAGTGTCCAGAGCATGCAGGCCCTACCAGGAGACAGGCCAGTACATCAGGAGACGTGGAGGAGGCCGTAGGAGGGCAACAACCCAGCAGCAGGACCGGTACCTCCGCCTTTGTGCAAGGAGGTGCACTGCCAGAGCCCTGCAAAATGACCTCCAGCAGGCCACAAATGTGCATGTGTCAGCATATGGTCTCACAAGGGGTCTGAGGATCTCATCTCGGTACCTAATGGCAGTCAGGCTACCTCTGGCGAGCACATGGACGGCTGTGCGGCCCCACAAAGAAATGCCACCCCACACCATGACTGACCCATCGCCAAACCGGTCATGCTGGAGGATGTTGCAGGCAGCAGAACGTTCTCCACGGCGTCTCCAGACTCTGTCACGTCTGTCACATGTGCTCATGTGCTCAGTGTGAACCTGCTTTCATCTAAGAGCACAGGGCGCCAGTGGCGAATTTGCCAATCTTGGTGTTCTCTGGCAAATGCCAAACGTCCTGCACGGTGTTGGGCTGTAAGCACAACCCCCACCTGTGGACGTCGGGCCCTCATACCACCCTCATGGAGTCTGTTTCTGACCGTTTGAGCAGACACATGCACATTTGTGGCCTGCTGGAGGTCATTTTGCAGGGAGCTGGCAGTGCACCTGGGGGGGGGGGAGGGGCAGCAACAAATAGGATACTATTGTGGTAAGGAATATCTCTCTGTCCCTCTCACACTTGTATTGCTCTCCCTTCCTCTCTCTTTTTTTCCTCAACTATACACATACTTTCTTCCTAATAATCAACTATTAGGGGTTTCAATAATATTTTATGTGGTACAGTTACACGTTTCCCATCTCACAATAAACCGTATCATCATGATGTCATACAGCACTTTCAGTCAATCAATCAAAATTATTTCATGAAGACTACTTAGTGTCCAGATTTTCTCAGTTCATGGTGTGCATACAGTACCAGTAAAAAGTTTGGACACACCTACTCATTCAAGGGTTTGTCCTAGTGAAGACATCAAAAATATGAAATAACACATTATGGAATCATGTAGTAACCAAAAAAGTGTTAAACAAATCAAAATATATTTGAGATTCTTCAAAGTAGCCACCCTTTGCCTTGATGACAGCTTTGCAAACTCTTGGCATTCTCTCAACCAGCTTCACCTGGAATGCTTTTCCAACAATCTTGAAGGAGTTCCCACATATGCTGAGCACTTGTTGGCTGCATTTCCTTCACCCTGCGGTCCAACTCATCCCAAACCCTCTCAATTGGGTTGAGATTGGGTGATTGTGGAGGCCAGGTCATCTGATGCAGCACTCCATCACCTCCTTGGTCAAATAGCCCTTACACAGCCTGGAGGTGTGTTGGGTCATTGTCCTGTTGAAAAACAAATGATGGTCCCACTAAGCATACATACTTAATATGGTCATGGATGACCAGCGGGGTTAGATTATAACCATAAAGGCTATATAGGGTACTCACACTTCAAGACCCATGGTCAGATGACTTTTCATAGATGGTAAGAAGTCAAAGTATGTGGCAGAACTGTTTACAGATTCAATTAGTTACAAAGCTGGGACAGTTTCCAAATGAATAGCATCGGTAGAAACAGGACAAAACAAGCAACTTGTTAGCCGGCTATGCAAACAAATATCACTGCAAATCGATATCATATGAACTCCACTGTGCGGACTTCTACCCTAACACGACAGCTAAGGTGTCAAATTTTAGGATAACAGTGAATATCTGTACCTAGCAAACATGACAAACCATAACCTAAGCCTAACAGATAAACACAACATTACTCTGATCTCTATTTTGGCAGCTAGTTAGCTGGTTGTCTGCATGGCTAGCTAGTGAAAGTGACAGCTGAAGTTGACACTACGCAAGTCAGGCCAAATATACCACCAAACAACTGTTCTGGCCAGACAGACTAGCTATCTAGCAAGCTATAGCAGCAGCTTGGGCTGTTTTCCATATGAATTACATCGGTAGAAACAAGATTGAACAACCAACTAGTACAGCTAAACACAAACTATTTCCATGAGACCCGAGAGCAATCATTCGAGCTCCACCGCTGATGTGCTCGCCTGTACCAACCAAGTAATCATGACAGGATTTGCGTGCCTGTGTGTGCGTGTGTAGGTTTGAGAAGATGATCAGTGGGATGTACATGGGGGAGCTGGTGCGTCTGATCCTGGTAAAGATGGCCAAGGAAGACCTGGTGTTCAAGGGTCACACCACTCCTGACCTCCTCACCACAGGACACTTCCAGACCAGCTTCGTCTCCGCCATCGAAAACGACAAGTCAGTAGTATGAGTGTACAATATATGTGTTTGACTGTGGGCCTATTTAATCAAAGTATAAAAGAATAGATGACATGGCTCTTTCTTTGACTCAGTCTTGTATCTTGATATAACCTGGTTGATGATCATGAATATGATGCTGCTGCTAATGATGATGATCATGAATATGATGGTGCTGATGATGAATATGATGATAATGAGTGTGATGATGCTGCTGATGATGATGATAATGAAGAGCAAGTACCAAACCTAATGTTATACTTTTTTAAGCCAGTATGTAACTGAGGTGGTGCTCTCTTTCTGACAGAGACCAGGAGGGTCTGGTGAGTGCGGAGAAGGTGCTGAGGGGGCTGGGCCTGGACCCCTCTGTGGAGGACTGTGTGGCCACTCAGAGGGTGTGTCAGGTGGTGTCGACGCGGGCCGCCCACCTGTGTGCTGCCGCGCTAGTCTCTGTTTTGAGACAGATCAGAGACAACAAGGCTGCGGATAGGCTGAGGACAACCATAGGAGTGGACGGCTCTGTCTACAAGAACCACCCACAGTGAGTGGAGCTGTCTTTGTGCGTCGCATGTGTTTTAGCCCAAGTGTGTGTGTGAGCTTTGAGATGCTGTACTCTGAGGTTATCTCTAACAGAGTGGGGATCATTGACATTGTCATTGTGGCTCCCGCCAATTCAGGATAGAACAGATGAAGTGTTGTACTTGATACTCAGGTAATCTACATCTTCTCTGTGACACACCACTCCTGGTTACTACTCATCACTGAAGTATAGAATAAGTGCTCTTCTATGGCATTAGAATGAACTAAACTAGATTGCACAGTGTAATTACAGTGGAACTGACCCTCATCTCAAATGCCAGTCAAGAATGTGGTTGGCTTTCAGTTCATCCTGTTCTACAGATGTTGGATTTTATTTTGATCACCCTGTTGTTTCAGGAAATTTCCTGCAGCAAACTTTGTGTATTCGTTTAGAAAGGCTTTGTAATTTCCACTTGACTTGATTTCCCCTTACAAAAATGTATCCATCACAACAAAAATGTTTATTAATTATAATTCACACTAATTCAGATTTCCTGTTTCTGCAGGATTATTTTCCTGGTGTGAGAAACTGGTCAAATTTAAGATTCTACGCCATATAAAATAAGACCTTCAAATCAAGCGCTACCATTTCCCTCATATCCTCTATCCCTTGTGGACACTATAGATCTTAAGCAGCGCAAGGCTCAAATACACTACTACTCCAGTCCTTTCACCACATCAAAAATGAAATGCAATTGCACAATATCACATTTCATTCAAATGTATTCACTCAATTTGACACTCCATCTATAACTCTTGAGTTTCACACCAGAGCCATGACTCACTGTGAAGTATAGGAATTTTCCTAGAATAAACTATTGTTGTGACTTTACTTTCATTAATCTGACTGTTATTTATCTAATCAACTAACGATGTTTAATTGTTACCAATTTTATTTTTAAATTAATCATGCAACAATTAACTCATTCGGAATTGGGGCACCACGAGAGCGGTTTATTTTTATTTTTTTATTTAACTTTAATCATTTCCCAAATTAAACTCTAAAGGTCTTTACCTATTATATCCATAAAGGGTCAACTCCTTAATCATAAAAACATATCATCATTCTGAACAGTCGTAACCTCCTGCATCTGCAAAACCCCATCCTTATGATTCAGTACTACACAAATTGGTTTAATTATTTGTTTACTAGCTAACTAAATGATAACACAGGATAAACATACACACTTAATTCATTAGAAACAGGTCCCTAGCAGACTGACACAATATTGCAGCTTGTTATGAGAGAGAGAGAGAATACTTTGGTACATTTAGAAACTACTCACACAGTAATCATATATTTTGCACACGAACCGCCGCCCGTTTGGAGTAAGACCTCATGAATGTATTTCTCTACCATAAGCCACCTTCAACATCATTTTAGGAAAATGTGGCACTATGTCCAACCGGCTTCACAATCACAGACCATGTGTATGGCGTCGTGTGGGCAAGCAGTTTGCTGATGTCAACGTTGTGAACGGAGTGCCCCATGGTAGTGAGGGGTTATGGTATGGGCAGGCATAAGCTACAGACAGCGAACACAATTGCATTTTATCTATGGCAATTTGAATGCACAGAAATACAGTGATGAAATCCTGAGGCCTATTGTGTGGCCCTTAACAAAAAACTTTTTTTTTTCTTTTTTTTTTTTTGTCTGTGGCCAACAGCTGCATAACTGTATTACCAGTCATGTGAAATCCATAGATTAGAACCTAATGGATTGATTTCAATTGACTGACTGATTTCCTCATATGAACTGTAACTCCAGTAAAGTCTTTGAAATTGTTGCATGTTGCGTTTTTATATTTTTATTCTGTATAAATTACACTGGATGAGAGGAATTGCAATGGAAATGACCCTTAAATCTCAAGTGCCAATTGAATTTACAAGACCAAGTAAGGAATGGTTTATACACATGTATTCACTAATAAGAAACATGAACAAATTTGTATTTAGTTTACTAATAGCTAATTAAACCTTAAAATTTTTATAAGCTTATTAAAAGTAAAGTTGTGCCTCTCCTCGCCCAGGTTTGCGCGGCGGCTCCACAAGATGGTGCGGCGGCTGGTGCCGGACTGCGACGTGCGTTTTCTGCGCTCAGAGGACGGCAGCGGGAAGGGGGCGGCCATGGTGACGGCAGTGGCGTACCGGCTGGCTACCCAACATGCTGAGCGGCAGCGTATTCTGGACACCCTGCGTCTGAGCCGGGAGCAGCTGCTGGAGGTGAAGAGGAGGATGGGAGAGGAGATTAACAGGGGCCTGGCCAAGGAGAGTCATGACCAGGCTACCGTCAAGATGCTGCCCACCTACGTCCGCTCCACCCCTGACGGCACAGGTATATAGGTTCAGCATAGGAAGGGGTGGTATCTGCGGAAGAATCTCAATTGCAGTTCCTCGTGTCCTCTCGGCTCATTCTCAAAAAACATTGGATTAGAAGGTCAGAGGGGAGGGAGATGGGAGGAATGTGTGTGTCTGGGAGTAGATTGAAGGGTACCCACCATGGGCCTTGAAAATTCTTAAGTTTTAGAATTTCAGAAAGCCCTTGATTGAACATCCTGGAAAATAGACAGATGTCCTTGGAAGGACTATAGCAGGACACTGAGGAGTAGGAAACCGTAAGCTGTTGCATGTAATTAAGAATTTACCAAATCAATACACCAATTTCACTTAGGAACAGTCCACCTGTACCTGGGATGTGTGGGTGGGTGGTCAGCCAGCAATCAGAGGGTTACCGGTTGGAAATTCAGGGCTGACAAAAAATGTCTGCCAGGATGTGAACACCTACTTCCGTTCTTAAACAAGGCACCATAACTCTCAAGCTGCTAAATGTTTAAAAAATATATACACTGCTCAAAAAAATAAAGGGAACACTTAAACAACACAATGTAACTCCAAGTCAATCACACTTCTGTGAAATCAAACTGTCCACTTAGGACGCAACACTGATTGACAATAAATTTCACATGCTGTTGTGCAAATGGAATAGACAAAAGGTGGAAATTATAGGCAATTAGCAAGACACCCCCCAAAACAGGAGTGATTTTGCAGGTGGTGACCACAGACCACTTCTCAGTTCCTATGCTTCCTGGCTGATGTTTTGGTCACTTTTGAATGCTGGCGGTGCTCTCACTCTAGTGGTAGCATGAGACGGAGTCTACAACCCACACAAGTGGCTCAGGTAGTGCAGTTCATCCAGGATGGCACATCAATGCGAACTGTGGCAAAAAAGTTTGCTGTGTCTGTCAGCGTAGTGTCCAGAGCATGGAGGCGCTACCAGGAGACAGGCCAGTACATCAGGAGACGTGGAGGAGGCCGTAGGAGGGCAACAACCCAGCAGCAGGACCGCTACCTCCGCCTTAGTGCAAGGAGGTGCACTGCCAGAGCCCTGCAAAATGACCTCCAGCAGGCCACAAATGTGCATGTGTCAGCATATGGTCTCACAAGGGGTCTGAGGATCTCATCTCGGTACCTAATGGCAGTCAGGCTACCTCTGGCGAGCACATGGAGGGCTGTGCGGCCCCACAAAGAAATGCCACCCCACACCATGACTGACCCATCGCCAAACCGGTCATGCTGGAGGATGTTGCAGGCAGCAGAACGTTCTCCACGGCGTCTCCAGACTCTGTCACGTTTGTCACGTGCTCAGTGTGAACCTGCTTTCATCTGTGAAGAGCACAGGGCGCCAGTGGCGAATTTGCCAATCTTGGTGTTCTCTGGCAAATGCGAAACGTCCTGCACGGTGTTGGGCTGTAAGCACAACCCCCACCTGTGGACGTCGGGCCCTCATACCACCCTCATGGAGTCTGTTTCTGACCGTTTGAGCAGACACATGCACATTTGTGGCCTGCTGGAGGTCATTTTGCAGGGCTCTGGCAGTGCACCTCCTTGCACAAAGGCGGAGGTAGCGGTCCTGCTGCTGGGTTGTTGCCCTCCTACGGCCTCCTCCACGTCTCCTGATGTACTGGCCTTTCTCCTGGTAGCGCCTGCATGCTCTGGACACTACGCTGACAGACACAGCAAACCTTTTTGCCACAGTTCGCATTGATGTGCCATCCTGGATGAACTGCACTACCTGAGCCACTTGTGTGGGTTGTAGACTCCGTCTCATGCTACCACTAGAGTGAGAGCACCGCCAGCATTCAAAAGTGACCAAAACATCAGCCAGGAAGCATAGGAACTGAGAAGTAGTCTGTGGTCACCACCTGCAGAATCACTCCTGTTTTGGGGGGTGTCTTGCTAATTGCCTATAACTTCCACCTTTTGTCTATGCCATTTGCACAACAGCATGGGAAATTTATTGTCATTCAGTGTTGCTTCCTAAGTGGACAGTTTGATTTCACAGAAGTGTGATTGACTTGGAGTTACATTGTGTTGTTTAAGTGTTCCCTTTATTTTTTTGAGCAGTGTATATATATGTGTTAAGTTAAATGTAGGAGTGTTATCTCGCTTGCTTAGCTACCTTCCCAATTGTCTGACTCATTGAACCTATCAGAGCACGGTGACTTCTTGGCCCTTGACCTGGGTGGGACCAACTTCCGAGTTCTGCTGGTTCGCGTGCGGGGCGGGAAGAGACGCAGCGTGGAGATGCACAACAAGATTTACGCCATCCCCCAGGAGGCTATGCAGGGCACTGGAGAGGAGGTAAACCAGAAATGTCTGTCTCAATGTCACAGTCCCAGTCCACTGTATTGGTCATTTGACACATCTCTCTCGGTGTGTTCTCTGTCAGCTGTTTGACCACATAGTGCACTGCATCGCTGACTTCCTGGAGTACATGGGTATGAAAGGAGCTTCCTTGCCCCTCGGCTTCACCTTCTCCTTCCCCTGCCATCAGAATAAACTGGACCAGGTAACAAAGCAAACACGCACACGCAAAAGTCGTTTTAAACATAGTTTTTGGATGGCTTGAACCACTGCTGAACCTCTCACAGACAGAACGTTGAAAACACTTGAGAACAGTCAATGTGCTCTGTCTGCACCTGTGCATTCAAATGGCAAAGCTTGGAAGGACAAGCGCTGACAGGAGTGGACGAAGTGCATCACATGGTCTATTCACACATTCTATAGGCGTCTGTAGTAGAGGTCAACCGATTATGATTTTTCAACTCCGATACCGATTTATTGGAAGACCAAAAAAAGCTGATGCCGACTAATCAGCCTTTTTTTATATATATATATATATATTTTTTTTTATATTTATTTGTAATACTGACAATTACAACAATACTGAATTAACACTTTTATTTTAACTTAATATAGTACATTAATAAAATATATTTAGTCTCAAATAAATAAGGAAACATGCTCAATTTGGTTTAAATAATGCAGAAAACACAGTGTTGGAGAAGAAAGTCAAATTGCAATATGTGCCATGTTTAAAAAAAAATATATATATATATATATATATTTTTTTTTTTTTTTTTTAAGTTCCTTGCCCAGAACACATGAAAGCTGGTGGTCCAATATTCCCAGTTCTTCAATATTCCCAGTTGGTTTTAGGTTGTAGTTATTATAGGAATTATGACGCGTCCTGACATAGTATAGACTAACCAGCACTCTGCTCAGGGCCAGGTAAAGATGCCCATCCCCCACCCTCCTAATGTGATGTCCATTCCTCCTCCTCCTCAGGGTATCTTGCTAAAGTGGACCAAGGGTTTCAAAGCTACCGGCTGCGAGGGAGAGGATGTTGTGTGTCTACTGAAGGATGCTATCCAGCGCAGAGAGGTTAGAGGTCACACCCACCCACTGGGCTTAGTCACAATCCTACACTGCCCAGAATCAAAATGCTGTTACACATTACAGTACCTGTAGGATCTCAAATCCATTTAAAATTGAATATGATACCATGAAAGTACACCAACCGTAACTTTTTGGAATTTGATATTATAGTATACCCATCTGAAATCCTTTGGTTATGAAAAAGGGTTCCATGTTAGTGATCCGTAAGTCCTTGTGTTGATGTTTTTGTAGGAGTTTGATCTGGACGTGGTTGCTGTGGTGAATGACACTGTGGGCACCATGATGACCTGTGGCTACGAAGACCCACTGTGTGAGGTGGGCCTCATCGTAGGTGAGTCTCCAATAGCCTACTGTATGTTCTTTCTGAATCATAAGCACAGTCTGTAAGAAATCAATAACTGCCTTTTTCTTTGAGTGTCTGTCACTCTCTTGTTCTCTCACACATACACACACACACATTTCCCCTCTCTCCAGGTACTGGCACTAATGCCTGCTACATGGAGGAAATGCAGAATGTGGAGCTGGTGGAGGGGGACGAGGGGAGGATGTGTGTTAACATGGAGTGGGGGGCCTTTGGGGACCACGGGGAGCTGGACGACTTCAGCACAGAATTCGACAGAGCCGTGGACGACTGTGCCACCAACCCAGGCAAACAGAGGTAGCCTATTACTGTTTGTTTATAATGGTGTTTATAGCGGTGTTGAAAGAAAGAGACCTTTAGTCGGGGTGCTGATTTACGGAGGCTGAATTGAACAAATTAAATCTCCTTCCTGTTGATTTATTGGACTGTTTGTTAAAGTTGATGTATGTGTCTTTGGAGGCTGGGATTAGGATTGCAAAGGGAAGGTATATTAAAGGAAACTTTCCAAATTTACCAGTAAACTACCAGAATTTGTGTAATCTATCACAAAACATCTAGTGGCCATTTTGGGTACTTCAGATTATCACAGGTGTCTGTAATTATCTCTGGCCCTCTGTGTGGCTTCATCAATGTGAAATATATTAAATTAGATTATTTTTAAATTTTAAAGAATGACAAAGCTGTAAAAAAAAATATTCTAAATATAAACCAACTTAGTCAATACCATTGGTGTTAATATGACGATTTTAGCATGAAATATCCATTTATTTACTTATTTTGCCATGTCAATGTATTTGTTAATGTTTTGGAGTTGAACTGGTGGCAATTGTGAAAAAAAGTAAATAGTTGGAAGAGTTGCGGTGTTAATAGAAAATAAGGACATTGTTTTTAGAATATTTTTTTTCATTCATTATACTATTTTCTCGAACATATGGGCTATCGACTAGACGGAGATGATAATAAATGAATAATACACAAAATAAATATTACTGCAACATGTAAAGTGTTTCATGAGTTGAAATGAAAGATCCCAGAAATATTCCAAACGCACACAAAGCTTATTTCTCTCAAATTTTGTGCACAAATTTGTTTACATCTCTTTTAGTGAGCATTTCTCCTTTGCCAAGATAATCCATCCACCTACCTGACAGGTGTCATATCAAGAAGCTGATTAAACAGCATGATCATTACTCAGGTGTACCTTGTATCGGGAACAGTACAAGGACTCTCTAAAATGTGCAGTTTTTTTTCACGACACAACAGTTTTAAGGAGCGTGCAATTGGCATGCTGACTGCAGAAATGGCCACCAGAGCTCTTGCCAGAGAATTTTATGTTAATGTCTCTACCATAAGCAGACTTCAAAGTCGTTTTAGTGAATTTGGCAGTACGTCCAACTGGCCTCAGAACACTTGTATGGCGTCGTGTGGGCGAGCGGTTTGCTGATATCAACGTTGTGAACAGAGTGCCCCATAGTGGCAAGGGGGCAGGCATAAGCTACGGACAGCATTGCATTTTATCTTTGGCAATTTGAATGCACAGAGACTGTGACAAGATCCTGAAGCCCATTGTTGTGCCATTCATCCGTCGCCATCACCTCATGTTTCAGCATGATAATTCATGGATCTGTACACAATTCCTGGAAGCTGAAATTGTCTGTTCGATTGCCTGCATACTCACCAAACATGTCACTCATTGACCTTGTTTGAGATGCTCTGGATCAAAGTGTAGTACAGCGTGTTCGAGTTCCTGCCAATATCCAGCAACTTTACACAGCTATTGAAGAGTGAGACAACATTCCACAGACCACAATCAACAGCTTGATGAACTATGTGAAGGATATGTGTCGTGCTGCATGAGGCAATGGAGATAACACCAGATACAGACTGGTTTTCTGATCCACGCCACTACCTTTTTTAAAGGTATCTGTATTCCCAGTCATGTGAAATCCATAGATTAGGCCCTACTGAATTTATTTAATTTGACTGATTTCCTTATATGAACTGTAACTCAGTAAAATCTTTGAAATTGTTGCGTTATACATTTTTGTTCAGTGTATGTGCAGTGCATCCGAAAAGTATTCAGATTTTTGCAAATCTATTAAAAATAAAAAATGGAAATATAACATTTACATAAGTATTCAGACCCTTTACTAAGTACTTTGTTGAAGCACCTTCGGCAGCGATTACAGCCTTAAGTCTTCTTGGGTATGAAGCCAAAAGCTTGGCACATCTGTATTTGTGGAGTGTCTCCCATTCTCTGCAGATCTTCTCAAGCTCTGTCAGGTTGGATGGGGAGTGTCGCTGCACAGCTATTTTCAGGTCTCTCCAGAGATGTTTGATCGGGTTCAAATCTGGGCTCTGGCTCAAGGACATTCAGAGACTTGTCCCGAAGCCATTCCTGAATTGTCTTGGCTGTTTGCTTACGGTCCTTGTCCTGTTGGAAGGTGAACCTTCACCCCAGTCTGAGCACTCTGGAGCAGGTTTTCATCAAGGATCTCTCTGTACTTTGCACCATTCAGCTTTCCCTCGATCCTGACTAGTCTCGCAATCCCTGCTGCTGAAAAACATCCCCATAGCATGGCGCTGCCACCACCATGCTTCACCGTAGGGATGGTGCCAGGTTTCCTCCAGACATAACGCTTGGCATTCAGGCCAAAGAGTTCAATCATGTTTTCATCAGATCAGAGAATCTTGTTTCTCATGGTCGAAGTCCTTTTATAGGTGCCTTTTGGCAAACTCCAAGCGGTCTGTCATGTGCCTTTCACTGAGGAGTTGCTTCCGTCTGGCCACTCTACCATAAAGGCCTGATTGGTGGAGTGCTGCAGAGATGGTTGTCCTTCTGGAAGGTTCTCCCATCTCCACAGAGGAGATTCTTTCAAAGATAATTTGTAAAAATCCAAATAACTTCACAGATCTTCATTGTAAAGAGTTTAAACATCGTTTCCTGTTCAATGAACCATAAACAATTAATGAACATGCACCTGTGGAACGGTCGTTAAGACACTAATAGCTTACAGACGGTAGGCAACTAAGGTCACAGTTATGAGAACTTAGGACACTAAAGAGGCCTTTCTACTGACTCTGGAAAAACACCAAAAGAAACATGCCCTGCTCATCTGTGTGAATGTGCCTTCGGCATGCTGCAAGGAGGCACTGCAGATGAGGACTGCAGATGTGGCCAGGGCAATAAATTGCAATGTCCGTACTGTGAGACACCTAAGACCGCGCTACAGGGAGACAGGACGGACAGCTGATCGTCCTCGCAGTGGCAGACTACGTGTAACAACACCTGCACAGGATCGGTACATCCAAACATCACACCTGCGGGACAGGTACTGGATGGCAACAACTGCCCGAGATACACCAGGAACGTACAATCCCTCCATCGGTGCTCAGACTGTCTGCAATAGACTGAGAGAGGCTGGACTGAGGGCTTGTAGGCCTGTTGTAAGGCAGGTCCTCACCAGACATCACCGGCAATAATGTTGCCTATGGGCACAAACCCTCCGTCGCTGGACCAGACAGGACTGGCAAAAAGTGCTCTTCACTGAGGAGTCTCAGGTTTTGTCTGAAAATAAACGCAGTTGACAGTGAGAACGTTTCTCTTTTTGCTGAGTTTAGAAGCACAAGCATTTTTTTTTAGATTCTTCAAAGTAGCCTTGATGACAGCTTTGTATATCTTTTGATTTCACACTTTTTTGGGTTACTACATGATTCCACATGTTATTTCATCATTTTGATGTCTTCATACAATGTAGAAAATAGTCAAAAATAAAGAAAACGCTGGAATGAGTAGGTGTGTCCAAACTTTTGACTGGTTATGTGTGTGTATATATAACAAAATAGTTATTAAAGTATAAATTACCAACATATATTGTCTGTTAATTACCAAATTAGCAGAAAATTGCTGTCATTTTTTTGTAAACCTAGCTTGGACTACTACACGCACCAGTGCAATAACGCTTTCATCAATAAAACCTGAAGTGTGGTGAGCCTCAGGATTCAAGTCTCTCTCTCTCTCTCTCTCAGGTATGAGAAGATGATCAGTGGGATGTACCTTGGGGAGATAGTGAGGAACGTACTGCTGGAGTTCACTGCAAAGGGACTTTTGTTCCGAGGCAAACTCTCTGAGAGGCTCAAGACCAGAGGCATCTTTGAAACCAAGTTCCTCTCCCAGATTGAGAGGTGAGTCTGTCAGTTTGCTTGTCTGGGAATGTTTGTGGCAATTATGCCTTCAGTCACTATCTAGTGTTGATGTCTGATGAGCAAAAGGAAGATTTGGAGAAGTGTCACTAAAAAGGTTAACAGCCATGGTGGGAGCGACGTCTGCGTCCCTTTTTCAGGGTATCAAAGCTATTGGATTTCAATATTATGTCCCTCCTAGACACCAAAATGTCTAGCATAGGATGGAGAACAATGTTGTGTGCACTTCATGATCACAAAAATGATTTGACTGTTGTCTGTAACAGTCAGTGCCTGCCTGTCTCTCTCCCCCCCCCCCCCCCCCCCCCCCCCTGTCAGTGACCGTCTGGCCCTGAGGCAGGTGCGCTCCATCCTGCAGCACCTGGGTCTGACCAGTTCTACGTGTGACGACAGTATCCTGGTGAAGGAGGTGTGCAGCGTGGTGGCTCGCCGCGCTGCCCAACTCTGTGGTGCCGGCCTGGCCGCTGTGGTCGATAAGATCCGGCAGAACCGCAACCTCTCCGAGCTCAAAATCACAGTGGGTGTCGATGGAACGCTCTACAAACTACATCCACAGTGAGTGGTTATTAGATAGTATTATCACAAAAAGAGAGTCCGGTTAAAGCTATACTCCAGGGGCTGTATTCATGAATCGTCTCAGAGTACGAGTGCTGATTTTAGGATTTTACCTTTTCGATTACAATGAAAAACATATGAACTGGGTGTACTCTACTCCTAGATCAGCACTGTTTTTCGTACACTTTTTTAAAATACGGGTGCAGACGTTAACTGCAGGCCGCTGGTAGTTTTAGTTTATACCCTTTGCTCTTACTTTTCCCTTTTATCTTAATGAATCTATGAATAAAATTAGTGGGTGCCAAAAGGATAAACATTGAGAAACTCGAACAGAAGTTTTTCTTTGAGGCGCTGTTTCCATGGTTTCCATTTTGTGGTTACATAGGTAAAATGCAAACATCAATGTAGTTAATTAAAATGTTACACATGGTTTCTTTATGCATTTACAAACCTAATCTCCTTTCAATAATGATAAGAATTTGAGTTTAATTGGTGTGAGATATAAATAGATTGTGTTATATACACACACACACACAGTGCCTTCGGAAAATATTCAGACCCTGTGACTTTTTCCACATTTTGTTACTTTACAGCCTTATTTTGAAATTTATGAGGTTATTTTGTATTTAATCAATCTACACACAATACCCCATAATGACAAAGCGAAAACAGGTATTTGACCAAGAACTCGATGGTCACTCTGACAGAGCTCTGTAGTTCCTCTGTGGAGATTGTTGTCCTTCTGGAAGGTTCTCCCATCTCTGCAGCACTCCACCAATCAGGCCTTTATGGTAGAGTGGCCAGATGGAAGCCACTCCTCAGTAAAAAGGCACATGACAGCCCCCTTGGAGTTTGCCAAAAGGCACATAAAGGACTCTGACCATGAGAAACAAGATTCTCTGGTCTGATGAAATCATGATTGAACTCTTTGGCGTGAATGCCAAGTGTCACGTCTGGAGGAAACCTGGCACCATCCCTACGGTGAAACGTGGGGGTGGCAGCATCATGCTGTGGGCATGTTTTTCAGCATCAGGGACTGGGAGACTAGTCAGGATCGAGGGAAAGATGAATGGCGCAAAGTACAGAGATCCGCTCAGGACCTCCAGACTTTTTTGCGAAGGTTCACCTTCCAACAGGACAACGACCCTAAGCACACAGCCAAGACAACGTAGGAGTGGCTTCGGGACAAGTCTCTGAATGTCCTTGAGTGGCCCAGCCGGAGCCCGGACTTGAACCCGATCAAACATCTCTGTAGAGACCTGAAAATAGCTGTGCAGCAATGCTCCCCATCCAACCTGACAGAGCTTTAGAGGATCTTCAGAGAAGAATGGGAGAAACTCCCCAAATACAGGTGTGCCAAGCTTGTAGCGTCATACCCAAGAAGACTCAAGGCTGTAATCACTGTCAAAGGTGATTCAACAAAGTACTGAGTAAAAGGGTCTGAATACTTATGTAAATGTGATATGTCAGTTTAACATTTTGCTAAAATGTATAACCTGTTTTTGCTTTGTCATTGTGTGTATATGTTGATATATACAATTTAATCCATTTAAGAATAAGGATGTAACATGATATAAATATATAAGTCTAGCCTCATACCTTTTAACAGCACCTTTTTACAGTGCCTGCATGTACATCTGCCTATGGGTTTGCCTCATTCTCTTGTCCCTGGCCATATGAACTCACTTCCCCTTCATTCCCTGCAGCTTCTGGTCCATTGTCTATTCTCAGTAAGAACATTCTAACATGCCTCTGATCTCACTCCTTATCTCTCCTCTTCACAGCTTCTCCAGCATCATGCATGAGACGGTCAGGGACCTGGCGCCTCAGTGCGAGGTCACTTTCCTCCAATCAGAGGACGGAAGTGGAAAGGGGGCGGCTCTCATCACGGCGGTGGCCTGTCGCATCCGAGACGCCGGACAGCGCTGAGCGAGGGGCTCTGGGGATGCAGAGAACAAGGGTTACGTCCCAATTGGCACCCTATTTCCTAAATAGTGCACTACCTTTGACCAGTGTCCTATGCTCAAAAGTAGTGTACTGAATAGGGGGCCATTTGGGACACAGGCATGGGCGGGGTCACAACAGGGACAGCACAGGATGACAAAGGGATACTGGAAAAGGAGCACAACGGACTTCTTACTTAGAGATTTGCTGTGCCTCATCGCATCTGTTAATCAAAAGTAGTGATGTTCCCAACAGCCTGCGTTGTTTTTTTTTACAGTTTTTTGATTCTGGTGTGTGTTTGTAATAGAAAGTACTTGGCTGATGGGCCATGTTGAAAAGGGACTTGCAGAGAATTAAATATTTTAGTTATGAATATGTTTTTGTTTCCGAACAGAAGCAGAGATTCTGTTTTCTTACGTGAAATGTGACAGTGATATTGATGACCTTAGCTGTGTTCGATTACCCATACTCACCACACTAACCATACTTTTTGTGACATAAATTGAGTATGTAGTATGCTTATTGGTCATAGTATGGATGGAGTTAGTATGCCAAAAGTTCCCGGATGTCGTACTAAATTCGCCAAAATACAAAGTATACAAGCAGTGAACACTATTTCTGTGCTTTTAGGGCCCCATAATGCAATTCTTCAGAAAATGAGCGTGGCTTCACAACGTTTTTCAGATTTGAAGAAAATGGTGGAAAATATGCAGCCGAAGTCCGACGAGAGCAGATACAAATTCATTGCTTTAACTAATGATGACAAATGTGAAAATGTTGATCAATGTAATAAAGTCATGGCTTTTCAAATAAGTTATATGTTGGCTGACAATTTGTTAGCCACGCTATCCTTACAAACCGCATAGCATTACAGCAGTACCGTTATGTTCGCTAGTTACCTAACATTAGTTGGTTACTAATACATCGAAGTTGCCAGGCAGTATATTACCTATATGCTATCTATCTACCCAACATTATGGACTTTATTATGCACATCATTCTTAGCTATCTACTCTGATTTCAGACCACTCTCGTCTGCGTGTGCCAGAGCACAGAATAATAGATACATTTTATGAATGCTCAACACTCGTTGAATATGACCGGTGTCAGTAAACGTCAGCAAAAAAAAAAGCGGAATTAAATTATTGCCAGCAGCTGGATAACATGAAAACAGCATAATCAACTCGGCTAGGATGAGTAAAATGGTCAGTGAGGTGGTCTCATTTGTGTTCGCCAGTAGTTAGCCAGTTAGCTTGGGGGCTTGACTGCCGTTGTGGGGTCCGAACGCTCGGATCATCCCTACTCCTTGAAAGCTCTGAGATAGAAAAGCTCAGAATTTACAAACGGACAACGGATTGAATTTACGAACACACCCAAAATCGTAAAATGTCTAGCTAGTCATTTGTTATGCTAACAAGCTAGCAAGAGGTTGCATAGCAACAGTATCAACTTCAGGTAGACAGGCGAAGCACTAGTACGCTCAACTGAAAGGATTACCGTTTGTTTACACTATATTAAAATGAACTAATAGTGTGCAGTGTGTGTATATACTCATTAAATATAGTATGTTCGTATGGGTATTCAAACACAGCTCGTCTTCAGAATGGTGACTGCTGTACTAGGAATGAAACCACACCTGGGTTCAGAATCATATTTGAAATCTTTCAAATACGTTTGAGCTTTTGTTCTACTCTACCTGGAGTGCCAGGTGGGTTAAGTTGGAAATTTTGGGACTTTTGGGACCATTGCAACAGGCAAGCTCAATCAAGCACAGCTAAAGTATTTTAACAGATTCCAATAGTACTTCCCCCCCATTAACAGAATATGCCTCAATACCGTACTTATTATGTACCAAGTCCATTAATGCCTAGAACACTCTGTTAGAACTAGAACGGTACATTAATTTATTTAAGAAATGTATTGTTTCAATAAATCTCTAACTAATGAAAAGTTGGAGTCTAGAAGTGAGGCTAAATTGTGAATTCAAACAGACAAATATCGATTGGAATACACCTTATTTTAGAGTATGTCCTGGTTTGTCTGCAGGTGAAATAGAAAATTAAATAATGATTGTCCATGGCTCTAATCTACATTTCTTTCGGCTTTTTCCATATTATCAACTGTATTAGAGGAGAAGGTGGACCTGAGGGGACCTTTGACCTTTTGAGAAGGAGTCGAGAGAGGATGCGAGGAATGGAGGAAAGGGGAATAGAGAAAGTGCACATGGTAGATTTACAATTGGTTTAACGACTGCTCGCATCCTCCTCGCCTCATTTTGACAAAGGACAAAGGTAAGCAAGAAAGTAAGAAAGGGTAACTTTGAAACAAATGTGCTTGTATGAATTGACTTCTCTCTGCTAGTGTGTCAAACGTTTAGCGCAGGTATTCCATCAGGGGTACGCCAAATAAAAATGTGATTCACTTTTTTTTTCACATTTTCAAACAGTACATTTATATTTTCCAACGGGGCTTTACATTTGGGTGAGTTTTTTTTTTCCTCGCCTGATTAGCCTCAGCCAAAAATAAAATGAAACCATCTAGTGTTGCGCGAAATAACACAATGTCAAATACAGGTAGCCTAGTCAAAGAATTAACATCCAGTCACATTAACCGTTACTCTCTCGCGGGAAACCATTCTTGTTTTAGACATTTAGAAACTAAACATGACAATTTCAAAAATAAGCCATGGGAGTTTTGAGCGAGAATAAAGATGACTTTCGAGTAGCAAAAGCAACAGATACCATTAATAAGAAGGGGCTAGAAGCGTCTTATATGGTGAGCCACCGAGTGGCTTAGGACAGGCAAGCCCCATACTATTGTGGTAGACTTAGTTCTTCCTGCTGCCGCAGATATGGCTGGGACAATGCTGGGGGGAAAGGCCCAAAAAAACTATACAGATAATGACTTCATCAAACAACACTGTTTCACGACGCATCAGTGACATGGCAGGAGATGCATGGTGACATGGCAGGAGACGCATGGTGATCTTAGGAAACAAAACAATTACTGCTTTGCATACTAGCCAGTGAATTATGTGTTACAGCTGGATGAATCAACAGACTTGGCAGGCATCTTGAGGGGTTATTTTTCAAGTATTGGACAGCTTTGTGACATCAAATGGACTTTGGTGGTCAAGATCTGTACTGATGGTGCAAAAGCCATGACAGGGACACATAGTTGAGTGGTAACGCGCGTGCAAGAAGTTGCTCCTGACACCACTTGGGTACACAGCAGCATCCACCGAGAGGCTTTTGCTGCCAAGGGAATGCCTGACAGCTTGGAAGACGTTTTGGACACTACAAGGGAAAATGGGTAACTTTGTTAAAGCAAGGCCCCTGAACTCGCCTGTATTTTCTGCATTATGCAATGATATGGGCACCGACCATATACAACATACAGAAGTGTGCTGGTTATCAAGGGGCAAAGTGTTACCTTTTATTTTATTGAGAGACGAGCTTAAAGTTTTCTTTTACTGACCATAATTTTCATGTCTGACCGCTTGCATGATG
This sequence comes from Salvelinus fontinalis, assembly GCF_029448725.1. Classification (NCBI taxonomy): domain Eukaryota; kingdom Metazoa; phylum Chordata; class Actinopteri; order Salmoniformes; family Salmonidae; genus Salvelinus; species Salvelinus fontinalis. The sequence goes on along the minus strand of NC_074668.1, from coordinate 29,169,028 downwards.
TCGAGTTTCTCACACGACTGGCCTGTCTGGGTGATGTTTTTTCTCGCCTGAATAAACTGAGTCTAGGGTTACAGGGACTCTGCAACTATATTCAATGTGCGGGACAAAATTGAGGCTATGGTTAAGAAGTTGGAGCTCTTTCCTGTCCGCATTAAGGACAACCCACAGGTCTTTCCATCATTGTATGATTTTTTGTGTGCAAATGAACTCATTACATTTACATTTACATTTAAGTCATTTAGCAGACGCTCTTATCCAGAGCGACTTACAAATTGGTGCATTCACCTTATGACATCCAGTGGAACAGCCACTTTACAATAGTGCATCTAAATCTTTTAAGGGGGGGGGGGCAGAAGGATTGCTTTATCCTATCCTAGGTATTCCTTGAAGAGGTGGGGTTTCAGGTGTCTCCGGAAGGTGGTGATTGACTCCGCTGTCCTGGCGTCGTGAGGGAGTTTGTTCCACCATTGGGGTGCCAGAGCAGCGAACAGTTTTGACTGGGCTGAGCGGGAACTGTACTTCCTCAGTGGTAGGGAGGCGAGCAGGCCAGAGGTGGATGAACGCAGTGCCCTTGTTTGGGTGTAGGGCCTGATCAGAGCCTGAAGGTACTGAGGTGCCGTTCCCCTCACAGCTCCGTAGGCAAGCACCATGGTCTTGTAGCGGATGCGAGCTTCAACTGGAAGCCAGTGGAGAGAGCGGAGGAGCGGGGTGACGTGAGAGAACTTGGGAAGGTTGAACACCAGACGGGCTGCGGCGTTCTGGATGAGTTGTAGGGGTTTAATGGCACAGGCAGGGAGCCCAGCCAACAGCGAGTTGCAGTAATCCAGACGGGAGATGACAAGTGCCTGGATTAGGACCTGCGCCGCTTCCTGTGTGAGGCAGGGTCGTACTCTGCGGATGTTGTAGAGCATGAACCTACAAGAACGGGCCACCGCCTTGATGTTAGTTGAGAACGACAGCATGTTGTCCAGGATCACGCCAAGGTTCTTAGCGCTCTGGGAGGAGACACAATGGAGTTGTCAACCGTGATGGCGAGATCATGGAACGGGCAGTCCTTCCCCGGGAGGAAGAGCAGCTCCGTCTTGCCGAGGTTCAGCTTGAGGTGGTGATCCGTCATCCACACTGATATGTCTGCCAGACATGCAGAGATGCGATTCGCCACCTGGTCATCAGAAGGGGGAAAGGAGAAGATTAATTGTGTGTCGTCTGCATAGCAATGATAGGAGAGACCATGTGAGGTTATGACAGAGCCAAGTGACTTGGTGTATAGCGAGAATAGGAGAGGGCCTAGAACAGAGCCCTGGGGGACACCAGTGGTGAGAGCGCGTGGTGAGGAGACAGATTCTCGCCACGCCACCTGGTAGGAGCGACCTGTCAGGTAGGACGCAATCCAAGCGTGGGCCGCGCCGGAGATGCCCAACTCGGAGAGGGTGGAGAGGAGGATCTGATGGTTCACAGTATCGAAGGCAGCCGATAGGTCTAGAAGGATGAGAGCAGAGGAGAGAGAGTTAGCTTTAGCAGTGCGGAGCGCCTCCGTGATACAGAGAAGAGCAGTCTCAGTTGAATGACTAGTCTTGAAACCTGACTGATTTGGATCAAGAAGGTCATTCTGAGAGAGATAGCAGGAGAGCTGGCCAAGGACGGCACGTTCAAGAGTTTTGGAGAGAAAAGAAAGAAGGGATACTGGTCTGTAGTTGTTGACATCGGAGGGATCGAGTGTAGGTTTTTTCAGAAGGGGTGCAACTCTCGCTCTCTTGAAGACGGAAGGGACGTAGCCAGCGGTCAAGGATGAGTTGATGAGCAAGGTGAGGTAAGGGAGAAGGTCTCCGGAAATGGTCTGGAGAAGAGAGGAGGGGATAGGGTCAAGCGGGCAGGTTGTTGGGCGGCCGGCCGTCACAAGACGCGAGATTTCATCTGGAGAGAGAGGGGAGAAAGAGGTCAGAGCACAGGGTAGGGCAGTGTGAGCAGAACCAGCGGTGTCGTTTGACTTAGCAAACGAGGATCGGATGTCGTCGACCTTCTTTTCGAAATGGTTGACGAAGTCGTCTGCAGAGAGGGAGGAGGGGGGGAGGAGGATTCAGGAGGGAGGAGAAGGTGGCAAAGAGCTTCCTAGGGTTAGAGGCAGATGCTTGGAATTTAGAGTGGTAGAAAGTGGCTTTAGCAGCAGAGACAGAAGAGGAAAATGTAGAGAGGAGGGAGTGAAAGGATGCCAGGTCCGCAGGGAGGCGAGTTTTCCTCCATTTCCGCTCGGCTGCCCGGAGCCCTGTTCTGTGAGCTCGCAATGAGTCGTCGAGCCACGGAGCGGGAGGGGAGGACCGAGCCGGCCTGGAGGATAGGGGACATAGAGAGTCAAAGGATGCAGAAAGGGAGGAGAGGAGGGTTGAGGAGGCAGAATCAGGAGATAGGTTGGAGAAGGTTTGGGCAGAGGGAAGAGATGATAGGATGGAAGAGGAGAGAGTAGCGGGGGAGAGAGAGCGAAGGTTGGGACGACGCGATACCATCCGAGTAGGGGCAGTGTGGGAAGTGTTGGATGAGAGCAAGAGGGAAAAGGATACAAGGTAGTGGTCGGAGACTTGGAGGGGAGTTGCAATGAGGTTAGTGGAAGAACAGCATCTAGTAAAGATGAGGTCAAGCGTATTGCCTGCCTTGTGAGTAGGGGGGGAAGGTGAGAGGGTGAGGTCAAAAGAGGAGAGGAGTGGAAAGAAGGAGGCAGAGAGGAATGAGTCAAAGGTAGACGTGGGGAGGTTAAAGTCACCCAGAACTGTGAGAGGTGAGCCGTCCTCAGGAAAGGAGCTTATTAAGGCATCAAGCTCATTGATGAACTCTCCGAGGGAACCTGGAGGGTGATAAATGATAAGGATGTTAATAAGCTTGAAAGGGCTGGTAACTGTGACAGCATGGAATTCAAAGGAGGCGATAGACAGATGGGTAAGGGGAGAAAGAGAGAATGACCACTTGGGAGAGATGAGGATCCCGGTGCCACCACCCCGCTGACCAGAAGCTCTCGGGGTGTGCGAGAACACGTGGGCAGACGAAGAGAGAGCAGTAGGAGTAGCAGTGTTATCTGTGGTGAGCCATGTTTCCGTCAGTGCCAAGAAGTCGAGGGACTGGAGGGACGCATAGGCTGAGATGAGCTCTGCCTTGTTGGCCGCAGATCGGCAGTTCCAGAGGCTACCGGAGACCTGGAACTCCACGTGGGTCGTGCGGGCTGGGACCACCAGGTTAGGGTGGCCGCGGCCACGCGGTGTGAAGGGTTTGTATGGTCTGTGCAGAGAGGAGAGAACAGGGATAGACAGACACATAGTTGACAGGCTACAGAAGAGGCTACGCTAATGCAAAGGAGATTAGAATGACAAGTGGACTACACGTCTCGAATGTTCAGAAAGTTAAGCTTACGTTGCAAAAAATAAAATAAAAGATCTTATTGACTAAATGATATAGTACTACTGGCTGGTGAAGTAGGCTGGCTAGCAGTGGCTGCGTTGTTGAAAGTGAAGCTGGCTAGGTAACCTCGACAATTTCTCTAAATTTCTCTAAACTACACAATTATCTCGGATACAAGGACAGCAAAGACAACTAGCTAACACTACGCTAATCAAGTCGTTCCGTTGTAATGTAAGTTTCTACAGTGCTGCTATTCGGTAGAAGTTGGCTAGCTAGCAGTGTTAGCTAGCAGTGTTGGCTAGGTAGGAGGACGGCAGCGCAGCAGGCGAAAATAGCTGGCTAGCTAACCGATAATTACTCAAAGCTACACAATTATCTTAGATACAAAGATAGCAAAGACAACTATGTAGCTAGCTAACACTACACTAATCAAGTCGTTCCGTTGTAATGTAATCGTTTCTACAGTGCTGCTAATCGGTGGCTAGCTGGCTAGCTAGCAGGGTTGACTACGTTACGTTACGTTAGGACGAGAATACCTGGCTAGCGAACCTCAGCGAACCTCAATAACTACAGAATTATCTTTGATACAAAGACGGCTATGTAGCCAGCTAAGTAGCTAGCTAAGATCAAACAAATCAAAGATAGCAAAGATAACTGTGTAGCCAGCTAACACTACACTAATCAAGTCGTTCCGTTGTAATGCACTCGTTTCTACAATGCTGCTATTCGGTGGCTAGCTGGCTAGCTAGCAGTGTTGGCTACGTTGCGTTAGGACGAAAATAGCTGGCTAGCGAACCTCAATAACTACACAATTATGTTTGATACAAAGACGGCTATGTAGCTAGCTAAGATCAAACAAATCAAACTGTTGTACTGTAATGAAAATGAAAATGGAATGGTAATACTACCTGTGGAGCGAAGCGGAACTCAAGCTTACATTGTAAAATGTGATATAGCGAAGCACCTGAGTGAGCTGGGTGCGCAATTACGCAGGTACTTTCCCAAAACAGACGACACGCACAACTGGTTTCGTTATCCCTTTCATGCCCTGCCTCCAGTCCACTTACTGATATCTGAACAAGAGAGCCTCATCAAAATTGCAGCAAGCGGTTCTGTGAAAATGTAATTTAATCAGAAGCCACTGCCAGATTTCTGGATTGGTCTGCGCTCAGAGTATCTTGCCTTCCCATGAGCCGGGTTGTGATAAACTTACACTCATTCTTATGTTTAATAAATGTATTGTGTGTGTGTGTGTGGCAGGCTTACAATGATGGCAAAAGACAACGTTTGAGAGTGCGCTGACCCTGGTGCTGGAGGGGGTACGCAGCTGGAGGTTGAATGTTTGAAGGGGTACGGGACTATAAAAAGTTTGGGAACCACTGGTTTAGAGGCTTTACACCACTCTTGGCATTGCGCATGGTGATCTTAGGCTTGTGTGCGGCTGCTCGGCCATGAACTAATTTCATGAAGCTCCCGATGAACAGTTCTTGTGCTGATGTTGCTTCCAGAGGCAGGTTGGAACTCTGTAGTGAATGTTGCAACTGAGGACAGATTATTTACGCGCTTCAACACTTGGCGGTCACGTTCTTTGAGCTTGTGTGGCCTACCAGTTCACAGTTGTGGTTGTTACTCCTAGACGTTTCCACTTCACAATAACAGCACTTACAGTTGACTGGGACAGCTCTAGCAGGACAGAAATTTGAAGAACTGACTTGTTGGAAAGGTGGCATCCTATGACGGTGAAATCTCCACTTTAAAGTTACTGAGCTCTTCAATAAGGCCATTCTACTGCCAATGTTTGTAAATGGAGATTGCATGGCTGTGTGCTCGATTTTATACACCTGTCAGCAACTGGTGTGGCTGAAATAGCTGAATCCACTCATTTGAAGGTGTGTTCACATACTTTTGTGTATATATAATGTAGGTAGGCTATCGTCTAAAAGTGGTATGCCTACTTAATTCTTAAGAGAGCTTGCACCATCTGGCATGTAGAGTATCTTTTAAAATTTGGGCATAAAAATGTAATGCTATTGTGGGAGATGCCATTTGGAGCAGTAATATACTCTGACATTGTCCTTAACTGTTAGAACATTACAAATTCCCCTTTTAACAAACTTTAAGAGACAACAGTCAGAATGAATGGTCGACACTTTCTATTCTGTTGCCGAATGGAATCTATGGTATTGGTATCCTGAAAAGTAAATATTTTATGATGGTCCGGGGTAAACGAGACACCATCATAACAAAATATTTACGATTCAGTATACCAATACCATAGATTCCATTCTGCAACAGAATGGAAAGAGGACTGAAGGGTATAAAATCCCCAAGTTCACTATGATGTGTTGGGAAACGGTGTAGACCATGGATAGTGCTGTATGAGTCCCAAACTCCGTAATAACCGTGAAAGGAATCGATACAAAGCAGTATCGTGGTATAACCTGACATTGTTAAATGACCAACTTTTTATACTGTGTGCCATATTGAGAGTGGACTTAATCATGTTTTCCTCTTACAAATGAGCTACTTGCAGTATACCTAATTTAACAGGAACTACCCTATCAGGCATTTTGGGGGTTGTATGATACGTTTCCTAATCAACTGTGATATCTGGCATTAATTGTTACATCTTTAGAAGATTTGTGTGGAGTAAATTGTTACCCTGGAGTCTGGGAATGTTTTAATGATCACTTCCTCAATGAAGACCAATGGCCACACTCAATATGCACAGAAGCTCAGGGCCTAGATCAAATATAATGAGGGCCGCAGTGTAATGAATGTATTGTTTGTGAGTTGCAAGAGAGAGCATGTTTTAGAATGATATGACATTGGTAGGTTTGAGCAGGTTAGCCTTGACTAGGTTTGTGTTTTGTGCCTCTCTTACAAACTGTGTTCTTGTACAATAGGGTTTCATCAAATTCTTGACGAGAATGAATTCCCATCTGCTCACCTTTTGACTACGTATGTCCTTGTCTAAATGTTTCTATAAAATCTTTTGTGACATGCACCCAGTTTGAAACACCATTGTTACAGGATGAATTGTACAAAGATTCTCATTGAACCTTTGGCAGGAAAACCTATTTAGATGAAAAAGCTATCACATCTGTGCTCTTCTTTCAGCCAAACATATTCAGCTATTGCTGGCTGCATCTGGCTCCTTCGAAGAATGTGAAGACACGGATGCACAGAACTTGCATCTTGGCTAGTTTTTTTGGGCATGGCTTACAACTACTGTGCCCCCTCACACCTGCTGTGAATATGATCATTTATTTGATTTATAACTACTACTTTATAACTACTACTTGATTTATGACTACTACTCTACTGTTCATTGTTTGCTGTTACCATTAGTACCTAACAATATATTCTGCTACTGGTCAATATTACTCCTGTTTACATGTATACATTACCACTAGAATATTACCATTCGTATTTATATATTCCTGCTACCAGTCACTTTTCATCACTGTTTAAAATATCAGCATATCACATCTACACTGACACTCTTGCACTCACATGAACACTTACACGCACACACCCACCCACCACTTATGTTGCTGCCGTACTGCTTACTATTATTATTTATCCTGCAACCAGTCACTTTCTCCTAATCACCGCCTACAGATGCATATTATTCAGGCCCCTTGACTTCTTCCACATTATTACGTTACAGCCTTATAAAATGAATTTAAATCGTTTTTTCCCCCTCGATCTACACACAGTACCCCATAATGACAAAGCAAAAACAGGTTGTTTTTTTAAATTATTCTTATCACATTTACGTAAGTATTCAGACCCTTTACTCAGTACTTTGTTGAAGCACCTTTGGCAGCGATTACAGCCTTGAGTCTTCTTGGGTATGACGGTACAAGCTTGGCACACCATTATTTGGGAAGTTTCTCCCATCCCCTCAAGCTCTGTCAAGTTGGATGGGGAGTGTCGATGCACAGCAATTTTCAGGTCTCTACAGAGATGTTTGATCGGGTTCAAGTGCGGGCTCTGGCTGGACCACTCAAGGACATTGAGACTTATCCCGAAGACACTCCTATGTTGTCTTGGCTGTGTGTTTAGGGTCGTTGTCATGTTGGAAGGTGAACCTTCGCCCCAGTCTGAGCACTCTGGAGCAGGTTTTCATCAAGCATCTCTCTGTACTTTGCTCTGTTCATCTTTCCCTCGATCCTGACTAGTCTCGCAGTCCCTGCCACTGAAAAACATCCCTACAGTATGATGCTGCCACCACCGTGCTTCACCGTAGGGATGGTGCCAGGTTTCCTCCAGACATAACGCTTGGCATTCAGGCCAAAGAGTTCAAAATTTGTTTCATCAGACCAGAGAATCTTGTTTCTCATGATCAGATTCCTTTTGGTGCTTTTTGGCAAACTCCAAGGGGGCTGTCATGTGCTTTTTTTGTTGTTTTTAATTTTATCCCCTTTTCTCCCCAATTTTTCGTGGTATCCAATCGCTAGTAATTACTATCTTGTCTCATCGCTACAACTCCCGTACGGGCTCGGGAGAGACGAAGGTCGAAAGCCATGCGTCCTCCGAGGCACAACCCAACCAAGCCGCACTGCTTCTTTAACACAGCGCGCCTCCAACCCGGAAGCCAGCCGCACCAATGTGTCGGAGGAAACACCGTGCACCTGGCCCCCTTGGCTAGCGCGCACTGCGCCCAGCCCGCCACAGGAGTCGCTGGAGCGCGATGAGACAAGGAAATCCCTACCGGCCAAACCCTCCCTAACCCGGACGACGCTAGCCCAATTGTGCGTCGCCCCACGGACCTCCCGGTCGCGGCCGGCTGCGACAGAGCCTGGGGGCGAACCCAGAGACTCTGGTGGCGCAGTTAGCACTGCGGTCATGTGCTTTTTTACTGATGTGGGGCTTCTGTCTGGCCACTCTACCATAAAGGAGAGAGATGGTTGTCCTTCAGGAACAGCTCTAGGAAGAGTCTTGGTGGTTCCAAAATGCTGCAGATTTTGTTTTGGTTCCCTTCCCCAGATCTGTGCCTCGACACAATCCTTCGTCGGGAGATTCCTTTGACTTCATGGCTTGGTTTTTGCTCTGACATGCATTGTCTACTGTGGGACCTTATATAGACAAGCGTGTGCCTTTCCAAATGTCCAATCAATTGAATACTTATTTACATAAATTATGTTTATTTTAATGCATTTCCCAACATTTTGCAAAAACCTGTTTTTGTTTCATCATTACGGGGTATTATGTGTAGATTGACGAACATTTTTTAATCAATCAATTTTAGAATAAGGCTGTGAGATAACAAAATGTGGAAAGAGTTAAGGGGTCTGAATGCTTTCCGAATGCCCTAATCTACCTCACACTCCAGTATCTGCCATTGTACATTTGGTATTGGCACTGACCCTGTTTATAGCATTTATGTCTCGTATATATTTTGATATTGATTAATGCACTGTTGGGTAGAGCTTGGAAGTTGAATGTATTCACATCCCTGTTAGTGAGCATTTCTCCTTTGTCTATAATCCACACTCACCTAACAGGTGTGGCATATCAAAAAGCGGATTAAACAGCATGATTATTGCACAGGTTACTCTGTGCTGGGGACAATAAAAGGCCACTCTAAAATGTGCAGTTTTGTCACACAACATAAGCCACAGATGTCTCATCTTCTGAGGGAGCGTGCAATTGGCACGCTGGCTGCAGGAATGTCCACCAGGGCTGTTGCCAGAGAATTTAATGTTCATTTCTCTACCATAAGCCACTTCCAATGTCGCTTTAGAGAATTTGGCAGTACATCCAACCGGCCTCACAACCGCAGACCACGTCTAACTTCACCTGTGGAATCGTAGTCCAGCCACCCGGGCAGCTGATGAAACTGAGGAGTATTTCTGTCTATAATAAAGCCCTTTTGTGGGGAAAAATGTATTCTTATTGACTAGGCCTGGCTCCCAAGTGGGTGGGCCTATGCCCACCTATTGCTGCGCCCCTGCCCAGTCATGTAAAATCCATAGATTAAGGCCTAAGTTTTTTTTTTCAATTGACTGAATTCCTTATGAACTCTAACTCAGTAAAATAGTTAATTGTTGCATTTATATTTTTGTATAATATCATCATTAAAACATCTGCATGAGTCATCCAGACACCTACTCCTTTTAATTGGTCTTTAGAGAAGATTATTAATAAATATATTTTGCTGCATATTTACATTTATTAGTTTCTGTTATTGCTTACTGCTGTAGACTCCTAACATTTATTGTACAGCTAATGGACTGCCCTATGGCAACACGAGTTCATTTGTACAGATCTGTCTTTGCATTTTTCTGATTGCGGTAGCAACTTATTAAATCCTTTATAGAAAAGCTGCTTACCATTTACCTTTTAGTATTTATAAAAACTCAACTTTCACCGAAGATGTCTCTCCATAATGTAGATAAAGTAATTATCATTGTAAGCAGAGAGTAGATGTAACAATACTCAGAAGCGATTTTAATTTATTCAACAGCGCAAAAAGCATAAATCTTATTGGATAATTCTGTGTATACCACTCAAATCTATCTTATAAACACAGGAATAACTATACAGGTGAATACTTCTTAGTTTTACTGATCTGAAAATTCTTAGTCTTATTTTATTCCAGCTGTTACAGCAGAAAGCCTTCCAAATCTGGCACGCAAAATGATTACCAGCTATACTTTGGCATGGGTCCTGAGATCCTCAAAAGGTTCTACAGCTACACCATCAAGCATCCTGACTGGTTGCATCACTGCCTGGTATGGCAACTGCTCGGGCCTCCGACTGCAAGACACTACAGAAGGTAGTGCGTACGGCCCAGTACATGACTGGGGCTAAGCTTCCTGCCACCCAGGACCTCTATACCAGGCGGTGTCAGAGGAAGGCCCTAAAAATTGTCAGACTCCAGCCACCCAAGTTATAGACTGTTCTCTCTGCTACCGTATGGCAAGCGGTACCGGAGCGCCCAGTCTAGGTCCAAGAGGCTTCTACCCCCAAGCCCCCCCCCCCCCCATATTTTACACTGCTGCTACTCTGTTATTATTTATGCATAAGTCACTTTAATAACTCTACCCAAGTGTGTGTGTATATATAACCTCGACTAACCCGTGCCCCCGCATATTGACTCTGTACCGGAACCCCCTGTAAATAGATAGCCCTGCTATTGTTATTTTACTGCTGCTCTTTAATAATTTACTACTTTTATTTCTTATTCTTAAATTCAAAATGAGTTGGACAAATAATTTGGCAAAAGCCAGTCAAACACCACCCTCTGGATCCATCTATATGCCAAATCACCTTTTCCTATAAGTACTTCACAGGTAATTACTGTATACAGGAATAGTAGAGTACAGTTAATTACAAACCATTAAACAATGTAGGGTCCCCAACCTCTACATTAGGACCCTCTTTAATATGAATTTGCTCGTAAACGGTTCAAGTTAGGAGCCATTAGGGATAATTGCAGTGCGGTATACTGTGTCTAGTATGTTGCGGTGGCTGGGGTATTTTAACCAATGCAAAGGATTTTAAAACAGACAGACTGTGGACTTTCTGGGACGGGCTCGGGACAGGCTTTGGCAGAGGTGTTAAGAGGGGTAAATAAATATAAAATTAGGCAAAACTGAGTAAGCAAAACTTCCAGTAAGCAATTTATAAAAGCATAGAATAAAATAATTCACTCAATTGTAGCCTCAGTTATTCCATGCATCACCACAACTGTGTACCCTACCAAAGTAGCTGAGGAGACGATGTCCCTACCGCCAAGAGGCTCTCAAAACAATAGATTAAATGAGTAGAAGCTCTTCCGTCATTATCTAATCAGTCTGGTTTGATTTGTGCAATCATTGTAATTGGGGCATTTGTTCTTGACAGGAAACTTAACCCATCAAGTCCATTGTCTTTGCTGCTGCTCTAATCTATCCATTGAAAATGACTGATTTCCAGTAGTTTGGTGTGCTTGAATTATCAAACAATGTGAATCCTCTGTCAAGTGTATTCTGTAGGGAACCGGGCTATCATTCATGTACTGCAATGGAGGACAAGGTGAGGAATGACTACTGCAATTTATTTTTGTATTATTTGTTTGGCAGCATGTATAGGTGTACTGCAGAGGGAGACCAGAGTGCTATAATTGTGTTTCCTTTACTCTATTTTTATCCAAATCTACAGTAAATGAAAGTACAAACAATTGAGTTGAGCAATATTCTTTTAAAATATGAGATAAGGGATACAGGATGAAGATACTGTATCAACTGGTTCCGTGATGATTTTTTTGTGTGTACTTTAATGTCAGTCTTGAAATGTGGATCTATTTGAATCCCTATTGGCTTCCATGACCTTTTACACCCCAATTAAATGGACAATTGCAGTCTTATCACATACAGTTCATCCTGACCGGTTGCATCACCACCTGGTACGGCAACTGCTCGGCATCTGACTGTAAGGCGCTACAGAGGGTAGTGCGTACGGCCCAATACATCACTGCTTCCTGACATCCAGGACCTACAGTTGAAGTTGGAAGTTTATATACACCTTAGCCAAATACATTAACTGTTTTTCACAATTCCTGACATTTAATCCTAGTAAAAATTCCCTGTTTTAGGTCAGTTAGCATCACCACTTTATTGTAAGAATGTGAAATGTCAGAATAATAGTTGAGTGATTTATTTCAGCTTTTATTTCTTTCATCGCATTTCCAGTGGGTCATAAGTTTACACACACTTAATTATTATATGGTAGCATAGCCTTATTGTTTTAACTTGGGTCAAATTTTTCGGGTAACCTTCCAAAAGCTTCCCACAATAAGTTGGGTGAATTTTGCCCCATTCCTCCTGACAGAGCTGGTGTAACTGAGTCAGGTTTGTAGGCCTCCTTGCTCGCACACACTTTTTCAGTTCTGCCTACAAATGTTCTATAGGATTGAGGTCAGGGCTTTGATGGCCACTCCAATACCTGGACTTTGTTGTCCTTAAGCCATTTTGCCACAACTTTGGAAGTATGCTTGGGGTCATTGTCCATTTGGAAGACCCATTTGCGACCAAGCTTTAACTTCCTGACTGATGTCTTGAGATGTTGCTTCACTATAGCCACATCATTTTCCTACCTCATGATGCCATCTATTTTGTGAAGTGCACCAGTCCCTCCTGCAATAAATCACCACCACAACATGATGCTGCCACCCACATGTTTCACGGTTGGGATGGTGTTCTTCGGCTTGCAAGCGCCCCCCCCCCTTTTTCCTTCAAACATAACGATGGACATTATGGCCAAACAGTTCTATTTTTGTTTCATCAGACCAGAGGACATTTCTCAAAAGTACGATCTTTGTCCCCGTGTGCAGTTGCAAACCGTAGTCTGGCTTTTTTTATGGCGGTTTTGGAGCAGTGGCTTCTTCCTTGCTGAGCGGCCTTTCAGGTTATGTCGATATATGACTCGTTTTACTGTGGATATAGATACTTTTGTACCTGTTTCCTCCAGCATCTTCACAAGTCAAATTAGAGTTTATTTGTTGCGTGCGCCGAATACAACAGGTGTAGACCTTACAATGAAATGCTTACTTACAGGCTCTAACCAATAGTGCAAAAAAAGGTGTTAGGTGAACAATGGGTAAGTAAAGAAATAAAACAACAGTAAAAAGACAGGCTATATACAGTAGCGAGGCTATAAAAGTAGCAAGGCTACATACAGACGCCGGTTTGTCAGGCGGATTGAGGTAGTATGTACATGTAGATATGGTTAAAGTGACTATGCATATATGATGAACAGAGTAGCAGTAGCGTAAAAGAGTGGTTGGTGGGTGGCGGGACACAATGCAGATTTTATATTTATTTATCTGTTATTTTACCAGGTAAGTTGACTGAACACATTCTCATTTACAGAAACGACCTGGGAAATAGTTACAGGGGAGAGGGGGATGAATGAGCCAATCATAAACTGGGGATTATTAGGAGGTGACCGTAATGGTTTGAGGGCTAGTTGGGGATTTTAGCCAGGACCCCGGGGTTAACACCCCTACTCTTACAATAAGTGCCATGGGATCTTTAATGACCTCAGAAAGTCAGGACACCGTTTAACGTCCCATCCGAAAGACTGCACCCTACACAGGGCAGTGTCCCCAATCACTGATAGCCCGGTTAGCCAATGTGCGGGAGCGCTGGTTGGTCGGCACAATTGAGGTAGTATGTACATGAATGTATAGTTAAAGTGACTATGCAAATATGATAAACAGAGAGTAACAGCAGCGTAAAAAGAGGGTTTGGGGGGGCACACAATGCAAATAGTCTGGGTAGCCATTTGATTACCTGTTCAGGAGTCTTATGACTTGGGGGTAAAAACTGAGAATCCTTTTTGTCCTAGACTTGGCACTCTGGTACCGCTTACCATGCGATAGTAGAGAGAACAGTCTATGATGGGTGGCTTGGGGTCTTTGACAATTTTTAGCACCTTCCTCTGACACAGCCTGGTGTAGAGGTCCTGGATGGCAGGCAGCTTAGCCCCAGTGATGTACTGGGCCGTACACACTACGGCCCAGTAGTGCCTCTGTAGTGCCTTGCGGTCAGAGGTCGAGCAAGTGCCGTACCAGGCAGTGATGCAACCAGTCAGGATGCGCTTGATGTTGCAGCTGTAGAACCTTTTGAGGATCTCAGGACCCATGACAAATGTTTTTAGTTTCCTGAGGGGGAATAGGGTTTGTCGTACCCTCTTTGTCGTACCCTCTACTGTCTTGGTGTGTTTGGACCATTCTAGTTTGTTGTTGATGCAGACACCAAGGAACTTGAAGCTCTCAACCTGCTCCACTACAGCCCCATCGATGAGAATGGGGGCGTGCTCGGCCCTCCTTTTCCTGTAGTCCACAATCATCTCCTTAGTCTTGGTTAAGTTGAGGGATAGGTTGTTATTCTGGCACCACCCGACCAGGTCTCTGACCTCCCTATAGGCTGTCTCGTCGTTGTCGGTGATCAGGCCTACCACTGTTGTGTCTTCTGCAAACTTAATGATGGTGTTGGAGTCATGCCTGGCCGTGCAGTTGTGATTGAACAGGGAGTACAGAAGGGGACTGAGCACGCACCCCTGTGGAGCTCCAATGTTGAGGATCAGCGTGGCAGTTGTAATGCTACCTACCCTCACCTCCTGGGGGCGGCCCGTCAGGAAGTCCAGGATCCAGTTGCAGAGGGAGGTATTTAGTCCCAGGATCCTTAGCTTAGTGATGAGCTTTGAGGGTACTATGGTGTTGAACGCTGAGCTGTAGTCAATGAATAGCATTCTTACATAAGTGTTCCTTTTGTCCAGGTGGGAAAGGGCAGTGCAATAGAGATTGCATCATCTGTGGATCTGTTTGGGCAGTATGCAAATTGTAGTCGGTCTAGGGTTTGTGGGATAATGGTGTTGATGTGAGCCATTACCAACCTTTCAAAGCACTTCATGGCTACGGACGTGAGAACTACGGGTCTGTAGCCACTTAGGCAGGTTGCCTTTGTTCTTGGGCACAGGGACTATGGTGGTCTGCTTGAAACATGTTGGTATTACAGACGCAATCAGGGACATGTTGAAAATGTCAGTGAAGACACCTGCCAGTTGGTCAGCACATGCCCGGAGCACACATCCTGATAATCTGTCTGGCCCTGCAGCTTTGTGTTTGTTGACCTGTTTAAAGGTCTTACTCACCTTGGCTACGAAGAGCGTGATCACAGTCATCTGGAACAGCTGATGCTCTCATGCATGCCTCTTTGTTGCTTGCCTCAAAGCGAGCATAGAAGTGATTTAGCTCGTCTGGTAGGCTCGTGTAACTGGGCAGCTCGCGGCTGTGCTTCTCACAAGGTCCGTTGCTGCTGTTCTGGGATTGATTTGCACTTTTCGCACCAAAGTACGTTTTTCTCTAGGAGACAGAACGCTTCTCCTTCCTGAGCGGTATGACTGCTGCGTGGTCCCATGGTGTTGATACCTGCGTACTATTGTTTGCACAGATGAACGTGGTACCTCCAGGCATTTGGAAATTGCTCCCAAGTATGAACCAGACTTGTTGGTGGTCTACAATTATTTTTTCTGAGGTCTTGGCTGATTTCTTTTGATTTTCCCATGATGTCAAGCAAAGAGGCACTGAGTTTGAAGGTAGGCCTTGAAATACATCCACAGGTACACCTCCAATTGACTCAAATGATGCCAATTAGCCTATCAGAAGCTTCTAAAGCCATGACATCATTTTCCGGAATTTTCCAAGCTGTTTAAAGGCACAGTCAACTTAGTGTATGTAAACTTCTGACCCACTGGAATTGTGATACAGTGAATTATTATTAAGTGAAATAATCTGTCTGTGAAACAATTGTTGGAAAAATGACTTGTGTCATGCACAAAGTAGATGTCCTAACCGACTTGCCAAAACTATAGTTTAACAAGAAATTTGTGGAGTGGTTGAAACGAGTTTTAATGACTCCAACCTAAGTGCATGTAAACTTCTGACTTCACCTGTACAGTCGTGGCCAAAAGTTTTGAGAAGGACACAAATATTAATTTTCAGTCTGCTGCCTCAGTGTCTTTAGATATTTTTGTCAGATGTTACTATGGAATACTGATGTGTGACTACAAGCATTTCATAATGCATAATTACATGAAGTTGATGCAAAGAGTCAATATTTGCAGTGTTCACCCTTCTTTTTCAAGACTTCTGCAATCCACCCTGGCTTGCTGTCAATTAACTTCTGGGCCACATCCTGACTGATGGCAGCCCATTCTTGCATAATCAATGCTTGTCAGAATTTGTGGGTTTTTTGTTTGTCCACCCGCCTCTTGAGGATTGACCACAAGTCCTCAATGGGATTAAGGTTTAGGGAGTTTCCTGGCCATGGACCGAAAATATCGATGTTTTGTTCCCTGAGCCACTTAGTTATCCCTTTTGCCTTATGGCAAGGTGCTCCATCATGCTGGAGGAGGCATTGTTCGTCACCAAACTGTTCCTGGATGGTTGGGAGAAGTTGCTCTCGGAGGATGTGTTGGTACCATTCTTTATTGATGACTGTGTTCTTAGGCAAAATTGTGAGTGAGCCCACTCCCTTGGCTGAGAAGCAACCCCACACATGAATGGTCTCAGGATTCTTTACTGTTGGCATGACACAGGACTGATGGTAGCGCTCACCTTGTCTTCTCCGGACAAGCTTTTTTTCCGGATGCCCCAAACAATCGGAAAGGGGATTCATCAGAGAAAATAACTTTACCCCAGTCCTCAGCAGTCCAATCCCTGTACCTTTTGCAGAATATTAGTCTGTCCCTGATGTTTTTTCCTGGAGAGAAGTGGCTGCTTTGCTGCCCTTCTTGACAACAGGCCATCCTCCAGAAGTCTTCGCCTCACTGTGCGTGCAGATGCACTCACAACTGCCTGCTGCCATTCCTGAGCAAGCTCTGTACTGGTGGTGCCCCGATCCCGCATCTGAATCAACTTTAGGAGATAGTCCTGGCACTTGCTGGACTTTCTTGGGTGCCCTGAAGCCTTCTTCACAACAATTGAACCGCTCTCCTTGAAGTTCTTGATGATCCGATAAATGGATGATTTAGGTGGAACCTTACTGGCAGCAATATCCTTGCCTGTGAAGCCCTTTTTGTGCAAAGCAATGATGACGGCACGTGTTTCCTTGCAGGTAACCATGGTCGACAGAGGAAGAACAATGATTCGAAGCACCACCCTCCTTTTGAAGCTTCTAGTCTGTTTTTCGAACTCAATCAGCATGACAGAGTGATCTCCAGCCTTGTCCTCGTCAACACTCACACCTGTGTTAACGAGAATCACTGACATGATGTCAGCTGGTCTTTTTGTGGCAGGGCTGAAATGCAGTGGAAATGTTTTTTGGGGATTCAGTTAATTTGCATGGCAAAGAGGGACTTTGCAATGAATTGCAATTCATCTGATCACTCTTCATAACATTCTGGAGTATATGCAAATTGCCATCATACAAACTGAGGCAGCAGACTTTGGGAAAATTAATATTTGTGTCATTCTCAAAACTTTTGGTCACGACTGTATATACTAGGCAGTGTCAGAGGAAGGCCAAAAAAATTGTCAACGACTTGTCACCCAAGTCATAGACTGTTCTCTCTGCTACCGCACGGCAAGTGGTATCGGAGCGCACCTGCCCCCGCTTGTTTTTACACTGCTGCTTGGGATGTAGTCATAGCAGAATTATGTTTTTCGACGTTTATATAGATTACACCTAACATCCGGCTTCTTCACCAGTGGGATCATCCGAGACCAGCCACCCGGACAGCTGATGAAACTGTGGGTTTGCACAACCAAAGAATTTCTGCACAAACTGTCAGAAACCGTGTCAGGGAAGTGCATCTGTGTGCTCGTCGTCCTCACCAGGGTCTTGACCTGATTGCATTTCAGCGTCGCAACTGACTTCAGTGGGAAAATGCTCACCTTCGATGGCCACTTGCACGCTGGAGAAGTGTGCTCTTCACAGATGAATCCTGGCTTCAACTGTACCGGGCAGATGGTAGACCGTGTGTATGGTGTTGTGTGGGTGGACAACGAACACAATTGCATTTTATCGATGCCAATTTGAATCCCCAGAGATATTGTGACAAGATCCTGAGGCCCATTGTCGTGCCATTCATTCGCCGCGATCACCTCATGTTAGAACATGATAATTCACGGCCTCATTTTGCAAGGATCTGTACACAATTTCTGGAAGCTAAAAACGTCTCTGGAGTAATTAATCACGCTTCACCATCTGGCAGTCCGACGGACGAATTTGGGTTTGGGAGATGCCAAGAGAATGCTACCTGCCCGAATGCATAGTGCCAACTAACATTTGGTGGAGGAGGAATAATGGTCCAGGGTGGTTTTTCATAGTTCGGGCTAGGCCCCTTTAGTTCCAGTGAAGGGAAATCTTAACACTACAGCATACAATGACATTCTAGACAATTCTGCACTCCCAACTTTCTGGCAACAGTATGGGGAAGGCCCTTTCCTGTTTCAACATGACAATGCCCCCGTGCACAAAGAAAAGTCCATACAGGAAGGGTTTGTTGAGATCGGTGTGGAAGAACTTAACTGGCCTGCACAGAGCCCTGCCATCAACCCCATCGTACACCTTTGGGATGAATTGGAATGCCGACTGCAAGCCATGCCTAATCGCCCAACATCAGTGCCCGACCTCACTAATACTCTTGTGGCTGAATGGAAGCAAGTCCCCACAGCAATGATCCAACATCTAGTGGAAAGCTTTCCCAGAAGAGTTGAGGCTGTTATAGCAGCAAATGGGGGACCAACTTTATATTCATGCCCATAATTTTGGAATGAGATGTTCAACCAGCAGGTGTCCACATACTTTTGGTCATGTAGTGTAGCTGGTCATTACATGCCCATTAGATATTAATTTAGAATCCTCCAATCATCTAAATTTAATTATTGGAGGAGAGTCACGTCACTGAAAAAAGACATTTTTTACTTACGCTCCACAAATATCTTGTTAACAAACTATAGTTTTGGCAAGTTGGTTAGGACATCTACTTTGTACATGACAAGTAATTTTTCCAACAATTGTTTACAGGCAGATTATTTCACTTATATTTCACTGTATCACATTTCCAGTGGGTCAGAAGATCACTGTGCCTTTAAACAGCTTGGACAATTCCAGAAAATGTCATGGCTTTAGAAGCTTCTGATTGGCTAATTGACATAATTTGAGTCAATTGGAGGTGTACCTGTGGATGTATTTCAAGGCCTACCTTCAAAGTCAGTGCCTCTATGCTTGCCATCATGGGAAAATCTAAAAGAATCTGCCAAGACCTCAGAAAAAAAAATTGTAGACCTCCACAAGTCTGGTTCGTCCTTGGGAGCAATTTCCAAATGCCTGAAGGTACCACGTTCATCTGTACAAACAATAGTACGCAAGTATCAACACCATGGGACCACGCAGCCGTCATACCACTCAGGAAGGAGACGCGTTCTGTCTCCTAGAGGTGAACATACTTTGGTCCAAAAAGTGCAAATCAATCCCAGATCAACAGCAAAGGACCTTGTGAAGATGCTGGAGGAAACAGGTCCAAAAGTATCTATATCCACAGTAAAACGAGTCATATATCGACATAACCTGAAAGGCCGCTCAGCATGGAAGAAGCCACTGCTCCTAAACCGCCATAAAAAAACAGACTACGGTTTGCAACTGCACACGGGGACAAAGATCATACTTTTTGGAGAAATGTCCTCTGGTCTGATGAAACAAAAATAGAACTGTTTGGCCATAATGTCCATCGTTATGTTTGGAGGAAAAAGGGGGAGGCTTTCAAGCCGAAAAACACCATCCAAACTGTGGAGCCCAGGGGTGGCAGCATCATGTTGTGGGGGTGATTTGATGCAGGAGGGACTGGTGCACTTCACAAAATAGATGGCATTGTGAGGAAGGAAAATTATGTGGATATATTGAAGCAACATCTCAAGACATCAGTCAGGAAGTTAAAGCTTGGTCGCAAATGGGTCTTCCAAATGGACAATGACCCCAAGCATACTTCCAACGTTGTGGCAAAATGGCTTAACGACAACAAAGTCCAGGCCAGGTATTGGAGTGGCCATCAAAGCCCTGACCTCAATCCTATAGAACATTTGTGGGCAGAACTGAAAAAGTGTGTGTGAGCAAGGAGGCCTACAAACGTGACTCAGTTACACCAGCTCAGTCAGGAGGAATGGGCCAAATTCACCCAACCTATTGTGGGAAGATTGTGGAAGGCTACCTGAAACGTTTGACTCAAGTTAAACAATTTAAAGACAAATCTGCCAAATACTAATTGAGTGTATGTCAACTTCTGACCCACTGGGAATGTGATGAAAGAAGTAAAAGCGAAATTAAATCATTCTCTACTATTATTCTGACATTTCACATTCTTAAAATAAAGTGGTGATCCTAACGGACCTAAGACAGAGGATTTTTACTAGGATTAAATGTCAGGAATTGTGAAAAACTGAGTTTACATGTATTTGGCGAAGGTGTATGTAAACTTCCGACTTCAACTGTATACTGTAGGCCTACCATAGGCGACATGAGTCACTAGTGTTGAGTAATGCGCTGTTAAAAGTGGTGTTAGTCTTATTTAAGTTAGAAGCAATAGGATTTGAAGCAATAGCCTACACGCTGTGGTGAAATATTTCAGAACCGTTTCGTGCTGCTCTGAGACAAGCATTGGGACTGGTCTTGATAAATCAATGAGGTTTTTATTTTCACTCCGTTTGGGTTTTGGTTAGACTACAATTAGGGTGTGGAAATGTTATGTTCATAGTACTGTAGCCTACTCCTGACCGTCACAGTCTCCTAACGGAAACCCGGAGGGTTTATTTATCTTGGAATAGAAACGCCATAATATTAATTCAACTACATTTCTTAAAATCAATCTCACATACTATGTTCTTATTAAAAAAAGTACAAATTCTCTAATATAGCCAATATTGAAGACTATCAAATGCTTCTCAAATGGCAACCATGGCAGACAATTTAAATAACGTGCCATAGAATTCTGCGGCAGCCCCGCAAGGTGTGCTGCAGTATGACGCACCTTTTACAGGAGGAACCACTAAGTTCTAGTTCATGTGGTTTTAGATGATTCATAGCACAGCTGGCATACACTAAGTACAATTAAAACCATCTCTGCATAAACAACTGTACATACACCATGCTGTTAAGGTAAGTCATACCATGCTGTTCCTACAAACATTTTAAAAACCAAGTTAGAGAATTCAGCCACACAGCACTCAGCGGATTGCATGTCCCTACAGGTAGCTAACTGTAAGCCTGTGGTGCATTTAACAGCTTGTTCTGCAGCCTTCAGCATATCCTGTATATTGTCCTCCCCTGCACTGAATAGATTTTACATTTCTGAAGACCTCCCTACACAGAACTGTATCCATAGATAAGGAATATTACTTCAGAGGTGTGTTGCTCAGTATGTATGAGTTTAACACTGGTAACATCAATGCATCATCATGGATTCAATTCCCGCAGCGATCACATACATCTAACATTCACTTTTTATTTTATTTGGCAGAGCAACTTGTACATAAAAAGTCAAAAGCAGATAAAGAAAATAGGTCTCAAACTGCAATAGCTCAGTTTGTA
The DNA here is from genome assembly GCF_029448725.1 of Salvelinus fontinalis. Lineage (NCBI taxonomy): Eukaryota > Metazoa > Chordata > Actinopteri > Salmoniformes > Salmonidae > Salvelinus > Salvelinus fontinalis. The sequence goes on along the minus strand of NC_074668.1, from coordinate 29,147,561 downwards.
ATACGCAGGCACTCACATGAAGTTGACAGAAGTATACTACTAAACATCTTTAAGCCTACACAACATTTTAGCAAATTGACCTTGAAAGATACACTGCCCTACCAAGCAAAAATGCAGTAACTGCTCATAGTGTGGAACTGAGAAAAATGACTTTTATTTACCTTGGTTTCACAGTACATTTATGCAGTTACTTCTAACATGACCCCCATTTTCTCCACAATACAAGGCAGGATACTTGTCCACATGATTAAGCATGTATTTAATGTAGCAAAAATGACTAACTCATTTTTGACCAAATGAGCAGTTACTGCCTTCTTGTTTGCTTGGTAGGGCAGTACAGATTACACAGACGTAGACTTAATTGACCCGGCATGCCTTGTGGTGCATTATGACCATTGCCCACCCTGCTGCAATATAAATCAAACAACATTAGAACATTATTAGTACATTAATAATTAGTACACAATTATTTCATTTACCTGTTGCCCAAAGATAAGTATAATTAGAAAATGTTTAACTTAAGTGCAGATCATGAAAAAAAATACAATAACTAATTCAATATTCCTCCACCCACTTTAGACCATTTAATGCAAGGCACCATTTTCAAACTCATGATGGAGTATCAATTTACATGTAGCCAAAGAACCAGTGAGCCCCTTCCATTTAACATGTTCCAATACAGATTCAATGAATGTAACTGATGACTTTCAGTTTGATGTGATTAAATCATGTAATGTGTCTTTTTGACTCTCTCTCATTGCAACATGAACTCAGGGTTAACATTTATGATGAAATAATTACTCCCATAACACCAATAATATCAGGATACATAAACATGAAATTACAAATACCACTCCCACTACAAATAGATAAACACAAACACATACAGTAGTTTGACAATCACTAGTCTGAAAATCATTTGAAGCTGTGGTTCGATCATGCATTGCAGTATTTACAAAGTGGCTCTAAAATACACAATGGTATTTGGTTATTGTAAAAACCTACTACAACATGGTAGGCTTCCCTCACATGGGGAGGCTTCCAGTTATCAGAATAATGCATACCTGTGTCTGCAGGCAGTACTGTCTGTGTCAAACTACATTCTGCACAAACACTGCTATCACAATTGGAGTCAATTATACTGTATTTCCATTTAAATTCTTAAGGTAAACTGAAAATCCAATTTTCCTCAAGTTTTACAAGTGTGGTATGATCTCCAAAGTGCACAGGGAATGAGGGCTTAAGGTTGACATTGGATTGGCCAGAGTTTTTCTGGTGCCGTCCATTTCCTACCCTGCCTTTGTTTCCTTCTCTTTATATCGCAGATAGCTTGCTACGGCCCACCACCTGTCTGCTTTAGTTTGAGATGATCAATCTCTGTCGAAGGAGATGTTTTTTTACTTATTGTGTATATGTATTTATTCTGAACACATCTCTGTTTGTTGGCAATGTCAATTCTTGCAAATGTAAAAAATAAAAAAAGTTAGCTAGCTGGACAGGCAAAACGCCGCCCAGTACTAAACTGTGAAACCTGTGTTCTATCTCTGCTATCTCATGTTATCTGTATCTAAGGTAGTAGACAGCTGGTGACAAACTGCTATCAGGTTTTTTATTTATTTGTAATCTAACTATTTAGTTATTGAAATGCGATACCATCAATGCAAGCTGTAAAATGACTCCCAACAGAACACAGCAACCCTAGCAATGTAGCTAGCTAGTCACAAGTACTGTAGATCTGTTGCTAGCTAGCAGGAGCAGATAGCTTTATCACTAGCTAGCATGTCATTCTGGGACAAGGAGAGTTTTAGCTATCAGTTTATTCCAAGTAATAATTTAAGACAACACAAATCTATAGCACAAGTAGTGTAACCGTAATAGTCATTAAGGCACCACCCACTATTTTCATTCATACTAACAAATAAGGAATGCCAAATTATCCCTGTCTATATTTGGAGTAGGATGATTGCAGAGCACCCTGCCTCAGACTGTCAGGATGTTCATTTTCTAGCTCTCAAACTACAGTCCTTTTGATGTGATTTATTTGACTAATTCTTGTCTCACATGATCTATTCAGCACTCCCGTGTCCTGCTCCCAGAGATCAACCAAGTGCTATTCACCAAGCATGGGTTGACTCACTCACCTGTGAGAATTATCCTACTACAGTTTGAATTAGCCCTGCCGTCACTATTTATACATCAGAATGAAGAAGAAGAAAAAAATTTGCCAGCGCTGAAGAAGTCTATATCGGTTCACTAATACAGAACTAGTAAAGGCCCAGTGCACTACTTTTATTTAAAAAATGTAAACTAAACATATGAGTGTTTACTAGCATTTGTAACTTGAGTCTGATAATTATCTGTACAAAAATTTAATCTGTTCATACTTGTGGAATATAAAATATTTTCAATTTTCTTGAAATACTTTGCAAATGCAACTTATTTCTATGTAGAAACTGACATGGTCTATTTCCTATTCCATTTTAGTAGACACTCTTATCCAGTGTAAATTACAGTAGTGAGTGCATACATTTTCATACTTTTTCCCAGTGGGAATTGAACCCACAACCTTAGCATTGCAAGCGTCATACTCTACCACCTGAGCCACATCATCACAAATCCCTTGGTCTCAACTTACTCAATGTACTGTGCATTGTTTTTCTTCATGGTGAAGGAAAGTCTCCAGGTACAAACCTAGATGACCAGACTACGCAAAATACAGTAATGTACATTAAGTAAATCAATACTGCACAAAGTGGTTTTCTGTTATTTGATAAAGATAAATATGTGGATATTTTGTCTTTGCCCATAACCTTGAGCCTTTTGAGGACAGGGTTTTGTGCTTTACTGATTCCATTGGAATAACAATCACAGAGAATGGGACAGGGCAACAACTCTTATAATTCCAACTATTGAATCCTGAAAGATACAATTCTTTATTATACAACTTTCACAACTCTCCAAAGTGGAGATGCTGGAAAAAGATGTGTACCTGTGCTACAGACATCTGTCCACTAACACTAAAAGCCCAATGCACTACTTTTGTGAAGAAAATCACTTTTTTAATTCAGATTTATCAGGTCAGCACCCCTACCACCGTGGCTATGACAATTGAATTCACTGACAGTGCTATAGCTAATGAAACACAAATTGGTATTTACAGTAGCTGGCTAGGCTAGTCAAACTAACATTGGGTAGCTTTAAATAAATTGGCTGAAGCCCCTTTTCCACTAGCACTTAATTGCCAGCTGCAGTCACATATTGTCTACCTAGCAACATGACATGATTTCTAATATCTGGAAGCAGTGGAAATGCAAATTGAGCTAGCCCACTAAGGCCAGCCCAACCTGGGTTGACTTCTAAGTGCCAAAAGAACGGGGCTTAATAAATGGTCAACGGAGTTACCTTTTCATACGATCAAGACAATTCGTATTGCATGCTGCATATTTCAAATGCATTCAAACATATTTATCTTATTTCATTCTTTGGGAGCTAATTTTACAGTGCATTCAAGTATTCAGACCTTGACTTTTCCACATTTTGTTATGCTACAGCCTTATTCTAAAACATATATTTTTTTAAATCCCTCCATCTATGCACAATACCTGATAATGACTATGTGAAAAACAGATTGACATTTTTGCAAATGTATTAAACATGAAAAACAGATACCTTATTTACATAAGTATTCAGACCCTGCCATGAGACTCAAAATTCAGCTCAGCTGCATCCTGTTTCCATTGATCATCTGTGAGATGTTTCTCTAACTTGATTGGAGTCCACCTGTGGTCAATTTAATTGAGTGGTCCGTAGAGCTCCGAGACAGGATTGTGTTGCAGCATAGATCTGGGGAAGGATACCAAACCATTTCTGCAACATTGAAAGTCCCCAAGAACACAGTGTTCTCCATCATTCTTAAATGGAAGAAGTTTGGAACCACCAAAACTCTTCCTAGAGTTGGCCGGCCGGGCAAACTGCAATCGGGGGAGAAGGGCCTTGGTCAGGGAGGTGACCAAGAACCCGATGGTCACTGACAGAGCTCCAGAGTTGCTCTGTGGAGATGGGAGAACCTTCCAGAAGGACAACCATCTCTGCAGCACTCCACCAATCAGGCCTTTATGGTAGAGTGGCCAGACGGAAGACACTCCAGTAAAAGGCACATACATGACAGCCCCCTTGGAGTTTGCCAAAAGGCACCTAAAGGACTCTGACTATGATGATCAAGATTCTCTGATCTGATGAAACCAAGATTGAACTCTTTGGACTGAATGTCAAGCGTCAGGTCTGGAGGAAACTGGTGAAGGATGGTGGTGGCAGCATCATGCTGTGGAGATGTTTTTCAGCTGCAGGGACTGGGAGACTAGTCAGGATCGAGGGACAGATTAAAGGAGCAAAGTACAGAGATTCTTGATAAATCTGCTCCAAAGCGCTTAGGACCTCAAACTGGGGCAAAGATTCACCCTCCAATAGGACAACGACCCTAAACACACAGCCAAGACAACACAGAAGTTTCTTCGGGACAAGTCAATTTCCTTGAGTGGCCTAGCCAGAGCGCCGGACTTGAACCCGATCGAACATCTCTGGACAGACCTGAAAATAGCTGTGCAGCGACGCTTCCCATCCAACCTGACAGAGCTTGAGAGAATCTGCAGAGAAGAATGGGAGAAACTCCCCAAATACAGGTGCGTCAAGCTTGTAGTGTCATACCAACAAGACTTGAGGCTGTAATCACTTCCAAAGGTGCTTCAACAAAGTACTGAGTACAGGGTCTGAAAACATATGTAAATGTAATATTTAGGTTTTAAAAAATTAAGTGTAAAAACCTGTTTGATTTGTCATTATGGGGTATTGTGTGTAGATTGAGGGGGGGGGGGAATTCATGAATCAATTTTAGAATAAGGCTGTAACAAAATGTGGAAAAAGGGGTCTGAACACTTTCCGACTGCACTGTATATCTGAATGCAGTTCGTATTTTCACAATAGGCTGTTTTTACATCGTAGATAGAAGCAGGCCATTGGCTGCCTTCATCAGGAAGGGTATGTATGGGAGTTCTGATTTGGTTTAGCAGTTTGGCAATTTTGCCTGAGCAGACAGTGTTAAAATATACTTTTTTTATGAGAACATTTTATAGTCATAAGAATGTTTGAGCGTCATACAATAAATCTGCTCCTCCCTCGACGAGAATCAACTTTGCCCCCACCACCTACGAAAAGGCTTGTTCTGACAACAAGCCTTTTTCAGTTTGAGTCCAACGTTTATTAAATGATATGAGGAACTCAGTAGACCCTTGTCTACCTGTTATTCCTACTCTGGTCCTGCTGGTTTACTACCCCCACACATCGCCTCCTGAGGAAAATAGGAATTTCATTTTTCATTAGCATGTATTGGGAGTATGAGCTTTGACACTAACTTTCTCACTCATTATTCACGATTCATTCAGGATTATCTGTAGTCATGGTAGCATCCACATTAATGTAGAAGTGTTCAGAAACATTCTATTCTTATTTACAATGAAGATGACTCCAATATGACAATATATTATTTACCTTTAATTTCTACTGGGCACAAAATAATCTGGAAAAATAACCAAAACAAACTTTAAATGCATCCAACAAGTTTGTAGAGTCACAAGCTTGATGTCATTGCGTGCTAGGAATATCGGACCAAATTCTAAACTTTTTACTACTTTATTTATAAAAATCCTTAGGTGTACCAATATTGTTGTTATACAATTGCTCAGAAAAATATTTTGTTTTAGTATAATTTCCATTTTTTTTTAATACAATATAGCTCAATATGAATGTATTCATTATTGTTAATCTTTATCAAGGGCGTCAATAATTTTGTACCCCACTGTATATACTTAACACAACACATATGGAGGCTTTCAATACACCGATGCAGTATCATGCCATTGCAACAGTCAATTCAACCATTGTAACACTTGAACATGATTCAGCAGATCTTATTGCAAGCAACTTTGATCTTGAAACAGTTGCAAATTAGTTATCTTTTGTTCAATTGTATCTTATCAGCTTACGGTTTGTTATCTTGTATTCTATGAAACATTAGCTAGATTTAGTCTTGTCAGTGTTACATACCCCAATAAGAAACCAAAAATCGTTGCTCAACATAAAGGGAATAAACAAATGAGTTATGGAAATCCAAAAAACAAAACGCATTGGGTCCCAAACATGGGTTCCGAATGGCATCCATGGGATTGCTGGGCAAGCAACTCCAGTTGAGTCCTAAAAGATCCCCACCATGGACACCCACTGAACTTGCCTGAGATCCGACGAACCAAAAGAAAAAACCCAAACCAATTTAGGATAGGGAGCGAAAACAAAAGTGGCGCAAACTCAAATATGGGAAGGCAAAGGCTCTGTTCAACAACCTGAAGCCAAGTGGAAGCGCTAAAAACAGAGGAGTAGCTCTTCCAACAACCTTTCGGTTACTGGCCCAACGCTCTAAACGCAGCATCTAGTTTGTCTACAAATAAATGCTTGATATGTTAGATTCACGTCTCCATCTTCACCAAAAATCTCAGTTTAAAAATAGGACTAAATCAAACTTTAAAGTGCATTTAAAGTTTTTGATTTGATTTAGTGCTATTCTTTAACTTAGATTTTTGGTTGAGATAGAAACGTGAATCTAACATATCAAGCATTTATTTCAGACAAACCAAATGTTGCGTTTAGAGCGTTGGGCCAGTAACCGAAAGATTGTTGGTTCAAATGTCAGAGCCGACAAGGTGAAAAATATGTTGATGTGCCCTTGAGCAAGGCAGTTAATTTGCTCCAGGGGTGCCGTACTACTATGACTGACCCTGTAAAACTGCACCTAGCCAGTGTATGTGACAAAAAAGATGATGCGCAATAATGACTGTATAAAATGAATAAATCAAATACTGAGCTATATTGTATGCTGAAAAAAATGGGTATATTGTTTTATAGTAATACAGTTGCTCAGAGAAAGAGGTTTTGTTTAACAAGCAATACTTCTTTCTCTAATGTAGGGGTCAAAATTGACACCCCTAAAGATTCTTATGAATAAAGTAGTCAAAACTTTAGTATTTGGTCCCATATTTCTAGCACGCAATGACTACATCAAGCTTGTGACTACAAACTTCTTGGATGCATTTGTAATTCATTTTGGTCGTTTCAGACTATTTTGTACCAAATAGCAATGAATGGTAAATGATGTATTGCCATTTTGGAGTCACTTTTATTATAATTAAGAATAGAATATGGTTCTAAAGACTAGTACATTAATGTGGATGCTCATAGCAGCGACACGAACTCATTCAAGGGTCTTTCTTTATTTTGACTATTTTCTACATAGTTTGTGTGAAGACAATGAAATAACACACATGAAATCATGTAGTAACCAAAAAAAATGTTAAACAAATCTAAATATATTTGAGATTTTTCAATGTGGCCACCCTTTGCCTTGTTGACAGCTTTGCACACTCTTGGCATTCTCTCAACCAGCATCATGATGTAGTCACCGGGAATGCATTTCAATTACCAGGTGTTCCTTGTTAAAATTTAATTTGTGGAACTGCTTTCCTTCTTAATACGTTTGAGCCAATCAGTTGTGTTGTGCCAAGGTAGGGGTGGTATAAAGACGATATCCCTATTTAGTAAAAGACCAGGTCCATATTATGGCAAGAACAGCTCTAATACGCAAAGAGAAATGACAGTCCATTATTTTAAGACATGAAGGTCAGTCAATCCGGAACATTTCAAAAACTTTGGAAGTTTCTTCAAGTGCAGTCGCAATAACCATCAGGCGCTATTATGAAACTGGCTCTCATGAGGACCACCACAGGAAAGGAAGACCTCTGCTGCAGAGAATAAGTTCATTAGAGTCACCAGCCTCAGAAATGGCAGCCCAAATAAATGCTTCACAGAGTTCAAGTAACAGACACATCTCAACATCAACTGTTCAGAGGAGACTGCCTGAATTAGGCCTTTGTGGTCAAATTGCTGCAAAGAAACCACTACTAAAGGACACCAATAAGAAGAGACTTGCATGGGCCAAGAAACACGAGCAATGGACATTAGACCGGTGGAAATCTGTCCTTTTGGTCTGATGGATGCAAACTGGAGATTTTTGGTTCCAACCGCCGTGTCTTTGTGAGACGCAGAGTATGTGAATGGATGATCTCTGCGTGTGTGATTCCCACTGTGAAGCATGGAGGAGGAGGTGTGGGGGTGCTTTGCTGGTGACACTGTGTGATTTATTTAGAATTCAAGGCACACTGAACCAGCATGGCTACCACAGCATTCTGCAGCGATACTCAGTCCCACTAAGCACAAACCAGATGGGATGATCATTTGTTTTTCAACAGGACAATGACCCAACATACCTCCAGGCTGTGTAAGGGCTATTTGACCAAGGAGAGTGATGGAGTGCTGCATCAGATGACCTGGCCTTCACAATCACCTGACTACAACCCAATTGAGATGGTTTGGGATGAGTTGGGCCGCAGAGTGAAGGAAAAGCAGCCAACAAGTGCTCAGCATATGTGGGAACTCCTTCGAGACTGTTGGAAAAGCATTCCAGGTGAAGCTAGTTGAGAGAATGCCAAGAGTGTGCCACGCTGTCAAGGCAAAGGGTGGCTAATTTGAAGAATCTCAAATAAACAAATCCAAATATTTTTATAACACTTTGTTGGTTATTTCATAGTTTTTATGTCTTCTATTATTCTACAGTATAGAAAATAGTAAAAAAATTTAAGAAAAGCCCTGTGATTTTATTTATTTCACCTTTATTTAACCAGTAACCAGGTAGGCAAGTTGAGAACAAGTTCTCATTCACAATTGCGACCTGGCCAAGATAAAGCAAAGCAGTTCGACACATACAACAACACAGAGTTGCACATGGAGTAAAACAAACATACAGTAGAAAAATAAGTCTATATACAATGTGAGCAAGTGAGGTGAGATAAGGGAGGTGAAGGCAAAACAAATATAGCAAGTAAAACACTGGAATGGTTGATTTGCAGTGGAAGAATGTGCAAAGTAGAGATAGAAATAATGGGGTGCAAAGAAGCAAAATAAATAAATACAGTAGGGAAAGAGGTCGTTGTTTGTGCTAAATTATAGATGGGCTATGTACAGGTACAGTAGTCTGTGAGCTACTCTGACAGCTGGTGCTTAAAGCTAGTGAGGGAGATAAGTGTTTCCAGTTTCAGGGATTTTTGTAGTTCGTTCCAGTCATTGGCAGCAGAGAACTGGAAGGAGAGGCGGCCAAAGGAAGAATTGGTTTTGGGGGTGACCAGAGATATACCTGCTGAAGCGCGTGCTACAGGTGGATGCTGCTATGGTCACCAGCGAGCTGAGATAAGGGGGGACTTTACCTAGCAGGGTCTTGTAGATGACCTGGAGCCAGTGGGTTTGGTGACGAGTATGAAGCGAGGGCCAGCCAACGAGAGCGTACAGGTCGCAGTGGTGGGTAGTATATGGGGCTTTGGTGACAAAACGGATGGCACTGTGATAGACTGCATCCAATTTATTGAGTAGGGTATTGGAGGCTATTTTGTAAATGACATCACCGAAGTCGAAGATTGGTAGGATGGTCAGTTTTACAAGGGTATGTTTGGCAGCATGAGTGAAGGATGCTTTGTTGAGGAATAGGAAGCCAATTCTGGATTTAACTTTGGATTGGAGATGTTTGATGTGAGTCTGGAAGGAGAGTTTACAGTCTAACCAGACACCTAGGTATTTGTAGTTGTCTACATATTCTAAGTCAGAGCCGTCCAGAGTAGTGATCTTGGACAGGCGGGCAGGTGCAGGCAGCGATCGGTTGAAGAGCATGCATTTAGTTTTACTTGTATTTAAGAGCAATTGGAGGCCACGGAAGGAGAGTTGTATGGCATTGAAGCTCGCCTGGAGGGTTGTTAACACAGTGTCCAAAGAAGGGCCAGAAGTATACAGAATGGTGTCGTCTGCGTAGAGGTGGATCAGAGACTCACCAGCAGCAAGAGTGATATCATTGATGTATACAGAAAAGAGAATCGGTCCAAGAATTGAGCCCTGTGGCACCCCCATAGAGACTGCCAGAGGCCCGGACAACAGACCCTCCAATTTGACACACTGAACTCTATCAGAGAAGTAGTTGGTGAACCAGGCGATGCAATCATTTGAGAAACCAAGGCTGTCGAGTCTGCCGATGAGGATGTGGTGATTGACAGAGTCGAAAGCCTTGGCTAGGTCAATGAATACGGCTGCACAGTATTGTTTCTTATCGATGGCGGTTAAGATATCGTTTAGGACCTTGAGCATTGCTGAGGTGCACCCATGACCAGGTCTTAAACCAGATTGCATAGCGGAGAAGGTATGGTGGGATTCGAAATGGTCGGTAATCTGTTTGTTGACTTGGCTTTCGAAGACCTTAGAAAGGCAGGGTAGGATAGATATAGGTCTGTAGCAGTTTGGGTCAAGAGTGTCCCCCCCTTTGAAGAGGGGGATGACCGCAGCTGCTTTCCAATCTTTGGGAATCTCAGACAACACGAAAGAGAGGTTGAACAGGCTAGTAATAGGGGTTGCAACAATTTCAGCAGATAATTTTTAGAAAGAAAGGGTCCAGATTATCTAGCCTTGCTGATTTGTAGGGGTCCAGATTTTGCAGCTCTTTCAGAACATCAGCTGACTAGATTTGGGAGAAGGAGAAATGGGGAAGGCTTGGGCGAGTAGCTGTGGGGGGTGCAGTGCTGTTGACCGGGGTAGGGGTAGCCAAATGCTTATTGAAATTCTCAATTATAGTGGATTTATCGGTGGTGACAGTGTTTCCTATCTTCAGTGCAATGGGCAGCTGGGAGGAGATGTTCTTATTCTCCATGGACTTTACAGTGTCCCAGAACTTTTTTGAGTTTGTGTTGCAGGAAGCATATTTCTGCTTGAAAAAGCTAGCCTTGGCTTTTCTAACTGCCTGTGTATATTGGTTTCTAGCTTCCCTGAAAAGTTGCATATCACGGGGGCTGTTCGATGCTAATGCAGAACGCCATAGGATATTTTTGTGTTGGTTAAGGGCAGTCAGGTCTGGAGAGAACCAAGGGCTATATCTGTTCCTGGTTCTACATTTCTTGAATAGAGCATGCTTATTTAAAATGGTGAGGAAGGCATTTAAAAAAAAAAACAGGCATCCTCTACTGACAGGATGAGATCAATAGCCTTCCAGGATACCCCGGCCAGGTCGATTAGAAAGGCCTGCTCGCTGAAGTGTTCCAGGGAGCGTTTGACAGTGATGAGTGGAGGTCGTTTGACCGCTGACCCATTACGGATGCAGGCAATGAGGCAGTGATCACTGAGATCTTGGTTGAAAACAGCAGAGGTGTATTTAGAGGGCAAGTTGGTTAGGATGATATCTATGAGGGTGCCCGTGTTTACGGTTTTGGAGTGGTACCTGGTAGGTTCATTGATAATTTGTGTGAGATTGAGGGCATCAAGCTTAGGATTGTAGGATGGCTGGGGTGTTAAGCATGTTCCAGTTTAGGTCGCCTAGCAGCACGAGCTCTGAAGATAGATGGGGGGCACTCAGTTCACATATGGTGTCCAGAGCACAGCTGGGGGCAGAGGGTGGTCTATAGCAGGCTGCAACGGTGAGAGACTTGTTTTTAGAGAGTTTGATTTTTAAAAGTAGAAGTTCAAATTGTTTGGGTACAGACCTGGATAGTAGGACAGAACTCTGCAGGCCATCTTTGCAGTAGATTGCAACACTGCCCCCTTTGGCCGTTCTATATTGTCTGAAAATGTTGTAGTTAGGGATGAAAATGTCAGAATTTTTGGTGGTCTTCCTAAGCCAGGATTCAGACACGGCTAGAACATCCGGGTTGGCAGAGTGTGCTAAAGCAGTGAATGAAACAAACTTAGGGAGGAGGCTTCTAATGTTAACATGCATGAAACCAGGGCTATTACGGTTACAGAAGTCATCAAAAGAGTGCGCCTGGGGGATAGGAGTGGAGTTAGGCACTGCAGGGCATGGATTCACCTCTACATCACCAGAGGAACAGAGGAGGAGTAGGATAAGGGTACGGCTAAAAGCTATGATAATTGGTCGTCTAGAACATCTAGAACAGAGAGTAAAAGGACGTTTCTGGGGGAAATAAAATAGCTTCAAGGTATAATGTACAGACAAAGGTATGGTAGGATGTGAATACAGTGGAGGTAAACCTAGGTATTGAGTGATGATGAGAGAGATATTGTCTCTAGAAACATCATTGAAACCAGGTGATGTCATCGCATGTGTGGGTGGTGGAACTGAAAGGTTGGATAAGGTATAGTGAGCAGGGCTAGAGGCTCTACAGTGAAATAAGCCAATAAACACTAACCAGAACAGCAATGGACAAGGCATATTGACATTAAGGACAGGCATGCTTAGTCGAGTGATCATAAGGGTCCAGTGAGTAAAGGTTGGTTGGGGACACGGCGATTCAGACAGCTAGCCGGGCCATCGGTAGCAAGCTAGCATAGGATGGAGGTCTGTTTTTAGCCAACTCATGCGTTTCCGTCAGTAGATTAGTGGGGTTCCGTGTGGTAGAGGGGATCAATCCAACTGGCAAAATAGATATAGTTATAATGACCCAAGAAAAATTGTCCGATAGACTTATTCAGATAGCAGCCGATAAGACAGCTAACGATTAGCGGGCCGCAGATGGGCGTTCAGGTAACGTTGCGACGGAGGTGCCAGTTGGACAACTCCCTCGGGCAGATAACGTCGGTAGTCAGTCGTGAAGGTCTGGTGGGGCTCCGCATTGGCAGTAAAACGGGTCCGGATAGGTGATTGTAGCCCAGGAGTGGCTGATGGAACTCTTCAGCTGGCTAGCTCCGGAATAATTGATGTTTGCTCCGGGATCGACGTAAGCCAATAGTCGCACGGGTAGCAGCTAGCTAGCTGCGAAATCCAGGTGTAAATGTCCAGAGCTTGCGGTTGAAATCCGGGGATATGGAGAAAAATAGGTTTGGATGTTCTGGTCTGAGTTGCGTTGTACAAAAGTGGTGAGTAGGTGTGTCAACTTTTGACTAGTACTGTATATCACCTTAATTTTTTTTTATTTACAACCTCTGGGGTTTAACATGTTGGGCAAAGTGGTATAGGAGAGTCTGACATGTAACCCCTAACTTGAGTTCAGTCTTCGTCAATGAGAACCAAGAGGAGCCTCCTTCATGACTGGGAAAGGACTCGATTCTAGGCCGTAGAAAATCCTACTTCCATCTCATTAGATCAGACCAGGATGGAACAACAGTGATTCATATTACTGGTTTGCATCCTAAAAACGGATAGTTGTGTTTTGCTGCAGAACACACTTCCATTATTTGTCTACCCATATGATGTGGATCATTGTCAGGTTATTAGAAATTCACGCTTCAGTAACAAAACGCCACTATGGTTGTAATAACACTTTAAACAGGTAGTTAGTAAATGTGTAGAATGTGTTTTTGTTTTGGGTCCACACTGGTAAGTTAACTTATTTAAATTAGACAGTCAGAGGATTTCCTTCTGAATAACTGGTCAGCGCGTAGCACTTTCCATTCAGCTTCAGGCAACTTTGATGTAAGGCTTGATCACACCTTTAGTAACTACTTCTTCCACGGTCCGCTTGTGGAATTATAAAATTGTTGCTTATCCATTGTTCACTAGATATATCAATGTAATTACACCCAACACAATGTTGAAAAACAGAACGCTTCCCACCACTAGATCACCTAATTAGACGTGAGCTGGATGTGATCCCAACGCTGCCACCAATGTAGTGGAAGAGTGAAAGCTGCAACAGGGACTCTAAACACGGCTCATACCTAGGGAAAAAAGTAAGCTCTAACGGCCGTTGCCATGGAAGCCTAGTAGGCCTACATTGCTGGCATATGCCTAAGTACATTCCATGATTGACACGGCCGTAATAATCATAATGAAACGGCCTTGGAAGTGCCGTAAGTGTAAGCCAACATAATTCATTATTTTACATGAACCTGTTTAGCTGCATTTATGGCTTGAGCATAGTCCAGACTCGTTATAGTTGCGAACATAGCACCAGTATCCCAAAGTATTAAGCAAAAACAAACAGAAAACAGCATAGGCATTAATCAAAAAGATTCCAAAAGTATTTCGGTGACAACCTGGTTGATTAACAATATTGGGTTAAGTTTTTCTATATGAATAAATGTGGGACACAAAAGGCAGTGTAGAACAGCATTTGTCAAAATGCATTGCTCCAATAACTTTCAAAGATTTTTCGGGGGCAAACTGAGGAACAATGTATTTTCCACTGAACGAAGTTGCACAAAACTGTCTAATTTCACACAAATTAAGCCTTGCGAAAATGCACAATCTGCTAAAATACTTTGTGTACATATTTGCATGAATTTAGTGCGAGATTTTGTTGGTATTGAACATAGGCTATTCATATAGGTTTGTACCTGTAGACTTTCCATCGCCAAGAAGAAAAACAATGCACAATACAGTAATTGAGTACATTGAGACATGAAGTGGTTTGTGATAAAATTATGTGGCTCAGTCGGTAGAGCATGGTGCTTGCAATGCTACGGTTGTGGGTTCAATTCCCACGAGGGATCAGTATGAAAATGTATGCACTCACTACTGTAAGTATCCCTGGATAAGAGTGTCTACTAAAATGGAATAGGAAATAGACCATGTCAGTTTTTACATAGAAATAACTTGCATTTGCAAAGTATTTCAAGAAACTGGAAAACATTTTATATTCCACAAGTATTATCAGATTAACTATTTTGTACACAATTATCAGACTCAAGTTACAAATGCTGGTAAACACTCATACGTTGAGTTTACATTTTTTTTCATAAAAGTAGTGCACTGGGCCTTTACTAGTTCTGTATTAGCGGATCGATAGACTTCTTCAGCTCCGGCAATTTTTATTTTCTGCCTCCCTCTTTTCTACAAGTTATTGAGTCAAGGGTGTGAATACTTATGTAAATGTGATTCCTGTATTTCAATTTTCAATAAATGTGCCAAGAAACATTTGTAATGATGGGGTACTGTGTGTAGATGGGTGAGAAAAATACATGTATGTCTAATCAAATATGAAATTCAACATAATTCCAACCACCCAAAACAATGTACACTGCTCAAAAAAATAAAGGGAACACTAAAATAACACATCCTAGATCTGAATGAATGAAATATTCTTATTAAATACTTTTTTCTTTACATAGTTGAATGTACTGACAACAAAATCACACAAAAATTATCAATGGAAATCAAATTTATCAACCCATGGAGGTCTGGATTTGGAGTCACACTCAAAATTAAAGTGGAAAACCACACTACAGGCTGATCCAACTTTGATGTAATGTCCTTAAAACAAGTCAAAATGAGGCTCAGTAGTGTGTGTGGCCTCCACGTGCCTGTATGACCTCCCTACAACGCCTGGGCATGCTCCTGATGACGTGGCGGATGGTCTCCTGAGGGATCTCCTCCCAGACCTGGACTAAAGCATCCGCCAACTCCTGGACAGTCTGTGGTGCAACGTGGCGTTGGTGTATTGAGCGAGACATGATGTCCCAGATGTGCTCAATTGGATTCAGGTCTGGGGAACGGGCGGGCCAGTCCATAGCATCAATGCCTTCCTCTTGCAGGAACTGCTGACACACTCCAGCCACATGAGGTCAAGCAATGTCTTGCATTAGGAGGAACCCAGGGCCAACCGCACCAGCATATGGTCTCACAAGGGGTCTGAGGATCTCATCTCGGTACCTAATGGCAGTCAGGCTACCTAATGGCACTCAGGCTACCACCGCCAAACCGGTCATGCTGGAGGATGTTGCAGGCAGCAGAACGTTCTCCACGGCGTCTCCAGACTCTGTCACGTCTGTCACATGTGCTCAGTGTGAACCTGCTTTCATCTGTGAAGAGCACAGGGCGCCAGTGGCGAATTTGCCAATCTTGGTGTTCTCTGGCAAATGCCAAACGTCCTGCACGGTGTTGGGCTGTAAGCACAACCCCCACCTGTGGATGTCGGACCCTCATACCACCCTCATGGAGTCTGTTTCTGACCGTTTGAGCAGACACATGCACATTTGTGGCCTGCTGGAGGTCATTTTGTAGGGCGCTGGCAGTGCACCTCCTTGCAAAAAGGCGGAGGTAGCGGTCCTGCTGCTGGGTTGTTGCCCTCCTACGGCCTCCTCCATGTCTCCTGATGTACTGGCCTGTCTCCTGGTAGCGCCTCCATGCTCTGGACACTACGCTGACAGACACAGCAAACCTTCTTGCCACAGCTCGCATTGATGTGCCATCCTGGATGAGCTGCACTACCTGAGCCACTTGTGTGGGTTGTAGACTCCGTCTCATGCTACCACTAGAGTGAGAGCACCGCCAGCATTCAAAAGTGACCAAAACATCAGCCAGGAAGCATAGGAACTGAGAAGTGGTCTGTGGTCACCACCTGCAGAATCACTCCTTTTTTGAGGGTGTCTTGCTAATTGCCTTTAATTTCCACCTTTTGTCTATTCCATTTGCACAACAGCATGTGAAATTTATTGTCAATCAGTGTTGCTTCCTAAGTGGACAGTTTGATTTCACAGAAGTGTGATTGACTTGGAGTTACATTGTGTTGTTTAAGTGTTCCCTTTATTTTTTTGAGCAGTGTATATTGAATATAGGATGAAAAAGATTAACATTTCTATGTAGAATTTAACCCAGTTTAAAGTAGACATGATGATTACGTTGGCATTAGATTGACATAACCTGACCAATAGGTTGTTTAATCTATGTATTTAAGTTTGTTTTATTCTAATTTCAATGTTTACAACGCTGGTTGAAAGTTGATAAACAGTACTGGTTGATGACTTAAAAAAAAAAATCCTACGCATTTTCTACGTTGATTCCACGGCACAACGCGTTGACAAATTACGTTGAAACAACGTTGATTCAACCAGTGTGCGCCCAGTGGGATGTCTATTCTCAGCACTTATTATGACCAATTTTCTATTCAGACACTTTGTGGATACGGGCCCAGGTCTTTTTTTAGTGGTTAGAGGGATCTTAGAAAGACTCCAAGATCAAAGTTTGTCATGTGGTCTAATTTAATGTTGACTTGAGTCCACATACCACACCATCTGAAAAATTAAATAAGACTGTGCCTATCTTTTCTATTCATAAGGGATGCTGAAATCACCTCCATGGTTTCAATCCCCACTAATGATCCCAGGCCTGACACACTCCCATTGGGCTGGTGGGCTCCTCAACATGAATCCCCTTTTTGTTCATCACATAGCCAATTCCCATTCCTCCACTCGCCCCAGTCCCCATGCCCTCAACATGGACTATGTTGCTTCCCACCTTAGAATTCTTCTTCAACTCCAGCTCAAGGAGCACAGAGTCTGCCACATTACCGTCGGTGTATACTTTGTTTCTTGCCCCAAACAAGAGAGGATTGGGGTTGCTTGTGGGATCCCTCAGTCCGCCTCCATCCAATCCACCATTAGCCCCACCTCTTGCTCTACCTTCCCTAGTTCCCCTTCCCGTTACCTCACCCCTATTCCCTGTGCGGCAACAAGAGTTGGTCTGGCAGACGGCCTGGAAGCCCCTCTTGAAGTTCTCGTTGAAGTATCCGTAGATGATGGGGTTGACAGAGGAGTTGGAAAAGGCTAGCCAGTGGGCGAAGGGGAAGATGTATCCAGTGAGGAGCTCCAGCTGTTCCTCTCCCAACCCTCCGTAGTCCGTCAGCAGCATCAGAGTCCACAGCGGCAGCCAGGACAGCATGAACAGCAAGGCCACCACAATCAGCATCTTGATCACCTTGATCTTCTTCTGGGAGATCTGTGGCCTTCCCCCCTCATGCCTGGCTGGGGGGGGGGGAGGTGCTGCATCCTGAGGTTCTCTGCTTGACACCACAGAGGTGTAGAGCTTCACCCCGATGCGCCCGTACATGACGGTGATGAGAGTCAGGGGCACCAAGTAGATGTGTGCGAACAGAACCGTGGTGTAGACCTTTCTCATCTTCGGGTCAGCAAAGTTCTCATAGCAGGAGTACAGGGGGTAGGTCATGTTGTAGTTCTGGCTGTAAACCATGTAGTGATCAGCCACCTCCTCCACGGTCAGGGCAGCTGCTGAGGGACACATGATTACCACGGCCAGAACCCAGATCATCGCTATGGTCGCCTTGGCAACTAGGAGGGTGAGTTTGGGCTGAAAAGGGTACACAATGCAGCGGAACCTGTGGAGAGTGGAAATAGAGAGAGGAAAAGGAAGAATGCTTGCTGTTTTTTTTGTGCCAAGGCACTATACAAATGTGGTCAAATATATTGGCACCCCTTGCACTCAGTGCAATGTTCTGTTTTCTACTTTGAAAACTGGTTGAATGTCTATTTCTACACTGTAGGGCACCCTCAATCACAGGTGAGATAAATGACACAGTAAACAAGAATCATTGCCTCCAACCAAATTCCCTCCATCATACCAACCTGTCCACTGCGATGGCCACCAGGGTGAAGACTGAGGCAGCCACAGACATCCCCTGCACCAGACCACTCAGTTTACACACAGTGTTGGTAAACGGCCAGCCTGTTGACAAAAGCAATGACAATTACCAACAACTACAAAAGAGACAGCAGCCATATAGTTCAATTTACTTGGTAAAATAAGGACAAATTAAAATACATAGACTTTCCCAGCTGCAATTTCCTAGGCCTTGAACACAGTTGTGTCATATGCACTAACAAGTTGATGGCACAATATATACATATACACAGACACAATCACTCAACCCACAGATGGAGATATAAACACTGGTTAAACATCTATTCTGTTTGTTTTGAAGGACTTGATGAATAAGGCATTAGATGGTAATGAAAACCAATTCGAATGTGTCTGTAGAATGGGGAATCATAAGTATAATTTGCTATTTGGCTGTAATTTGCTATCATGAAGTTATACAACTATAGATGAGCCATTTGCTATATGTATAAGAGTTATACAACTAGTCTGTAAATTGGCAATTTACATTCCCCCATTTTCCATCAGTAGAAAGTGCATAATGACAGTCTGAAAAGAACATGATGAAATATGCATTAAATAAAACTCAAACAGTGTCTAAGATTTCTAAGTTATGTTTGAACAAAGCTCTTCATCACACCAAGCTCAGCGGGGTATAGGCACAATTTATATCCCGTTGCCAAGATAAATTGCAGAAAATGTATATTAACAAGATACCCAAAGCAATGATTTTCTCTCCATTAGATTGCTTTCTACAAAACACTTTAGTTCAATAGTAATTTAATTTCCTCAAATGAATGGGCATGCAAAAGGTTAACATTATGAATAATGAGGACAAGAGGATATGTACACCCATTCTTATAGGGTTAGTTTCGACAGAGAATGTAGAGAATCAGAATCTGATCTTTGTCCATGAGGTGCTACTCTTACCCATCATTAATATGAATTAAATCTCATTATAACTCTACCTTGTCGAAGGAAAAGGGGGTTTCGTGCTCAAACAACTGGAGTAGTGGTACTACTCTGTCTGATGAAGGTCGTTGACCGAAATGTCACGCTATGTTTCTAACTTTGGATACATTTTTCATATTATTTTTACAGGGGTGCAACTTTCACTGGGGATGGGGGGTCATGCAAAGCTTCTGGAAGGCTGGCTAGACCAGCACACAAGAGTTGAGCATAGTTCAGTGTGTGTGTGGACCTCTTTCACCGAGTTGTAAACGCAAGTAGAGCAGAAACTGGCTACTCTTTAGTTGACTGATATAGCTGGCCAGGTAACTGCTGTTGAACTTTACAGAAAAAAATAGTTTTTATTCGCAGTTCTGAGCTAGTATTGTAACTGACATGTATCGTTCGCTAATGTTCCCAACCCTCTCGACTGAGGTGAATGAATTATCTACGCTAGCTAGTAGCTACCACAGCCAGGTCAGCTCTAGCCTCTAGCTATCTGTCAGATAGCGATATGAGGTGGCTAGCAGTTGTTTGTATGGAAATGTTTTGTAGCCTTTGTTTTGTCCCATTTCAACAGAAGTAAATTGACTTGGCTAGCTTTCGCCAGTTGATGTACCATTAGAGAGAGAGAGAGCTTGCCAAAAGTTGGCTAACTTTAGCTATTATCTTTGCCTCAGTCACACTAGACCTGAATCAAATGATAAAACCATCAGCCAAACAATTGAAGATTGATATTCTGATGTTTTTTCAGTGCAATGTGAGTTTTTATTAGTCAGTATGTCGATGTAACATTATTGATCTGTCAGTTTCCCAAGCTAATTCCCTACTTTTCACACCGAGACAGTAATAAACAGTACTAGCGTTACAGGCATTGCGGTCATGGCGCAAAGTAGAGGTCTGCACCGCATCCACAGCTTTTCAAATCGCACTCCGCCCGCACCTGCTGCTTTTCTGGCTGACTCCCTGGTCCTAAACCCAACTGCAGTTCCGCAATGTTATTTTAGGCATATGTGACACAGCTCACTTTCCAGCCATGGTTCCAGCAACTTTGCACCCTATAGGCAATATCAAATGCACAAAAATAACTTAAGAAATAGGTTACATTACCAGTGATTCTCACATGGCCCTTATATTAGGCTACCTGTATTACTGGGCTATATCAGCCAATATGCTAGATGTAGTTTGAAGAAAGCAGAGTTGAAGAGACTTGCACTTTTTCTTGAGCTATTTTTAGCCTAGCATTTAGGAGTTCGAAGATTTTCAGACTGAGATATATGGTTGATCAATATTTAGACCTATTTCTAGGCAATGTAGTAAAGTATTTAGGAAGTAAATTTCCTTGGACAGATAACTTCCCTATGCTTCTACGCCCATGCATAGGCTATAGCCTACTCTATTTAATTGAGACCACACCCGCACCTGAACTCGCAGGTATGGCTACTGAACTTGAAGCAGCAAGAATGACGACAGCAACACTTGCTACGTTTTGCATAGGCTTATAGGATATAACCTACCTTTTAGGAGGATGATTTGCAGGCAGAGACAAATAAATGGGTAATCAATACTTATTGAAAATGAAAAGGCGTAACACTCGCTCGCCATAGTAGCCTAACCTATGTGCACGTTGTATCAAGGGATGATATAGGCTTTTCCCGATGGGACAAAAAATGCAAAACGAAAATGTGAAGAAGACCTGGTAGAAGCTATTGATGGTGATGAATGGATAGAGATATGTTTGAATGCCCAGTCATGTTCATATAATCTCAGACATAAATTACAGCAGTTTAAGACCATCCATAGAACATACTATATGCCAGTGAAATGTTATTCCTCAGCTGGAGGTGTAAAACACTAAAGGGGACATAATTGCATATGTTATGTAAGTCGCTCTGGATAAGAGTGTCTGCTAAATGACTTAAATGTAAATGTAAATGTGAAGGCTGGCTGAATTCTGACAAAGAGTATGTTCTTTTATCTCAGCATGTTTACAGATTCTCCCGTCTTCCTGTTTTTGTTTGCTTGGAAGTGCTGATACTGGAGATTTATCTGAAGAAACGGTGTAACCAAGCATTTATAGCGGCTAAGAAATGGATTGCCATTCATTGGAAGGTTGGTTATCCTCCCACAATGTCAAGTTAAGGATCACTAGATTTGATTTATTACAAGATTAAAGGGTATACTGGGCAACTTTCATAAGGTCTGGATGCTTTATATGGAATACAGTACGACTAAAGGAGTGTGCATTGAAAACATGCCCACGTCAGGGGAGACACCCATTTAGTCAATCCCTAGCTGCTAAGTCCGGGCCCTGGGGGTCTGCCATCCTGTGGGTTGTCACTCTGGCCTTGGCCTAACACACCCAACCAATAAATTAATGTTTCAACAAGATCCTAAAGCTGAGTGGTATGTGTTAAGTTGGGGTGCTGCAGGGTGGTGGACCCCTATGGAAAAGACGGGGCGACCCAGCTATATTGTGTGCAAGTAAAAAGAGCTCTACAGTACTATTAGGCCTATGAGATTAATTACATGGAGGATTTGCTATTTCTGTCAGTTAATGTACAGTACCAGTCAAACATTTTGTTAAAAGACCAAGTCCATATTATGGCAAGGACAGTTCAAATAACCAAAGAGAACTGAGGCTGATAACTCTAATGAACGTATCCTCTCCTGTGGTCTTCCTTTCCTGTGGCGGTCCTCATGAGAGCCAGTTTCATCATAGCGCTTGGTAGTTTTTGCGACTGCACCTGAAGAAACTTTAAAAAGTCCTTGATTGACTGTCGTTTCTCTTTGCTTATTTGAGCTGTTCTTTCATAATTTATCTTCTGTATACCACTCCTACCTTGTCACAACACAACTGATTGGCTCAAAAGCACTATGAAGAAAATAAATTCCACAAATGGACTTTTAACAAGGCACCTCATTTAACAAGGCAACCTCATGAATCTGGTTGAGAGAATGCCAAGCGTTGGCAAAGCTGTCAAGGCAAAGGGTGGCTACTTTGAAGACTCTCAAATATAAAATATATTTTGATTTGTTTAACACTTTGTTGGTTACTACATGACTCCATGTGTTATTTCATAATTTTGATGTGTTCACTATTATTCTACAATGTAGAAAATAGTAAAAATAAAGAAAAACCCTGGAATGAGTAGGTGTGTGTTTTGACTGGTAATGTATGTCCACTGGCAGGGTTTGGCCTTCACATTGGGTCTTGGGGGTGACGAAAAGATAGTGGGGTGGACCAAGGTTAAAATGTTCAATGCTTATGGGCATACATGGGTCCCTCCAATATCCAAACCCAGTGATAAAATATTAATACTTATGTAAATTGAGTTCTGAAGTAGCCAAGTTTCCATTTTTTTTTGTTCTGCTTTTGGAAGATAAGAAGAAAATGGCCAGTGGTAAAAATACAAACTCATGAAAAGCATTCAGCAGGAAGGATCTCTGACAATATTCCTCACTCTGTTATGTCTCCTCTGATCATTTAATGTTGCCTGCAGCAACACTTTGTTTATATTCATTATAACAATGTTTCTGTTCTTTGTTTTTGATGAGTCATTCCGTCAATTCACAAATTACTAAAGACATGCTCCGGAACTTTGCTATTAAGTTTTTTTTTTTTTACCTCCCGCTGTGGGCTGGATGTGTCAATGTGTAGTTCATACATGCATAATCTATGAGCAGAATGTCTTACCTCAATTAGCAACAAAATCCCTCGTTTAAAATCAACCATTTTTTTGGAAGCTGTGCTGCACCATTTTCCCCCACATTGGCCAGCCCCCTAACATTGAGTTCCTGCCAATGAACTTCAGCCCCTGCCATTTGCATGACAGTTAGCAAGATGCACACACAGCAGAGCGAGACAGAGACCAATGACATGGTGCACATACAGTGCATTCGGAAAGTATTTAGACGCCTTCCCTTTTTCCACATTTTGATACATTACAGCCTTATTCTAAAATGGATTAAATAGTTTCCCGCCCACATCAATCTACACACAATACCCAATAATGATAGAACAAAAACAGGTTTTTAGAGATGTTTGCAAATGTATTACAAATAAAAAGCTGATATCACATTCACACAAGTATTCAGAACCTTTACTCGCTACTTTGTTGAAGCACCTTTGGCAGCAATTACAGCCTTGAGTCTTCTTTGGTATGACGCTACAAGCTTGTCACACCTGTATTTGGGGAGTTTCTCCCATTCTTCTCTGCAGATCCTCTCAAGCCGTGTCAGGTTGGATGTGGAGTGTTGCTGCTTCAGGTCTCTCCAGAGATGTTCGATCGGGTTCAAGTCCGGGCTCTGGCTGGGCCACTCAAGGACATTCAGAGACTTGTTCCGAAGCCACTCCTGCGTTGTCTTGGCTGTGTGCTTTAAGGTCATTGTCCTGTTGGAAGGTAACCTTTCTCCCAGTCGGAGGCCCTGAGCGCTCTGGAGTAGGTTTTCATCAAGGATCTCTGTACTTTGCTCTGTTCATCTTTCCCTCGATCCTGACTAGTCTCCCAGTCCCTGATGCTGAAAAACATCCCCACAACATGATGCTGCCACCACCATGCTTCACTGTAGCGGCTTCCGTCTGGCCACTCTACGATAAAGGCCTGATTTGTGGAGTGCAGCAGAGATTGTTGTCCTTCTGGAAGGTTCTCCCATCTCCACAGAGGAACTCTGGAGCTCTGTCAGAGTGACCATTGGGTTCTTGGTCACCTCCCTGACCAAGGTCCTTCTCCCCCGATTGCTCAGTTTGGCCGGGCATCCAGCTCTAGGAAGAGTCTTGGTGGTTCCAAACTTCTTCTATTTAAGAATGATGGAGGCCACTGTGTTCTTCGGGACCTTCAATGCTGCACACATTTATGTTGCCTTTCCCCAGATCTGTGCCGCGACACTATCCTGTCTGGGAGCACTACACACAATTCTTTTGACCTCGTGTCTTGGTTTTTGTTTTTACATGCACTGTCAACTGTTGGACTTTATATTGGCAAGTGTGTGCCTTTCCAAATCATCTCCAATCAATTGAATTTACCACAGGTGGACTCCAATCAAGTTGAAGAAACATCTCAAGGAGGTTCAATGGATACAGGATGCACCTGAGCTCAATTTCGAGTCTCATAGCAAAGGGTCTCAATACTTATGTAAATAAGATATATCTTTTTTTATTTTATACATTTGCAAAAATGTCTAAACCCGTTTTTCCTTTGCCATTATGGGGTATTGTGTGTAGATTGAAGAGGAACATTTTGTATTTAATCAATTTTTGAACAACACTAACATAACAAAATGTGGAAAAAGTGAAGGGGTTTGAATATTCCCGGATGCACTGTTTCTGTACATATGTGACGTAGTAGACCAGTTTTGGTTCCCCGGGTCAGACAGAGTTGCATTCGCCACCCCATACAGAGTTGCATTCACCAGGTCAGTCAAACCGTTACCTACCTGTGATGAGGTTGTCCACCAGCGTTGTGGGGATGCAGAAAATGCCCACCAACAGGTCGCTGACCGCCAGGTTGAGGATGAAAAGGTTGGTGACGGTTCTCATGCGGCGGTTCCCCAGCACGATCAGACACACCAGCACATTACCCACCATGCACAGCAGGAAGATGAACAGGTAGGCTAGGATGAAGCTAGCAGCCACAGGGAGGGAGTGCTGGTAGTAAGGGAAATAGGTGATGTTGTTGGTGGTGGTGTAGTTGGTGTGGTTAGCAGCATCATAGTAGAGGAGGAGGTGGCTGGAGGAGTTCAAGGCTATCATGGTGCCTGTCGAGCCCTCCAGTTCAGTCAGACCCTTTTCTTCTTCGCTGCTCCACACCTCCATCACTCCTCTCTTCTTCAGGGTGGGGCACGCAGCCACTCACACACCGCTCTGCACCTTGGGACACAAACAGAAGAAAATAATTTCCTTATGAAATTCTAGCAGATTCATTGTGTATTCATACAGAGTATCTCCAAACGTTCTAATTATTCATTTGAATTTTTCATAGCCTACTTACTGTGGCCAATACACTTCAAACTTGGTAGTGCACAAGTTTGGATATTGGGACAAAGACACTGTAACAGACCTTCGCTCTGACTTGAGGACATTGCTTTCAGAATAAATATGAAGCACAATTCTTAGTAATAAAGTTAGCTCACAAGCAGCTCCCATTGATGAGAGCTACAGTTACATGCCAGTTAGCCCTGTCGTTGACCTCAAAACATTTCTAGCAACTTAGATCACCTCCTGAATCAAAAACTAATCAGGTTCCACACAGTTTTATATTTGAACCAGTTACTATAATACAATTATATGCACATGATACCCAAATCCTCGACTAACGTCTACGATATAAAAAAAAAAGCCATGCTAACCAATTGCTTATTCTGAGTTGAGTGGACTTTAAACGAACAAGAATTTGGGCCAATGTGTTAGTTTGTTCGATCAACAAACTGCTTCGAAGTGAGCTGAAAAGCTTGTTGAGTAAAATTACAAATTCATGTTTGCCTTTGGAAGGCAGTAGAAAAGTAAATGAATCTTTAGTTGTAGGTTAAATCTCAAGATGTTCTCCAATTAAAGGACACATTCAATCTTATTCAGTCTAATTATTTTAAGTATTTAATTATATACTGTACATAAAAAGGTTCTGATATGGCATTTATTCTGCTTCTATAATTCTATTCCAAAAATGTAATGTCTGTCAACTTAGCTTTCTGTTTCTTCATACAATATCGGTACACTTAGACATGTAGGATCTTTATTTGAAGAGAAAATCAAGTCTGAAATCTCAAAGTGGCTATTAAACTTCAATAGCGTTTTTAAACCTCAAAGATTTAAATCTTCTGCATTGCAGGAAACTTGTCCTGCAACAGGGTGATCAACTAAGATCCTACACCTGTTGATGTTTTCATGCCATCTACTGAAAACCTTTTTATTTGATTTGGTACTGTCACGTTCTGACCTTTATTTCGTCTTTATTTAGTATGGTCAGGGCGTGAGTTGGAGTGGGCAGTCTATGTTTCTATTTCTATCTTTTGCTATTTCTGTGTTTGGCCTGATATGGTTCTCAATCAGAGGCAGCTGTCAATCGTTGTCCCTGATTGGGAACCATATTTAGGTAGCCTGTTTTGTGTTGGGTTTTGTGGGTGGTTGTTTTCAGTCTTTGTGGGTCTGCACCAGATAGAACTCTTTCGGTTGTCACTTTTGTTGTTTTGCATTGTGAGTGTTCACCTTTATTAAAGTAAGATGAATAATTACTACGCTGCACATTGGTCCTCCGATCCTTCTAACTTATCCTCCTCAGACGACAGCCGTAACAGGTACTCATTTTCAAATGTTTTTCAAGACCTCAATCACTTCCCACTATTCCACGTTGTTTCTACGTAATAACGTTGATTCAACCAGTGTGTGCCCAGTGGGTTCCCCTTAGAGACTTACCGTCACTAATCATTTATCGTACATTGCATCTTTGACAGAGTCACGTACAAGGATCATTGTATGCTCTCAGTGAATCGCACAATGAGAGACCTTTACAATAAGTGGCCTTAACCTGAAAATTGTTCTTGTTCATTTCCTTTCTTTCACAGATGCCTTTTTGAAACAGCATACTGTAGGCCAGGAAGACATTGTGTGTTATAAATCTAATCTATGAACAAGGCCCTACGATAATAAGAGACTGAGAACAAAGAGAGACATTTACAATAAGTGACCTTATCCTGAACATTTTTCTTAATAATTGCCTTTCTTTCACAGATACAGCACATACTGGAAATGTGTTTTATAATAATTATACTATAAAACAATGAACAAGGCCTTAACTATCATGTGTGCAAGAAAAAAAAAAATCACACTACCCTGCAAAAATATTCAGGACCCTTGGATGTCTTCGCATTTTATTGTGTTACAAAGTGTGATTAAAATTGATTTATTATCAACAAGCTACACAAAATATAAAAAAACGAATTTAAGATAATAAAAAAATATATACAGTGGGGCAAAAAAGTATTTAGTCAGCCACCAATTGTGCAAGTTCTCCCACTTAAAAAGATGAGAGGCCTGTAATTTTCACCATAGGTACACTTCAACTATGACAGACAAAATGAGAAAAAAAAATCCAGAAAATTACATTGTAGGATTTTTTATGAATTTATTTGCAAATTATGGTGGAAAATAAGTATTTGGTCACCTACAAACAAGCAAGATTTCTGGCTCTCAAAGACCTGTAACTTCTTCTTTAAGAGGCTCCTCTGTCCTCCACTCGTTACCTGTATTAATGGCACCTGTTTGAATGTGTTATCAGTATAAAAGACACCTGTCCACAACCTCAAACAGTCACACTCCAAACTCCACTATGGTGGCTGTCAACGGACTGTCAAAGGACACCAGAAACAAAATTTTAGACCTGCACCAGGCTGGGAAGATTGAATCTGCAATAGGTAAGCAGCTTGGTTTGAGGAAATCAACTGTGGGAGCAATTGTTAGGAAATGGAAGACATACAAGACCACTGATGATCTCCCTCGATCTGGGGCTCCACGCAAGATCTCACCCCGTGGGGTCAAAATGATCACAAGAACGGTGAGCAAAAATCCCAGAACCACACGGGGGGACCTAGTGAATGACCTGCAGAGAGCTGGGACCAAAGTAAAAAAGCCTACCATCAGTAACACACTACGCCGCCAGGGACTCAAATCCTGCAGTGCCAGACGTGTACCCCTGCTTAAGCCAGTACATGGCCAGGCCCGTCTGAAGTTTGCTAGAGAGCATTTGGATGATCCAGAAGAAGATTGGGAGAATGTCATATGGTCAGATGAAACCAAAATATAACTTTTTGGTAAAAACTCAACTCGTTGTGTTTGGAGGACAAAGAATGCTGAGTTGCATCCAAAGAACACCATACCTACTGTGAAGCATGGGGGTGGAAACATCATGCTTTGGGGCTGTTTTTCTGCAAAGGGACCAGGCGACTGATCCGTGTAAAGGAAAGAATGAATGGGGCCATGTATCGTGAGATTTTGAGTGAAAACCTCCTTCCATCAGCAAGGGCATTGAAGATGAAACGTGGCTGGGTCTTTCAGCATGACAATGATCCCAAACACACCGCCCGGGCAACGAAGGAGTGGCTTCGTAAGAAGCATTTCAAGGTCCTGGAGTGGCTTAGCCAGTCTCCAGATCTCAACCCCATTGAAAATCTTTGGAGGGAGTTGAAAGTCCGTGTTGCCCAGCAACAGCCCCAAAACATCACTGCTCTAGAGGAGATCTGCATGGAGGAATGGGCCAAAATACCAGCAACAGTGTGTGAAAACCTTGTGAAGACTTACAGAAAATGTTTGACCTCTGTCATTGCCAACAAAGGGTATATAACAAAATATTGAGAAACTTTTGTTATTGACCAAATACACATTTTCCACCATAATTTGCAAATAAATTCATTAAAAATCCTACATTTTTAATGTGATTTTTTTTCATTTTGTCTGTCATAGTTGAAGTGTACCTATGATGAAAATTACAGGCCTCTCTCATATTTTTAAGTGGGAGAACTTGCACAATTGGTGGCTGACTAAATACGTTTTTGCCCCACTGTATATAAAAAAGTGTGACTAAAATATAGACATTGCATAAGTTGACCTATTCAGCCTCTTTGTTTAGGAAAGCCTAAATTAGTTCAGGAGTCAAATTTGTCTTAACAAATCACAAAAGGTCCATGGACTAATAGAGAATTAATAGGGGTTGACATGATTTTTGACTGACTAACCCCACTGTCCCCCATACATAAAACATATGTAAGGTTCCTCAGTCAAGTATTGAATTTCAAAACACAGATTTAACTATAGGGAGCTTTCTGAAAGCCTCATAATGAATGGCAGTGACATTGACTATAATTATTAAGTATTGTCAAGTTAATAATTATGATGTGGATTATGTATTAAACCACCCAGACACAAAGACAGTCTTCTTTCTGAATTGAGCTGCAGGACAGGAATGAAACTACTCAGGGATGTTGCAATGAGGCCAAAAACTGGGGAGTTTATCAGGATAAAAAGAAACAGGATGGAGCTAAGCACAGGCAAAATCCTAGAGGAAAACTTGCTTCAGTCTGCTTTATACCAGACACTGGGAGAGGAATTCACCTTTCAGCAGGACAATAACCTACAACACAAGCCCAAATCTACACTGGAGCTGCTTAGCAATAAGTGACTGTGAATGTTACGGAGTGGTCAAGTTACAGTTTGACTGAATACTTGAATGGCAATACTTGAAAATTGCTGTCTAACCATGATCCTCAAAATCTTGAAGAATTTTGAAAATAATAAAATGGGCAAATATTGCACAATCCAGGTGTGCAAAGCTCTTATAGACTTACCCAAGAAGACTCACAGCTGTAATCGAAGCCAAAGGTGTTTCTAACATGCATTACCTCAAGAATGAGACAGAGATGGTCGCCTCGCTTCGCGTTCCTAGGAACCTATGCAGTATTTCGTTTTTTTTATGTATCATTTCTTACATTGTAACCCCAGGAAATCTTAAGGTTTATTACATACAGCCGGGAGGAACTATTTGGTTATAAGAGCAACGTCCACTTACCAACATTACAAACAGGAATACGACTTTCCCGAAGCGGGTACTCTGTTTGGTCCACCACCCACGACAATGGATCGGATCCCAGCCGGCGACCCAAAACAACGGCACTGCAGAAGGGGCAGACGGAGGGGTCTTCTGGTCAGGCTCCGTAGACGGGTACATCGCCCACCGCTCTCGAGCATACTACTCGCCAATGTCCAGTCTCTTGACAACAAGGTAGACAAAATCGGAGCAAGGGTTGCCTTCCAGAGAGACATCAGAGATTGTAACGTTCTTTGTTTCACGGAAACATGGCTCACTCGTGATACGTCATCAGAGTCAGTACAGCCACCTGGTTTCTTCAGGCATCGCGCCGACAGAAACAAACATCTCTCTGGTAAGAAGAAGGGCGGGGGTGTATACCTTATGATTAACGAGATGTGGTGTAATCATGACAACATACAGGAACTCAAGTCCTTTTGTTCACCTGACCTAGAATTCCTTACAATCAAATGTCGACAGCATTACCTACCAAGAGAATTCTCTTTGATTATAATCACAGTCGTGTATATCCCCCCAAGCAGACACATCGACGGCCCTGAAACAACTTCATTGGACTCTATGTAAACTGAAAACTACATATCCTGAGGCTGCATTTATTGTAGCTGGGGATTTTAACAAGGCTAATCTGAAAACAAGGCTCCCTAAACTTTATCAGCATATCGAATGCGCGACAAAGGCTGGCAAAACCCTGGATCAGTGTTACTCTAACTTCCGTGACGCATACAAAGCCCTCCCCCGCCCTCCTTTCGGAAAATCTGACCACGACTCCATTTTGTTGCTCCCAGCCTATAGACAGAAACTAAAACAGTAAACGCACGTGCTCAGGTCTGTCCAATGCTGGTCCGACCAATCGGATTCCACCCTTCAAGATTGCTTCGATCACGTGGACTGGGATATGTTCCGCAGAGTGTCGGACAATAACATTGATGAATACGCTGATTCGGTGTGCGAGTTTATTAACAAGTGCATCGGTTATGTTGTACCCACAGCAACTATTAAAACTTTCACCAACAAGAAACCGTGGATTGATGGCAGCATCCGCACAAAACTGAAAGCGCGTACCACTGCTTTTAATCAGGGCAAAGGGACCAGAAAAATGACCGAATACAAACAGTGCAGCTATTCCCTCCGCAAGGCAATCAAACAAGCTAAACGTCAGTACAGAGACAAAGTAGAAGCGCAATTCAACGGCTCAGACACGAGAGGTATGTGGCAGGGTCTACAGTCAATCACGGACTACAAAAAGAAAACCAGCCCTGTCACAGACCACGATGTCTTGCTCCCAGACAAACTAAACAACTTCTTTGCTCGCTTTGAGGACAATACAGTGCCACCGACACGGCCCGCTACCAAAACCTGCCGGCGCTCCTTCAATGCAGCCAATGTGAGTAAAACATTTAAACGCGTTAACCTTCGCAAGGCCCAGACGGCATCCCTAGCCGCGTCCTCAGAGCATGCGCAGACCAGCTGGCTGGTGTGTTTACAGACATATTCAATCAATCAATCCTTATCCCAGTCTGCTGTTCCCACATGCTTCAAGATGGCCATCATTGTTCCTGTTCCCAAAAAAGCTAAGGTAACTGAACTAAATGACTATCGCCCCGTAGCACTCACTTCCGTCATCATGAAGTGCTTTGAGACTAGTCAAGGACCATATCACCTCCACCCTAGACCCACTCCAATTTGCTTACCACCCCAATAGGTCCACATTCGACGCAATCGCAATCACACTGCCCTAACCCATCTGTACAAGAAGAATACCTATGTAAAAATGCTGTTCATCAACTACAGCTCAGCATTTAACACCATAGTACCCTCCAAACTTGTCATTAAGCTCGAGACCCTGGGTCTCAACCCCGCCATGTGCAACTGGGTCCTGGACTTCCTGACGGGCCGCCCCCAGGTGGTGAGGGTAGGAAACAACATCTCCATCCCGCTGATCCTCAACACTGGGGCCCCACAAGGGTACGTTCTCAGCCCTCTCCTGTACTCCCTGTTCACTCACGACTGCGTGGCCAAGCACGCCTCCAACTCAATCATCAAGTTTGCAGACGACACTACAGTGGTAGGCTTGATTACCAACAACGACGAGACGGCCTACAGGGAGGAGATGAGGGCCCTCGGAGTGTGGTGTCAGGAAAATAACCTCACACTCAATGTCAACAAAACAAAGGAGATGATCATGGACTTCAGGAAACAGCAGAGGCAGCAGCCCCCTATCCACATTGACGGGACAGTAGTGGAGAAGGTGGAAAGTTTTCAGTTCCTCGGCGTACACATCACGGACAAACTGAAATGGTCCACCCACACAGACAGTGTGGTGAAGAAGGTGCAGCAGCGCCTCTTCAACCTCAGGAGGCTGAAGAAATTCGGCTTGTCCCCAAAAACACTCAAACTTTTACAGATGCATCCTGAGCATCGAGAGCATCCTGTCGGGCTGCATCACCGCCTGGTATGGCAACTGCTCCGCCCACAACCATGAGGCTCTCCAGAGGGTAGTGAGGTCTGCACAACGCATCACCGGGGGCAAACTACCTGCCCACCAGGACACTTACACCACCCGATGTCAGAGAAAGGCCAAAAAGGTCATCAAGGACAACAACCCCCCCGAGCCACTGCCTGTTCACCCCGCTATCTTCCAGAAGGCGAGGTCAGTACAAGTGCATCAAAGCTTGGACCGAGAGACTGAAAAACAGCTTCTATCTCAAGGCCATCACTGTTAAACAGCCATCACTAACATTGAGTGGCTGCTGCCAACATACTGACTCATCTCTAGCCACTTTAACCTGTCTAGGATGAGGGTGCCGCTAGCGGCACTCCCCCCCCACCCCCACTGAAAAGGCAGAGCCGCGAAATTCAATTTTTTTTTTTTTTTTTAAATATTTAACTTTCACACATTAAAGTCCAATACAGCTAATGAAAGACACAGATCTTGTGAATCCAGCCAACATGTCCGATTTTTAAAATGTTTTACAGGGAAGACACAATGTGTAAAGATGTAAATCTATTACCTAAAAACACATTAGCATAATCCACCATCTTTTATTTGTCCACCAACACCAGTAGCTATCACCAATTTGGCTAAACTAAGATATTTATAGCCCCTAACCAAGAAAAAAACTCATCAGATGACAGTCTGATAACATATTTATGGTATGGGATAGGTCTTGTTAGAAAAATTTGCATATTTCAGGTAGATGGCATAGGTTACAATTGCACCCACCGTCACAAATGGACTAGAATAACTACATAGAGCAACGTGTTTACCTACTTACTAATCATCAAACATTTCGTAAAAATACACAGCATACACTAATCGAAAGACACAGATCCTGGGAATACAGACAATATTTCAGATTTTCTAAGTGTCTTACAGCGAAAACACAATAAATCGTTATATTAGCATAGCACATAGCACATAGCAGCCCAGCATTGATTCTAGCTAAAGAGAGCGATAACGTCAACATCGCCAAAATATATTATTTTTTTCACTAACCTTCTCAGAATTCTTCAGATGACACCCCTATAACATCACATTACAACATACATATACAGTTTGTTCGAGAATGTGCATATTTAGCCACCAAAATCATGGTTAGACAATGTGAAATGTAGCCCAGCTGGTGAGAAAATGTCCGTGCGCCATATTAGACAGTGATCTACTCTTATACATAAATACTCATAAACGTGACTAAAAAATATAGGGTGGACAGGGATTGATAGACAATTTAATTCTTAATACAATCGCGGAATTACATTTTTTAAATTATCCTTACTTTTCAATACAGTTTGCGCCAAGCGAAGCTACGTCAAAAAACATGGCGTCCTAAGCCACTAACATTTTTCGACAGAAACACGATTTATCATAATAAAAATGTCCTACTTTGAGCTGTTCTTCCATCAGTATCTTGGGCAAAGGATCCTTTCTTGGGTCTAATCGTCTTTTGGTGGAAAGCTGTCCTCTTGCCATGTGGAAATGCCAACTGCGTTCGGGATGAATTGGAAGCGTGCCCAGCGATTCACAGCGTTTCAGAAATAAATGTCCCAAAATCGCACTAAACGGATATAAATTGCTATAAAACGCTTTAAATTAACTACCTTATGATGTTTTTAACTCCTATAACGAGTAGAAACATGACCAGAGTAATATTACTCCCTCCACTAATGCTTGGAACAGGTGCAGGTCGGTGTCCTCCAGGCGCATGACGCAGCTCCAAAAGAGTGACTAGCTACAGGGTTTTTTAATTTGTAGTGCCTGTGAACGCGCAATCGACCCCATTCAAATCGTCATCACGTAAAGGCATCCAGGGGAAGAGGTAAGCAGTGTCCGTATACTCATAGCAATAACTGTGGCCTTTTAACTGACTCCAGATCAGGGGCCAACATTTCTGAAATCTGACTCCATGTCAGGGAAATTGCTGTAGAATGGGTTCTGTTCCACTTAGAGACAAAATTTCAACTCCTATAGAAACTATAGACTGTTTTCTATCCAATAATAATAATAATAATATGCATATTGTACGATCAAGAATTTTGTGGGAAGCCGTTTCAAAAATTACACGATTAGCATAAATAGTGACAACAGCGCCCCCAGCTTTAACAGGTTAATAATAAAAAAATGGATGTAATAAATGTATCACTAGCCACTATAAATAATGCCACTTTATATAATGTTTACATACCCTACATTACTCATCTCATAAGTATATACTGTACTCTATACCATCTACTGCATCTTGCCTATGCCGCTCGGCCATCGCTCATCCATATATTTTTATGTACATATTCTTATTCATTCCTTTACACTTGTGTGTATAAGGTAGTTGTTGTGGAATTGTTAGATGACTTGTTAGATATTACTGCATGGTCAGAACTAGAAGCACAAGCATTTCACTACACTCGCATTATCTGCTAACCATGTGTATGTGACAAATCAAATTTGATCAAATTTTATTTTAAACTTACACAACTATATTTTTGTCCACTTTGACAGAGTATTCTGTGTAGATTGTTGACAAAATATGAGAATTAAATCAATTTTAATCTCACTTTGAAACACAATAAAATGTGAAGAAATCCAAGGAGTTTGAATTATTTTGCAAGGCACTGTAAATTGTACTGAATAAATTGTACTGGAAGGCCAGCATCCCGGAGTCACCTCCTGTTGATATTGAGACTGGTGTTTGCGGGTACTATTTATTGAAGCTGCCAGTTGAGGACTTGTGAGGCGTCTGTTTCTCAAACTAGACACTCTAATGTACATGTCCTCTTGCCCACCGGGGCCTTACACTCCTCTTTCTATTCTGGTTAGAGCCAGTTTGCACTGTCCTGTGAAGCGAGTAGTACACAGCGTTGTAAGAGATCTTCAGTTTCTTGGCAATTTCCCGCATGAAATAATCTATTCTTGTTCTAAGAAATGAAGGCTGACGAGTTTCAAAAGAAAGTTCTTTGTTTCTGGACATTTTGAGCCTGTAATCAAACCCACAAATGCTGATGCTCCAGATACTCAACTAGTCTAAAGGCCAGTTTTATTTATTCTTTAAATCAGAACAACAGTTTTCAGCTGTGCTAACATAATTGCAAAAGGGTTTTCTAATGATCAAATAGCCTTTTAAAATTATAAACTTAGATTAGCTAACAATGTGCCATTGGAGTGATGGTTGCTGATAATGGGCGTCTGTACGCCTATGTAGATATTCCATTAAAAAATCTGCCGTTTCCAGCTACAATAGTCATTTACAACATTAACAATGTCTACACTGTATTTCTGTTAAATTTTATGTTATTTTAAATGGACAAAAAAAGTGCTTTTCTTTCAAAAAACTAGAACATTTCTAAGTGATCCCAAACTTTTGAACGGTAGTGTACACGTTGCTTTATAGAAACCAACAACACGTGATACACAGAAAGGCCATTCTGTGTGAAACTGGAACCAAAAAACCATTCCGTTTTAATTTTGAAATGGTCAAATTTGTACCAAACATGATAAAATAAATTGCTTACTTGGAGAATGTCCAAAAGATCAACATATAGTAAACTCCAAAGACCTACACTAGGTGTAATAAAAAAATAAATTTGTTGAATTCTGAATCATATGATTGCGTGCACCTAGACAATATCCTATCCAGCTTGTAAACTCTTGGGTCTCATTAAAAATAAGGTTGGTGAATTCTTGAATGTGCTGTACACGGCAGTTTTCTATTGATGTTTACACCCAGATACTTAAAGACTACGTGCTTCTCTGGTGTCATTATGGAAAGCCTCAGACTAGTTGAAAATAATTTCCTCCAATGTGTTTTTTTGACAGTAAAGTAAGTATGAAACGTTGTTCATCCATCAGACAACTGTACTAACCACTCTGAATTTCGGACCTGTTCACACCTGTTTCCAGATTGTGGTTCTAAAATATTATAAAGGATATGCAAAGACATCACAAAGACGGTTTCATTCTTTAACTGTCATTTTTGGTCATCACCTAAATATGGACATAGCCTGTGTCAATCTTTGTACTTCATAATTGCCCGACTGGTTCTGAAATAAATTATCTGCATAGAAAGCACCCCTTCAGTGCCTCTAATTAGTCCTCAATCCATAAATTTACAGTTTGCTGCTTTCAAGGGCTTTTCGTTAACGTAAAGTGCTGGCTAAATTGTTTCTTTTTTTGTTGCTGTCAAGGCATCGCTGATATTTCCATGGCATTTATCTATCTGGGGTTCTGTCCTTATCTATTTGCCATTTAGAATGTCTAATCAATAAAGTGTCATTTGTGCAGCTTCCAAATATGAAATACGGTCAGTTTTGGCCATGAAAAATGTAATCTGCACTGTAGCACAGTAAAAGAAAATGCTTCAAAGTGGATGTACTGTAACTGAACCATCAGAGGTATATTTCAGAAATGTATTTCCTTATTACATCAGTTATTGTTAATTGTAGATATTGTTAGGCTGATTTTTCTAACCTGGCATCTTCCCGCAAGAGCCTGTACCTTGCACTACACACACACACACACACACGGTTCTCTTGAATAGGCTTTAGCAACAATCACTTGCAGGTATGCATCACAAATGGCACCCTATCCCCTAGTGGACTACACTATACCATAGGGCTCTGGTCAAAAGTAGTGCACTATATAGGAAAAAGGGTGCCATTAGGGAAGCAGTCCTGTTCTGCCATATAGAATACACGTTTCCATTCTGTTCTCAGATGTATTATTATGGGTAGACTTCTAAATGCCATGGTTAATTGCTGGTGTGTGGGTGGACAGTATTGTGTAGTTATAGTCACAAAAGGGAGAGAAAAAATGACAGTATACTGTTAGGGTACTAGCTCACAGTCAAGTTTTTCATTTTTTTTAACCTTTATTTAACTAGGCAAGTCAGTTAAGAACAAACTCTTATTTTCATTGACCGCCTAGAAACAGAAGGTTAACTGCCTTGTTCAGGGGCAGAACGACAGATTTTTACCTTGTCGGCTCGGGGATTCGATCTTGCAAACTTTCGGTTAATAGTCCAACGCTCTAACCACTAGGCTACCCTGCCGCCCCAATAGTCAAGTCTTATGATCATGGCCTTTAGGATGAAGTATTTTCTTCAGTTTTCCTCCAAGAACAACTGAACATCTTTAATAAACCCAAGTCACATGTGATTCAGTTTATCAATGGAACAAAGAAAAAGTGTTCCATTCTATTACATTTAAATAAAAAGATAAATAGAAAGAAAATGGAAATAAAAGGAATATAAAGCTTGATAGAGAGAAAACAAAACAATTAAAGATGGAAAAGGCTTTTATTCAATGTGCTTCATTTTACATAGTATGTGACCGACCGCCTTGATTTGGTCTTATCTAGCAAAATTGTTTTTTACTTTGGATAAAAGCAGAGACACAGAGCTACAAAAGAGGCGTATCATACACTGCATTTGAGGAACAATGGGAAGGTAATTCCACTTTGAAAGCTGATAAACTTGTAACCTCACTTTTTCAGAAAATTGCCTTTTAATGTTTTGGTACCTACTGGAGAGCTCTTCTTTGTCTACACCCATTCAGCATTGTTCACACCCTCTTAAGCTTTAGCCCCCACCCAAACTCTGACCATTTTACTCACCCTAGCAGAGCTGGTTAGGCTGTTTTCATGTTATCCAGAGTGTTGGTGACTGTAACGATGTGTGCTGTGAGTCGGGAAGCAAGTTCAGGGAGTGAGTGTTTTAATAAAATAAAACGGAACATAACACAAAACAAGAAACACTGACAGCACACAGACAAGAAACAGAAACAATGACACCTGGGGAAGGACCCAAAGAGTGGCATATATAGGGCAGATAATCAAGGAGGTGATGGAGTCCAGGAGTGTCATAATGCGCTGATGTGTGTAACGATGGAGACAGGTGTGCACCATAACGAGCAGCCTGGTGACCTAGAGGCCGGAGAGGGAGCACACGGGACAGTAACCCCTCCCCCACGCGCAGCTCTGGCCGCAGGACACCGACCAAGATGACGATCCCGGGGATCAGGAGCGGACTAGTCACCTCTAAGGCGCAGAAACCTGTCGAACCAGCTGAGGCATGGGAGCATGGCAACCTAGAGCGCCGGAGAGAGAGCATACGTGACAGTACCCCCTCCCCGGCGTGTTCTGCTTCAGCCGCAGGACGCCAACCACAGGTACGATACCGGGGATCAGGAGCGGA
This sequence comes from Salvelinus fontinalis, assembly GCF_029448725.1. Lineage (NCBI taxonomy): Eukaryota > Metazoa > Chordata > Actinopteri > Salmoniformes > Salmonidae > Salvelinus > Salvelinus fontinalis. The sequence continues at coordinate 29,108,865 of NC_074668.1, read as the reverse complement.
CCGGTCACCTCCGCTGAGGCGCAGAAACCTGATGAGCCGGCTGAGCCCTCCCTGGTTGCCTCGGTCGAGGTACGGGAACCTGTTCACCAAACTGAGGCATGGGAGCCTATCGAGGCCCCTGAGGCATGAGAGCCTATTGAATCCGCTGAGGCATGGGAGCCTATCGAACCCGCTGAGGTATGGAAATCCGTCGAGCCAGCTGAGGCAGGGGAACCTGTTGAACCCGCCGAGGCATGGGAATCCGACAAACCAACCTCCCAGGTAGCTCCGGCTCCCCCCCCATAATAACCATGGGGGGGGGGGTTAACCATAATCCCAACTCATGACATTACTACCCTGCATGAATCTGCAGGTAGCTAACCAACCAGGTTCAATGTTAGCTAGCTAACATTAGGCTGTAACTAGCCAAGCAAATGGCTCTGAGATACGAATAATAAGCTCATGCAAGCTAAGGTTACATGTGAGCCAGCCAGCTAACAGTACACTTTAATTTGAAATGAAAAGACGATGTCAAAATTACACAAACGTGTAATATCTGAAAATGTAGCTAACTAGACTATCTTACCTGTGGTCTGAAATCGGAGTAGATAGCCAGAGTGAATTTACCAGCTACGTGCATCAACAGTTGTTGCAGTGACATTCTATTGAAATGGATACTTGCATAGTGGAGTCTTTTGTAAGACATGTAGCTAGCTAGCTAAACAATGAATTATAATCCCAACTCATAATGTTACTACCCTGCATGAATCTGCAGGTAGCTAACCAACCAGGTTCAATGTTAGCTAGCTAACATTAAGTTATAACTAGCAATGGAAATGGCTCTGAGATACCAATAATAAGATCATACAGGTAACGCTAGACTATCTTACCCGTATACATTACTCATGGATGGACGCATCTCCCGGTCACGGATGCCACGGTTGCCCTTAGTTTAAAGATGTAACCCGACGACAGGTTGTACTGATGGGGTTCTGAGTGATGGTTTATGACACTCTTTCATGTTCTCTGTTCCACGAGAACTCTGTCTTGTCCTGAAGGAGTGTCCATTAAGTTCACTGTTTTAGCTGACAGATTTAGTACAAACTTCCCCAAATAATTGACCATACCCAAAACACGCTGAATGCCTATCTTTCTCCATCTCCTTAGCTATCATACGCGAATTCCAAAACTCTGTCCTCCAGAAAGTGGAGAGCAACACTTATGCAGATTTACTACGTGATACACTTTAAAAAAAATCTGCGTTAGACAGGATTACCTAAACATACTGACCGGCTCAAATAGACAGAAGTGTGCAACAGTTGAAGTCGGATGTTTACATACACTTAGGTTGGAGTCATTAAAACGAGTTTTTCAACCACTCCACACATTTCTTGTTAACAAACTATAGTTTTGGCAAGTCGGTTAGGACATCTACTTTGTGCATGACACAAGTAATTATTCCAACAATTGTTTACAGACAGATTATTTCACTTCTAATTCTTGCTTGATTTTGCTTGATGCTTGACTTTCCAGCCTGAGGCTGCATGCTTGACCAGTACGTAATCACACTGATCACTCAATACCAGACTTGTGTTAGAGGTTGATAAATTCACGATTGATTAGATCACTCATACTCATTCATAATTCAATGGCGTACTTGTTTTAGAGAGGTTGATAGATCATAAAGACTTGCTTAGTCATATGAGATAAATATACAGTACATTTGGGACAGAGATTTTAAAGTCATGCAAAGAATATGGATAATAAGGAAAAGGTTGATGTTAATGCCTGACAAGTTGACAGCCCTTTCATGTTAAGATTTTGTACAAATATTTGCTTCCGTTACTGCAACAAGTTCCTTTTAATTGGCTCGAACTGAACAAACCTTTCTTCCATAGTTGTTGGAGACTCCTCTGCATTATGTCATTTGGACATTGAACAGACCATAAGCCAATAGTGATGTAACAATCTGTTTTGTTTTACCATGGAGGCATGGGCTAGTGGGAGTTTACCATATTTTTAATAGCAGTAATTTCCTTTCAAATCAGTGAACAGAAGTGAACAAGTGCACACTTTGGGAGGAAGGAGAGATAATTGGGATATAGCCCAAGAGACTTCTCTGTCACTCTGAGCGACCATTGCATTTAGATCTCAGGGAAGTTGGGATGTACCCGATGAACTTCAGCCAACATGCTACGGGCGAGTTTCACATGCATTACAGCAACAAGCTCCTTCTAACTGGCTTGAAGAGAATGAGCCCATCATTGGAATTCTCTACATACAGCAAGTATAGTACTGTAATTACAGCCAGTGAGAGCCTCCTCCATTTGTATTAGTGATGTCAAATCAGTACTAGCTAATGGTGGGTTTCTTCCATCCATCAACTAAAATGGAAAAATAAGCAAGCAGATCACACAGTTGTTGTTGACAAATGAATTGTGCTGTTTATTTTTTATTTAACTAGGCAAGTCAGTTAAGAACAAATTCTTATTTACAATGACGGCCTACCCCGGCCAAACCCTAACCCAGACGACACCGAGCCAATTGTGCGCCGCCCTATGGGACTCCCAATCACGGCCGGTTGTGATACAGCCTAGAATTGAACCAGGGTCTGTAGTGACACCTCTAGCACCAGGATGCAGTGCCTTAGACCGCTGCGCAACTCGGGAGCCCTAACAAGACTATATGTAACGGATGTGAAATGGCTAGCTAGTTAGCGGTGGTGCGTGCTAATAGCGTTTCAATTGGTTACGTCACTCGCTTTGAGACCTTGAAGTAGTGGTTTCCCTTGACTTTCAACGTGGCACCATCATAGGATGCCACCTTTCCAACAAGCCATTTCTTCAAATTTCTGCCTTGCTAGAGATGCCCCGGTCAACTGTAAGTGCCGTTATTGTTTAGTGTAAATGTCTAGGAGCAACAACGGTTCAGCCGTGAACTGGTAGGCCACACAACCTCACAGAACGGGACTGCAGAGTGCTGAATGGCGCAGCACGTAAAAATCATCTGTCCTCGGTTGCAACACTCACTACCGAGTTCCAAACTGCCTCTGGAAGCAACGTCCACACAAGAACTGTTCGTCGGGTGCTTCATGAAATGGGTATCCATGGCCAGGCAGTCGCACACAATCCTAAGGTCACCATGCGCAATGCCAAGCATCAGCTGGAGTGGTGTAAAACTCGCCGCCATTGGACTCTGGAGCTATGGAAATGCATTCTCTGGAGTGATGAATCATGCTTCACCAGTCCGATGGACGAATCTGGGTTTGGCGGATCCAAGGACAACCCTTCCTGCCCCAATGCATAGTGCCAACTGTAAAGTTTGGTGGAGGAGGAATAATGGTCTGGAACTGTTTTTCCATGGTTCGAGCTAAGCCTTTTAGTTCCAGTGAAGGGAAATCTACGCTACAGCATACAATGGCATTGTAGACGATTCTGTGCTTTCACTTTTGTGGCAACAGTATGGGGAAAGCCACTTCCTGTTTCAGCATGAAAATGCCCCAGTCCACAAAGCAAGGTCCATACAGAAATGGTTTGTCGCGATCGGTAAGGAAGAACTTGACTGGCCTGCACAGAGCCCTGACCTCAACCCCATCGAACACTTTTGGGATGAATTGGAACGCCGACTGCGAGCCAGGCCTAATCGCCCAACATCAGTGTCTGACCTCACTAATGCTCTTGCGGCTGAATGGAAGCAAGTCCCCGCAGTAATGTTCCAACATCTAGTGGAAAGCCTTCCCATAAGAGTGGAGGCTGTTATAGCAACAAAGGGGGACCAACTCCATATTAATACCCATGAAATTAGATGTTCGACGAGTAGGTGTCCACATACAGTACATGACCAAAAGTATCGATACAAAAAAAATTGTATAGCACTTTTAAATAACAAGGAACAAATCACAATATAAAATAATAAAATACTAACAAAAGAAACAAAAACAGGGGGAAGGAGAATACGAAAAAAATCTAAATAAAATGCACGAGTCTTATCTTGGAGGCAGAACTAAGCAGTTTCTTTTTAGATAGACCAACTGCAAAGTCAAAATTGGCTATATTGTAAAATAATTAATAAAAATAAGTGCATTTTGGTCTTAATTTAAGGTTAGGCATTAGGGTTAGCAGTGTGGTTAAGGTTAGGGTTAGTCAAGTGTGATCAAACGCACATCTTTTAATGGGGTGCAGGTATAAAATAAATAGAACTAGAACACTTATAAGCTCCACCACGTACCTTTATTAATAAACAAAACATTTTGATCGTGCAAGGAAATGGCCTAACGAAGAGCCTTGTATGATCCAAACGTTGTTTGTTTATTAATAAAAAGGTACGTGGTGGAGCTTATGAATGTGCAGGCTATATTTACTTTATAGGGTTAAGGTTAGGTTTCAAATCAGATTTCATGACTTTGTGGCTGTGCCAGCTAGAGATCACTCTTAAGAGCTGCCTCCAGGACAAGATTCACGACGAAGAACGTTAACCTGCCATTAAAAACATAAATTGAAATCATAGATTAAAAGCATCTTCATAAAAGTGTGTCTTCAGCAGGGATTTAAACAGAGGCACTGAAACTGCAAGCCTGATCTCTTCTGGCAGATCATTCCAAAGTCTAGGGCCCCTAATGCAAATGCCCAGTCTCCTTTCATTTTCAACCTAGACTTTGTAATGGTCAACAGTGTCCTTCCAGAGGATCTCAGGCTGCATCCTAGCTCTTAGGGAGATAAAAGATCAGAGATATAGGATGGGGCTAAACCAAGCCTAGCCTTAAAAGTGATTAATACAATTTTACAATTCTAAAAGTGACTGGTAGCCAATTTAGAGAAGCTAAAATAGGTGTGATATGGTTACATTTTCTGGCAGCTGTTAAATGCAGAATTTTGAACTAACTGTAGAGGATGGAATGATTTCTGACTGAGACATGTATACAAAGAGTTACAGTAATCTAGGGTCAAAGAAGACACCAAGGTTTCTGGCCGCAGGCTTTACATTGGTGGACATATTGCCAAGGATATTTACATTGTGGGTTCTAGCAAGGTGGGGGACAAATAAAACAACCTTTGATTTCTTATCCTTGAGCTGGAGAAAATTGTCAGACATTCAACATTTGACGTCAGCAAGACACTTGTGAAGGGTAGCTTGGTCAATGGGTCGGATTGGTAAATAAAGCTGCGTGTCATCTGCATAGCAGTGAAACGGAATGTTATGACTGCGGAAAAAAGGATGGGGCCCAGAATTGACCTGAGGGACACCATATTGAATAGATGCTGGGGACGATACTGAACCACCCATGCTCACTGAGAAACATCTGCCACATAGACATGACCTGAACCGGTCGAGGGAAACGTTGGAGATTCCCACCCACCTCTGCAGCCGGTCAACAAGGATGTTATGATCAATTGTGTCAAACAGGGCACTGAGAACCACAATAAATATAATAGAGCATGATAGGATGTGTCCAAAATGGCACCCTATTCCCTATTCCTTATAGTGGAACAGGTCAAAAGTAGTGCACTATAAAGTGAATTAGAGTGCCAACCGTGCCATTTGGGATGCAAAAATTGTCTTTAATGGCCCCTTCAGCACAGAGCTTTCATCTCTGTAGTGGCTCAGAGAACCTGGAGCAATAGGTGCCAAAGCCAATATCTTCCTCAAGGACAGTGGAGTACGGTAGGTAGCCCATTTTCAGTTGACTCACTGGACTGGCAGAGTTATAAAATGCATTTTTAAAAGTACAGTTGTCAAGTGTAATTGCTGCAGATACCTACCTATCTACTGAACTTTTCATATTTTCCTTGTGTAATATCTGATAATGAGGCTAATGGATTTCCCCAGCTAACACGTTCCCACAACTTTAGAGAACGTTCCTTTAAGTCTCATTAGGTCATTAACTAATGTTTTCATAGGAATGCTCCTGTGATGTGCAAGAAATGTTTGAAAAGAGACCATTCCCTTAATGTCAAAAAGAACTTACCCAGAACCTTGTTACCATGTTCTCCGAACTTAAGATATTAATGTTCTAAATCAAATCAAATTGTATTGGTCACATACACATGGTTAGCAGATGTTATTGCGAGTGTAGCGAAATGCTTGTCGAGTGTAGCGAAACGCTTCTAGACACGTTTCATGGGAACTTGGAAAAAACAATGGGTCCAGTTTTTCGGAGGGTTAGGAGAATATGCCGTCAACGTTTGACTAAACATACACAGAACATAAGATATTAAATTACACATCACGTATTGTTACTGTTGCCGAGCCAATCAAGGCCCGGATTGATGAACCACAGATCTATTCACAGCTCTTTTTCTGTTGGCAAGGTTACCAATACTAGTGAAAAGCATGAGCTGACAGACACCCCCAAAAAGTTGGTAGAGGTGCTGACAAGCGACGACTAAACTAAAGGCTATATAAATAAATAAAAGAGTCCTTAAAGAAGAGTTATTGATGCCGAAACTTTGGTGGTTTAACCAATAAATTACTGAAAGCATGTATACAGAGTGTGCGACCCATTATTTTTAAAGGAATACTCACACAAACAGTGCTTTTAAGATAGTGTTTTCAAATGACATTTTTGACGCACATGATTACATTGTGCATGGTCAATTAAAAAAACGGTAGTTATTATTCAACATGTCCTCACCTGGGATTTGAACTAGTAACCTCTTGGTTCACAGTACTCCGATATCCCTGCTGCCACCATACCCATGTAAATTAAATCGGACTATTCTCTCATAATTTATTTGATTGACTTAATCCAGCAATTAAGGGCTTTCTGTTTAGTTGCCTCATGTTGGTGTGGCATATTAACATGTTTTAATGATACTCCTGAATCACTATGATCAATAAAATATTTTATTGAGTGTACATTTTAACAGAGCTGAGATTTACCTCGAAGTGCATTCACCCCATTGCTTATACCTATCAAGTTGTTTCAGATCTACAAACGTGCCCAGGGAGAAGGGGTTAGGTTTTCTTCTGGACAGGACTTATGGATTCTGTTAAAATGTAACGTGTTAAAAACTGTAGTTTGTTTGTTACCTGTTTAGTGAATGATTACTTTGAGTACTAAATGGAGTTCAGACAATGAAACGGTGTGTATGCTCATTTAGAAAAGGTTGACCTAATCAGATAACAGGAAATGACCTCGGATCAGAGAGAAGGGTCAGGCCAGAACAGAAGATGGACGGGCTGTGATTCTGACATCTAGCTAAACAAAGAGAGGACCATGGACATTCCACAGGGGAAAGGAGGGAAACTCATTAGGGTCATAAAATGTATAGCTGGGGAGGTGACGCCTACAAGAGATGAGTATAAAATGTGTTGTGAGGTTTCTAAATGTATGCACTCAGCTGACTGTATCCTTGGTATTTAACACTTGAAACTTCTCTTGAGCTTTTGGTCTCAATTCCTTATTGCAAAGAGGTTCCAATAGCGTTTTTCTTTATAACATGACCTAACTATAATATATGTAGGAGTAATTGATACATATGTAGGTAGATATCATACTATTAAACAATAGACAGGAGTACACTAGAAAATAGTATAAGAAGGCAGATGTGAGTGCATTTGCCATTCTGGTAAATACAGGAAACCAAAGATTAGCAGATGGCCAAAGTCATACGTGCTTTAAAGTGCATGTATGGAAAAAGCTTTGAGACACTAGATTTATAGTCTACCCATTCCACTAAAAAAACATACATACCAGAGAAATATGCCTAAAGTAACTGGACACTAATGAACAAGAAACACATAGTCTGCTGATTCTACTAAAGATACACCTGTCAGAGAAATATGTGTTTAGGGCACTTAGACCCATAGTCTGCTGATTCTACTAAAGATACACCTGCCAGAGAAATATGTGCTTAGGGCACTGAGTTAAATACAGGGTTGAGTCATAGGCTTATAGGATAGATGGACATATATTATTTTTAAGACAAGCACGGGTCTGGCCACTATTATAATTTAACTGAAAGCAGATAATGGGCGTTAGTAGGCGTGAACAAGCAGGAAGCCTGAACTAAAAAGATAATGATGGCAGGAAGAATTATGGGAAGTATGCTTATTTGCATATGGGGTGGACCCATATGCTATTTGTGTATAAAGAGCGAACCAGTGCTCTGGGAAGGTGTGTGTTCCGCGGGACATTCCAGTTGGCTATACAATTGTAATAAAAGCATGTTTTGATTTCACAAGTTCTGATAAAGCGTTATATTTCTGAGATGATTTTCCACGACATATACTGGCCCAATAAGCACATGTCCAAGAGATATCCCTTACTGGTACAGTAGTTAGGGAATTTGTCATTGCTGCTGGTGGCCTGGGTTCAACACCCGATAGGGGATTCACCCTACTGTCACGTTCTTAGCAAAATATGTTAGTCATTATTTAAAATGTATAATGTGAGAAATTGATGTTTAAGTAAACTTGGAGTCACATGATGAAATTGTGTTGAGTCCTCCCACTGCGACTCGGCAACAATGCAGTTTATTCGGCTATAGTTGAAATCAGTTATTAATTTCACAGCTTGATGAAAGTGCATGATGAGCTTGATGCTCATTTCCAATAAATATAGAGGGTCTTATTCTGGTGACATGGTGACATGGTGGTCGATGCTTGACAGCCGTTTGACAAATAATAATATTCTCGCTCTTATCCATAATAATCTCATCATGTAGTCTCGCCTACCCGCACAGCCTTCCCACACTGGATCTGCGAGGTGTTGTTGGCTAGAGCGTACATACCAAGACCAGAGGAGGCACATTTGCTACTTAACGCAACAGCTTTTACGACAAAACTATCAGTAGAGTTGAAAATGAGATGGAAACACGTTGAACTTTACATTTTTATTCAGTACATGAAATATTATGCCCCAAAAAATGTATACAAAAATGGTGCACTACGTCATCACACTGATTTTTATCCACAACAAGTCTGTTTGGTGGAAACACACCTCTGGTGGGAAAATTAGCATATTTTCTTTATTCAGATTTTATATAGAATATTCACGTGAAAATCTGTCGCCAAATGGATGGGAAACCTACAGCAGCTACTGAAAAATGGGAATACGTAGGATTACCCCTTGAGCACAAATTATGACCACATTTCCACTACCTTTCATAAATGTGTAAATATTTGTATGAACATAACAAGATTCAACAACAGACATAAACATGTGACTAACAGAAATTGAATAATGTGTCCCTGAACAGGGGGGGGTCAAAATCAAAAGTAACAGTCAGTATCTGGTGTTGCAACCAGCTGCATTAAGTACCGCAGTGCATCTCCTCCTCATGGACTGCACCAGATTTGCCAGTTCTTGCTGTGAGATGTTACCCCACTCTTCCACCAAGGCACCTGCAAGTTCCTGGACATTTCTGGGGGGAATGGCCCTAGCCCTCACCCTCCGATCCAACAGGTCCCAGACGTGCTCAGTGGGATTGAGATCTAGGCCCTTCGCTGGCCATGGCAGAACACTGACATTCCTGTCTTGAAGGAAATCACGCACAGAATGAGCAGTATGGCTGGTGGCATTGTCATGCTGGAGAGTCATGTCAGGATGAGCCTGCAGGAAGGGTACCACATGAGGGAGGAGGATGTCTTCCTTGTAACGCACAGCATTTAGATTCCCTACAATGACAACAAGCTCAATCCGATGGTGCTGTGACACACCGCCCCAGACCATGACGGAGCCTCCACCTCCAAATTGATCCCGCTCCAGAGTACAGGCCTGGGTATAAAGCTCATTCCTTCGACGATAAATCGCGAATCCGACCATCACCCCTGGTGAGACAAAACTGCGACTCTTTTTGCCAGTCCTGTCTGGTCCAGCGACGGTGGGTTTGGGCCCATAGGCGACGTTGTTGCCGGTGATGTCTGGTAAGGACTTGCCTTACAACAGGCCTACAAGCCCTCAGTCCAGCCTCTCTCAGCTTATTTCGGACAATCTGAGTACTGATGGAGGGATTGTGCGTTCTTGGTGTAAACTCGGGCAGTTGTTGCCATCCTGTACCTGTCCCGCAGGTGTGATGTTCGGATGTACCGATCCTGTACAGGTGTTGTTACACGTGGTCTGCCACTGCAAGGACGATCAGCTGTCTGTCCTATCTCCCTGTAGCACTGTCTTAGGTGTCTCACAGTACGAACGTTGCAATTTATTTCCCTGGCCACATCTTGCAGACCTCATGCCTCCTTGCAGCTTGCCTAAGGCACGTTCACGCAGATGAGCAGAGACCCTGGGTATCTTTTTTTGGTGTTTTTCAGAGTGAGTAGAAAGGCCTCTTTAGTGTCCTAAGTTTTCATAACTGTGACCTTAATTGCCTAACGTCTGTAAGCTGTTACTGTCTTAACGACCGTTACACAGGTGCATGTTCATTAATTGTTTATGGTTCATTTAACAAGCATGGGAAACAGTGTTTAAACCCTTTACAATGAAGATCTGTGAAGTTATTTGGATTTTACGAATTATCTTTGGAAGACAGGGTCCTGAATCAGGGACGTTTCTTTTTTTGCTGAGTTTAAATCATTCATTTTAAAGTTCAACCATGTTCTGAGTATGCTTCTATCAGAAGCAACATTCCACCTGGTCCATGTTTGGCAACAATTTAGGAACGTTACAAATAGAAATGCAATGATGAGAGCTGATGTGATTCCTTATCAGAGACACGTTTGTTCTACATGGTATATGTAGTGTAGACTTCAAAAGATAGCTGAGCATCTCAAGGAGAACTTTCTATCAAGAATTCTACTGATTCCCATCTTTCAATTAGAACAGATGGGTGTGTTGTAACTCTTGTCAAATAATGACATGAACATACACTCGTCGGTCCTTGTCCTGGATGGGATATTGCAGCAGATGACCACGTCGCCTGATCCGATGAATCCCGGTTCCTGTTGTGTCATGCTGATGGCAGAGTCAGAATTTGATTTAAGTATCATGAGTCCATGGCCCCATCCTGTCTGGTGCCAACGGTACAGGCTGGTGGCAGTGGTGTGATTGTGTGGGGAATGTTCTCTTGGCACACGTTATGTCCCTTGATACCAATTGAGCAGTATTGCCATGCCCCCGAAGAGTTCAGGCTGTTCTGGAGGCAAAGGCAGTTCCGACCTGGTACTAGCTGGGTGTACCTAATAAACTGGCCACTGACGTATATTGCTAAGAATGTGAGAGTAGTGTGACTATCCTAGCAGGTCTCAAACCCAGGACACCAGCACCAATGACAAACACCCTAACCACTGTCCCAAATGGGATATCGCTAGGCCATGTGCTTAACCCTGCCTCCTTAGGCATTGAAAGGATCTGAAAAAACGTGATAGGTGTAAGCAATGGGGTGAATGCACATTGAATTCAATTTCAGTTTTATTAAAAGTACACTCAAGAAAAACTTTTATTGATCATAGTGATTGAGGAGTATCAATGCCCCAACAACATGACAACAATATAAAAAGCCCTTAAAATTGTTGAAATAAGTCAATGATGAGAGAATAGTCAAATTAACTTAGAACTGACGCAGACATGGTGGCATAGCAGGAAGATGTAAATGTTGTGAACCAAGAGATTCAAATCCCAGACGTGTTGAATAACTAGTACTGTGTAAATGAACATGCACAATGTAAATCACGTGTCAAAAAATGTAAGTTGAAAACAATATGTTACAATCACTGTGTAACTAAGTATGCCTAACCTTGCCAACAGACAAACATAGCTGTGAATGGATCAATGGTTCACCAATCAGGGCCTTGATGGTCTTGGCAACTGTAACAAAGTTTGATGTGTAATGAACTTTTTTATTTATTACACATCACAAAACATGAATATCTTGCTTTCTGAAAACATGGCAGCCATTTTCTGCACATGTTTGGTGGGACGTTGATGGAATATTCTCTTAACTCAGAAAACTGGACACATGAATGTGCTTGCAATGTCCCATAAAAAAAAAACACGTGTCGAGAACATTAATGTTTATTCTGAGAACATTGTAACCACGTTCTAGATTAGTTCCGTTTGAGACGAAGGGAATGTTCTCCCACCTTTAACACCAAAACATGCTAAAAAGGTTCTCAGAAGGTTTTTGCAAACGTAGACAGAAGAGGAACATTACGGGTAACATTACAACAATGTTATTGCTCCCTAGAATTGTTAGCTGGGTCAGGATAGAGCTTCTATCTTTGTAGTGGGCTCAGACAGACTAGCAACAGGTTCCAACACTATCTTCTCAAGCACAGTGAACAGCGAGGCAGGTAGCCCATTTTCACTCTGACACATCACCTATGTACTCATCGCACTCACTCCTCAGCTCACCTCACTTCACACTGTTATTGACTTGCCCAGGCCAAAAAAGGAGTCAAAGCTGTGTCTATCTAATTTCATTCCATCTTCAGCTCAAACACAAAATGCTCTGGGCTACTTAAGACTGAAACCAAGCATCCTTAGCCAGATCACACCCCTCCTGGCTAAATGCAACCCGTGTATAATTATGCATACCCACACCACATACTTCATTTCTTGCACACATTAAATCAATGACTCATATCTACACGGGGTGTACAAAACATTAGGAACACCTGCTCTATCCATGACATAGACTGACCAGTTGAATCCAGGTGAAAGCTATGATCCCTTATTGATGTCACATGTTAAATCCACTTCAATGTGTGTAGCTGAATGGGAGGAGACCGGGTAAAGAAGGATCCTTAAGCCTTGCGAAAAATGAGACATGGATTTTGTATGCGTGTCATTCAGAGGGTGAATGGGTAAGACAAGATATTTAAGTGCCTTTGAGCGGGGCATGATAGTAGTTGCCAGAATCACCAGTTTGAGTGTGTCAAGAACTGCAACGCTGCTGTTATTTTCACACTCAGTTTCCCCATGTGTTTCAAGAATGGTTCACCACCCAAAGGACATCCAGCCAACTGTGGGATGCATTGGAGTCAACATGTGCTAGCATCCCTGTGGAACGCATTAGACACCCAACAAATTGAGGCTGTTCTGAGGGTAAAAGGGGGTGCAACTCAAAATTAGGAAGGCGTTCCTAATGTTTTGTACACTCACTGTATATAGTACTTCAAACCTCTACAGGATCGATCCCCCCCCCCCCCGCGGGACGGTTAAGCTAATGTGAAAAGAATACCATGTTATTGTTTGGGGAGAGTGCACTGTTATGTAATTGGAAATGTATCAATAAACCAATTAGGCATATTTGGGCAGACTTGTTACAAAATTAACAGTAATGCAATGGTTCATTGGATAAGTCTAGAATGTTGCACATACACTGCTGCCATCTAGTGGCCAAAATCTAAATTGCACCTAAACTGGAATAATACATTGTGGCCTTTCTCCTGCATTTCAAAGATGATGCATGTTTTTTCTTTGAATTATATTTTACCAGATCTAATGTGTTATATTCTCCTACATTAAAACTTGACATTTCCACAAACGTGGAACCACAAAAAAAATATGCATATCCTTGCTTCAGGTTTTGAGCTACAGGCAGTTAGATTTTTTGCCAATTTTTTTTTTAAAAGGGCCCGATCCTTATTAAAGTCTGAAGTAAGATGACAAACTAGGTAAAAGGAATAATAGTGCTGTCTTTTGGCTAGTTGGGCAAAATCAAATTAAGATCCTACACCTGTACAACATCTGTTTGGGGTTTTTTCACAACAGAAAAACAGCTTGTGCATAGATGGAAAATATTTATGCTGGTTGGTTAGCCTACCAACACAACATTCAACCTTTATTTAGCAAATGCCTCATAGCACGCAAGTAAATGTAATTCAGTATCTGTGAATTTATCTCTGTCATAGCTAGCCATATCTATGACTAAAAATGTAGCGAAGAATGCAGTTATGAAAAACAATGGATTTCAACACTCAGTGACAACCCTGTGAATGCACAGTGCAAAGAGGTACGCGGTAGGCGTTAAGAAGTTACATTTGTACAGGTATTGACTTCTAAAGTTGCTGCCACGCTGAGATTTGGGCGTATCTGTATGAGGGCAATTCTGAGTAAAAGTCAACCTCAGCATGCACTAATAAAGTTAGACATTTCCTAATTAAACCATGTTCATAATTATGCTTAAAAAGGTCCAATGCAGCCGTTTCTTTCTCAAAGTCAAATCATTTCTGGGTAACAATTAAGAACCTTACTGTGATTGACAATTTTAATTGAAAACAAAAAGAAACAAAAATTGCTTCTTAGCAAACAGCAAATACTCCAGCAAGAAATTGTGAAGGACTATCTGGGAGTGGTCTGAGGGGGGAGGGTAAAACTGAAAACTAGCTGTTATTGGCAGAAAGGTTTGGAACTCTTTCTTATTGGTCTATTAACAAATGTACAGTCTGGTGATGTCACCAGGCAGGCCAAAACTCCATCCCACCAAAACAGGGAGAAAATTTCAGCCAGTCTTTTCAAACAGTTCTTACACTAAAAGGGAATTATCACCATAGCGTTGCGAGGGTAAAATCACAGAGGAAGCCAAGTCAAGAAAAAAAAAGCCATATTACAACCTATGTGTTGTAATAATTGCATTGTTTGCTCTATAACCTGTTAGTTCATATCCCTTGCCACCATGATATATAGGCCTAAGGCAGAGACAATAAAAAGACAGTGGCAGAATAAATTCATCCAAACCTTTGTTCCATCACAAAACCGGAGAGCAACATCTGTCTGGTGAAGTCCACAAACCATATTGCATGTAACAAATAGTTACATGACCTACAGCATAGTCAAGCAAGTTAATGTTTCAGACATTTTTGGACTACTAAACAACTATTGATTTGGAACCACGGAAAGTTACCGAAGCTCCACTATTCCAGCACCATTTCAATGTCAATATTTCGACATCATCAAATCATCTATGCTTAGTCTAATACAGCTAAGATATCAACAACTATTTACTTCGAAATAGAGTTATGCTTGCCCATACCATAACCCCACCTCCACCATGGGACACTGTTCAAAACGTTGATGTCAGCAAACCGCTCACCCACACAACGCCCTACACACTGAGTCCTCCGTGAAGAGCAGACTTCTCCAGCATGCCTGTGGCCATCGAAGATGAGCATTTGCCCACTAAAGTCAGTTACGACACCGAAATGCAGGCAGGTCAAGACCCTGGCGAGGACGATGAGCACGCAGATGAGCTTCCCTGACACGGTTTCTGACAGTTTGTGCAGAAATACTATGGTTGTGCAAACCTACAGTTTCATCAGCTGTCTGGATGGCTGGTCTCAGGTGAAGAAGCCGGATGTGGAGGTCCCGGGATGGCGTGGTTACACGTGGTCTGCATTTGTGAGGCTGGTTGGATGTACTGCCAAATTCTCTAAAACAACATTGGAGGCGGCTTATGGTATAGAATTGAACATTCAATCCTCTGGCAAAAGAGAATGCACACACCCTCAAAACTAATGATCATGCTGTTTAATCAACTTATTGATGTCACACCTGTCAGGTGGATGGATTATCTTGGCAAAGGATAAATGCTCACTAACAGGGATGTACAGTGCATTCGGAAAGTATTCAGACCCTTTGACTTTTTCCACATTTTGTTACGTTATAGACTTATTTTAAAATGGATTAAATCCCCCCCCCCCCCCCCCCCATCATCAATCTACACAATACCCCATAATGACAAAGTAAAAACAGTTTTTTTGGTGCAAATTTGTTTCTTGGCACACCTGTATTTGGGGAATTTCTCCCATTCTTCTCTGCTGATCCTCTCAAGCTCTGTCAGGTTGGATGGAGAGAGTCGCTGCATAGCTATTTTCAGGTCGCTTCATAGATGTTTGTTCAGGTTCAAGTCCGGGCCCTGGCTGGGCTATTCAAGGACATTCAGAGACCTGTTACGAAGCCACTCCTGTGTTGCCTTGGATGTGTGCTTAGGGTTGTTGTCCTGTTGGAAAGTGAACTGTCAACCCAGTCCAAGGTCCTGAGCACTCTGGAGCGGGTTCTCATCAAGGATCTCTCTGTACTTTGCACCGTTCATCTGTCCCCTCGATCCAGACTAGTCTCCCAGTCCCTGCCACTGAAAAACATCCCCACAGCACGATGCTGCCACCCCCATGCTTCACCGTAGGGATGGTGCCAGGTTTCCTCCAGATGCGAAGATTGAACTCTTTGGCCTGAATGCCAATCTTGATTTCGTCAGACCAGAGAATCTTGTTTCTCATGGTCTGTGAGACCTTTAGGTGCATTTTGGCAAACTCCAAGCGGGCTGCCATGTGCCTTTCACTGAGGAGTGGCTTCCATCTGGCTACTCTACAATAAAGGCCTGATTGAAGAAGAACGGCAGGGGTGTATGCCTTATGATTAACGAGACGTGGTGTGATCATAACAACATACAGGAATTCAAGTCATTTTGTTCATCTGACCTAGAATTCCTTACACTCAAATGCCGACCACAGTATGTACCAAGAGAATTCTCTTCGATTATAATCACAGTCGTGTATATCCCCCCAAGCAGACACATTGACGGCCCTGAAAGAACTTAATTGGACTCTATGTAAACTGGAAACCACATATCCTGAGGCTGCAATTATTGTAGCTGGGGATTTTAACAAGGCTAATCTGAAAACAAGGCTCCCTAAATTTTATCAGCATATCGAATGCGTGACCCTGGCTGGCAAAACCCTGGATCATTGTTATTCTAACTTCCGCGACGCATACAAAGCCCTCCCCCGCCCTCCTTTCGGAAAATATGACCACGACTCCATTTTGTTGCTCCCAGCCTAGAGACAGAAACTAAAACAGGAAACGCACGTGCTCAGGTCTGTTCAACGCTGGTCCGACCAATCGGATTCCACACTTCAAGATTGCTTTGATCACGTGGACTGGGATATGTTCCGCATAGCATCGGACATTAATGAATACGCTGATTCGGTGAGCGAGTTTATTAGCAAGTGCATCGGTGATGTTGTACCCACAGCGACTATTAAAACCTTCCCCAACCAGAAACCATCGATTTATGGCAGCATTCACACAAAACTAAAAGAGTGAACCACTGCTTTTAATCAGGGCAAGGCGACCAGAAACATGACCGAATACAAACAGTGTAGCTATTCCCACTGCAAGGCAATCAAACAAGCTACGCGTCAGTATAGAAACAAAGTAGAGTCGCAATTCAACGGCTCAGACACAAGGTATGTGGCAGGGTCTACAGTCAATCACGGACTACAAAAAGAAAACCAGCCCCGTCGCAGACCACGATGTCTTGCTCCCAGACAAACTAAACAAATTCTTTGCTCTCTTTGAGGACAATACAGTGCCACCGACACGGCCCGCTACCAAAACCTGTGGGCTCTCCTTCACTGCAGCCAACGTGAGTAAAACATTTAAACGTGTTAACTTCTCTAGGGTAGGTGGCAGCATTTGGAATTATGGATGAAATGCATGCCCAAATTAAACTGCCTGTTACTTAGGCCCAGAAGCTAGGATATGCATATAATTGGTAGATTTGGATAGAAAACACAAAAGTTTCCAAAACTGTTGAAATAATGTCTGTGAGTATAAAAGAACTGATATGGCAGGCGAAAACCTGAGAAAAATCCATCCAGGAAGTGGGTTTATTTTTAATTTTTATGTTTGTAGTTTTCCATTGACTGCCTATACAGTATCCAATGACTTAGGACTCAGATTGCACTTCCTATGGCTTCCACTAGATGTCAACAGTCTTTAGAACTTGTTTCAGGCTTGTATTCTGAAAAATTAGGGAGTAAGACCACTCTGAGTGAGTGAACCCTGGGGAAGTCCCAGAGCTGTTTGCTGCGCCTTTCTTGTTTTTAAAAAAATATATTGATTATTATGACAAAAAACAACCTGAGGATTGATTATAAACATCGTTTGACATGTTTCTACGAACTTTACTGATACTTTTGGGATTTTTCGTCTGCCTGTTGTGACTGCCTTTGAGCCAATGGATTACTGAACAAAACTCGCCAACAAAACTGTGGTTTTTGGATATAAAGAGGGACTTTATCGAACAAAACAAACATTTATTGTGTAACTGGAAGTCTTGTGAGTGCAACCATATGAAGATCATCAAAGGTAAGTGATTCATTTTATCGCTATTTCTGACTTTTGTTACTCCTCTACTTGGCTGGTAACTGTTTGTAATGTTTTGTGTTCTGGGCACTGTCCTCAGATAATCGCATGGTATGCTTTCGCCGTAAAGCCTTTTGAAATCTGACATAACGGTTGGATTAACAAGAAGTTAATCTTTAAGCCGATGTATAACACTTGTATGTTTTATGAATTTCTATTATGAGTATTTCTGTTTTTGAATTTGGCGCTCTGCAATTTCACCAGATGTTGGCCAGGAGGGATGGTAGCGTTCCACATAACCTAGAGAGGTTAACCCTCGCAAAGCTGCCGGCCCAGACGGCATCCCTTGCCACGTCCTCAGAGCACGCACAGACCAGCTGCCTGGTGTGTTTACGGACATATTTAATCAATTCTTATCCCAGTCTGCTGTCCCCACATGCTTCAAGAGGGCCACCATTGTTCCTGTTCCCAAGAAAGCTAAGGTAACTGAGCTAAATGACTATCGCCCCGTAGCACTCACTTCCGTCATCATGAAGTGCTTTGAGAGACTAGTCAAGGACCATATCACCTCCACCCTACCTGACACCCTAGACCCACTCCAATTTGCTTGCCGCGCCAATAGGTCCACAGACGATGCAATCGCAACCACACTGCCCTAACCCATCTGTACAAGAGGAATACCTATGTGAGAATGCTGTTCATCGACTACAGCTCAGCATTTAACACCATAGTACCCTCCAAACTCATCATTAAGCTCGAGACCCTGGGTCATGACCCCGCCCTGTGCAACTGGGTCCTGGACTTCCTGACGGGCCGCCCCAAGGTGGTGAGAGTAGGAAACATCTTCACCCCGCTGATCCTCAACACTGGGGCCCCACAAGGGTGCGTTATCAGTCCTGTCCTGTATCCCTGTTCAACTATGACTGTGTGGCCATGCACGCCTCCAACTCAATCATCAAGTTTGCAGACGACACTACAGTGGTAGGCTTGATTACCAACAACAACGAGACGCCTACAGGAAGGAGGTGAGGGCCCTCGGAGTGCAGTGTCAGGAAAATAACCTCACATTCAATGTCAACAAAACAAAAGGAGATGGTTGTTGACTTCAGGAAACAGCAGAGGGAGCAGCGCCCTATCCACATTGACGGGACAGTAGTGGAGAAGGTGGAAAGTTTTAAGTTCCTTGGCATACACATCACGGACAAACTGAAATGGTCCACCCACACAGACAGCGTGGTGAAGAAGGCGCAGCAGCACCTCTTCAACCTCAGGAGGCTGAAGAAATTTGGCTTGTCACCAAAAACACTCAAACTTTTACAGATGCACAATCGAGAGCATCCTGTAGGGCTGCTCCAGAGGGTAATGAGGTCTGCACAACGCATCACCAGGGGCAAACTACCTGCCCTCCAGGACACCTACACCACCCGATGTCACAGGAAGGCCAAAAAGATCATCAAGGACAACAACCACCCGAGCCACAGCCTGTTCCCCCCCCGCTATCATCCAGAAGGCGAGGTCAGTACAGGTGCATCAAAACTGGGAACGAGAGACTGAAAAACAGCTTCTATCTCAAGAACATCAGACTGTTAAACAGCCATCACTAACATTGAGTGGCTGCTGCCAACATACTGACTCATCTCTAGCCACTTTAATAATTAAAAATTGGATGTAATAAATGTATCACTAGCCACTTTAAACAATGCCACTTTATAATGTTTACATACCCTACATTACTCATGTCATATGTACGTATATACTGTACTCTATACCATCTACTGCATCTTGCCTATGCCACTCGACCATCGCTCATCCATATATTTTTATGTACATATTCTTATTCATTCCTTTACACTTGTGTGTGTATAAGGTAGTTGTTGTGAAATTGTTAGATTACTTGTTAGATATTACTGCATTGTCGGAACTAGAAGCACAAGCATTTCACTACACTCACATTAACATCTGCTAACCATGTGTATGTGACAAATACAATTTTATTAGCGTTCTGGAAGGTTCTACCATTTCCACAGAGAAACTCTGAAGCTGTGTCAGAGTGACCATCGGGTTCTTGGTCACCTCCCTGACCAAGGCCATCTCCCCCAATTGCTCAGTTTGGCTAGTGGTCCAGCTCTAGGAAGAGACTTGGTGGTTCCAAACCTCTTCTACTTCAGAATGATGGCCACTCTGTTCTTGGGGATCATCAATGCTGCATACATTTTTTGGTACCCTTCTTCAGATCTGTGCCCCGACACAATCTTGTCTCAGAACTCTACGGACAATTAATTTAACCTCAGGGCTTGGTGTTTGCTCTGACATGCACTGTCAACTGTGGGACCTTATATAGACGGGTGTGTGCCTTTCCAAATAATGTCCACTCAATTGAATTTACGAGAGTTGGACTCCAATCAAGATGTAGAAACATTTCAAGGATGACCAATGGAAACAGGATGCACCGGAGCTCAATTTCGAGTCTCATAGCAAAGTGTCTGAATACTTCTGTTTTTAAGGTTTAAAAAAAACAACCTGTATTCACTTTGTTACTATGGGGTATTGTGTGTCGATTGATGAGGACTTTTTATTTAATTCATTTTAGAAACATGTTTGAACGTAAACAAAATGAATGCACTGTAAGCAGATTTGTGCACAAAAATTGCAGAGAAATAAACTTTGGGACATTTCTGGGATCTTTTATTTCAGCTCACGAAACATGGGACTAAAACTTTACAAGTTGCTTTTATATTTTTGTTCAGTATATAAAACACAGGACAATCGTGCCTTTGACTGCACTGCACCTTTAAGGTCTATATGTTCCGCTACAAGACCATGGTGCTTGCCTACGGAGCTGTGAGGGGAACGGCACCTCCGTACCTTCAGGCTCTGATCAGGCCCTACACCCAAACAAGGGCACTGCGTTCATCCACCTCTGGCCTGCTCGCCTCCCTACCTCTGAGGAAGTACAGTTCCCGCTCAGCCCAGTCAAAACTGTTCGCTGCTCTGGCACCCCAATGGTGGAACAAACTCCCTTACGACGCCAGGTCAGCGGAGTCAATCACCACCTTCTGGAGACACCTGAAACCCCACCTCTTTAAGGAATACCTAGGATAGGATAAAGTAATCCTTCTAACCCCCCCCCCCCCCTTAAAAGAGTTAGATGCACTATTGTAAAGTGGTTGTTCCACTGGATATCATAAGGTGAATGCACCAATTTGTAAGTCGCTCTGGATAAGAGCGTCTGCTAAATGACTTAAATGTAAATGTAAATGTAATGTAAATGTAATGTTGGAGTTAAAGCTTTATTTGAAAAGTAGGAAATTGTATGAATTTGGTCCATTAGGCTAGAGTAGGTTGCCAAGTCTCAAAAAAGTATTTTCAGTCAATCACATTTCATGGCTTTTAGAAAGGGCTCACAGAGTTTGTTTTTCCACTCACAGCTGTCCCATATTAGTAGTGAAGGTGCGCTGTTAAAGAAGCAATATAGACCAAATTGAAGGGTCTTGAGTTTTGTTTGTGTTTCTACAGTCTTTTAAAGATAGCGGCTGACTGGGACAGGCAATGTAGACTAATAACCATAACATTTTTTTAGGAAAAGCTTTAGTAAAACATGCACCTTACATCGTATTATCTTGAAACTTTCTCTGCAAAACTAACTTTCATCAAGGTTTTAACATCTACGACAGGTATTCCCAAACTGGTGTATGTAATGCCGTCTGGGGGTACGCCAAATAAAAATGTGATTCACATTAAAAATACAATTCTTCACATTTTCAAACAGTACATTTATATTTTCCAACGGGGCTATACATTTGGGTGAGTTTTTTTCCCCTCGCCTGAGTAGCCTTGTTTCACTTCCAAAAATATAATTAAACCATCTAGTGTTCAGCGAAATAACAACACAATGTCAAATACAGGTTGCCAAGTAAAATAATTAACAGAACTTAATTGTTCTGCTGACGCAGATATGGCTGGGACAATGCTGGGGGAAAAGGGCCCAAAAAATTATACAGACAATGCCTTCATCAAACACTGTTTCACGATGCATCAGTGACATGGCAGGAGATGTTTTGAAACAATTACTGCTTCGCATACTAGCAAGTGAATTATATGCATAACAGCTGGATGAGTCAACAGACTTGGCAGGCCTGGCACAGCTCCTGGTATATGTCCGTTACATTTATGGGGAGTCAATTAAGAAAGACATCCTCTTCTGGAAACCAGGACAACATGAGAGGGTATTTTTTACTGGACAGCTTTGTGACATCAAATGGACTTTGGTGGTCAAGATGTGTTGGTATCTGTACTGATGGCGCAAAAGTTATGACAGGGAGACATAGTGGAGTGGTAACGCGCGTGCAAGCAGTTGCTCCCGACGCCATTTGGGTACACTGCAGCATCCACCGAGAGGCTCTTGATGCCAAGGGAATGCCTGACAGCTTGAAAGACGTTTTGGATACTACAGTGATAATGGTTAACTTTGTTAAAGTAAGGCCCTTGAACTCTCGTGTATTTTCTGCACTATGCAATGATATGGGCAGCGACCATGTAACGCTTTTACAACATACAGAAGTGCGCTGGTTATCAAGGGGAAAAGTGTTGACACATTTTTTTTTTTTTTAATTGAGAGTCGAGCTTAAAGTTCTCTTTACTGACCATCATTTTCACTTGTCTGACCACTTGCATGATGACGAGTTTCTCACACGACTGGCCTATCTGGGTGATGTTTTTTCCTCGCCTAAATGATCTGAATCTAGGATTACAGGGACTCTGCAACTATATTCAATGTGCGGGATAAAATTGAGGCTATGATTAAGAAGTTGGAGCTCTTCTCTGTCTGCATTAACAAGGACAACACACAGGTCTTTCCATCATTGTATGATTTTTGTGTGTGCAAATGAATTCAAGCTTACATTGTAAAATGTGATATAGCGAAGCACCTGAGTGAGCTGGGTGTGCAATTACGCAGGTACTTTCCTGAAACAGAAGACACAAACAACTGGATTCGTTATCTCTTACATGCCCTGCCTCCAGTCCACTTACTGATATCTGAACAAGAGAGCCTCATCGAAATTGCAACATGTGGTTCTGTGAAAATTGAATTTAATCAGAAGCCACTGCCAGATTTCTGGATTGGTCAGTGATCAGAGTTTTTTGCCTTGGCAAATCACACTGTTAAGACACTGATGTCATTTGCAAACACGTACCTATGTGAGAGTGGATTCTCGGCCATCACTAACCTGAAAACTAAATACAGGCACAGACTGTGTGTGAAAAATGATTTAAAGACAGAGACTCTCTCCATTACAAACCAACATTGCAGAGTTATGTACATCCTTTCAAGAACACCCTTCTCATTAACCTGTGGTGAATTATTCAAACATTTTTGATGAACAAATAAGGTTTAATATGTAAGATGGCTAAATAAAGAACAAAATCATTGTTTATTATTACACTGCTCAAAAAAATAAAGGGAACAATTAAACAACACAATGTAACTCCAAGTCAATCACACTTCTGTGAAATCAAACTGTCCACTTAGGAAGCAACACTGATTGACAATAAATTGCACATGCTGTTGTGCAAATGGAATAGACAAAAGGTGGAAATTATAGGCAATTAGCAAGACACCCCCAATAAAGGAGTGGTTCTGCAGGTGGTGACCACAGACCACTTCTCAGTTCCTATGCTTCCTGGCTGATGTTTTGGTCACTTTTGAATGCTGGCGGTGCTCTCACTCTAGTGGTAGCATGAGACGGAGTCTACAACCCACACAGGTGGCTCAGGTAGTGCAGTTCATCCAGGATGGCACATCAATGCGAGCTGTGGCAAAAAAGTTTGCTGTGTCTGTCAGCGTAGTGTCCAGAGCATGGAGGCGCTACCAGGAGACAGGCCAGTACATCAGGAGACATGGAGGAGGCCAACAACCCAGCAGCAGGACCGCTACCTCCGCCTTTGTGCAAGGAGGTGCACTGCCAGAGCCCTGCAATATGACCTCCAGCAGGCCACAAATGTGCAATAGTCTCTAAAAGCACTTCATGATGACGGAAGTGAGTGCTACGGAGCGGTAGTCGTTTAGCTCAGTTACCTTAGCTTTCTTGGGAACAGGAACAATGGTGGCCCTCTTGAAACATGTGGGGACAGCAGACTGGGATAAGGATTGATTGAATATGTCCGTAAACATACCAGCCAGCTGGTCTGCGCATGCTCCGAGGACGCGGCTGGGGATGCCATCTGGGCCTGCAGCCTTGCGAGGGTTAACACGTGTAAATGTTTTACTCACGTCGGCTGCAGTGAAGGAGAGTCCGCAGGTTTTGGTAGCGACCCGTGTCAGTGGCACTGCATTGTCCTCAAAGCAGGCCAAGAAGTTGTTTAGTCTGTCTGGGAGCAAGACATCCTAGACCGCGACGGGGCTGGTTTTCTTTTTGTAATCCGTGATTGACTGTAGACCTTGCCACATACATCTCGTGTCTGAGCCGTTGAATTGCGACTCTACTTTGTCTCTATTAGAGGTCGACCGATTAATCGGAATGGCTGAATAATTAGGGCCAATTTCAAGTTTTCATAACAATCGGAAATCTGTATTTTTGGACACCGATTTGGCCGATTTTTAACATCTTTATTTAACTAGGCAAGTCAGGTAAGCACACATGCTTATTTTCAATGACGGCCTAGGAACGGTGGGTTAACTGCCTGGTTCAGGGGCAGAATGACAGATTTTTACCTTGTCAGCTCGGGGGATTCAATCTTGCAACCTTACAGTTAACTAGTCTAACGCTCTAACCACCTGATTACATTGCACTCCACGAGGAGCCTGCCTGTTACGCGAATGCAGTAGAAACCAAGGTAAGTTGCTAACTAGCATTAAACTTACCTTATGAAAAACAATCAATCATAATGACTAGTTAACTACACATTGTTGATGATATTACTAGTTTATCTAGCGTGTCCTGCGTTGCATATAATCGATGCGGTGCATATCGTTGCTCCAATGTGTACCAACCATAATGCCTTTCTTAAAATCAATACACAGAAGTATATATTTTTTAACCTGCATATTTAGCTAAAAGAAATCCAGGTTAGCAAACAATATTAACCAGGTGAAATTGTGTCACTTCTCTTGCGTTCATTGCACGCAGAGTCAGTGTATATGCAACAGTTTGGGCCGCCTAATTTGCCAGAATTTTATGTAATTATGACATAACATTGAAGGTTGTGCAATGTAACAGGAATATTTAGACTTATGGATGTCACCCTGTTAGATAAAATACGGAATGGTTCCGTATTTCACTGAAAGAATAAACGTCTTGTTTTCGAGATGATAGTTTCCGGATTCGACCATATTAATTAACTTCTTATGGCTGCAAGCCCGACGTCGGTACACTTATGACAACAGCCAGCTCAAGTGCAGGGCGCGAAATTCAAAATATATATATTTTTTAAATATTTAACTTTCACACATTAACAAGTCCAATACAGCAAATGAAAGGCACACATCTTGTGAATCCAGCCAACATGTCCGATTTTTTAAAATGTTTTACAGCGAAAACAGCACGTATATTTATGTTAGCTCACCACCAAATACAAAAAAAGGACAGACATTTTTCACAGCACAGGTAGCATGCACAAAGCCAACCTAACTAACCAAGAACCAACCAAACTAACCAACAACCAACTTCATCAGATGACAGTCTTATAACATGTTATACAATAAATCTATGTTTTGTTCAAAAACTGTGCATATTTCAGGTATAAATCATAGTTTACATTGCAGCTACAATCAGAAATTGCACCGAGAGCAGACAGAATTACAAGCCAGCAGCATACCACCCTGCATACCACTACTGGCTTGCTTCTGAAGCTAAGCAGGGTTGGTCCTGGTCAGGCCCTGGATGGGAGACCAGATGCTGCTGGAAGTGGTGTTGGAGGGCCAGTAGGAGGCACTCTTTCCTCTGGTCTAAAAAAAAAATATCCCAATGCCCCAGGGCAGTGATTGGGGACACTGTCCTGTATAGGGTGCCGTCTTTCGGATGGGACGTTAAACGGGTGTCCTGACTCTCTGAGGTCATTAAAGATCCCATGGCACTTATCGTAAGAGTAGGGGTGTTAACCCCGGTGTCCTGGCTAAATTCCCAATCTGGCCCTCAAACCATCATGGTCACCTAATAATCCCCAGTTTACAATTGGCTCATTCATCCCCCTCCTCTCCCCTGTAACTATTCCCCAGGTCGTTGCTGCAAATGAGAACGTGTTCTCAGTCAACTTACCTGGTAAAATAACGGTAAAAAATAAAATTAAAATAAAATAAAAAATAATTAGACACCAACGTCAAATACCTAATTACTCCTCATAAAACATTTCTGAAAAATACATAGTGTACAGCAAATGAAAGACAGGCATCTTGTGATTCCAGCCAATATTTCCGATTTATTAAGTGTTTTACAGCGAAAACACAATATAGCGTTATATTAGCTTACCACAATAGCCAGAAAGACAAGCCATTTCCCAGCAGTAAAAGTTAGTGATCGTAACAAACCAGTAAAAGATATATAATTTGACTAACCTCGATATTCTTTATCAGATGACAGTCCTATAACATCAGGTTATACATACACTTATGTTTTGTTCAAAAATGTGCATATTTAGAGCTGAAATCAGTGGTTATACATGTTGCTATCTTAGCTACTTTTTCCACAACGTCTAAACAGCAACGATATTTCTGACACTTTTTCTGACACACATATTTTTACCAAATAGCTATTCATAAACTAAAAAATACATGTTGTATAGGAAATGATAGATCCATTAGTTCTTAATGAAATCGCAGTGTTAGAATTCTAAAAAATAACTTCATTACGACATCCAGCTTCGGTATATCTAGAGTACCCCAAAGTTGGGCGCCGGCGACTAGTTCACATGCACGACAGATATATGAAATAGCATCATAAAATGTTTCTTACTTTTGGTGATCTTCCATCAGAATGTTGGACAAGGTGTCCTTTGTCAAGAACAATCGTTGTTTGGATTTAGAACGTCCATTTTCCCTCTCGATTTAGCAAGCACACTAGCCAAGTGGCTCGAAGCTCTCCATGTCAACAAACGGAAGAGAACGGAACACGGCAAAACTCCCGAAAAATGTTCAATAATTTGATGAAACTATATTGAAAAAACATACTTTACGATGATATGGTCACATGTATCAAATAAAATCAAAGCCGGAGATATTAGTCACCTATAACGGCAGCTAAACAGAAGGCAAATCCAAGTACCCCTTCGTGCTCTCCAAAAAACAGGAAATGGGCGGACACGTCATACAAAGAGCTTGTATTCCACTTCAGACCAAGATAAACACTAAATTTCTTCTCTCACCGCCTCTTGACATCCAGGGGAAGGTGTATGAAGTGCACGTATACTAATACGTATCATGCCCATGTATAGGCAGGAAGTAGAACAGAGTCTCGATTTCAGACTTTCCACTTCCTGGTCAGGAAGTTTGTGCCAAATGAGTTCTGTTTGACTCACAGATATAATTCAAACGGTTTTAGAAACTAGAGAGTGTTTTCTATCCAATAGTAATAATAATAATAATATGCATATTGTACGAGCAAGAATTGAGTACGAGGCCGTTTGAAATGGGCACCTTTTATCAGAGCTACTCAATACTGCCCCTGCATCCATAAAAAGTTAATGACCTAAGGCTCGTATTTCTGTGTGTTATTATGTTATAACTAAGTCTATGATTTTTATAGAGCAGTCTGACTGAGCGATGGTAGGCAGCAGCAGGCTCGTAAGCAGTCATTCAAACAGCACTTTCGTGCATTTTGCCAGAAGCTCTTCGCTGTGCTTCAAGCCTATCAACTCCCGAGATTAGGCTGGTGTAACCGATGTAAAATGGTTAGCTAGTTAGCGGGGTGCACGCTAACAGCGTTTCAAACATCACTCGCTCTGAGACTTGGAGTAGTTATTCCCCTTGCTCTGCATGGGTAACGCTGCTTCGAGGGTGGCTGTTGTCGTTGTGTTCCTAGTTTGAGCCCAGGTAGGAGCGAGGAGAGGGATGGAAGCTATACTGTTACACTGGCAATACTAAAGTGCCTACAAGAACATCCAATAGTCAAAGGTTAATGAAATACAAATGGTATAGAGAGAAATAGTCCTTTAGTTCCTATAATAACTACAACCTAAAACTTCTTACCTGGGAATATTGAAGACTCATGTTAAAAGGAACCACAGGCTTTCATATGTTCTCATGTTCTGAGCAAGGAACTTAAACGTTAGCTTTCTTACATGGCACATATTGCACTTTTACTTTCTTCTCCAACACTTTGTTTTTGCATTATTTAAACCAAATTGAACATGTTTCATTATTTATTGGAGGCTAAATTGATTTTATTGATGTATTATATTAAGTTAAAATAAGTGTTCCTTCAGTATTGTTGTAATTGACACAACACATCTCCTTCCTGGGCGGTATGACGGTTGCCTAGTTCCATGGTGTTTATACTTGAGTACTATTGTTTGTACAGGTGAACGTGGTACCTTCAGGCGTTTGGAAATTGCTCCCAAGGATGAAGCCAGGCCTTGAAATACATCTACAGGTACACCTCCAATTGACTCAAATTATGTAAATCAGACAATCAGAAGCTTCTAAAGCCATGACATAATTTTCTGGAATTGTCCATGCTGTTTAAAGGCACAGTCAACGTAGTGTATGTAAACTTCTGACCCACTGGAATTGTGATACAGTGAATTATAAGTGAAATAATCTGTCTGTAAACAATTGTTGGAAAAATTACTTGTGTACAAAGTAGATGTCTTAACCAACTTGCCAAAACTATAGTTTATTAACAAGAAATTTGTGGAGTAGTTGAAAAACGAGTTTTAATGGCTCTAACCTAAGTGTATGTAAACTTCCTACTTCAACTTTACATTCAGTAATCTTGCTCTGATGTCATCTTGAGGGTCCCAGAGATAAAAAATTATGTTTAAAATGTAGGTAATGGGTTCTACAGTTTTAACCCCTGCCCTCTCTGGCTCCACACCCACCCCGCCATCTAGATGTGTGAAAGTTAGTGTATAAGCTAATGATCCATCATTTATGACATTCCTGGGAGTGTGTAAAATTACAAAAATGATATGGTAATACAAAATGTATGTCCTCTATAGTTACGTACTTGAAAATGTATCAACTGACCAATTCGGCATATTTGGGCAGACTTGATACAAAATAATGTGCAGTATTGCAATGCTTCACTGGATCAATCTGAAACGTTGCACACACACTGTTGCCATCTAGTGGCCAAAATCTATATTGCACCTAAACTGCAATATTATATTATGGCCTTTCTCTTGCAATTCAAAGATTGAACAAAACAACACGTTTTTTTGTTTGTATTTTCTTTTACCAGATCTAATGTGTTATGTTATCCTACATTCACTTCACATTTCAACAAATTTCAAAGTGTTTCTTTTCAAACGGTATCAAGAATATGCTTATCCTTGCTTCAGGTCCTGAGCTACAGGCAGTTAGATTTGGGTGTCATTTTAGGCAAAAAAAACAACAATAAAAAGGGTTAGATCTACAATTGGTTTCTATTTTCTTTGCCAGTAGGCCTATTCTTTTTCAGTGTTATAACATCCATTATGGTTGTGGATCTGATGGATATTGATGTATTATTTGTTTGCTTCAGAAGCTTGTGCATTCACCACATTGTGTTTGCTTGTTGTAATTTTTACCCCCCATTTTTCTCGTGATTTACGATCTTGTCTCATTGCTGCATGAGCCGCAAGCCGCACTTCCCGGATGCCAGCCTGCAGAAGCCCGGCCTGCCACAAAGGAGTCGCTAGAGCGCGATGAGCCAAGTAAAGCCCCCCCCCCCCCCCCCCCCCCCCCCCGGCCAGACCCTCCCCTAACTCAGATGACGCTGGGCCAATTGTGCGCCACCGGTAATGATGCAGTGCCTCGGGAGGCATCTGAAGTCCTGGAATGTCTTTTTTAAATGAAAGACCCCTCAAATATACTGAATTGATCTAGCGTCCAGAAAAGTGGATTGGCAGTATAGGCACATGTATATTTCCTCATTTGCATATTTTGTTACAATATGTCAGAAAAAATACATACTTTTTTGTATTATATTTGTGTCTTAATTCAAATGGAACATATAAATAAATAACCTATTAGGCATAGCTGTATGAAGTAGTTTGGGGGTGGGGGTACATTGGTCTGCTAATACAGGACTTTTGTGAAAATGTTTCAACTAAATATACACTGCTCAAAAAAATAAAGGGAACACTAAAATAACACCCCCTAGATCTGAATGAATGAAATATTCTTATTAAATACTTTTTTCTTTACATAGTTGAATGTGCTGACAACTTAATCACACAAAAATTATCAATGGAAATCAAATTTATCAACCCATGGAGGTCTGGATTTGGAGTCATCCTCAAAATTAAAGTGGAAAACCACACTACAGGGTGATCCAGCTTTGATATAATGTCCTTAAACAAGTCACAATGAGGCTCAGTAGTGTGTGTGGCCTCCACATGCCTGTATGACCTCCCTGCAACGCCTGGGCATGCTCCTGACGAGGTGGCGGATGGTCTCCTGAGGGATCTCCTCCCAGACCTGGACTAAAGCATCCGCCAACTCCTGGACAGTCTGTGGTGCAACGTGGCATTGGTGGATGGAGCGAGACATGATGTCCCAGATGTGCTCAATTGGATTCAGGTCTGGGGAACGGGCGGTCCATAGCATCAATGCCTTCCTCTTGCAGGAACTGCTGACACACTCCAGCCACATGAGGTCTAGCATTGTCCTGCATTAGGAGGAACCCAGGGCCAACCGCACCAGCATATGGTCTCACAAGGGGTCTGAGGATCTCATCTCGGTACCTAATGGCAGTCAGGCTACCTCTGGCGAGCACATGGAGGGCTGTGCGGCCCCACAAAGAAATGCCACCACACACCATGACTGACCCACTGCCAAACCGGTCATGCTGGAGGATGTTGCAGGCAGCAGAACGTTCTCCACGGCGTCTCCAGACTGTCACGTCTGTCACGTGCTCAGTGTGAACCTGCTTTCATCTGTGAAGAGCACAGGGCACCAGTGGTGAATTGGCCAATCTTGGTGTTCTCTGGCAAATGCCAAACGTCCTGCACGGTGTTGGGCTGTAAGCACAACCCCCACCTGTGGATGTCGGGCCCTCATACCACCCTCATGGAGTCTGCTCAAACGGTCAGAAACAGACACATGCAAATTTGTGGCCTACTGGAGGTCATTTTGCAGGGCTCTGGCAGTGCTCCTCCTGCTCCTCCTTGCACAAAGGCGAAGGTAGCGGTCCTGTTGCTGGGTTGTTGCCCTCCTACGGCCTCCTCCACGTCTCCTCCACGTCTCCATCTCCTGTACTGGCCTGTCTCCTGGTAGCGCCTCCATGCTCTGGACACTACGCTGACAGACACAGCAAACCTTTTTGCCACAGCTCGCATTGATGTCCCATCCTGGATGAGCTGCACTACCTGAGCCACTTGTGTGGGTTGTAGACTCCGTCTCATGCTACCACTAGAGTGAGAGCACCGACAGCATTCAAAAGTGACCAAAACATCAGCCAGGAAGCATAGGAACTGAGAAGTGGTCTGTGGTCACCACCTGCAGAACCACTCCTTTATTGGGGGTGTCTTGCTAATTGCCTATAATTTTCACTTTTTGTCTATTCCATTTGCACAACAGCATGTGAAATTTATTGTCAATCAGTGTTGCTTCCTAAGTGGACAGTTTGATTTCACAGAAGTGTGATTGACTTGGAGTTACATTGTGTTGTTTAAGTGTTCCCTTTATTTTTTTGAGCAGTGTATTTGAGTGTTAACCAGCATTTGTAACTTGAGTCTGAAAATTATCTGTACAAAACAGTTAATCTGATAATACTTGTCGAATATAAAAATACCTGCTTTATATATGTTTTCCAGTTTCTTGAAATACTTTGCAAATGCCATGTTATTTGATCGAGAATTTCATGTAAATATTTTGTGTTTTTGCCCATAAATTTGTACCCTTTGATGTAAATGTTTGAGGATAGGATTTTGTTCTTCCTGGATTCCATTAGAATGACAATAGCAAAGAGAAAGTTTTACAGATTTTTTTTTTGCCTGCACTACAGACGTCTAAATCAGTCCACTAATACTAGTAAAGGCCCAGTGCACTACTTTAAAATTATATAGATTTCTTATTAATATATTTTTCATTCAAATTTGTCAGGGGGTGCTACAGCACCCTCAGCACCCCTACTATGCTATTAGGGTGTGGTGCCTGGCCTTGCATACTATTCAGGCTAACTGTAAATATGCAATCCTAAGTGCCTTCTGCTGATATTTTAAAAACATTGAAAATTACAGTACAACAATTGTGCTATGATCCATATTTTTGTTTAGATGTTATTAATGTCTATTTCAGACCCTAACATCCACAACGGAGGGTGTAACGTCCACAACGGAGGGTGTAACGTCCATAAATTGTTTTTCCTCGCTAAAGTAATAATGGAAATGAAACTCTTTAAAAATGATAGTTTTTGTGTTCAACCAAGTCTTTCCTTCAAAATGTCAATCCCTGTTTCGACTTAACACATACAAACTCAGACTTTTGCTAATATGTCTCCTCAAAAAGCGTGCCCCTTTCATGTAGCCACATGAACATCTGTAACACTTCTTATTTGCTTTACTTCCCCAAAATGTCAATATTTACAAGTCTGCTTTTTGTGGTATACACTCCCCTCCAAGGGGTATAGACAGACACATCAAAAGTTGCATTGTTATTTTGTATGTCCATTCTATGAGAAATTCAAGTTTTGATTTTGCATGCAAATGTAAAGCCCATAATGCTGGAATCGACCACGAGTAAGAAGAGATACAAAGAACTCTGATTTTAAAACGTCTTCTCGTGTTAGTTATAGATATGGCTATGTAATTGCAGGTGTTTAAAGATAACCTAGGTTGTGCTGGAACTACAGTATCTTTCCAATTGGCGAGAGATTTTCATGTGTATATTCTAAAATCTGCTTAAAACAGGTGGTTAAAATATCAGAGGACTAATATAAATACTGTACTATGCGTGCCAGTCTCTCTTGGCTGAGAGTTTAGGAGAGACTGACTGCATCACTTCTCTTTATAAGAAACAATGTGTTGAAAATACCAAATTGTTTGCATAGTCAATTTACACACAGCTCTTACACACACACTTACCCCACCAGACGTCTTTTCACAGTCCCCAAATCCAGAAGAAATTCAAGAAAGGGTACAGTATTATATAGAACCATTATTGCATGGAATTCTGTTAAATCTCATATTGCTCAAATGAACAGCAAACCTGGTTTAAAAAAAACTGTTAAAGCAACACCTCATGGCACAACGCCTCTCCCCTATTTGACCTAGATAGTTTGTGTGTATGCATTGATATGTAGGCTACATGTGCCTTTTTTAAATTAATGTAGTTCTGTTCTTGAGCTGTTCTTGTCTACTAATGTTCTGTTTTATTCTTTGTGTGGACCCCAGGAAGAATAGCTGCTGCTTTCCCAACGTCTAATGGAGATCCTAATAAAATACCAAAACCACTATGAGCATTTTCTCACCAGAGGGGTGTTTACATCAAACTGACTGTGCATGATGAAGTAGTGCACATAAAAATTACTTTTGTGGTTAAATTCCCCACTACCACTAGTTAAAAAAAAATACAACTTTCCATGACATTTTCAACTCTACTGATGGTTTTTTTTCAGTAACAATTTTGTGTTATATGGTCTTGGCGCATGCGCTCTAGCAAACAGCTCGCAGATACAGTGCGTGTATAGCCTACATGATGAGATTTATTATGGACAAGAGTGAGATTATTTTTATTTGTCAAAGGCAGCCAAGCATCAATCATCATGTCACCTAGCCCAGTGGACTAAAGGAGCCTAACATTACTCCTTATAGTCAAAGGACTTTACATGTTCTGTATAGAGAAGAATTGGCTCCGACAGCCAAATACTCCATCTAAACGTGAATCGATTGTCAATTGTGGTACGGTTTTAGAAACATAAAGCACTATACCACATCAAAATAATATCACATCAAAATAATTTCACAAATGCTAAATATACACTGTTTTAACCGGTGCTATCAGTTGCAGCCGACAGTTTTGTGGTTTCTGTCTTCCGTTTACACACAGGTGTTCGGAGACGCAGATAGCTAATTAGCACAGGTACGCATCTGTCTTCTGTAAATAAGCGATATAACAAAGAAATACGTCGGTGTGGGAACCCTATAAAAGGTGTGTAGTAATTTAACCTGTTGGTTTCTTGACAAAAAAATGTACTGCTGATATGAACGATTCCTTATTTCCACAACCAATGCATTTTAACGTTCAGAACGAGTAACACCCCTGCCATAAGATTCTTTCTTCAATAGGGTCAAGCTCATCGCTGTGCACTTTCACCACCCTGTGAAGTTAATCATAATTTCTTTAATCGGTAGCCTAAACTGCATGCTTTCTCGAGTCGTAGTGAGAGGAACACACAATATCAACATCATTGCGAAACTCCCAATTTTACTTCGATATCATACTTATATCAATATTTGCGCATAAAGGAATTTCCACCGCCATTTTTCACAAATTTTACAGGCATAAAAAACAAAACAAAAACACTTTGTCTAGTGAATTTTGCTTTGTCGACATTTTGAAAGTTTACCGACAAATTTGCTGTTTCAATCAGGCCTGTCATTATTATTTTTTTATCCAACATGTACTTTACTCTCAGAAAAAGGTTGGATGGAAAACTGGTTAGTAACACCAAAAAAAGAGATGACTTACCGTATTGAGCGAGCGCTTCACTCCAATGTGGCTACTTTGACAATAGTTTAAAATAGTTCAGCGATGCAGCTATGCAAATGTAGATGCATAAACGCGCGATAGTAAAGTAGCTCTTTTCCCAATTCAGCCAAATGGAGATGGGTAAATGGATTCTTCAATGTTGATCAAATTGAGCAAAATCAACGCTTTTTGTTAGGGAATTCCATATTTCTCATTTTCATGTCTCGCTTCTCAATTCCAACTAAACTACTGAGTTTATGGAGCTGGGTAACTCATACCCATCTCCCACCTAACAGAGAAGCCCCTTGCCGGGCCAACCCCGCCCACCACACGATTTCATTTGCGGAGGCTTTGCAGACAGATAAGCGATGAGCAAAGCGGGGTTCGTATAGCATGTTGTGTATATGGCTATGTTCAATACAAAACCGTTTTGGAACGTTGCAGATAGAAAAGAACAGACATGATTCATAGAATTAGAGGCATGATTGTTCTACATAACACATTTCTATCTGAACGTTGGCCAACGTTGTGTCTGTCCTGCTGAATGCGGACCTGGTACCCGCATGTCCCTACCTATGAAGCTAGCCACTTTAATGATTAGCAGCAAGTGGAATTTGCAGTTTACTTTCAAAATTAAAGTCCGTCGTTTGAATACGAGGCCAACGGATACAAATAGTGGAATCAAGCTATATCTGGACTAGATGATGCTGAACAAGTTTGGAATGTTGTTGCATAATTACAAATTAAGTACAATAATTAATTCGTTTGATAATAAACAGAAGAAATTGTTGAAATCCCACCGTGGATTTATTAGCAACGTTCCCTCTAAACTGTGCAACTCCTCCATGACAGCCGTGCAGAAGAAATGCCAGGCTGCGCAGAGACGCAAGAGATTGAGCTTCAATGAGTTCGCCCTATTAGTTTGCTCTATAGATCAACGTTTTTCCTCTATGATCAAATCAAAATGACATCAGCCCCTTTTTAATGGAACGAACCAAAACGAATCTAATTGTTCAAGATTTGAGTCTGTGATATTGTTCTAGGCAGAGCCAGAGAGCAACAGAGTAAGATAATGTTGACAGGAAGCCCAGGAGCGGTCTTTCAATCACCCACGATTGAATGCGCTTCTCAGATCCGTTCAGGTCGCAGAGCCGCGCTTGTGCACGTTTGTTGATATTCTTTGCTATAGCGAGTTATTAGCCCTATTATAGGTAAGTATTGGTCAGCAATGGGGAGTTACTTATTCCTATTAGACCACAAAACGTGTAGGCAACATTTCAATGTGTATTTGAAAAGGTAGCCTGGTAAGAAGCTTGTTTGTGTCTTAAATAAAGATATCAGGAGGCCTAGCTCGGGAACTTCTGAAAATTGATTTTAAAGAACTGATTCGAGCACTGAGAGATTACAAATAGCAGCCAACCATTTCAGGTCCGGTAACATCGTTGGGCCTTGGGTGTGAAAGGTTCAGCAGGCTACTGTCATTACACACCTGGCTAAAAGATTACTGTAGCTCTGTTGGAATCACTTTTATTGATAAATCTGACACCTTCTGGAAACAGAAGATACTCTACAGGAATGATGGAGTCCATCCTAATCATTTTGGCTCCTGGACTCTGTTGACACATTTCAAGGCTGCGTTGAGACCAGTGGTGACCTGTCATTTTGAGCCCCACCTTTCTAACAAAAAACTATATATATATACACTGCTCAAAAAAATAAAGGGAACACTTAAATAACACAATGTAACTCCAAGTCAATCACACTTCTGTGAAATCAAACTGTCCACTTAGGAAGCAACACTGATTGACAATAAATTTCACATGCTGTTGTGCAAATGGAATAGACAAAAGGTGGAAATTATAGGCAATTAGCAAGACACCCCCCAAAATAGGAGTGATTCTGCAGGTGGTGACCACAGACCACTTCTCAGTTCCTATGCTTCCTGGCTGATGTTTTGGTCACTTTTGAATGCTGGCGGTGCTCTCACTCTAGTGGTAGCATGAGACGGAGTCTACAACCCACACAAGTGGCTCAGGTAGTGCAGCTCATCCAGGATGGCACATCAATGCGAGCTGTGGCAAGAAGGTTTGCTGTGTCTGTCAGCGTAGTGTCCAGAGCATGGAGGCGCTACCAGGAGACAGGCCAGTACATCAGGAGATGTGGAGGAGGCCGTAGGAGGGCAACAACCCAGCAGCAGGACCGCTACCTCCGCCTTTGTGCAAGGAGGTGCACTGCCAGCGCCCTGCAAAATGACCTCCAGCAGGCCACATGTGCCTTTAGCCTCACGGTTTGTTTTTTATTGTTTTGTCGGCGTCATTTCGAATAAAAGAGAAAATGTACGCTCACAACGCTGCACCTTGGTCCACTCCTTCTTCATCAGACGAGCATGACAATGGATGAATGAATGAATATTGTATTTGTGTCAAATGGACAGTTGGCAACCCATCCCTTATGGGATTAATTGACACAAACCAACATTACAATAATTCACTGTAATTATTCAGTGATAATTCTTTCAGTGTTCTCTGCAGTGCGCATCGCATAAAGTGAATAAATTCAAGATAAAAATCAATACATAATAGTAAGGTTATCCAAACAATACTTTTATCCCTAGAGCATATACTGTACATGTACATACAGTGCATTTGGAAAGTGTTCAGATCCCTTGACTTTTTCCACATTTTGATACGTTACGGCCTTATTCTAAAATTATTTTAATATGTTTTTCCTCATCAATCTACACACAATACCCCATAATGACAAATCAAAAACAGGTTTTAGAAATGTTTGGGGGAAAAAT
Source organism: Salvelinus fontinalis (assembly GCF_029448725.1). Lineage (NCBI taxonomy): Eukaryota > Metazoa > Chordata > Actinopteri > Salmoniformes > Salmonidae > Salvelinus > Salvelinus fontinalis. Next base: position 29,071,236 of record NC_074668.1, on the reverse strand, counting down.
GAAATAATCACATTTACATAAGTATTCAGACACTTTACTCAATACTTTGTTGAAGCAACTTTGGCAGCGATTACAGCATCGAGTCTTCTTGGGTATGACGCTACAAGCTTGGCACACCTGTATTTGGGGAGTTTCTCCCATTTTTCTCTGCAGACCCTCTCAAGCTCTGTCAGGTTGGATGGGGAGCGTCCCTGCACAGCTATTTTCAGGTCTCTCCAGCGATGTTTGATTGGGTTCAAGTGAGGGCTCTGGATGGGCCACTCAAGGACATTCAGAGACTTGAGCCAAAGCCACTCCTGCGTTGTCTTGGCTGTGTGCTTAGGCTCGTTGTCCTGTTGGAAGGTGAACCTTTGCCTCAATATGAGGTCTTGAGCGCTCTGTAGCAGGAGTTCAATCTTGGTTTCATTAGACAAGAGAATCTTATTTCTCATTGTCTGAGAGTCCTTTAGGTGCCCTTTGGCAAACTCCAAGCGCGCTGTCATGTGCCATTACTGAGGAGTGGCTTCTATCTGGCCACTCTACCATAAAGGCCTGATTGATGGAGTGCTGCCGACATGGTTGTCCTTCTGTAAGGTTCTCCCATCTCCACAGAGGAACTCTGGAGCTCTGTCAGAGTGACCATTGGGTTCTTGGTCGCCTCCCCGACCAAGGCCCTTCTCCCCTGATTGCTCAGTTTGACCGGGCTGCCAGCTCTAGGAAAAGACTTGGTGCTTCCAAACTTCTTCCATTTAAGAATGATGGAGGTCACTGTGTTCTTGGGGACCTTCAATATTGCAGAAAATTGTTGGTACCCTTCCCCAGATCTGTGCCTTGACACAATCCTGTCTCGGAGCTCTACGGACAATTCCTTCTACCTCATGGCTTGGTTTTTGCGCTGACGTGCACTGTCAACTGTGGGACCTTATATAGACACGTGTGCCTTTCCAAATCATGTCCAATCAATTGAATTTACCACAGGAGACTCCAATTAAGTTGTAGAAACATCTCAAGGATAATCAATGGAAACAGGATGCACCTGAGCTTAATTTCGAGTCTCATAGCAAAGGATCTGAATACTTATGTAAATAAGGTATTTATGTTTATTTTTATTAAATATGTAAAGAAAAAAACTGTTTTCGCTTTGTCATTATGGGGTACTGTGTGTATTTGTATTTATTATGAATCCCCATTAGCTGCTGCGAAAGCAGTAGCTACTCTTCCTGGGGTCCAGCAAAATTTAGGCAGTTTATACAGTTTTTAAACATTACAATACATTCACAGTTTTCACAAGACACTGTGTGCCCTCAGGCCTCTACTCCAGCACTACCACATATCTACAGTACTAAATCCATGTGTATGCATAGTGTGTGTGTGAGTGTGTGCGTGTGTGCCAATGTTTGTGTTGCTTGATGATATGATGTGTGTAGATTGATGATGACCATTTTTATTGAATCAATTTTAGAATAAGGCTGTACCATAACAAAATGTGGAAAAAGTCAAGGGGTCTGAATACTTTCCGAAATGCACTGTATATTCATTTATCTGACCCCAATCTCAAATTCACAGCAGAGCGAAGTCGGGAGAAAATAGACATATTGGATCATACAATCCATAACAATAAAGAAAACAAGTTGGAGTCTACTATTTTCCTCAAACCGCAGAGTAGGAATACACTTTTAAGCTAACCACTCGGTACACCTTACGCCTTTGATCACACCTGACAGTGACATTGCGTTTTGGTACACCAGAAGTACATTAATTTCCAACAGCATTGCATTGCAATGTGTTCTATGTGGTGCATACATTGGATGTATGAGACGTATGCATCAAATTGTATGAGTAGACTGCTTAACAGAAATGGCTGAAGAAGATTAATGTTGAACTTTTGTTGCAGACATAGCCACATTATGCTGCATACCATTTTGCGCAAAAACACTGTCGGTGTGATCTAGGCATTAAGAGGAACATACCGGTGGGTCAATTCCTAAGACTCCTTCCTAACTGTAGTACACACATAGATTTCGAGCACAAAGCTAATGATAAGCACACCAGTTTCCTGTGATGATTAGAATGTCATACAAATGTCATACAAAACGCCCCCACTTTTTTTTCTTCCAAGGAGTACAGCCCATGTGCCGGTAGCTCAAATCCATTGTATTGAAGCAGTGGAACACCCTCAACAGTTATCCAAATCTATGAGCGTTCACAACATTGCCGATTCCGTTACGCACAGCATACAGCGTGACACTTGGCTCCCAGGCCCGCCCAATGGCAATTACAAGTGTGGTCACTGTGTACATTGTCAAAATACGACCAATACTAAAATGTTTTACCACTCTAGAACTGGTAAAGAATACAAAATCCAAAGCTTCATTAATTGTAGCATCACAAATGTCATATGCATGCTCAAATGCATCTGCTGGGCTGCTTATGTTTGTCAAACTAAACGAGCATTGAAACTTTAAATCATCCAAATTTCACAAAGAGTATGGAAACTTTGCATCATCCAAATTTCACAAAGAGTATTGAAACTTTGCATCATCCAAATTTCACAAAGAGTATTGAAACTTTGCATCATAAAATTTCACAAAGAGGTGACATTGAGAGAAAGAGGCATTCTGGCAGCATTCCTTACACACTGTAGATCCAAAGGGGCTAAACTATGATCTTTCACTGTCCTAACATTTCTATAATGTTGTTTTGGGGTCTCTTTGTCTACAGATTCACGAGGCACACTATTTATCTTATTGCGTTGTTCTATAATTTGCTATTTACCTTGAACCATATCATGATTATTGTTTTTACATTGTTGTGTCTCAATGGGCCACTAGGCTATAAATAGGAGCTAAGTGCAATGTTCAGATCACTGAGGAAGAAGTCAGTTTGACCTCGAAACATCAGTCACCCGTTCACATCCCTTACAAGGAATTCAAGTGAGCAAAAATAAATCAATCTCTGCCTTTTTTTGTTGAGTGCTCCAAATCCGTTTTACCTCAAATGAGTCCTTTTGTAAGTTTTTCTTGTGAAGCCATTCTCTCAAATATTAGCATCCAAGCTCTTATTGCAGGGCTTTGACTGTGGAAAATCCCCTTCCCAGTCAGTCTATTGTGCGCAATGAACATTACACTGTACAGGCTAACCTATGGATTGTTCACCCAGGAAATTGGGTATCAGCCTACTCAGTGACACCCACAGAACACAACTATATAGAGTTTACACAAATGTTAGCGTCTTAGCTCTATTTATGGACTCTGAAACCACTGTGAAATGAGCCACATTAGCTAGCCAGTCAACATACTATGGGTATTGAACATTCAGAGCTAATGTGGCTCATTTCACTGTGGTTTCGGAGTTCTGGAGTAAGAGCTAAGCCATTCATATTTGTGTAAACTCTATATTTGTGTAAACATAGTTGTGTTCTGTGCGTGTCACGGTGTAGGCTGATAGGCCTCAGTATGCCCCCAATTCAGTTATGCAGTCTAACACATCCACAGTGGGATTTCCCCCCAAAAGTATGTTTATTGTCAAACTAATTCATTAATGTATTAATGTAATGTTTTGCATTATCTAGTCCAAATATGACATGATTCCGCTATTTGTATCAGTATGCATCACTTTCAATTAGGGACTTTTATTTTGAATGCGAGACGCAAATTCCACATAATGTAGATCACAAGCAGGTAAGCATAGCAACAGTGTAAACAAACATTTTCGACCTGTGAAAAGTGAATCACTATAACACCATAAGCATGCAAAAAATTATTTACAGTCAAGAGAAATGATTAACCCAAAAATAGATTAGAAAACAATGATTTGTATGGTTAGACATGACTCTGTAAACCTATAATGTTAGCCAGCAGAACCGGCTTACCAAACGGGCACGCAGGGCACATGACCCGGGGCACTCAACCTCCAGGGGGCCCCCAACCCCAAATACCTGTATATTATGTTATCGTTTCTGCTGTAGCACACCGTATGTATGTATGGATAATAATGTATTTACTGTTTTATTAACATGTTTTCAAGTTCAGGTGACAAATCATGCATTCTGATTCTTGCATTGTAATGGACACATGGACACATATGATGTGTGTAAAATACTTTTTTGAATGTTGTAGTGATTATGATGAATTAATACTATTTACCGGCTATGTGTGGCGCCATATTTGTTGACATACAATGCATTCTGGTTGTCACATAAGCGGCTGTCAGACCAAAGATCTTATAACAAGGGAGAGTTCACTCAGCTGATTTATAGTGCTTTCAAGACAACTGTGACCTCGGAAAAATACTAGGTAAAATCATGACGTCGATGATCTTCAGGTCGGAAAGTCGGAGGGCTAGAAAGAGGCCAGAGTTATTGAGTTAGAATTCCGAGTTGGATGACCGTTCAAAACTATTCTTCCCAGTCGGAGCTAATTTTTTCCCCTGAGTTCCCAGTTGTCTTAAACGTGGCATCAGATTGTAACTTTGGTACCTCAGGGTTGCCAGCTCAGACCCCACCCCTTCCAGGGGTTGTATTTTTATTTAGCGTATAAACTTCTCTTGTTTGCCCCCCATTTATTGATATGGGGGGCAAACCATCATAGTAATATTTCCTCAATCATATCCCTCCACGATATCTTCTCCCATTTGTACCCCCCATGGACTTGAAAAACCCCCAAGAATCCCCCTAAAATGGTTTCATCCCTGTTTAGCTTTCGCGCAATGGTTAAGCTAGGCAGTAGGCTTGTATTTGGTGTGATTATCTATGAGGTGAAAACATTTAATTTGCTTTGTGATTTGTCAAAAAACGGTAAACGACTTGTCAAGTCATGTGCTCCGGTTCTTGTTTACAGTGTAACAAGTACATCGACGAGTCGTAATATGCTGAAAAGTGGCTAAACTGAGTTAATATTTTTCAGGCAATGAGCACAGCCATCTTTGACTTTGTTTATTTGCATTTTATAGTGAATAGCATTCTGGGATTAGGGAGATTTCGCCCAGTCTAACATAAACAAACATGGCTGCCATCATAAAGAATTTAGCTGCTGTTAGCTTAGCTGACACACATTTATTTTCTAAACAATATTACACTAGTCTCGTGCTCACCAGAGATGTGATACATTGTAAACTAGTCTAGTCGCTAACTTATGTTTAGTTTTTTGTCAGCACAACCTGTTATTTGGACTGGTTTATGAAATGGCTGTAGATGTGTTCCGTGTGATGCTTGGATGATGAATTTCGCATTTATCTTTTACAATAAAGGTCAAACTGAGGAATAAAGTTTAAGACCTTTATTTACCATGAATACAAAAATATATGTAGATGCTGTTCAGGCAACAATACTGTTTAGACGCGTTTGTTACGTCATACGTTCTGTTGCTACTGTTCAAATCACATATTTGAGATCGTACGCTGCAGGGACCACTCAACAATGATCACAAATACATGATCGTACGCGTTAAAGGGTTAAAACTGCAGAATATTTTCTCAGCCTCAAGGCAAAATGTGAACAAAAGCATGAGATAAGATATAAAACACTGCCCCATGACAAAATGTTTAGAAAAGCATTATGAAACTGCATCTCCACACCATGGCAACATTTGTTGAAATGTAGTAAGCTAGAATTTTTTAACGAATAATGTGGAACAAAGTGGAGAGTGCTCAACTAATGTGAGTCGAGGTGCAACCAACATTTTTGTCATCATTGGAAAGGAAAAGGTGCAACGCTCACTCACCATTAAAAAGTATTTGTTTTATTTAAGCAAGGTTAAAATATTAATGTTTCGGCCTTCAATTCAGAATTCTGATGGCCAAAACATACATCTTTTAACCTTGCCTAAATAAAACAAAAAAAACTTTAATGGTGAGCAAGCATTGCACTTTTTCCTTTCCAAAAATAATAACGTGCAAATATTGTACAATCCAGAATCCAGGTGTGCAAAGCTCTTAGAGATTTACCCAGAAATACTCACAACTGTAATCGCTGCCAAAGGTGATTCTAAAGTATATTGACTCAAGGGATTGAATACCTGTCTAATCAAGATATACAGTTGAAGTTGGAAGTTTACATACACTTAGGTTGGAGTCATTAAAACTTGTTTTTCAAGCACACATTTCTTGTTAAGAAACTATAGTTTTGGCAAGTCGGTTAGGACACTACTTTGTGCACGACACAGGTAATTTATCCAACAATTGTTTACAGACAGATTAACTTATAATTCACTGTATCACAATTCCAGTGGGTCAGAAGTTTACATACACTAAGTTGACTGTGCCTTTAAACAGCTTAGAAAATTCTAGAAAATGATATCATGGCTTTAGAAGCTTCTGATAGGCTAATTTACATAATTTGAGTCAATTAGAGGTGTACTTGTGGATGTATTTCAAGGCCTACCTTCAAACTCAGTGCCGCTTTGCTTGACATCATGGGAAATTCAAAAGAAATCAGCCAAGACCTCAGAAAAACTCTGGTTCATCCTTGGGAGCAATTTACAAACGCCTGAAGGTACCACGCTCATCTGTACAAACAATAGTACGCAAGTATAAACATCATGGGACCACGGAGCCGTCATACCGCTCAGGAAGGAGACTCGTTTTGTCTCCTAGAGTTGAACGTACTTTGGTGCGAAAAGTGAAAATTAATCCCAGAACAACAGCAAAGGACCTTGTGAAGATGCTGGAGGTTACAGGTACAAAAGTATTTATATCCACAGTAAAACAAGTCCTATATATCGAAATAACCTGAAAGGCCGCTCAGCAAAGAAGAAGCCACTGCTCCAAAACCGCCATAAAAAAGCCAGACAACGGTTTGCAACTGCACATGGGGACAGAGATTGTACTTTTTGGAGAAATGTCCTCTGATCTGATGAAACAAAAATATAACTGTTTGGCCATAATGCTCATCGTTATGTGAGGAAAAAGGGGGAGGCTTGCAAGCCGAAGTACATCATCCCAACCGTGAAGCACGGGGGTGGCAGCATCATGTTGTGGGGGTGCTTTGCTGCAGGAGGGACTGGTGAACTTCACAAAATAGATGGCATCATGATGAGGGAAAATTATGTGGATATATTGAAGCAATATCTCAAGACATCAGTCAGGAAGTTAAAGCTTGGTCGCAAAATGGGTCTTCCAAATGGACAATTTTATTTTTATTTATTTTTTATTTATTTCACCTTTATTTAACCAGGTAGGCTAGTTGAGAACAAGTTCTCATTTGCAACTGCGACCTGGCCAAGATAAAGCATAGCAGTGTGAACAGACAACAACACAGAGTTACACATGGAGTAAACAATAGACAAGTCAATAACATGGTAGAAAAAAGAGAATCTATATACAATGTGTGCAAAAGGCATGAGGTAGGCAATAAATCGAATAATTACAATTTAGCAGATTAACACTGGAGTGATAAATCATCAGATGATCATGTGCAAGAAGAGATACTGGTGTGCAAAAGAGCAGAAAAGTAAATAAATAAAAGCAGTATGGGGGTGAGGTAGGTAAATTGGGTGGGTAGTTTACAGATGGACTATGTACAGCTGCAGCGATCGGTTAGCTGCTGGGATAGCAGATTTTTAAAGTCGTTGAGGGAGATAAAAGTCTCCAACTTCAGAGATTTTTGCAATTCGTTCCAGTCGCAGGCAGCAGAGAACTGGAAGGAAAGGCGTCCAAATGAGGTTTTGGCTTTAGGGATGATCAGTGAGATACACCTGCTGGAGCGCGTGCTACGGGTGGGTGTAGCCATCGTGACCAGTGAACTGAGATAAGGCGGCACTTTACCTAGCATAGCCTTGTAGATGACCTGGAGCCAGTGGGTCTGACGACGAACATGTAGCGAGGGCCAGCCGACTAGGGCATACAGGTCGCAGTGGTGGGTCGTATAAGGTGCTTTAGTAACAAAACGGATGGCACTGTGATAAACTGCATCCAGTTTGCTGAGTAGAGTATTGGAAGCTATTTTGTAGATGACATCGCCGAAGTCGAGGATCGGTAGGATAGTCAGTTTTACTAGGGTAAGTTTGGCGGCGTGAGTGAAGGAGGCTTTGTTCCGGAATAGAAAGCCGACTCTAGATTTGATTTTGGATTGGAGATGTTTGATATGAGTCTGGAAGGAGAGTTTGCAGTCTAGCTAGACACCTAGGTACTTATAGATGTCCACATATTCTAGGTCGGAACCGTCCAGGGTGGTGATGCTAGTCGGGCGTGCGGGTGCAGGCAGCGAACGGTTGAAAAGCATGCATTTGGTTTTACTAGCGTTTAAGAGCAGTTGGAGGCCACGGAAGGAGTGTTGTATGGCATTGAAGCTCGTTTGGAGGTTAGATAGCACAGTGTCCAGGGAAGGGCCGGAAGTATACAGAATGGTGTCGTCTGCGTAGAGGTGGATCAGGGAATCGCCCGCAGCAAGAGCAACATCATTGATGTATACAGAGAAAAGAGTCGGACCGAGAATTGAACCCTGTGGTACCCCCATAGAGACTGCCAGAGGACCGGACAACATGCCCTCCGATTTGACACACTGAACTCTGTCTGCAAAGTAGTTGGTGAACCAGGCAAGGCAGTCATTAGAAAAACCGAGGCTATTGAGTCTGCCGATAAGAATATGGTGATTGACAGAGTCGAAAGCCTTGGCCAGGTCGATGAAGACGGCTGCACAGTAATGTCTTTCATCAATGGCGGTTATGATATCGTTTAGTACCTTGAGCGTGGCTGAGGTGCACCCGTGACCGGCTCGGAAACCGGATTGCACAGCGGAGAAGGTACGGTGGGATTCGAGATGGTCAGTGATCTGTTTGATGACTTGGCTTTCGAAGACCTTAGCTAGGCAGGGCAGGATGGATATAGGTCTGTAACAGTTTGGGTCCAGGGTGTCTCCCCCTTTGAAGAGGGGGATGACAGCGGCAGCTTTCCAATCCTTGGGGATCTCAGATGATGCGAAGGAGAGGTTGAACAGGCTGGTAATAGGGGGTGCGACAATGGCGGCGGACAGTTTCAGAAATAGGGGGTCCAGATTGTCAAGCCCAGCTGATTTGTATGGGTCCAGGTTTTCCAGCTCTTTCAGAACATCTGCTATCTGGATATGGGTAAAGGAGAAGCTGGGGAGGCTTGGGCGAGTAGCAGCGGGGGGGGCGGGGCTGTTGGCCAAGGTTGGAGTCGCCAGGTGGAAGGCATGGCCAGCCATTGAGAAATGTTTGTTGAAGTTTTCGATTATCACGGACTTATCAGTGGTGACCGTGTTATCTAGCCTCAGTGCAGTGGGCAGCTGGGAGGAGGTGCTCTTGTTTTCCATGGACTTTACAGTATCCCAGAACTTTTTGGAGTTAGAGCTACAGGATGCAAATTTCTGCTTGAAAAAGGTGGCCTTTGCTTTCCTGACTGACTGCGTGTATTGGTTCCTGACTTCCCTGAACAGTTGCATATCACGGGGGCTCTTCGATGCTATTGCAGTTCGCCACAGGATGTTTTTGTGCTGGTCGAGGGCAGTCAGGTCTGGAGTGAACCAAGGGCTATATCTGTTCTTGGTTCTGCATTTTTTGAACGGAGCATGCTTGTCTAATATGGTGAGGAAGTAACTTTTAAAGAATGACCAGGCATCCTCAACTGACGGGATGAGGTCAATATCCTTCCAGGGTACCCGGGCCAGGTCGATTAGAAAGGCCTGCTCGCAGAAGTGTTTCAGGGAGCGTTTGACAGTGATGAGGGGTGGTCGTTTGACCGTGGACCCGTGGCGGATACAGGCAATGAGGCAGTGATCGCTGAGATCTTGATTGAAGACAGCAGAGGTGTATTTGGAGGGCAAGTTGGTCAGGATAATGTCTATTAGGGTGCCCATGTTTACGGATTTAGGGTTGTACCTGGTGGGTTCCTTGATGATTTGTGTGAGATTGAGGGCATCAAGCTTAGATTGTAGGACTGCCGGGGTGTTAAGCATATCCCAGTTTAGGTCACCTAACAGAACAAACTCTGAAGCTAGATGGGGAGCGATCAATTCACAGATGGTGTCCAGGGCACAGCTGGGAGCTGAGGGGGGTCGGTAGCAGGCGGCAACAGTGAGAGACTTATTTCTGGAGAGATTAATTTTTAAAATTAGAAGTTCGAACTGTTTGGGCATAGACTTGGAAAGTATGACAGAACTTTGCAGGCTATCTCTGCAGTAGATTGCAACTCCTCCCCCTTTGGCAGTTCTATCTTGACGGAAAGTGTTATAGTTGGGTATGGAAATCTCAGAGTTTTTGGTGGCCTTCCTAAGCCAGGATTCAGACACGGCAAGGACATCAGGGTTGGCAGAGTGTGCTAAAGCGGTGAGTAAGGCAATGACCCCAAGCATACTTCCAAAGTTGTTGCAAAATGGCTTAAGGACAACAAAGTCGAGGTATTGGAGTGGCCATCACAAAGCCCTGACCTCAATCCTATAGAGCATTTGTGGGCAGAACTGAAAAAGCGTGTGCGAGCAAGGAGGCCTACAAACGTGACTCAGTTACACCATCTCTGTCAGGAGGAATGGGCCAAAATTCACCCACCTTATTGTGGGAAGCTTGTGGAAGGCTACCTGAAACTTTTGACTCAAGTTAAACAATTTAAAGGCAATGCTACCAAATACTAATTGAGTGTATGTAAACGTCTGACCGACTGGGAATGTGATGAAATAAATAAAAGCTGAAATAAATCACTCTCTCTACTATTATTCTGACATTACACATCCTTAAAAGACAGTGGTGATCCTAACTGACCGAAGACAGGAAACTTTTACTAGGATTAAATGTCAGGAATTGTGAAAAACTGAGTTTAATGTAAACTATGTAAACTTACGACTTCAACTGTATTACAGAATCTTAGATTTAAAAAAAAAATTCTTCCACTTTGACATTAGAGTGTGTAGCTTGTTGATAAACAAACAAACGGTGGAAAAAGTCAAGGGGTGTGAATACTTTTTGAAGGCACTGTGCGCACTGACTGCTGACTTATCACTCCGCATGCTATGTTGCATCTAACCTAGCCTTAAAGGAGTTACCAAAAAAATGGATGTTCTGGTTTTCAGGGATACAGCTATTTTCAACCTAGCTTCCTTTTCCGCTGAAAACCGGATGTGGTAACTCCGCTCAGATGTTTCTCTTATGCCTGCTACATTACATATAACCTAAAGTAGCCGGCATAAAATAAATGCCTGAAACTACATCCCCTACATACTGGTCTTGATTAGAAGGAAAAAAAACAGTTGGAGGAGGTTCTCTTCTGCACTGTTCAACCAATCCTGTAAATGTGGAGGAGGAGTTAAGATGTAGTGTTGCCTTGTTAATGTCCAAAAGTGGTTGTCGCATCAAAGGCTCAATTTCCATTTACCCTGAAAACTGTAACATCCTGGTTGTTGGATAGTGGCAGAGACTATGTTGTATCAAGCGTGGTGAAATCAGAGAATGAGAGGCCTCTAGTGGCCAAAAGGCCATATTAGCATGGGTAGCGCCATTGAGGGCTTCCACCATTTTAATGTAGTCAGCTGTCGTGGTTGTTACATGTCCAACTGGGTCATCAGGAGTGATCAGCCAATCGTGAAGAAGAAAATGTATAATTCTAAATGGAATTTGCCTCAATAGTTATTTTGCACAACGTAGCAACGCCCACTTCTTTTCAACTTCTTACCCGATACATAGCTTCCTCTCCCGATTGCGTCCTGTCAGGATGATTGTAGCCATACTAGCCTCGAAGTCGCTCGTTTTATCATTATCTTAGTATATTAATATAATCATATTTCTAAAGCTTTTTGTATCATTCTTGTTGAAAATTGTGTTTATCTGTTCAGTTAGTGATTCGATTTTTGTGTTCTGTGTCTTTTATGACTCTTTAGCTAGCAAATGTTAGCTACCAGTAGCTAGCTAATGTAAGTGCTAACGTTATTAGTTGGTGCAGCATCTTTATTGAAAGTTAGAACGAAGAGCAACATCAAGGTTGAGGCGAGAGGTGATCTCCATGGAATATTGCTCTGTTCCGTTGTGTACCTCCTCAGCGAAATACTCCTCGATGAGTTTTCACTCATTTCCAAGTTATACTAAGCTAAGAGCAAAATGGGTCATCAATATTCGCAGGGAAAACTTCCCCATCACAAGTCACTCCAAGGTTTGTGGTAGACACTTTTTAACACATGATTTCATTGAACCTTGTGGGCTTTGACGTCTGAGGAAGGGAGCAGCACCTTTGCTATTCCAGTGAAATAACTAAGCAAGAGCAAGTGTTTGGGAAAGAGGGGAGAGACCAAGGCCTGGATGTGTGAAGGACAACCATGTTGAAGATGGAGAGGATGAAGAGATGGATTGCTACCATGACCATGACTACTGGCGTGGCCCGCTGTTGTTGACCTGATTTTGATTGAGAGGGAAGAGATGCAGAGAGAGATTGAGGACCTATGTAACAAAGTAGAGGAGTTGACTGTGAGAAGTCATTTTGGGCTGCAGCGATTTGTGGGATCAGAGGCACAGTCCTTCACACAGTGGGTAAACCTAGCCCTGCTTAGTATTGTTACATCATAAACTTTACACTGTTTGCTTTCTGGCACCATTTTCCCTAGCTACCAGCATTTCTGTCTTAGACTTGTGAGTAAATAACTCCTATCAATGATTCTTGCCTCATATGACCATCTGATGGCCTTTTGGTCTCTCATCGACCCGTCAACTGACAATGTTGTTCTGGTCACACGAGCAAGGAGAGCCAAGCTGCGGAATGAGGAGGTGACACTTCCATGTACCTACTCAGTAAGTTATCCCGTTTCTGATCAACTGTACTGTCTTACCAACGTTACTTTTCACTTGAGCTAAAAGCTATAGCCTAATGTACATATCTGTTGGTGATTTGTGCATGTGTCCTACAGAGACATGCCCTATCCATGCTGGATGACCTGTTCCTCTTCCTCGTGTACTTGTCCTTGGGGTCAACTGAGATGGACCTCGCTGACCGATTTGGAATCGATCACTCAACAGTAAGCAGGATCGTTGTCACATGGGCCAACTACCTTTACATTCTTCTGGGGTCTGTCTCTATATGGATGTCTTCGGAAGATGTCAAGGCTGTGTTGCTGAAGGAGTTCATTAGGTATCCAGACAACCAAGTCATCATTGACTGTACCGAGTTGAGATGCCAGTAGCCAGCCAGTCTCTCTCTACACAGTGAGATGTACTCTCATTACAAGTCCCACTGCACCTTGAAAGGCCTGCTCGGGACGGCCCCACATGGAGCAGTTACTTTTGTGTCAGAATTGTATGCTGGCTCCATCAGCGACGAAGAGCTATTCAAACAATCAGGACTGTTTGGCTTGCTCACTGAAGACATGGCAGGGATGGCAGACAAGGGGTTCCTGATTGATGACTGTGTGCCAGGCAAGGTCTACCGTCCACCCTTTCTGTCTAAACAGAGCCAAATGCCAGCGGCACAGATCCATCAAACGCAAGAGATTGCTCATTTTAGAGTCCACATTGAGATATTAATTGTCAGAATTAAATTGAACAAGCTGTTTCAGTCAGAGATCCCCATGCCATTGATGGGAAGCATCAACTGCATCTGGGCTGTGGGTTGCCTTCTCACAAACTACAAGTGGGGGCATCTTGTGAAGGCATGGGCCAAGGAGCAATGAGCAATGAGCAATGAGCTATTACTGCAATGCATCTTTCCCTTTTTTGCTGTCCACATTGTCTAACACCCTGTAGTCCAATTATTGATAAACACCACTGCTTATACTCCAAACACAAAATGTTGTAAAGAGGTTTAATTTACAGTGACAAGAGAACAGAAAAAATGTAACTGAATTATTTTAAATTATTTATTTATTAATGTCAGCTGTTGGTGCTGTGCCTTTGAGGATCCTTTCAGCTAGATTGCCTGCGGATGTCAGCCCTCTCACATGGCAAGCCTCTCGGAACTGTGACGAGGTCAGTCTTGGTTTCCGGAGCACCTGCTAGTCGGAGACAGCACTCTGTTTTCAAGTAGCTTCCTCTATTTTATGGGCTATTGCGAAGCTCACCTGAAGAGACTATGTAAAGCTGGTCTTCTTCACTGAGCACAAATGTGCAGCCTTGAAAGTTGCTCTCCAGTCTGTAGCCATCCAGGGGGCAAGGAAGGGAATGATGGTGTCTCCTTATGGTGAACTATGTGTCGCGTTGGGATTGGAGCCTGCTGGTAAGACATGAGGCTCCCCACCTGTACCTTTCCAAAGTGGGAGCTTTTCAGCAGACATCCCCATGCTGCAGATCCATGGCTTGGCTAGAGGGTCAAAGTTCTTGTATGCCTCTTCTATCTGGAGAACTAAGAGGTCAGGGAGAGGTCCAAGAAGGGCGCAGTAGAATGTACTTCTGCAAAGCAAAGCAGTCACTGTGGTTAGCCAATCTAAACAATGTACTTGAAACCACCTGAAATTAAATAATTTTATATAGTCAAAGTGTAATAGGACATGACCGGTGTCATGATTCTCTCTCCTTTGTGAGGATCAAAGGTGCCGGATCAGCTAGGCTAATGTCTGACAGTCAGCCAAACTCTCTGTCCTGGGGGAGTTGGCCTGGTTTCATGACTTAACAATCGTATCGTAAATACCTTGCAAAAACGCTCCCTTTGGCTCTGCAGTAATGGGAAAGACATAATTTGTATTATAGAAGAGAGACTCTTGCCCAAAACTTCAAACAACAGATACTGGGACAAAATACTTCAACATGCAAACGCTGGGGATGACGAGGGATGGGATATGGGAAACTAATGTCTATTTTGTGATGTCATTAAAATGATCAGAAAGACATTATAATGGAAACATTGTAACAATAAGAGCTTTCACAATGTATAAATCAGATTTACATCTAAATGTTGTAAAATTCGGTCTTATGTAGCAACATTTTAAGTTCTGTTTTTTACATTGGATAAAAGTAGAGACTCAGAGCTACAAAATGGTATCATACACTGCATTTGAGGAAACAATGGGAAAGTAATTCTGCTTTGAAAGTTGATCAACTTCTAACCTCACTTTTGAGAAAACCGTCTTTCAATGTTTTGGTACTACTATTGGGCTACTATTGGAGAGCCCTTCTTTGTCTACACCTATTCAACATTGTTCACACCCTCTTAAGACTTAGCCCCACCCATCTCTTTAAGGGTTGATCCATCCATTCTGTACCAACTTGCCAGCTACTTCCAGACATCTGAGAGAGAACAGCAGACTGAACATTACTCGCGTATCGCTCTGTGGTTTCGCGTTCAGAGCGCACACTGGACACTCTGGCCAATAAGTAGGGTTGTTCCAAAAGCTCTGACCTCATAACTACAGTCAAGCATCCAAGCTAACTGGCAAACATTGGCTAGCTACTTCCAGACTCATAATGAGAAAACACCCCACTCTGACCATTTTACTCACCCTAGCAGAGCTGGTTACGGTGAATGTACACTAGATAGCGGTAAATTGCCGCGTGCCACTTAGGCCACCCATTGTGACTCGCTTGTGGGCATGCTGGCAGCATATGGCAGCATGTTCGATCATGCGTCAAGAATTCAGCATAGCAAGTTTGTATGAAGGTCTTGTTATTAAATGGATACATAATGTAGACTCGCTCACTTTTGTACATTGCCTTGGTCCTTTATCGCCCAAAAAACGTAATACTTCCAGATCAACGATAATGTCAATACCATTGTAAAGCACACTTTCTCCCCTTTCCAAAAGAATTCATGCCGAGACCTCCACGCTAGCTCCTTCGGGTCTTTTTAAAATGGCGGGTGGGTCGGGCCTCCCGGGTGGCGCAGTGGTCTAAGGCACTGCATCGCAGTGCTAGCTGTGCCACCAGAGACTCTGGGTTCGAGCCCAGTCTCTGTCGCAGGCGGCCGCGACCGGGAGGTCCATGGGGCGACGCACAATTGGCCTAGCGTCGTCCGGGTTAGGGAGGGTTTGTCCGGTAGGGATATCCTTGTCTCATCGCGCACCAGCGACTCCTGTGGCGGGCCGGGCGCAGTGCACGCTGACCAGGTCACTAGGTGTACTGTGTTTCCTCCGACACATTGGTGCGGCTGGCTTCCGGGTTGGATGCGCGCTGTGTTAAGAAGCAGTGCGGCTTGGTTGGGTTGTGTTTCGGAGGACGCATGGCTCTCGACCTTCTCTCTCCCGAGCCCGTACGGGAGTTGTAGCGATGAGACAAGACAGTAACTACTAGCAATTGGATACCATGAAATTGGGGGGAAATTATTATTATTTTTTTTTAATGGCGGCTGGGGAAGCGAAACTAATGCGTGGTAGTGAGAAGGAGAGGAGATGTTTTGGAAAATGCCTTTTTTTCACTCGATCTGTCCAACTTATCACCTTATCGCCTCTAAAATGCAAATAAAACACTATAAAGAGTTTATATAATGTGTCATTACATACCTATTTGAAGGTTTGTGTCGAATTTGAATCGGCTTTTTAGGGCGGCGCTAAAGTGGTCTTCAGAAGTAAACAGCGGCTTTGAGAGTCATGATCGGTTACAGTGATGATGCAAAAAATTACCAGGTATCCCCCTTACCCCCGTCACTGTCGAAGGCCAAGATGGCGTCGCTGTGAGAGGGAGAGTTTTCGCGCTCTTCAAAGCAATATTGAGGGTTAGGTGGTTAACAGTCAAATATTGGCTATTAATATTGAAAGAAACTAACTATAACTTTTTTTATGGACATGGAATAAGTTTAGAGTTAGTTTTTGTCAAGTTGAATGGGAAGAACACGACAGAAAGACAAAAGTAGACGAAATATCCAAGTCTCACAGAAGACGGCTGACATGCTGGCTAGCCACAACGAGGACCAGAGCAGCATGGATACACAAGAAGCCGCGATCTCTAACAAGAGAAAGAACAAAACTGACCAGGATGAAATCCTTGCAACCTCTTTACCTCAGACCCCAAGTAAAAATTCTCCGGTGAAAAAAGTAAAAGAGGACATTTCCATGTCGGAACTTTTCTCTGCAATCCAGTCCCTGTCTACTAAACAAGATGCCACGCTCTCCAAAGTGTCCATCATAGAGCGGGCTACAGAAGAAACATCAAAGAAGATCGATAATTTGTCAGAAACTGTCAATCAACTACACAAAATTGTGAGCGAGAACAAGGAAAAGATAACGTTCTTAGAGAATGAGCTGAAGAAAATGCAATCCAAAAATAATGAGCTGTGTGAGAATGTAGCTGAACTTCAAAGGTACTCTCGCAGGTGGAATCTGAAAATCCAAGGTGTTAAAGAAGTAGAGGGAGAGGATATTAGAGAAGTAGTTATTAATATCCTGGGAAAAGTGGCACCATGCATCAAAGACAGGCTAAGAGACGTGATTGATGTGGTACATCGACTTGGGAAACGAAGATCTGATGGACCCCCTCGCAATATCATCATGCGCTTAACTATGCGCCATTACACGGACATCATATGGAAAGTGGCCACGGGGAACAAGTTTCTGGACGAGAAGAAACTCTGCATCAAAGAAGCTCTGTTACCGCAGGATCAGGCTGCCAGAGAGAAACTGTGGCCGCTGATACAGAAAGCGCGACAAGAGGGAAAGAAGGCGGGGTTCAAGGGCCCTCACGCGTTTATCGAAGGAAGAATGATTACTGGGTAACTCTATTGACATGAACCAAATTGGAACTGTGAGTACTACCATGAGTACAGTTAATGTACTGCCAATAATACATGTACCTTTCGAACTACAACTTATAAACACTTGCCAAAGAAAAGGAAGTAAATAGATGTGTTATTCTGTTAACCACCGCTACCTCAGCTGAGCGTAGTTTTCCGTCGAGTAATCCTCTCAAGGTTCACTGATTGTTTTATTGTTCATATTAATACTTGTTATCTAATTTGTGTGGAATTTTTTTTAATGCAGGAGTTCGTTTTCAATTCACTCAATATCGTTAGTCTGAATGCTAGGGGTTTGAGAAATCCTACAAAAAGGAAAGCTTTATTTTTATACTGTAATTCTTCAGGACCTTCTTCAGGAAACTCATTCGGGTGAAAGTGATTTGAAATTTTGGAAAGCACAATGGGGAGATATGGCCTATTTCAGTCATGGATCAAATCATTCTGCTGGTGTTTTGACACTTATTCACAAGTTTAAAGGTGACATTCTAGAATCCACATCTTCACAAGACGGCAGATGGGTCATAGTAACTGTTAAACTTGACAATGCTATTTTTATCATCTGTAATGTATAACTATCATCTGTAATGTACATAACTCACATCCTCCTAATAAGACCCTTTTTACCCAATTTACCAGGAAAGTACAGGATTTAAACATAAAATACTCAGAGGCTTTTCTAATTATTTCAGGGGATTTTAATGAAACACCTGATGCATCTGTTGATCGTTTTCCTCCTAGAACGAGTCAAAACCCTCAAAATAGTAACATTATTACTACATTATGCAAGGATCTCTGTGTTGAGGATGCCTGGCGTTATTTCAATCCGGATGCTAAGGGTTATACCTAGACCAACAAAACTATGTCACGTAAATCTAGAATAGATTTATTCCTAATTTCCCCTTTTTTGTTACAATTTGTTATAGATGTAGATCATCAGTTGGCTCCATTTTCTGATCATCACTTGATTTCCCTGAATTTACAAGCTACTAAAAAATCTAAAGGCACTCGAGGGTATTGGAAATTAAACAATACACTTCTTAAAGATACTGATCTCATTGAAAACATCAAATCATTAGCTAAAGATATTTTTGCAAGAAAAGACTTGGGTCATAGAAGTAGATGGGAATTTTTCAAATATAAAGTCAGAGTTGTAGCCATTAAACACGCCAAAGAGCTGATTCAATTAAAGAACCATAGAGAAAAGGAGATGATGAGCAAGCTGGACAGTTTTCTAAAGAAAGATAATCTATCTGAAGAAGAGGAGTCTGTGTTCAGGTCTTTACAACTAGAATCAGAACAGACTTACACGGATCTGGCAAAGGACGCCTTTGTAAGATCAAGAGCAAAATGGATTGAAGAGGGGGAAAGAAACACTAGTTACTTTTTTGCACTTGAAAAGAGAAACTACAAAAGAAAATCTATAACTGCACTCAAAATGAACGATGTTTTATGCAAAGATCCCATTACAATATCATCATTTGTCAATTCCTTTTACGAAAACCTTTACAGCTCTTAATTTCAGGAAGATGGTTGTGAAAGCTACATTTGCCACATTCAGAATTGGGTCCCTGTAATTGAGGATGATTTCCACTCAGTTTGCGATTCACCTGTGTCAATTGGAGAAATTAGAGAGGCTCTGAATTCAATGAAAAAAGGGAAATCACCTGGCCCTGATGGCCTGTCAGTTGAATTCTATAGACAGTTTTGGGAGTTGCTAGAAGACCCGATTTTCAATATGTTTCAAGATTGCATTAAAAATGGGGAAATGGTCTCCACTATGAAACAGGGCCTTATTTCATTGATTCCGAAGCCTGATAAAGACCCTTCTCTCATTGACAATTGGAGACCAATTACTTTATTAAATGTTGATTAAAAATTGATTGCTCTGGTTTATGCCAAAAGATTAAAGAAAGGAATAGATACCATTTGTAAATGAGACTCAAACAGGATTTATGAAGGGCCGTCACATAAGCTCTAACATTCGTTTAGTCTTGGACCTTATAGATTATTCAGATGCAATTGACTCAGATGCGGTTGTCCTATTTCTGGACTTCTGTAAAGCATTTGACACAATTGAACATGCATTTCTCTTTAGGTTTCCTAAACTTTTTGGATTTGGGGAACATTTTATTAAAGTAATTCACATGTTTTACAAAGATATAAATAGTTCTGTGCTACTAAACCTTAATACTTCCAAAAGATTTAATATCAACAGAAGTGTACGACAGGGATGCCCAATTTCGCCATTTTTATTAATTTTGGTTGTGGAACTTCTATCTCTAGATATTCTGAATGATGCAAATTTGTATGGCTTGTATGCAGAGGGACTGTCTCGTTTTGTGTACCCCTCAATATCGTTATGTGTAAATCCAGCTACTTGTAAAGAGATCAATAAGACCTTTCTTGACTTCATCTGGAAAAAATAAGTCTCACAAACTAAAAAAATCTGTCCTTTCTAACAAAAGAGCTGAAGGCGGTCTAGACGTATTGGATTTTGTTGACATAAATAACACTTTCAAGATAAACTGGCTGAAATTTTTTTTGCTCGATACTGACTCAATATGGTATTTCATTCCAAATAATGTGTTTAATAAATTGGGAGGTCTTCGATTTTTACTGAAATGTAATTATATTCCTGAAAGATTACCTGCTAAATTGGCTAGGTTTCACCAACAAGCTTTAATGGCCTGGAAAATATGTTTCCTGCACAATTTTTCCCCTCATAAAGCTCTTTTGTGGAATAATTCAGACATTACTGTAAGGAATAAGTCATTGTTCTACCCCAGCTGGCATGAGAGGAATAATGACTTTGTTCTAGATATTTTCGACAACAAGGGTAATATTCTCACATATGAACAATTTATAACAATGAAAGAGTTTCCAATACCTTTCAGAGAGTTTATTTCTGTGATCAAAGCCATTCCCAGTGCTCTAACTACACTTATGAAAAGTCATCTTAATTTGGGGAATGATCACAAAGTTTATCAAGAAGTTTATCCAGAAGTTTATCCAGAAGTTTATCTCAGATTGGAAGGCGTGGGCTTACTTGAGAAATCTTGTTGTAATAAATATATAAGACAAATTCTTCCTTCACAAAACCAACTTACACCGAGAGGAAAGTTTTTCTGAAACATGCTTATTCCTGACATTGTCTGGAAAAATGCATGGTTAAGGCCTTACAAATATTGTATACCAAACAAAGTTAAGGAAGTGCACTTCAAAATTTTACATAAGATATATCCATGTAACTCTATGATTTCCAAATTTGTGGCTATTGATTATATCTGCGTTTTCTGTGAAAAAGAAGGTGAGAATCTGTCTCACTTGTTCTTTGAATGTAAATTTGTGTCAGAATTTTGGGAAAACCTTGCAAAGTACTTATTTACCATTATGAACACTGCCTATAATTTTAACATAAAATATATAATATGTTACTATTGCAATGATAACAAAACCACTGAAATGATTGTTAATTGTTTTATTCTTGTTGCCAAATACTTTATACACAAACAAAAATTCCAAAATTCTATACCAAAATTACAAATTTTTCTGATTGAATTTAATTATCTTATTATAACCCTAACCCTAGTGAATAACAACAAGAATAACATCTTCATGAATCATTATAATAAGATATTTTCAGAGTGAATATAATTGCACTTAAATTGTTTCTTTTTTGTATTTTATTTTTTATATTTTTTGTATGTTTGAGCATTGTTAATACCTGTGTTTGGTTTGCTAGACATGTTTGATGTAGCAATGTAAGTTGATTTTTGTATTACCATAAAATAAAAAATAAAATAAAACCGTCAATGTCCATTTCTTGTTTTTAAACGATGAGAGAAGTGCTACACCTGGTGGAGAGAGATTGTAAGACAGAAATAGTTGCTTCACGCGTGCTGTACGTTACGGCATGACACGTCACGATGTAACGGAGGGTCAGTTTTTTCCAATTTTCTCCAATACTATAGATCCATTACCATGTCGATCAACACTTGAATAGAAACGTAGTTCACACCCCCGATGTTGAAGTCAACACTGTCGCTACAGTCCCATTAGTTATCTTTGCAGCACTGTTTGAATGTCGCGGTTGCGCACATTTGTACGGAATGGGTTGAGTTTACGTTAGTTCAATAGTAATATCCTCTACAACGATCTGGTGACAAACAAACTTTACTGCCCTGTTTCCAATTTTCCACATGGCTAGGAGAACCTATTCGAGTAAGTAAATACATTTCTAAAATGTAAAAAAGTATTTATTATTAGCTAATTAGCTATGGTGCAGGCTAACTCAAATGAGCTGCTAAATGAGCTAGCTAGTTGGCTAGCTAGCTACCCAGCCAACTTCACATACTGTATAGATAGCTAGCTAAGTGAATGAAATATCACCATCTACCTAACTTAATATTAGCTAGCTATCTTGATATATTTATCACTGTAAAAAACAAACTCAAAATGCATTTGTATGTAGCTAGCTAACAGCCATGGAGGAGGGTGAAAAGATAACAACCCCAACTGTCAGTGAGAGAGTAGGCTATTCTAGATAGGGCAGGTACTTTTGTGTAGTTCCTGTCCCTAGATGTGAGGATGGAGATAATAGCAACATAATATTCGGTGTGGTGTAATTTGACTATAATGAAGTCTGTTTCTTGTGAGGTTTTCTGTCCTCAGATAAAGAGAGCTATGAAAGCCAGTCTACATATGAAGAGGTCCCAATGAAGAGCAGTGGTTCTCTGTCCTGGTCCTGGGGACTCAAAGGGGTGCACATTTCTGTTTTTGCCTTAGCACTGCACAGCTCATTCAAATGATCAACTCATCATCAAGCTTCAAGTGTTATTTATGTATTCATTTGTGATGCTATCCTTGATATGATCCTGTTATTGTCACATGCTACACATGCACGTGTGTGCCCATGCATCTATCAATCCAATATTATCATGATTTGTTTTCAGGGATATTATACTTTAGTAATCCACAATGACCTGGTAAAAGTCTAATTACATTATCTTCGATATTCCCACAGATACCTTGTAATTGGAGATTCCTTCAAAACCATTGCCTACAGTTAACGTATAGGGCACTGCAAGGTTGGGTGACCAGGGCCATCTGAGACGAATTCACGTGTGTGAAGGCTACCTGTGTCCTGCATAACTTCATGAGGATGGATACGAGGACCAGGAGGGGATCTGCAGATTGCCGCCGTGTGCCAGAGAAGTGCTGCTGAGAAGTGCATGCTGCTCTGCAGGATGTTTCAAGGTTGGGGTCCAACAACGCAGCAAGAGAGGCAATCCATGTGCTGGAGCTCGTCACCTCCTACTTCTTCAAAGAGGGTGCTGTTCCTTGGCAACACCATAGACTACACTATGCACAACCAAAGGCTATTTTAAGAGCCATTCACATTGCAATAAGAGTATTCTTCCATTTACTTAGCTATGTCAACTGCAGTTATTCAATTCCCAGTTTCTCCCTTTGATTTCTACTTCTCAGGTGAGGGTGCTGTTTGGGTAAGGGTGTGATGTCTGTACAAAAACAAAACAGGCTATTTTAAATCACCCATATTGAAAGAAATGTAGAACAATTAGACACCCTATAAGCCATACCTACACACTCATAAGCAGGCTCAGGTATATAACTGTGGCTCCTTCCACCTTCAAAGAAAAGGTAAGAGGGCCAACCATCAGAATAATAAAGCACGTCATTATTTCTATTACCACGATATTTTGTTTGTCCTCATGTGTCCATTCCTAAAGTACTCTGCAGCCACTTAGTGTAGTGTGGACACCAGGTGAGGCCGCACACATAGATTCCTGTTGAACACTGTCTTTTTAACTACCTTATTTTCTCAATAACAGTCTCTCGCCAACCCCCGGTCCCATCACCGCTACCTCACCCACTTTTAAGATAACCTTCGGGCCGATTAGAGACACTATTATGTAATTGTGATGAACTGAGAGAATATTTGGGTAGCACTGATTCAATAATCATATCCCTGCTCCTATGTTCTTACCTCTTTCCCTTTCTGTCTTTTACACCTCCCTCACCACCTACTCTTTCTTCCTCTGTTTTTATAATTCACAACAGATGTGCATTGAAGTACAGATTGAACTTGTATTTATAATATTACAATTATAATATTAATGCATGTATTTATAGCACTTAGATATGAACTTCTTTAATAAAGTGTTTCACATTCTCTACTGGTTGAAATTAAGTCTCATTTGATGAAATACTACACCTATCCTGTGTGTATCAGATCAATGCAGATGAAGGGCATTAGATATTGAGATGAACAGGTTTTAGAGTATTTACATGATGCATAGGAAGGGTAGTGTACTGTTATTTCCAAATTGTATTTCTGTAATAATGAATTACAAATCAACCTTCAACTATTTAAATCCTGTTTCCAGTCTATTAGTTCCAATGTGTAACAATGTGTAACCGTTGATGTCCCAGGACCAAGATTGGTAAACACTGTTGAAGTGTATAATTGTAATACATACATGCAGACACAGCATCGTTCATAGGCTGGAATTTGATACTCCTGGTACTGGATATGACTGAAAAATAATGTCAGACATTCATACCTGAACTGCACCTTTATTGGCCAAGGTAGAGTATATGATCAGTGAATATATTAAGTGTACAGGCTACAATGTGAAGATCTCATGCATGGTAATAACTACAAGTATATAGGACTTGCATTCTTGGCACAAAGTTATATTATATTCTACTCAATCCATAGGCTTCATTAATGTCAGACTGTTTTTAAGTTGATACAACTGGCTATGATAGCTGAGGTTAATAGCTAGTTTCTGAACTAATATCTATACCAAACATTTGGGTCCATACACAGATCGGCTAGATAGCTAGCTACACATCCATAGGCATACAGGTATTTTTATCCTCCACTGCACCATAAGCAAGAACACAGCTAGCTACGTTATTTAATCTATCTACATTGCATGGCAAATATCAGCAAGGAAGCTTACAAAATTGTACATTCAATTTGCAGTAAATGCTTTAGCTAGCTAGATTCTTTACATCCAGTTTCACAAGACGACAGCTTGGTTGCTGGTTGTTTTAGGAGTCCCTAAAACATTAAACAACACCCATAAAGCTAGCCAGATAGCTAATGTTAGCTAGTCAGCTAGTTTGCTAAATCGCAATTTTCGTAAATTAACTGCATGATAAAAAAAAATATGCATAATCGTTTGACCAAAAGTTATGCCAAATCAAATCCAAGTTTATTTGTCACGTGCGCTGAATACAACAGGTGTAGACCTTACAGTGAAATGCTTACTTACAGGCTCCAATAGTGCAAAACCAATAGTGCAAATAGTAGTAACCAATAGTGCAAAAAAGGTATTAGGTGAACAATAGGTAGGTTTTTCCTATTTTTTTGCCTTATAACCTGGAATTAAAATAGATTTTTTGAGGGTTTGTATCATTTGATTTACACAACATGCCTACCACTTTGAATATGCAAAATATGTTTTATTGTGAAACAAACAAGAAATAATACAAAAAACTGAAAACTTGAGCGTGTGTAACTGTTCACCCCCCCCCCCAAAGTCAATACTTTGTAGAGCCACCTTTTGCAGTAATTACAGCTGCAAGTCTCTTGGGATATGTCTCTATAAGCTTGGCACATCTAACCACTGGGATTATTTCACATTCTTCAATGCAAAACTGCTCCAGCTCCTTCAAGTTGAATGGGTTCCGCTGATGTACAGCGATCTTTAAGTCATACCACAGATTCTAAATTGGATTGAGGTCTGGGCTTTGACTAGGCCATTCCAAGACATTTAAATGTTTCTCCTTAAACCACTTGAGTGTTGCTTTAGCAGTATGCTGTCGTAGCTGAATCAGAATTAGTTAGGTAACATAGACAAATAAGATGTTTTATTTACTTTCATATTATGCTTATGTGAGATACTTGTCAGTTAGAATGTCTCTTTTTGAACTATACTGTCGGCAGTTGCATTTTCCTTTCTCTCTAGGGAAAAGACACTTGGGGCCCAGAGAGGGGAGGAGAATGGCAGTGTCTGGAACCATTGTATTACCCCTCTGATGTGTTGAACTTATCTTTCATGGTATATGACCTAGAGGGTCACTCCCCTTAGTGAGCTTCTCTATGAGTGGGGAGAGGAGGGGGTGTATTTGAGATGGGAGTATCTAGAATTGACAATTGATATATGCCATTGGATGAGGTAATGTTTTGGTACCAAGCACGAGATTGGAACCTCGTTTTAGGAGACCAAACTGAACGAAAATTTATAGCTAATGCTATCTAGCTATGGGATACTCCTCTTTCAAGTAAAAGGTTCTTTGTGAACTGTTACTAAGATCTGTGGTTCGTCATGTAAGTTAGGAGGGGGTGTATCTTGGCTATAAATGATACTAAGAATTGTTTTGTAGGGACTCTCAGAGAATTCATTTATAGACACTGAATTGATCTGAGAGTCAAAAAGGGCCATGGTAAAGCTCATATATAATTAAAGATGGACTTTTAAATATAACTCTGACTTGTGTGTGGTTTGCTCTCATCACGTAGTAATACAGGAAATTACCACGACAATGCTTAGCGTCATTGTCCTGCTGGAAGGTGAACCTCCATCCCAGTCTCAAATCTCTGGAAGACTGAAACAGGTTTCCCTCAAGAATTTCCCTGTATTTAGCGTCAATCATCATTCCTTCAATTCTGACCAGTTTTCCAGTCCCTGCCGATGAGTAACATCCCCACAGCATGATGCTGCCACCACCATGCTTCACTGTGGGGATGGTTTTCTCGGGGTGATGCGAGGTGTTGGATTTGTGCCAGACATAGCATTTTCCTTGATGGCCAAAAAGCTACATTTCTGTCTCACCTGACCAGAGTACCTTCTTCCATATGTTGGGGAGTCTCCCACATGCCTATTGGCGAACACCAAACGTGTTTGCTTATTTCTTTCTTTAAGCAATGGCTTTTTTTCTGGCCACTCTTCTATAAAGCCCAGCTCCGTGGAGTGTACTGCTTAAAGTGGTCCTATGGACAGATACTCCAATCTCTGCTGTGGAGCTTTGCAGCTCTTTCAGGGTTATCTTTCGTCTCTTTGTTGCATTACTGATTAATGCCCTCCTTGCCTGGTCTGTGAGTTTTCGCGGGTGGCCCTCTCTTGGCAGGTTTGTTGTGGTGCCATATTCTTTCAATTTTTTTATAATGGATTTAATGATGCTCCGTGGGATGTTCAAAGTTTGGGATATTTTTTTTACAACCCAACCCTGATCTGTACTTCTCCACAACTTTGTCCCTGACCTGTTTGGAGAGCTCCTTGGTCTTTATGGTGCCGCTTGCTTGGTGGTGCCCCTTGCGTAGTGGTGTTGCAGACTCTGGGGCCTTTCAGAACAGATGCATATATACTGAGATCATGTGACAGATCATGTGACACTTAGAAGGCACACAAGTGGACTTTATTTAATGAATTATGTGACTTCTGAAGGTAATTGGTTGCACCAAATCTTATTTAGGGGCTTCATAGCAAAGGGGGTGAATACATATGCACGCACCTCTTTTCCATTTAAAGAATAATACTTTTTTGGAAACAAGTCATTTTTTAAATTTCAATTCACCAATTTGGACTATTTTGTGCAGAGGTGGGACCAAGTCATTGTTTTACAAGTCACAAGTAGGTTTCAAGTCTTAGCACTCAAGTCCCAAGTCAAGTCCTAAGTCAAGACAGGCAAGTCCGAGTCAAGTCTCAAGTCAAGACCGTCAAGTATCAAGTCAAGTTGAGTTTCGAGTCCTAAACAAGTCATAATGTGCTCTTCACCAAATGTAATACCATTTCATATTTTTAACAAGAGTAATATTATATTACATTTACGCAAATCATGAATGTTTAAAAAAATATCTATATATTTATTACTTTCCAAATAAACTTTATATTTCCATGGAAATACATAGGTAGCCATGAGAAAGACACACCACCCCAATAGTGATCGACTATCGAGGATCGCTATGGGGTGCAA
The DNA here is from genome assembly GCF_029448725.1 of Salvelinus fontinalis. NCBI lineage: Eukaryota > Metazoa > Chordata > Actinopteri > Salmoniformes > Salmonidae > Salvelinus > Salvelinus fontinalis. The sequence goes on along the minus strand of NC_074668.1, from coordinate 29,043,666 downwards.
TCGGGCGATATTGGCTTGTACACAATCGCCCAACCTTAACACACACACAAACACTCTCGATCTGTGTGGTTACAGTAGGCTAACGTATGTCAATGGTTTTAGGAACAGCAGTAACATCAGGCAGGATTTAGGCTACCAACTGCCTAGCCAGTTGTAGCTCAATCTTGGGTGCAATGATCACGTTCCCTCACTGACTGACTGTGTGTGTGGAGGCTCATTGATTTAACGTTAGCCTACATGATACACCAGTAAAGTAATAAAATATATAGCTGTTGGCTATATTAGCCACGACTTACCATTCTTTGTGCAGCTTCAAATGTCGAACAAAGTTGGAAATTGTTGCGCCTCCGTCTGTAATTTTCTTCCCGCATGTTTTGCAAGTTGCAATTCATTTTTTGTTGATACAGCATCGTCTTTATATCCGAAAATAATAATTTGGGGTATCATCTTTCCAAGGGCTCCATCTGAATTCACCCGACGATGTTCCCCTGCACTGCCACACACAACTTTTTCTCAGCTGGCACAATTTAATTGGCTGCTGTCCGATTCAAACTGTAATCCGTTAAATGAAGAGTTGATGCGCTGCACACTTTTTTAATAGCATAATTTGTTTTATTTGGGCTTGGGGAGGGTGTCAAGTCAGGTCGAGTCATAAGGCTCAAGTCCAAGTCACGAGTCATTGGTGTTAAAGTCAAAGTCAAGTTGCAAGTCATCATATTTGTGACTCGAGTGACTCGAGTCCAAGTCATGTGACTCGAGTCCACACCTCTGATTTAGTGTATGTCCATTACATGAAATCCAAATAAAAATCCATTTGAATTACAGGTTGTAATGCTACAAAATAGGAAAAACACCAAGGGGGTGAATACTTTTGCAAGTCACTGAAGACAACCACCGACTGTTTCCTTACTGAGATTCAATTGCCATCTTAGAGCAACAGCATTGAGCAAACAAGCGGTGGTAGTATTTGATTAATATTTATTGAAAAAGTATGGATTTCAGCAACTTCAGATGACAAAACATAGGTACAAGATTCATAATTAAAATGTTTTAACCCTTTCACACGTACCATCACACGGGTGTGATCATTCTATAGCGGTCCCGGAAGCATACGATCACACCCATGTGATTAGAACGCTTATTTAGAATGCTTATTTAGAACGGACAGTTTCGAATGACGCAACAATCAGCATTTGAGCTGGCCACACTTTTATCAGAAACTATTTACACAAACACAGTCCTTACAAAGTTATGTCCACAATGTGAGCAGTTTATTTTTGGATGCAATGTTCAGACATTCACAGAAGTATCTATAGCATAACACAATCATCAAAACTGGAAAAATGTGGGCTACATTTGTCCTAGCGCTAACTGAGGAAAGATTGACACAACACAAGCGGTCATATTTGTATAACTCTCGGCTGACAAACTACATCATGAATTAGCTAATATCAATTACTATTTATAATTAATCACATCACGGGTGAGATCACCATTGATCGAAATAATTGATTAAAACACTTTCTAGAATTCGAAAGTAATCCTACGATTAGTTTCATCGTGCCGCCATGCTTTCTTTCCTCACAGAAACCAAAGATAAGAGAAGACAAGATGAGTTTGGTCTGTTTATAGTATGCATTTTGAAGGGGTGTGTCGTCTACCATCGTTCACATCCCACCATTCACTTCCTGAAGTTCTCAAAATAGGAGTTTTTTGAGAACTCCATTACTCACCTCATTTTGTTATAGCATCTTTGGTCAGACAGACGATTACGTGAAACCCAGAATGCATTGTATGTCAACAAACATGGCTCCACACACATAGCTGGAATTAGCTTAGCTCATCATAATCAGTACAACCCTCAAAAAAGTATTTTACACACATACTATGTGCCCATTACAATCTATGCAAGAATCGGAATGCATGATTTATCACCGTTACTTGAAAACATGAGAATAAAACAGTAAATATATCAATAACTACCACACAAAACATTTTCTGATAGTGATTTATTGATACAAATGGCGCTGTGCCGGCAGTCAATTACATAACCTCTCACTCCCACTCTGAGACATTCAGTGTGTAGCTAATGAGCTAAGCTGTAGCATTAGCAATGTCTTTCAAAAAGGAGACAAGTCACAAATGCGGGAAATTCTGGATATATTTTTTAAATTCTGACAATGAGTCTGAGTATGAAAGCCAGGAATCAGATTCTGACAGTGACAGTGAGGAGCTGCCCCCCCCCCCAGCCATTGAGAACCCTGAATCTGAGGACCCCTTGTCCACTGACAAAGTCCCAGTTCCCTTTAAAGATGCTGGTGGTGATGGAGGCAGACCGACAATGGATGACGTACAGGAGTTCTGTGGTAGCTGGAAGGCTGACAGCCATTTCACCCGTCCTGGCCCTGCTGTTTGCTTTGATGAGTCCCAGTCTGGAGTGCAAAGCCCCTTACCATTTCCATCTGAAGCAGAGTGCTTCAAGTTGTTTCTGACAGAGGAGCTGGTGGGAGACATAGTAGAGACCAATATCTTTGCCTTGGAGCTACAGGAGAAGAGAGAGCCAGGAGTGGGGGGGGACAACCACAATTAGTGAAATGTATACCTGCTAGTGCTAGTAAACGCTACATAACTGTCCCTCCCCTCTGTCACAAACCTAACACACAGAGCCAACTGTTCAGACTGCCCATCCCTGACCCCATCCGCCATTATGGCATACATTCCAGACTTTGACATCTCAGAGACCATGGTGTCCATAATCTCTTGAGCACAGCATTCGATCATGTCATTCTGAGATTCTGGAGAGAGATACGTCCCATTTGATGGAGTATTGTCCCTTTGCAGGAAAGGGTCAAACTCCTTCAAAAGCGCCATACATTCAAGAAAGTTCCCTCTATTTGTGCTTTTACTAGATTCATCATTGGCTCGGAAAGAGAGTCCCTGTATTCCTAACATTGAGGTGACCGCAACAATTCTCCTCAGATACTCCCTTCTCTCTGCAATATCACTAGCATGAGCAGCTGTTAAAATCTGAGCAAGGTTCCCATGACTGCTAGTTGCCTGGTAGCTTTGCCATGCCACAACACTGTCTCTGTGCTTTTGTGCCATTTCATGTTTACCAAAGATAAACAAAGCTTTTTTACAATTTTTACTGACAAAATAATGAAATGTAATGTTTTTGCCAAAAGCTCTACATTGGAAAGCAGAAAGCTGCGTTTTTGTGGACAGAGTACTCTACCCAATTGTATTTCTCAAACCAGCAGTGCTGAAATGCCCTTTTCTGTGTACCAAAACTTTCGTGTGGACAGCTATTCAGCTTAAGTTGTCTGGGCCCTGTGTCTTTGTCACCTAAATTGCTCTCATTTCTGGAAGGAGTTGCTGCAGCGGGGTGATTACTTTCTTTCTCTGGATCTGTTTGTTGTCCCTCTCTCCCTGGATCTGTTTGTTCTCCCTCTCTCCCTGGATCTGTTTGTTGTACCTCCCTCTCTGGATCTGTTTGTTGTCCCTCCCTCTCTGGATCTGTTTGTTGTCCCTCTCTCTCTGGATCTGTTTGTTGTCCCTCTCTCTCTGGATCTGTTTGTTGTCCCTCCCTCTCTGGATCTGTTTGTTCTCCCTCCCTCTCTGGATCTGTTTGTTCTCCCTCTCTCTCTGGATCTGTTTGTTGTCCCTCTCTCTCTGGATCTGTTTGTTGTCCCTCCCTCTCTGGATCTGTTTGTTCTCTCTCCCTCTCTGGATCTGTTTGTTCTCCCTCTCTCTCTGGATCTGTTTGTTCTCCCTCTCTCTCTGGATCTGTTTGTTGTCCTTCCCTCTCTGGATCTGTTTGTTGTCCCTCCCTCTCTGGATCTGTTTGTTCTCCCTCCCTCTCTGGATCTGTTTGTTCTCCCTCTCTCTCTGGATCTGTTTGTTGTCCTTCCCTCTCTGGATCTGTTTGTTCTCCCTCCCTCTCTGGATCTGTTTGTTCTCCCTCTCTCTCTGGATCTGTTTGTTGTCCCTCCCTCTCTGGATCTGTTTGTTCTCCCTCCCTCTCTGGATCTATTTGTTGTCCCTCCCTGCCTGGATCTATTTGTTGTCCCTCCCTGCCTGGATCTATTTGTTGTCCCTCCCTCTCTGGATCTGTTTGTTCTCCCTCCCTCTCTGGATCTATTTGTTGTCCCTCCCTGCCTGGATCTATTTGTTGTCCCTCCCTGCCTGGATCTGTTTGTTGTCCCTCCCTCTCTGGATCTGTTTGTTCTCCCTCCCTCTCTGGATCTATTTGTTGTCCCTCCCTGCCTGGATCTGCTTGTTGTCCCTCTCTCTCTGGATCTGTTTGTTGTCCCTCTCTCTCTGGATCTGTTTGTTGTCCCTCCCTGTCTGGATCTATTTGTTGTCCCTCCCTGGATCTGTTTGTTGTCCCTCTCTCTCTGGATCTGTTTGTTGTCCCTCCCTGTCTGGATCTGTTTGTTGTCCCTCCCTGTCTGGATCTGTTTGTTGTCCCTCCCTCTCTGGATCTGTTTGTTCTCCCTCTCTCTCTGGATCTGTTTGTTGTCCCTCCTTGTCTGGATCTGTTTGTTGTCCCTCGCTCTCTGGATCTGTTTGTTGTCCCTCCCTCTCTGGATCTGCTTGTTGTCCCTCTCTCTCTGGATCTGTTTGTTGTACCTCCCTCTCTGGATCTGTTTGTTGTCCCTCCCTGTCTGGATCTGTTTGTTGTCCCTCCCTCTCTGGATCTGTTTGTTCTCCCTCCCTCTCTGGATCTGTTTGTTCTCCCTCCCTGTCTGGATCTGTTTGTTCTCCCTCCCTCTCTGGATCTGTTTGTTCTCCCTCTCTCTCTGGATCTGTTTGTTCTCCCTCTCTCTCTGGATCTGTTTGTTTTCCCTCCCTCTCTGGATCTGTTTGTTCTCCCTCCCTCTCTGGATCTGTTTGTTCTCCCTCCCTCTCTGGATCTGTTTGTTGTCCCTCCCTCTCTGGATCTGTTTGTTGTCCCTCTCTCTCTGGATCTGTTTGTTCTCCCTCTCTCTCTGGATCTGTTTGTTGTCCCTCCCTCTCTGGATCTGTTTGTTCTCCCTCCCTCTCTGGATCTGCTTGTTGTCCCTCCCTGTCTGGATCTATTTGTTGTCCCTCCCTGCCTGGATCTATTTGTTGTCCCTCCCTCTCTGGATCTGTTTGTTCTCCCTCCCTCTCTGGATCTGTTTGTTGTCCCTCCCTCTCTCTGGATCTGTTTGTTGTCCCTCCCTCTCTGGATCTGTTTGTTGTCCCTCCCTCTCTCTGGATCTATTTGTTGTTCCTCCCTCTCTGGATCTGTTTGTTCTCCCTCCCTCTCTGGATCTGTTTGTTCTCCCTCCCTGTCTGGATCTGTTTGTTGTCCCTCCCTGTCTGGATCTGTTTGTTGTCCCTCTCTCCCTGGATCTGTTTGTTGTCCCTCTCTCTCTCTGGATCTGTTTGTTGTCCCTCTCTCTCTGGATCTGTTTGTTCTCCCTCCCTCTCTGGATCTGTTTGTTCTCCCTCCCTGTCTGGATCTGTTTGTTGTCCCTTTCTTTCTGGATCTGTTTGTTCTCCCTCCCTCTCTGAATCTGTTTGTTCTCCCTCCCTGTCTGGATCTGTTTGTTGTCCCTCTCTCTCTGGATCTGTTTGTTCTCCCTCCCTCTCTGGATCTGTTTGTTGTCCCTCCCTCTCTCTGGATCTGTTTGTTGTCCCTCCCTCTCTGGTTCTGTTTGTTGTCCCTCTCTCTCTGGATCTGTTTGTTGTCCCTCCCTCTCTCTGGATCTGTTTGTTGTCCCTCCCTCTCTGGTTCTGTTTGTTGTCCCTCTCTCTCTGGATCTGTTTGTTGTCCCTCTCTCTCTGGATCTGTTTGTTGTCCCTCTCTCTCTGGATCTTTTTGTTGTCCCTCCCTCTCTGGATCTGTTTGTTGTCCCTCCCTCTCTGGATCTGTTTGTTGTCCCTCCCTCTCTGGATCTGTTTGTTGTCCCTCCCTCTCTGGATCTGTTTGTTCTCCCTCCCTCTCTGGATCTATTTGTTGTCCCTCCCTCTCTCTGGATCTGTTTGTTGTCCCTCCCTCTCTGGATCTGTTTGTTGTCCCTCCCTCTCTGGATCTGTTTGTTGTCCCTCCCTCTCTGGATCTGTTTGTTGTCCCTCCCTCTCTGGATCTGTTTGTTGTCCCTCTCTCTCTGGATCTGTTTGTTGTCCCTCCCTCTCTGGATCTGTTTGTTGTCCCTCTCTCTCTGGATCTGTTTGTTGTCCCTCTCTCTCTGGATCTGTTTGTTGTCCATCCCTCTCTGGATCTGTTTGTTGTCCCTCTCTCTCTGGATCTTTGTTGTCCCTCCCTCTCTGGATCTGCTTGTTGTCCCTCCCTGTCTGGATCTGTTTGTTCTCCCTCCCTGTCTGGATCTGTTTGTTCTCCCTCCCTGTCTGGATCTGGTTGTTGTCCCTCCCTCTCTGGATCTGTTTGTTGTCCCTCTCTCTCTGGATCTGTTTGTTGTCCCTCTCTCTCTGGATCTTTGTTGTCCCTCTCTCTCTGGATCTGTTTGTTGTCCCTCTCTCTCTGGATCTTTGTTGTCCCTCTCTCTCTGGATCTTTGTTGTCCCTCCCTCTCTGGGATCTGCTTGTTGTCCCTCCCTGTCTGGATCTGTTTGTTCTCCCTCCCTGTCTGGATCTGTTTGTTGTCCCTCTCTCTCTGGATCTGTTTGTTGTCCCTCTCTCTCTCTGGATCTGTTTGTTGTCCCTCCCTCTCTGGATCTGTTTGTTGTCCCTCTCTCTCTCTGGATCTGTTTGTTGTCCCTCCCTCTCTGGATCTGTTTGTTCTCCCTCTCTCTCTGGGTCTGTTTGTTGTCCCTCCCTCTCTGGATCTGTTTGTTGTCCCTCTCTCTCTGGATCTGTTTGTTCTCCCTCCCTCTCTGGATCTGTTTGTTGTCCCTCCCTCTCTCTGGATCTGTTTGTTGTCCCTCCCTCTCTGGTTCTGTTTGTTGTCCCTCTCTCTCTGGATCTGTTTGTTGTCCCTCCCTCTCTCTGGATCTGTTTGTTGTCCCTCCCTCTCTGGTTCTGTTTGTTGTCCCTCTCTCTCTGGATCTGTTTGTTGTCCCTCTCTCTCTGGATCTGTTTGTTGTCCCTCTCTCTCTGGATCTTTTTGTTGTCCCTCCCTCTCTGGATCTGTTTGTTGTCCCTCCCTCTCTGGATCTGTTTGTTGTCCCTCCCTCTCTGGATCTGTTTGTTGTCCCTCCCTCTCTGGATCTGTTTGTTCTCCCTCCCTCTCTGGATCTATTTGTTGTCCCTCCCTCTCTCTGGATCTGTTTGTTGTCCCTCCCTCTCTGGATCTGTTTGTTGTCCCTCCCTCTCTGGATCTGTTTGTTGTCCCTCCCTCTCTGGATCTGTTTGTTGTCCCTCCCTCTCTGGATCTGTTTGTTGTCCCTCTCTCTCTGGATCTGTTTGTTGTCCCTCCCTCTCTGGATCTGTTTGTTGTCCCTCTCTCTCTGGATCTGTTTGTTGTCCCTCTCTCTCTGGATCTGTTTGTTGTCCATCCCTCTCTGGATCTGTTTGTTGTCCCTCTCTCTCTGGATCTTTGTTGTCCCTCCCTCTCTGGATCTGCTTGTTGTCCCTCCCTGTCTGGATCTGTTTGTTCTCCCTCCCTGTCTGGATCTGTTTGTTCTCCCTCCCTGTCTGGATCTGGTTGTTGTCCCTCCCTCTCTGGATCTGTTTGTTGTCCCTCTCTCTCTGGATCTGTTTGTTGTCCCTCTCTCTCTGGATCTTTGTTGTCCCTCTCTCTCTGGATCTGTTTGTTGTCCCTCTCTCTCTGGATCTTTGTTGTCCCTCTCTCTCTGGATCTTTGTTGTCCCTCCCTCTCTGGATCTGCTTGTTGTCCCTCCCTGTCTGGATCTGTTTGTTCTCCCTCCCTGTCTGGATCTGTTTGTTGTCCCTCTCTCTCTGGATCTGTTTGTTGTCCCTCTCTCTCTCTGGATCTGTTTGTTGTCCCTCCCTCTCTGGATCTGTTTGTTGTCCCTCTCTCTCTCTGGATCTGTTTGTTGTCCCTCCCTCTCTGGATCTGTTTGTTCTCCCTCTCTCTCTGGGTCTGTTTGTTGTCCCTCCCTCTCTGGATCTATTTGTTGTCCCTCCCTCTCTGGATCTGTTTGTTGTCCCTCCCTGTCTGGATCTGTTTGTTGTCCCTCTCTCTCTGGATCTGTTTGTCCTCCCTCCCTGTCTGGATCTGTTTGTTGTCCCTCCCTCTCTGGATCTATTTGTTGTCCCTCCCTCTCTGGATCTGTTTGTTGTCCCTCCCTGTCTGGATCTGTTCGCTCTTCCTCTTTCTCTGGGCATGCTTGCTCTCTCTTACATATACAGCTCGTATGTTGATCTCTGCCTTGCGTAGAAGCCTCTCTTTCTGCATGACCCATAATGTATTTATGCCTAACAAAAGTAAGACATGCTGTCATGTGCTGTACAAATTTAACTGAAAGCTTAAACATCTACTCGCTTTAAAAAAAAAATCACTAACCTTCATCAGATATGCTCCCTCAGCCCTGTCAGCCTCCAGCTTCTTTCCCTCATTCTTGTCTGTTGGGTTTTGACATGTATTGTTAATAAACTCATATTTACAATAACTCAAGGCTTAATAGGTGATTAATCAGTTTAAATTTTAATTTGTTTGTTTGCAATCTTAATTTCTCACCGGATTGGCCTTCGGCAGAGCTGCTGGCGTTGCCTCTCTTGAAGAATATATCCAAGAGTATATCCATCTAAGGTTAGTCGTTTAGCTAGCCTACCGTTGAGAAATTGAGGATAATACAATGACATTGTAATCAACACTATGTCATCTTTTTTACACATGACCTACTTATAATTGTTTTGCAATGGTCTACTGAATGAAAGCAATTGAGTATGAGAAGATATGTGCATGATGTTAGGTCATCTGTCTCATTTATAGCCTGGCACAGATTGCAAAACGACATTAAATACAACGTTAACTAGATATCATTGCCACATAACTTATTTCGAATTTAAAAGACATCGTTACCGTTAGCTAGCTCGCAACGTCTGTTACGCTGTAACTTACAGGCAGCCTCACATACAAACGTATTGGTTAACAAAGCTTTGATTATGACCAAAGTCTATAGTAGTGAATACGCTCTCTCTCTGTTCTAACTTACCGCAAATTCACATCGTAGCCTATCTGCATGAATCTGTCCTGTCAGAGCCTTTCCTGTCAGTTTACTGTTAGTTAGCAGTCTCAAGCCACAGCAGCAGCTAACGTTAACCAAAATGTTAGCTACAAGTAGACCTCTGCAGCAGCAGCCCCCTCCAGTGCCCACCCGGTAAGAAGTTTAAGATGCGATGGAACGGTTGACATAAAAATAAAAATCACAGAGAAAAGATATTGACTGAAATATTGATTTATTTAGGGGGCAAATTAATATTTAAGGAGGGAATAAAGCCCCCCTAAAATAGGCCTAGCGACGCCCCTGGGTGTAAGCATGCCTGTTGGGTGGTCTATCCCTCACTCTGACAGACAGACAGCTGGCAGCCAATTAAAGGAATGTTGTAGTTAATCATTAGACTGTGGCATGTACCCTACTCAACATGAACTCAGTGACCTTGTGGTTAAAGTGTCCGCCCTGATAAATCAAATTTTATTGTTCACATACACGTGTTTAGCAGATATTATTGAGGGTGTAGCGAAATGCTTGTGTTTCTAGCTCCGACAGTGCAGTAATATCTAACAAGTAATATTTAACAATTTCCCAACATATACCCAATACACACAAATCTAAGTAAAGGAATGGAATTAAGAATTCCAGCAGCAGCAGCCTCTAATGTGCTAGTGATGGCTATTTAACAGTCTGATGGCCTTGAGATAGAAGCAGTTTTTCAGTCTCTCGGTCCCAGCTTTGATGCACTTGTACTGACCTCGCCTTCTGGATGATAGCGGGGTGAACAGGCAGTGGCTCTGGTGGTTGTTGTCCTTGATGATCTTTTTGTCCTTCCTGTGACATTGGGTGCTGTAGGTGTCCTGGAGGGCAGGTAGTTTGACCCCGGTGATGCGTTAGGCAGACCGCAACACCATCTGGAGAGTCCTGTGGTTGCGGGCGGTGCAGTTGCCATACCAGACGGTGATTTAGCCCGACGGGATGCTCACAATTGTGCATCTGTAAAAGTTAGTGAGGGATTTAGGTGCCAAGCCACACTGTCTGTGTGGGTGGACCATTTCAGTTTGTCAGGGATGTGTGCCCTCTGCTGTTTCCTGAAGTCCACGATCATCTCCTTTGTTTTGTTGATATTGGAAGGTTTTTGTATTTAAAAACATAATAATTTCACCTTTATTTAACCAGGTAGGCCAGTTGAGAACAAGTTCTCATGTACAACTGCGACCTGGCCAAGATAAAGCATAGCAGTGCTACAAAAACAACAACACAGAGTTACACATAAACAAATGTACAGCCAATAACGCAAAAGAAAAGAAAAATAGAAAGAATCTATGTACAGTGTGTGCAAATGTAGAAGAGTAGGGAGGTAGGCAATAAATAGGCCATAGAGGTGAATATAATTACAACGTAGCAGTAATACTGGAGTGATAGATGTGCAGATGATGATGTGCAAGTAGAGATACTGGGGTGCAAAAGAGCAAGAGGGTAAGTAATAATATGGGGATGAGGTAGTTGGGTGTGCTATTTACAGATTGGCTGTGTGCAGGTACAGTGATCGGAAAGCTGCTCTGACAGCTGATGCTTGAAGTTAGAGAGGGAGATTAAAGCCTCCAGCTTCAGAGATTTTTGCAATTCGTTCCAGTCATTGGCAGCAGAGAACTGGAAGGAAAGGCGACCAAAGTAAGTGTTGGCTTTGGGGATGGCCAGTGCAATATACCTGATGGAGCGTGTGCTACGGGTGGGTGTTGCTATGGTGACCAGTGAGCTGAGATAAGGCGGGCTTTACCTAGCAAAAACGTATAGATGACCTAGAGCCAGTGGGTTTGGCGATGGATATGTAGTGAGTGCCAGCCAACGAGTGGCACCCCCATAGAGACTGCCAGAGGTCCGGACAACAGGCCCTCCGATTTGACACACTGAACTCTATCTGAGAAGTAGTTGATGAACCAGGCGATGCAGTCATTTGAGAAGCCAAAGCTATTGAGTCTGCCAATATGAAGGTGGTGATTGACAGAGTCGAAAGCCTTGACCAGGTTGGGGGTTTGATCACCGGTTGAGTCATACAAAAGACAAAATATGGAACCTGATGCATCTCTTCTTGGCATTCAGTATACAATTTAAAATAAAAAACAATATAATCAAGAAAAATAATCACAGTCCTCAGCAATGAACATTTTGTAAATCAAGCTGCCTCACGCTAGAAACAGAAGATAGGCTTCTATCCTATAGGCTGTTATAGCTCAGACGAGGCTTACTGAATGCTGGTTACTCTATCCCTCTCAGAAACCATGGAGCAGATGGAGAGGAGACGCCAATTAAATCCAGTAACGTTTTTATTAATTAGACTATCGTGGAGAGCAGGTGGGCAAGACACTCTTATGAATAACGTAGGGAGACTGATAATCACCATAAATAGATGTTTTCTGGTTGATTTATTAATTATCAGATGTTTCAGATGTTTATCAAGGACGATCTGTATTGTTGAATGGAGTAAGGAGACTGATAATCACGTCATCATACATGGAAGTGTATAGGTTTGTTTATTCATTATCCAATGCTTTGGATGTTTGTATAATTGGGATGGATGCAGTTGTTGACGTGGCAACAATTTATTATCATCCCAGTGTCACTGCTGTAGTGGTGACAGGTTCATTATGCATACTATTTAATTACGTACAGTATACATGACAAAGTGAATTTATTGAAAATTAAATAGTGAAATATCTTATTTCCATAAGTATTCACATCCCTGAGTCATTCTTCCAAGATGGCGTAGCAGTCAGGCGTCTTTGTCTTTGTCTTGTCGTGTCCTGTGTGTAACGGCAGCCTTCCCTCTCTTCACGAGAAGAGAGGGTGTAACATTGATCGGACCAACACGCAACGTAGCCAGTGCTCAACATGTTTAATAAAACTAATAAACAGTGAACACTAAACACTTAACAAATAACAAAATAACAAAATGTGGCAAACCGAAACAGCCCAATCTGGTGCAGACAAAACACATAGACAGGAAACAACCACCCACAATCCCCAACACAAAACAAGCCACCTATATATGATTCTCAATCAGGGACAACGATTGACAGCTGTCTCTGATTGAGAACCATATTAGGTTGAACACAGAAACAGACGAACTAGACACACAACACAGAATTCGCACCCAGCTCACGTCCTGACCAACATTAAACAAGCAAAACACATAAGAACTCTGGTCAGGACGTTACACTGTGTATATATCTTTATATACACTGCTCAAAAAATAAAGGTAACACTTAAACAACACAATGTAACTCCAAGTCAATCACACTTCTGTGAAATCAAACTGTCCACTTAGGAAGCAACACTGATTGACAATAAATTTCACATGCTGTTGTGCAAATGGAATAGACAAAAGGTGGAAATTATAGGCAATTAGCAAGACACCCCCCAAAACAAGAGTGATTCTGCAGGTGGTGACCACAGACCACTTCTCAGTTCCTATGCTTCCTGGCTGATGTTTTGGTCACTTTTGAATGCTGGCGGTGCTCTCACTCTAGTGGTAGCATGAGACGGAGTCTACAACCCACACAAGTGGCTCAGGTAGTGCAGGTAGTGCAGTTCATCCAGGATGGCACATCAATGCGAACTGTGGCAAAAAGGTTTGCTGTGTCTGTCAGCGTAGTGTCCAGAGCATGCAGGCGCTACCAGGAGACAGGCCAGTACATCAGGAGATGTGGAGGAGGCCGTAGGAGGGCAACAACCCAGCAGCAGGACCGGTACCTCCGCCTTAGTGCAAGGAGGAGCACTGCCAGAGCCCTGCAAAATGACCTCCAGCAGGCCTCCAGCAGGCCACACAAGACATCACTGGCAACAACGTTGCCTATGGGCACAAACCCAGACAGGACTGGCAAAAAGTGCTCTTCACTGACGAGTCACGGTTTTGTCTCACCAGGGGTGACGGTCGGATTCGCGTTTATCATCGAAGGAATGAGTGTTACACCGAGGCCTGTACTCTGGAGCGGGATCGATTTGGAGGTGGAGGGTCCGTCATCGTCTGGGGCAGTGTTTCACAGCATCATCGGACTGAGCTTGTTGCCATTGCAGGCAATCTACCTGTGCGTTACAGGGAAGACATCCTCCTCCCTCATGTGGTACCCTTCCTGCAGGCTCATCCTGACATGACCCTCCAGCATGACAATACCACCAGCCATACTGCTCGTTCTGTGCGTGATTTCCTGCAAGACAGGGATGTCAGTGTTCTGCCATGGCCAGCGAAGAGCCCGGATCTCAATTCCAATGAGCACATCTGGGACCTGTTGGATAGGAGGGTGAGGGCCATGACCATTCCCCCCAGAAATGTCCGTGAATTTGCAGGTGCCTTGGTGGAAGAGTGGGGTAACATCTCACAGCAAGAACGGGCAAATCTGGTGAAGTCCACGAGGAGGAGATGCACTGCAGTACTTAATGCAGCTGGTGGCCACACCAGATACTGACTGTTACTTTTGATTTTGACCCCCCCTTTTTTCAGGGACACATTATTCCATTATTCTGTTAGTCACATGTCTGTGGAACTTGTTCAGTTTATGTCTCAGTTGTTGAATCTTGTTATGTTCATACAAATATTTACACATAAAATAAATGAAAATAAATGCAGTTGACAGTGAGAGGACGTTTCTTTTTTAGCTGATTTTATTTGTTATTCTTATCTCTAACTGTTTTTAGGTATTTTCTTAAAACGGCATTGTTGGTTAAGGGCTTATAAGTAAGCATTTCGCTGTTCGGCACATGTGACAAATAAACGTGATTTGATTTGTATTTGAATTTCTACAATTCTCTGACATACAGTAAATGCCAATTCTGTAACTCACACAGAACGTATTGATTTTAAGACTATTTTGATGGATGTGTGCCCAGTTGCATAAAAAGACAGCAGTACATACTAAAGCTGGGCCATTTGGACAAAAATCCATATCGCGATAAATTGACCCGTTTTTATGTTAAGGATCAAACAATTTTGCTCGATAACAACAAATTCAACGATAAAACAAATGAGATGGTAGCCTATGAAAAAATAACATATCATCTAACATATCCAGGAAAGGAATGATTGATATTTTGATGTGCAACCTGTCAAAATAGGATCCAGAATTATCAGAGAAATGAATGTTCTCAACCATAAGCCGCATCCAACGTCTTTGTAAAGAATTTGGCAGTACGTCCAGCCAGCCTCACAACCGCAGATCATGTGTAACCACGCCAGCCCAGGACCTCCACATCCGGCTACTTCACCTGAGACCAGCCACCCGTACAGCTGATGAAACTGTGGGTTTCACAACAAAATAATTTCTGCACAAACTGTCAGAAACCATGTCAAGGAAGCTCATCTGCGTGCTCGGTGTCAAAACTGACCTTAGTGGGCAAATGCTCACCTTCGATGGCCACTGTCACGCTGGAGAAGTGTGCTCTTTACAGATGAATCCTGGTTTCAGCAGTTGAATAATTGTTTTACATTTTATTTAACTAGGCAAGTCAGTTAAGAATAAATTCTTATTTACAATGACGGCCAAACCCGGACAATGCTGGGCCAATTGTGCACCACCCCATGGGACTCCCAATCACAGCCGGTTGTGATACAGCCTGGATTCGAACCAGGGTGTCTGTAGTGACACCTCTAGCGCTGAGATGCAGTGCCTTAGACGGCTGCACCACTTTGGAACCCAAAAACTGTACCGTGCAGATGGCAGACAGCATGTATGGCGTCGTGTGGACAAGCTGTTTGCTGATGTCAACGTTGTGAACAGAGTGCCCCATGGTGGCGGTGGAGTTGTGGTATGGGCCAGCATAACCTATGGACAACGCAATTGCATTTTGTCATTGGCAATTTGAATGCACAGAGACACTGTGACGTGATCATGAGGCCTATTATTGTGCCATTCATCTGCCACCATCACCTCATGTTTCAGCATGATAATACCCTGCCCATGTTGAATGGATCTGTACACAATTCCTGGAAGCTGAAAAGGTCCCAGTTCTTCTACGGCCTGCATAGTCACCAGACATGTCACCCATTGAGCATTGGGATGCTCTGGATAGATGTGTACGACAGTGTGTTTCACTTCCCACCAATATCCAGCAACTTCAGACAGCCATGTCAGAGGAGTGGGACAATATTCCACAGGCCACAATCAACAGCCTAATCAACTCTATGCGAAGGAGATGTGTCGTGCTGCATGAGGCAAATGGTGGTCACTCCAGATACTGACTGGTTTTCTGATCCAAGTCCCTACCTTTTTTTAAAGTTTCTGTGACCAACACCTGTATTCCCAGTCATGTGAAATCCATAGATTAGGGCCTAATGAAATTATTTCAATTGATGATTTCCTCTACACAGACGACACAATTCTGTATACTTCTGGCCCTTCTTTGGACACTGTGTCAACAAACCTCCAGACGAGCTTCACTGCCATACAACACTCCGTCTGTGGCCTCCAACTGCTCTTAAATGCTAATAAAATGAAATGCATGCTCTCAACCGATCGCTGCCCGCACCCGCCTGCCCAACCCGCCCGCCCTACTCTGGACGGTTCTGACAACTACAAATACCTAGGTGTCTGCTTAGACTGTAACTCTCCTTCCAGACTCATATTAAGCATCTCCAATCCCAAATGTAATCTAGAATCCTATTCCTATTTCGCAACAAAGCCTCCTTCACTCATGCTGCTAAACATACCCTCGTAAAACTGAGTATCCTACCGATCCTTGACTTCTGCGATGTCATTTACAAAATAGCCTCCAACACTCAAATTAGATGTAGTCTATCACAGTGCCATCCGTTTGGTCACCAAAGCCCCATATACTACCCACCACTGCGACCTGTATGCTCTCATTGGCTGGCCCTCGCTTCATATTCGTCACCAAACCCACTGGCTCCAGGTCAAGTATCTCCACCCCAGTATCTCTACTTGCACATCATCATCTGCACATCTATCACTCCAGTGTTAATGCTAAATTGTAATTATTTCGCCACTATGACCTATTTATTGCCTTACCCCCCTAATCGTACTACATTTGCACACACTGCATATAGATTTTTCTATTGCGTTATTGACTGTAAGTTTGTTTATCCCAAGTTTGTTTGTGTCGCACTGCTTTCCTCTATCTTGGCCAGGTCGCAGTTGCAAATGAGCATTTGTTCTCAACTGGTCTACCTGGTTAAATAAAGGTGAAATAAAATAAATATGGACTGTACCTCAGTAAAATACTTTTTGTTCCAGTTGTAAAGTGGTGCCATGAACTCAATATTAAGAGGTTAGAAATACGTTGTATACTCACACAAATCTGTGACTCTCCTGTCTGTTACTAGAGCGGTAGTTGCTTTAAAAACCATCGTTCTCCCACAATAGCATTTTGAGCAACGGTCATGTGCATGCTTGTGCTTCTCAGAATCTCTCCCTACTCCGTGCTCACAGCGGGGAGAGAGAGTGAGAGTTGGCAGCTGACAGGGAAACAGGGGCAGGCAGGCACTTTCATTCAATATAATGAATAGGTTATTACCAAGGGCGCAACTTTGGTTTTAGAAGTTGTGGGGGCAGGCGGTCCTTGCTCAGAATTTTTTTGAACATCTAAAGCTTATTTCCTATGTTTCTACTACGGCTGCCCCTGACAAAAAATATATATTTTATTTCGATTAATACATTTGTTGACCATTTTTTAAAACGTTTTTTAAACATATTTCTCCATATATAGACACAATGTATGTCTTTTAATCAAATCAACTGTATTTTTTAAGCATGCTTTGACTACATAATGAAGACACAAATGACTCAAAGTGAGCCAGAGATCAAGATAGCCTAACCAGAAGAAGAAAACCTGTTCCCGACCCTCCTGCTGCTGCTGGCCTTTGGCCTTCGCAGATTCTGCTGTTATGCTCCTGAAGTTGGCTACACCAGTGGTCGGCAACCTTTTTTGTTTGGGGTGCCAATTTATCTTACGATTTCAACCAATCTGCATGCCAGTTCTGATTTTCATATGAACATTTTCATGGAACAGTTTTACTTCATTTATAATAGTCTTTGTGTCTCAAAATCATTGTATCATGACACAAGGCGAGACCCAGATGCAGACACAGGAGGCAGATGGTTGGAGTCTTACAATATTTCTTTATTGTATTGTAAGGCAAGAGAATGGTTGTGGACAGGCAAAAGGGTCAAAACCAGTTCAGAGTCCAAAGTACCGAAGGGCAGGCAGGATCAAGGTTGGGGCAGGCAGGATGATCAGGCAGGCGGGAAAGTGGTCCAGTGTCAGTCAGGGGTCAAAACCGGGAAGACTATCAAAAAGAGAATAGCAAAAGGAGTACGGGAAAAACACGCTGGTTGACTTGACTAACATACAAGACGAACTGGGATAACTGAAACACAGGGATAAATACAATGGGGAGAATAAGCAACACCTGGAGGGCGTGGAGACAGTCACAAGGACAGGTGAAACAGATCAGGGTGTGACACAACACATTGTCTGTGGTTATTCTACATTCTATCTAAATATAAATGAACATTTTACAAATCTAAAAGTATCTTTTATTGTAGTTGCCAACTATGTAATCATAACCTACATAAAGCCAAAACATAAAAACATTGCAGCCTGCAGGTAAAAAATATCATAATATAAATAAATACTCTATAAATCACATTGGCTATGCATGGCCTGTCTGCAACAATCTTGAAACATTGTATGAACTATCAACTGGTTCGCACCCAAAAACTCTCTCTAGCAAACTTTAAACATTGTATAAAATATTCTGGGCACTATTTGTGCAAGGGATGAGACGTAATCAGGTGTTTTATGACATTTCCACTGGATCAGACCATTACATTTTTCTCTTTCATGTCGAGTGGTTATCGAGCTGGAAATATTTTTCAAATACTTGACTGCCTCCTCCTCAGACTCAAAGTTAAGATCATCCATGACGCAGGAGAGCATCTATTCAGCAAGCCAGCCCCAGGGGTTCCTCCCGTTTTCCCTCTAGGTGGGCCAGGCTGCTATTGTCATCTCAATTGATTCTAAAAACACTTTGTTTACTTGCTGTCTGAGGTGAAGAAAAATGACTTTGAGAAGCTCCACAGCTCAAAAATGGTGGTGAGTTAAGACTATAAGAAATACTATTAGACGTCACCAAATGGGCACATGTATAGGCCTACATTTGCCGGAGGCCAGGTAGACGAGCCCTACTTCTAAACTCAGCCAAAAAAAGACACGTCCTCTCACTGTCAACTGCGTTTATTTTCCACAAACTTAACATGTGTAAATATTTGTATGAACATAACAAGATTCAACATCTTAAACAAACGGTACAAGTTCCACAGACATGGTGTCACGTTCTGACCTTAGTTCTGACCCGACGCCCTCTAGTCCGGAGCCTCCAGCGTTGCCCTCTAGTCCGGAGCAGCCAGAGTCTCCCTCCTGTCCGGAGCAGTGAAAGCCGCCCGTCTGTCCGGAACAGTGAGAGCCGCCCGTCTGTCCTGAGCTGCCAGAGCCGCCCGTCAGTCAGGAGCTGCCGGAGTCGCCCTTCACTACGGCACTGCCGGAGTCGCCCTTCACTACGGTGCTGCCGGAGTCTCCCATCTATTCGGGGCCCGCTGCAAGGGTTCCCAGTCCGAGGTTGGCGGCGAGGGTCGCCGCTCCAAAGGCGCCACTTAAGCGGGCAAAGACTATGGTGGAGTGGGGTCCACGTCCCGCGCCAGAGCCGCCACCGCGGACAGACGCCCACCCAGACCCTCCCCTATAGGTTCAGGTTTTGCGGCCGGAGTCCGCACCTTTGGTGGGGGGTACTGTCACGTTCTGACCTTAGTTCCTTTTTTAAATCTTGTGTTAGGTTGGTGAGGGCGTCAGTTGGGGTGGGTAGTTTATGTTCTTTTTTCTATGTTGTTATATTTCTGTGTTTGGCCTGGTATGGTTCTCAATCAGAGGCAGCTGTCGATCATTGTCTCTGATTGAGAATCATACTTAGGTAGCCTGTTTTCCCAATTTTGGATGTGGGTGTTTATTTTCTGTGTAGTGTCTGTTCACCTTGCAGAACTGTTTCGTTTTCTCCTCGTTGTTATTTTGTGTAGTGTTCAGTTTTCAATTAAATTATGACGAACACTTACCACGTTGCATTTTCGTCCTCTTCTCCTTCACCAGATGAGAATCGTTACAGAAACACCCACCAACAAAGGACCAAGCAGCATGGGAACATGGACTCCTGGACATAGGAGGAAATTTTGAACGGCAAAGGACCCTGGGCACACCCGGGGGAGTATCGGCGTCCGAAAGAGGAGCTGGAGGCAGCTAGAGCAGATCGGTGTCACTACGAGGAATTGGCGCGAGGTAACGGGCACGAGAGGCAGCCCCAGAATTTTTTTTGGGGGGGGGGGGGGCACACGGGTAGATTGGCGGACTCGGGTAGGAGACCTGAGCCAACTCCCTGTGCTTACCGTGGCGAGAGAGTGATTGGGCAGGCACCGTGTTATGCGGAGAAGCGCAAGGTGTCCCCAGTGCGCACGCATAGCCCGGTGCGCTACATCGCAGCTCCTCGAATCGGCAGGGCTAGAGTGGGCATCGAGCCAGGAGGGATGATGCCGGCTCAGCGCATCTAGTCTCCAGTGCGTCTCCTCGGCCCGGGGTATACTGCACCAGCCCTACGCACGGTATCTCCAGTTCGCCAGCACAGCCCAGTGCGGCCTGTTCCAACTCCCCGCACTTGCCGGGCTACAGGGGGGATCCAGCCAGGACAAGTGGTGCTAGCTCTGCGCTCGAGACCGCCAGTGCGCATCCACGGTCCAGTGCATCCGGTGCCTCGGCCAAGGACAAGGCCTCCTGCATGTCTCCCCAGCCTGGTGAGTCCTATGCCTGCGCCGAGAATTAACCTTCCTATATGTCTCCCCAGCCTGGTGAGTCCTGTGCCTTCTCCCAGAGCCAGGCCTCTTGTGTGTCTCTCCACTCCAGTGGTGATCCATGGCACAAAGCCTCCAGTGATGATCCATGGCAAGAAGCCTCCAGTGGTGATCCATGGCACGAAGCATCCAGTGATAATCCATGGCACGAAGCCTCCAGTGATGATCCATGGCACGAAGCCTCCAGTGATGATCCATGGTACGAAACCTCCAGTGACAATCCATGGCACGAAGCCTCCAGTGATGATCCATGGCAAGAAGCCTCCAGTGGTGATCCATGGCACGAAGCCTCCAGTGATAATCCATGGCACGAAGCCTCCAGTGATGATCCATGGCACGAAGCCTCCAGTGATGATCCATGGCACAAAACCTCCAGTGACAATCCAAGGCACAAAGCCTCCAGTGATAATCCATTGCACAAAGCCTCCAGTGATGATCCATGGCACGAAGCCTCCAGTGATGATCCATGGCAAGAAGCCTCCAGTGGTGATCCATGGCACGAAGCCTCCAGTGATGATCCATGGCACGAAGCCTCCAGTGGTGATCCATGTCACGAAGCCTCCAGTGGTGATCCATGGCACGAAGCCTCCAGTGATGATCCATGGCAGGAAGCCTCCAGTGGTGATCCATGGCACGAAGCCTCCAGTGGTGATCCATGGCAAGAAGCCTCCAGTGGTGATCCATGGCACGAAGCCTCCAGTGATGGACCAGGGCACGAAGCCTCCAGTGATGATCCATGGCACGAAGCCTCCAGTGGAGATCCATGGCACGAAGCCTCCAGTGGTGATCCATGGCACGAAGCCTCCAGTGATGATCCATGGCAAGAAGCCTCCAGTGATGATCCATGGCACGAAGCCTCCTGTGATGATCCATGGCACGAAGCCTCCGGTGATGATCCATGGCAAGAAGCCTCCAGTGATAATCCATGGCACGAAGCCTCCTGTGCTGATCCATGGCACGAAGCCTCCGGTGAGGATCCATGGCATGAGGCCTCCAACGAGGGACGACAGTCCGGAGCCTCCAGCGTCGCCCTCTAGTCCGGAGCCTCCAGCGTCGACCCTCTAGTCCGGAGCCTCCAGCGTCACCCTCTAGTCCGGAGCCTCCAGCGACGCCCTCTAGTCCGGAGCCTCCAGCGACGCCCTCTAGTCCGGAGCCTCCAGCGTTGCCCTCTAGTCCGGAGCAGCCAGAGTCTCCCTCCTGTCCGGAGCAGTGAAAGCCGCCCGTCTGTCCGGAACAGTGAGAGCCGCCCGTCTGTCCTGAGCTGCCAGAGCCGCCCGTCAGTCAGGAGCTGCCGGAGTCGCCCTTCACTACGGCACTGCCGGAGTCGCCCTTCACTACGGTGCTGCCGGAGTCTCCCATCTATTCGGGGCCCGCTGCAAGGGTTCCCAGTCCGAGGTCGGCGGCGAGGGTCGCCGCTCCAAAGGCGCCACTTAAGCGGGCAAAGACTATGGTGGAGTGGGGTCCACGTCCCGCGCCAGAGCCGCCACCGCGGACAGACGCCCACCCAGACCCTCCCCTATAGGTTCAGGTTTTGCGGCCGGAGTCCGCACCTTTGGTGGGGGGTACTGTCACGTTCTGACCTTAGTTCCTTTTTTAAATCTTGTGTTAGGTTGGTCAGGGCGTGAGTTGCGGTGGGTAGTTTATGTTCTTTTTTCTATGTTGTTATATTTCTGTGTTTGGCCTGGTATGGTTCTCAATCAGAGGCAGCTGTCGATCATTGTCTCTGATTGAGAATCATACTTAGGTAGCCTGTTTTCCCAATTTTGGATGTGGGTGTTTATTTTCTGTGTAGTGTCTGTTCACCTTGCAGAACTGTTTCGTTTTCTCCTCGTTGTTATTTTGTGTAGTGTTCAGTTTTCAATTAAATTATGACGAACACTTACCACACTGCATTTTCGTCCTCTTCTCCTTCACCAGACGAGAATCGTTACACATGTGACTAACAGAAATTGAATAATGTGTCCCTGAACGAAGGGTTGGGTCAAAATCAAAAGTCACAGTCAGTATCTGGTGTAGCCACCAGCTGCATTAAGTACTGCAGTGCATCGCCTCCTCATCGACTGCACCAGAGTTGCCCGTTCTTGCTGTGAGATGTTACCCCACTCTTCCACCAAGGCACCTGCAAGTTCCCGGACATTTCTGGGGGGAATGGCCCTGGCACTCACCCTCCTAACCAACAGGTCCCAGACGTGCTCAATGGGATTGAGATCTGGGCTCTTCGCTGGCCATGGCAGAACACTGACATTCCTGTCTTGCAGGAAATCACGCACAGAATGAGCAGTATGGCTAGTGGCATTGTCATGCTGGAGGGTCATGTCAGGATGAGCCTCCAGGAATGGTACCACATGAGGGAGGAGAATGTCTTCCCTGTTACGCACAGCGTTGAGATTGCCTGCAATGACAACAAGCTCAGTCCGATGATGCTGTGACACATCGCCCCAGACCATGACGGACCGTCCACCTCCAAATCGATCCCGCTCCAGAGTACAGGCCTCGGTATAACGCTCATTGCTTCGACAACAAACGCGAATCCGACCATCACCCCTGGTGAGACAAAACCGTGACTCGTCAGTGAAGAGCACTTTTTGCCAGTCCTGTCTGGTCCAGCAACGGTGTTTTTGTGCCCGTAGGTGATGTTGTTGCCGGTGATGTCTGGTAAGGACCTGCCTTACAACACGCCTACAAGCTCTCAGTCCAGCCTCTCTCAGCCTATTGCAGACAGTCTGAGCACTGATGGAGGATTGTGCGTTCCTGGTGTAACTCGGGCAGTTGTTGTTGCCATCCTGTACCTGTCCCGCAGGTGTGATGTTCAGATGTATCAATCCTGTGCAGGTGTTGTTACATGTGGTCTGCCACTGCGAGGACGATCAGCTGTTCGTCCTGTCTCCCATAGCGCTGTCTTATGCGTCTCACAGTATGGACATTGTATTTATTGCCCTGGCCACATCTGCAGTCCTCATGCCTCCTTGCAGCATGCCTAAGGCACGTTCACACAGATGAGCAGGGACCCTGGGTATCTTTCTTTTGGTGTTTTTCAAAGTCAGTAGAAAGGCCTCTCTTAGTGTCCTAAGTTTTCATAACTGTGACCTTAATTGCCTACCGTCTGTAAGCTGTTAATGTCTTAATGACCGTTCCACAGGTGCATGTTCATTCATTGTTAATGGTTCATTGAAAAAGAATGGGAAACAGTGTTGAAACCCTTTACAATGAAGATCTGTGAAGTTATTTGGATTTTGACTAATTATCTTTGAAAGACAGGGTCCTGAAAAGGGACGTTTCTTTTGCTGCTGAGTTTATATGCGTAATCAGGTGCTCGTCCTTATGCTACATTGACAGGAGCATTTCAACCAAAAGAGACAATAAATAAATTGACAAAACTCGTAAATGAAATAAACAAACTTGTTTCTCCTAAGTGAGTTCTACAAAACACATGTCCACTCCGACAATGAGAATGAACAGTAAAATACTGTAGTAATAATTTACTGAGTGCATTAAGAGAAATGATACAACCAAACATTGCAGATGAGAAATGATGGTAATTAACGGTAAATGTAGGCTACTACTGGTGATTAATTTAATGGGGAATTGATAGGCACAGCTAACACTGCACACAATGAAGTTATGAAACAATGAATTCCCACAAAAAGGCGGGAGAGAGCGCATTCTGGAGACAGACGTGCCTTGTGCATCTGAGCCACAATCCCCATATTCTTGGACCGTGCCATCCCAGCAGCCTCCTCAATGGATTAATCCACTGAGACAGGCGCAAATCACACAGGTGTCTCATGTGCCATTAAAAAATATGTGTATTTGTGACTGCTTGACAAAAAGAATATCATGTTTTCAATACAGACCCCTTTGTCATACATATTCCATATAGGTTACCCAGACCTTATGAAAGTTGCACAGTATACCCTTAATCTTGTAATAAATCAAATATAATGACAGACAACTTGACATTTCTGCCATCCATTGGATAACCAACCTTCCAATTAATGGCAATGCATTTCTTAGTCGCTATAAATGCTAGGTTACACTGTTTCTTCTGATAACAGTCTCCAAGGTCAACATTTCCAAGAAAACAAAACCAGGGAGAAGGGAGAATCTGTGACACTCTGAGATAAAATAATACTCTTTGCCAGAATTCTGCCAGCCTTCACAAGATCACAACATATGCAAATATGTCGCATTTTGTGTTTTACATTTCCAGCAAAGAATTACATTTCTGAGCACATTATATTCAGTTTCACTAGCAAACTTCAGTCATTTATTTCTGAAATTATATGAATATGACCGGGCACTCAAACATATCTGTGTTCATTCATCATCATCAATAGTTTGTTGTGTACTGACTGTACACCATGATAGTGTCACAAGTGTAGAGAGGAGTAGGCAGGAGGCAGTCGCAGGTTTAGAACTACTGAATTTATTAAAGCACCATATATAAAAGCGGGACAAAACCCAAAGTGCAAATTAACAAAGTACTCAGTAAATAGTAGGATCGATTCCTCTCAGGAGAACAAACAACATTTACAACGACCGACAAAGACACATGACAGAGGGAGTATATATACAGTGATAGAGTGGGGATTGGAATCAGGTGTGTGTAATGATGATGAGACAAGTCCGGGGTTGATGAGTGAATGGCGTTTTCCAGCAGCAGGTTCGGCAGCAGCTAGAAGGCCGACGACACCGAACGCCTGAGCTGGACAGGGGAGGGAGCCAAAGTGAAGGCTGGTGTGAGATATAGTGTAGTATGTAGAGCTGTTTATACTGTGTCAGTGTGAAAAGTAGGGAATTAGCTCGGGAAACTGACATATCAATAACGTTACATTGCTATACTGACTCTAATAAAAACTCACATTGGGCTGTCAAACAATGTCAGAATATTGGTCTTCAATGATTTGTCCACTGGTTTCATTGTTTGATTCAGGTCTAGTGTGATTGAGGCAAAAATAATACCTAAAGTTAATGAGCTAGCTAGCTAATGTCAGTCAACTTTTGGCTAGCTCTAATTGTACATCAACTGCCGAAAACTAGCCAAGTTAATTTACTTCTGTTGAAACATGACAAAAAGGCTACGAAACATTTCCATACACACAACAGATGTTAGATACTGCTAGAGGCTAGAGCTGAACTAGCTGTAGAGCTGAACTAGCTGTGGGAGCTTGCTACAGCTAGCTAGTAGCTAGTTTAGTCTCTTCAGACAGAACTTCAATTGAAAAGGAATGAAACATTAGCACTGAGGCATCTGCATGGTCCTTCCCCTCCCCTCCCCAGTGAAAGTTGCACCTCTAGTTATTACTGTTGACCAGATAATGGTTCTCGAACAATCTATAGGAACTTTGTGAAGCAAAAAATGACTGACACAATCTTTGGTAAGAGGAAGGCAATGTCAGTGTTGGCAATTTTCGGTTCATCATCCCAGCTCTAGTACATAGGCCTACCCACAACAGAGATGTAAACTAACAGTGGATTCCTGTGGACAATGGATAAGTAACAGGTTGCATAAAACATCTTAAGCCTTAAGGATTTCACTAGTCTGTTAATAGCTGAATTAGTTCTGGGTGCCGAGATTAGGGTTTCACTTAAGGGGCTCTATTTTAACAAACCTAATGCAATGACAAATCTTGCTGCTGTAGGTAGCATTATAGGAATTATGGGTGCAGCGAAGCGAAAGTGGACAAACTATTTTCAGACCAATTCGGTACAGCTATGAATGGAAGTGATTTTTGTTGCAGGTTAGGAGAGCATTTTCACCAACCCTGACCCTAACCCTTTTCCTAACCTTAACCTAATTAATTATCATAACCTGCTGTGTAAGTTCTCCTAACCTGCTAAAAAAAAGACTGAGGAAAAAGTCACTTCCGGTCGGTAGCTGTATCAAAGTCGCGTGAAAAGAGTGTTTTGTGTCGAGGCTTGGCCCCTCATTATCCAGTCAGAACATGCTCCATGGCTAAATATGTGGTTGCTTCAAGTTGTGTATTTATGGTCTTTTATGTATTGTGTTGATATCAACTCCAATTCGAATGTTAGTCCGATATAGCTTAGTTCATTAAATAGCCGGCCCTATATTTGCTAAATATTTTGAAAAATGTTCAGTCCACATTGTTCTAATGGCATTGCTTCAATATGGAAACACATTGTTAAACATACATAGTAACATTCACACTGATATAGGGGCTAAGCCTACTGTAAATTGTAGTCTTGTCATGGACATGCCAAACATAGTCAACAAGCATGATAAGACATAAAAAGACAGCTTATAATTCAAATAAAATCAAAACATTTTTTTTTTATGGCTATGTCTAAATACAGTTGCAGGCACCATTTGCTCCCATAGGCATATAATACAGACAAGGCCACTTAGATTATAGAGGTTTTACGCACATCCAAAGTTTTCACAGAAGCTGGATAAAGATCCTATATAAAGAGAAAGGGGGAATGTCTACTCACCGTTATACTGCTCCCAAATGTAATGTTTTATAAACATCTTAGATCCATCTTACAGATCATATTTGCACTTCTCCACGAAATTACACTGCATTTGAGCCATGTACGTTCTCACTTTCTAATAAGTTTGGCTTTTAATTTCAATTAAACAACAAAACAATGTGTTTTTTTAAAGCATACTTTTTAAACTACTGACCACAACCACAAAACTACTGACCTCAACTGCTGAACCACAAACCTACTTACCAAAACTAATGACCACAACTACTGATCACAGCCACGCAACTACTGACCACAACTACTGATCACAACCACAAAACTACTGACCACTACCACTGGCCACAACTACTGACCACAACCACACAACTACTGACCACAACTACTGACCACGTCCATACTGCATGGCTCAAAGATCCTGCAACACAACTGCACAACTACTGACCACACAACTACTGACTACAATTTCTGACAACAACTACTGCTCTGTCCTGCACTAGCTCTGTTCCTATGTGTAGTAGCCAGCTCTAGTTCGCACTAGCTCTGCTATGCACTATAAATTATAACTACTTAAATATGCATAAATTAGCATATCGTTTTGCCTGTCTGTAAAGAGAAAGGCAGGCTGTATGATGATCCTGCTGCTTGAATTGGATGCAGCAAAGCTGTCTCTGTTCAATCACTTCAAATTTCATCCGATCACTTCTCAACGCACTTCTTTCAGTTTTCACACGCAACAACTGTAGCTTAGACACTGACCACAACTATTGACCACATCCATACTATAGGGCCCAAAGAACCTACAATACAACTACACAACTACTGACCACAAATACTGACCACAACTAGACCACATTACTACTGACTACAATTTCTGACAACCACTACTGACCAAACTACTGACCACAACCACATAACTACTGACCACAACTACTGACCACACAACTACTGAACCATACAACTAATGACCACAACCACACAACTACTGACCCAAACTACTGATCATAACCACACTACTGACCATAACTACTGACCACAAAAGTGTTGAACCACATAACTAATGATCACCACACCACAGCTATTGACCACAACTATTGACCACATCCATACTGTAGGGCCAAAGAACCTGCAACACAAATACACAACTACTAACCACATAACTACTGACTACAATTTCTGACAACTACTGACCACAACTAACAAACTACTTACCATAACTGCTGACCACAAATACTTACCACAACTACTGCTCTGGTCTGCAGTAGCTCTGGTCCAGCTCTGGTCCTGGGTGTAACTAGCCAGCTGTGAAATTAGTTAAAAACTAAAATCTGAAATGTCTTGAGTCAATAAATATTCAACACCTTTGTTATGACAAGCCTAAGTAAGTTCAGGAGTAAAAATGTGCTTAAAAGTCACATAATAAGTTGCATGGATTAATTAATTAAAAGTTCAATAATAGTGGTTAATATGATTTTTGAATGACTACCCCATCTCTGTACCCCACACATACAATGATCTATAAGGTCCTTCAATCGAATAGTGAATTTCCAGCACAGATTCAACCACAAAGACCAGGGAGGTTGTCCAATGCTTCGCAAAGAAGGGCACCAATTGGTAGAAAAGAGCAGAAGCGGAATATCCCTTGAGCATAGTGAAGTTATTAATTACACTTTGGATGGTGTATCAATACACCCAGTCACTACAAAGATTCAGGAATCCCTAACTGCCGGAGAGGAAGGAAACTGCACAGGGATTTTACTATGACTCCAATGGGGATTTTAAAACAGCTACAGTGTTTAAAATCCTTAAGAGTCTATTGACTCGCACCTGTGCGTCAATCTAAGTAACATAATAAAACATCCTCATAGAAATCTGTCAGTTTAAGCTAGATATATCAGTTGCATGGGCTGCCTCTCACTCCATCACATCCACCTATGTCGGCCTTACACATCTGCAGTGGAAGGTGGCCAAGCAGTGTTTGTCAGATCATGATACATACCGAAAATCTGTCTTCTCCCGAAAATGTCTGGAGCCAACCCCACTATGGAAAGGGGAGACTCTCACGTTCTCAGTGAGAAAGCTAAGAACCCTGGGACTAAACACCTCCCTCTGCAACTGGATCCTGGACTTCCTGACGGGCAGCCCCCATGTGGTAAGAGTAGGTAACAACACATCCGCCACGCTGATCTTCAACACGGGGACCCCTTAGGGGTGCGTGCTCTGTCCCCTCCTGTACTCCCTGTTCACTCATGACTGCACCGCCAGGCAAGACTCCAACACCATCATTAAGTTTGCAGATGACACAACAGTGGTAGGCCTGATCACTGACAACGATGAGACAGCCTATAGGGAGGAGGTTAGAGACTTGACCATGTGGTGCAAGGACAACAACCTCTCTCTCAACTTGATCAAGACAAAGGAGATGATTGTGGACTACAGGAAAATGAGGACTGAGCACGCCCCCATTCTCATCGACGGTGCTGTAGTGGAGCAGGTTGAGAGCTTCAAGTTCCTTGGCGTCCACATCACCAACAAACTAACATGTTCCAAGCACACCAAGACAGCCGTGAAGAGGGCATGACAAAACCTATTCCCCCTCAGGAGACTGAAAAGATTTGGCATGGGTTCTCAGATCCACAAAAGGTTTAACAGCTGCACCATTGAGAGCATCCTGACAGGTTGCATCACTGCCTGTTATGGCAACTGCTCGTTCTCCGACAGCAAAGCACTACAGAGGGTAGTGCGTACGGCCCAGTACATCACTGGGGCCAAGCTTTCTGCCATCCAGGACCTTTATACCAGCGCTGTAAGAGGAAGGCCCTAAAAAATGTAGGTATTATCTTAAAACTGCATTGTTGGATAAGGGCTTGTAAGTAAGCATTTCACTGTAAGGTATTCGGTGCATGTGACAAACAACATTTGATTTGATTTTGAATTGACACGGATTGGGATGTCATCTGGGCCGGCAGCCTTGCAAGGACACTTACACATAAGAGAGCAGTGGGTGTGTTTGACTATCTCAGCCTACTGTCAACCTTCCACCAAGGCTCAGAAATCCATTGACTTTGCTCCTTTTGTCAGTAGCCATGCCAGAACATACGCTATCTGTATAGATGTGCTTCAATGCATCTTCAATATGCTGCACCACCACCAACATTCAAAGAAGCTGATGCTCCTTTACAATGCTCCATCACAATGCTCCATCGATGGGACGTTTGACCTTTTATCAAACGTGTTATCCATTACACTGCATTCTCATGTATTTTCAGGGGCGCAACTTTCACTGAGGACGAGGGGGACATAACCCCCCAACCCCCCACATTCTGAAATTGAATTTTTGTCTCCCCCAGTTTTATCATTGCACTGTGATACAACCCTGGGGGTGCTTTAGGACATTGCGGACGCCTCAGAGAGGTCAGGTAGGATGTTTTCCGGTTTTAGATGGCTGGATTATGGAGACCACAGAGCGTGCGGACAGGCTGTGTGAATGAAAAGCTTCTGAAAGGCTGGCGTATAGGACCAGCACTGCAGAGATGAACAGCCGCTGTCTGTGTTGCGCTTTTTCTCTGAGTTGTAAAAGCAAGCAGAGCAGAAACTGGCTACTCTTTAGCTGATTTATCTAGCTGGCCAGGTAACTGCTGTTTGACAGAGAAAAAAATATATATTCCCAGTGCTGAGCTAGTAGTGTAACATTAGCTAATGTTTCATCCCCTCTCGACTGAAGTGAATGAACTACTAGCAGTTAGCAAGTACTGTACCTACCACAGCCAGTTCAGCTGTAGCTAGCCTCTAGCTATCTGTCACTTAGCTGTATCTAACCCTCTCCACTCTCCATATTAGCTGTTGTGTGTATGGAAATGTTTTGTAGCCTTTGTTTTGTACCGTTTCAACAGAAGTACATTTTATGATGTACCATTAGCTAGCAAAGCTAGCCAAACGTTGGCTAATGTTAGCTAGCTATTATTTTTCCCTCAATCACAGTAGACCTTGTTGGATTCGACATTTTGAACATTGAGATATTAAAGACATGATAGATCAGACGCATAGTATATTAAGGAGTGAGATCTGTAGAAAGACAGAGGCTGTGGAATGTGCTGGGTGGACGGGAGAGAGCTAAAAGGATTGCTATAGGGGAGGCAGATGTAGGGAGGCAGTTTCTTCCTAGGTTTGGGCCTTTCTAGGCAGTTTTTCCTAGCCACCGTGCTTCTACACCTGCATTGCTTGCTGTTTGGGGTTTTAGGCTGGGTTTCTGTACAGCACTTTTAGATATCAGCTGATGTAAGAAGGGCTATATAAATACATTTGATTTGATTTGATGGACACCTGTGGACTAGAAGAAGGAGGGGTTGAGGTCAGAAGGTGAGGTCAGATCCCCTGAAGGGAGTAATAAAGGTTACTACCCTTTTCCTGTCTAACCATAAGATGTAAGGATTGGAGAGAATGAGGAGTGTCTTAAGGGGGATATATATACCTGATATGGGAGAAATGTTGGGTTGTCTGAATTACAGCTGTACAGAACCTTTGGGAAGAATTCAACTTGGTTTAAAGCTTCTCTAGTGTCCATGAGTTATTTACTCTGAAAAATAAGAACCTAACAGATTATGTTGTCGGCAGGATTCACCACATGTGTAGTCAAACCAAAGAGGAGATCAGTCGAGCAGAGCTGGCAACAAACAAGGCAGGCTAGTTCCTATATCTGTTTCCACTCATTTTGACATCTTGGGGAGATGTGAATCGTTGAACTAATTATGGGATACGGACCTGGAGAGCCTAAGTTTAATTCTACAGGTCCATTGAGTAACGGCCGGTCGTAGCTTTGTGGCATATGCTAGTACCATAAAGTATTGAGTAAGTCCTGAGCAGGATAGATCCTGTGGAGGGTAAGTCTTATAGCGAGTAAGTCCCTAGCAGAATAGATCTGTGGAGGGTAAGTCTCATAAGTCCCGAGCAGGATAGTTCCCGTGGAGGGTAGAATCTCATAGATAAAGTCCTGAGCATAAAGCCTGCGGAGGGTAAAATCTCATAGAGACAGGGTAGTCCTGTGGAGGGTAAAACCATAGTGTAACCATTGCCCTTCTTACGGGTATATAGACCCGTAAGAAGGGCAAAAGACCCAGTCGCAGTGGCCGTGAGAGCGCAGGGTGTGAGTGTGTGTGTGAAAGAGGTTAGTTTTGTGACCTGTTGGGGTAGTGAACCATGGCAGATTATGTGGAAATAGGAAGACAAGTGTGAATCATTTTGGTAATGTGTGTTATCTATAATAGGGATATTGGAGGAGATACAGGACAAAGCCATTAACTAATCCGTATTCTCCAGTAATACATTTGCAGACGCTATGATATCGGTTCTAATAGAAAGTATTAAGTGCCGTGACCAATGAATTATTATCCGGGGGAGTGTGTAGTTCTATCTTAGAACATAGTTAATAGAAGGTGTGTATTAGAGACGGGAGTGAAGAAATCTAAAATACCCTGAACACCATCGGGAGTGTTTAGGGAATAATAACTATTGATATGGTGACAAACAGACCCGGAGAATTCAAATCAAATAAAGACTTCAGGGAGGCAATTATGACTTGGCATAAAGACATAAAAGCAGAATCAAAAGCTTGATATACCAGCATTTGATGTCAGTATTCTATCAACAAAAAATGCATCACGATAAACCCAGAATGAGTACCAGTACGCTACTACAGAAGGACTGGGAACAGGAGTGTATTGATAGAATTTGCACTTCTGCTTTGATGGCAGGTTTGAACCCTGTGATCAAAACGGTAATTGGTGTCTCAAGACGATGTTTTGAGACTGGAATATAACTCCGCTCACCTCGCAGACGTGCGAGGGGTTAATAGTTAATAGGGCCATGGAGAAAATCACTAACTATAGTTTCAATAGCAGAGATAAGACTAAGAAATGAAGCGAAAAAACATCAAAGCGTAAGGAGATAACTCCCAGTTTTAGATGTGGGACTATGGGGCATTGGGAGAATGAGTGTAAGGTGATACTGGAACCTACTGCATTCAAAGGAAATGCCGCTATACAAGAGTTTGCATCTTTTTCAAAAGAGCAACAACTAATCGTTTTGAGGTTAGCAAGAATGGAACTTTCCCCTAGCGGTGTATAGTCTCTGTTCGATCGATAAGTGGTTCATAGAGATTACAGTTTCTATGTGATGGAAGACGTATGAGATCACGTTCTACCTAACTTTTAGTAGAGTACCTATGGGATTTAAAAATATTTCCACTTGGTATCATTTTGCATTGAAACAATCGTTAAAAGAGTGTCAATTTGTAGGTTCTGTGTTGGTACAATACGTGGAGGATTTGTTATTAGCGTCAAAAGACGAAGAAACTCATAAGCGAGACCGAACCACATTGGTAGACAATTCGGCGGAACAGGGTCATAAAGCATCGTATGACAAAGCACAACTATCAAAGCAAGAGGTAACATATTTGGGGGTTTCGATTTCTTAGTGCAAGATACACAATTACCCGGGATTGGGTAGAAACCATGCATTCTTTGGCACGGCCAAAACCTCCTCGCACGCTCAGGAAAACTTTAGGAGTTTTACATTTTGTTAGACATTTTATTCCGTCATTCTCTGAAATTGGTGAGACACTTACAGAGTGGACGAAAAGGGGAGAAGGGTCCCCATGAGAGGATAGAGTGTAATAGTGTGAGGAAGAATTTGTCGAGTTAAAGAAGCAATTGTGTCAAGTGCTAGCATTGGGATTGCCAAACCTAAAATGATCTTTAAAAAAATGTTCATGAACAGGAAGAACATTGTAGTGTGATGGTTACGCAAAAGGCAGGCGATAGAAATGGGGTTGCATAGCACGGCTTCCATTACAACGGGTCAAAACGTAGATGTGTATGTTCCACACGCAGTAGCAACCATAGTGGACAGCACGAAAGCACATGTTACTAGTGCAAGATGGACAAACTGGGAGTTAACGTTAAATGGGGAAAAATCTACAATTTCATAAGATTGGTGCTTTGAATCCTGCATCGTTAATGCTGTTGCATGGGGAGGGTGAATCGCATACATGTGACCCAGATCAGATTACTCCAAACCCGAGGCCTGATTTGCAAGAGACAGCATTGGAATCGGGAAAAGTATTGTATTCAGATGGCTCTAGTTACATGACCACAGAAGGGAAGAGAGTAACGGGGTACGCTGTGTGTGGTATGCATTTGGAGTAGTTCATGATTTCGGTACGTTGTGATCACAACGGGGCATGTTAACAGCGACAGGAACACCGATAAAGAAATGGCCTGGAGGTAGAGGCATTATTAGAGGCATGTCAGTTACCCAGTAAATTAGCAGTGGTGAAATGTGAACCTCATACTAGTCGTACAGATCAAATCGCCATAGGTAATCGTAAAGCAGACGAAATGGCTAAGGCGGCTGCCTTGGTGAGAGAAAGGGTTAGAGAACCACATGTAAATATTGCGGATTCCTTACGATGAGAAATTGGCTAAATTTGCCACAGGAAAACGTATTTTGGGTTGAAGATTTTAGGCGAAATGCCAGGGGAATGGATTCTAAAGGTAACACATTTAAATTATATGGCCAAACACTCCTTGGAAATGCAGAAGGCCTTAGGTTTGTTTCAATCATTAGACATTTTATGTGGTTTTATTTTTAAAATACATTTACGTTTTATGTCGTCTTATTCTGGAATGGAATTCTAGAATGGACGAAAGGGTGGAGGGGTCACGAGGAATTAGTATAGGGGTCACGAGGAATTAGTATAGGGGTTACCTAACCTAAAATGAACTGGAGTCACGAGGAATTGGTATAGGGGTTACCAAACCTAAAATGTACTTTACATTTGTGGTGTGCTGTGGTGGTTATGGAGAATCATGGAGAAAAGGAAACCAGTGAATCGTTACTCGGTGGAGAGATAATGTCGCCGTGTTGTGGGATTTATTGGATGGGGTCTTTTCAATTTAGTTGGGATACAACGAGAGAGAATTGCTAAAGCACGATGAGGGGTGGGGGCGCTGCTAACATTTATTTGGCCGAGAGAGTCTCCAGAAACGTATCTCTAAGTGTCATCCTGAAGGGAGGTGGTTTGTTGGGGGAATCACTGGATGACAGCTTGGGACGACCATGAAAGTTTTTTGTTCTCTTTTGTTTTACCCTCTATTCAGAATTGTTATGTTACATCGCATCAATGGGTGGTGCTAAGTTATTAAACATGTACTTTGTTTCTCTTTTCTTTTCAAGTCAATATGTTTTTAGGTTTTGTGGAACATGAGGTTGTTCATTGTTCCAGAGGAGGGAATGATGTATATTGACTAACTGATTTGAGAATGTGTTAGTATGTTTATAACTGTAGAACATGCATTAAGAGTAGTGATGTGTGTGTCCTGGGTTAGATGTAATGATAGAGGAGTATCGTGTGTTATGGGTTAGATGTAATGATAGAGGAGTATCGTGTGTTATGGGTTAGATGTAATGATAGAGGAGTATCGTGTGTTATGGGTTAGATGTAATGATAGAGGAGTATCGTGTGTTATGGGTTAGATGTAATGATAGAGGAGTACCGTGTGTTATGGGTTAGATGTAATGATAGAGGAGTACCGTGTGTTATGGGTTAGATGTAATGATAGAGGAGTATCGTGTGTTATGGGTTAGATGTAATGATAGAGGAGTATCGTGTGTTATGGGTTAGATGTAATGATAGAGGAGTATAGTGTGTTATGGGTTAGATGTAATGATAGAGGAGTACCGTGTGTTATGGGTTAGATGTAATGATAGAGGAGTACCGTGTGTTATGGGTTAGATGTAATGATAGAGGAGTATCGTGTGTTATGGGTTAGATGTAATGATAGAGGAGTATCGTGTGTTATGGGTTAGATGTAATGATAGAGGAGTACCGTGTGTTATGGGTTAGATGTAATGATAGAGGAGTATCGTGTGTTATGGGTTAGATGTAATGATAGAGGAGTACCGTGTGTTATGGGTTAGATGTAATGATAGAGGAGTATCGTGTGTTATGGATTAGATGTAATGATAGAGGAGTACTGTGTGTCCTTGTCACAATGGCGTGTATAAGTGGCAGAGGAAGTCAGGCGCAGGAGAGTCAAATAGAGTGTAGAATGGAGTACTTTAATTAAAGTCCTAGTAATCTGCTCCATAACACTCACGGAAAAAATATAAAAACAAATCTGGGTACGAAGACCCGTCGCACACCTATACACAATTAACACAACACATGACAACGAACAATCTCTGACAAACACATGAAGGGAAACAGAGGGTTAAATACACAACAGGTAATGAATGGGATTGACAACAGGTGTGTGGGAAGACAAGACAAAACCAATGGAAAATGAAAAATGGATCGATGATGACTAGAAGACCGGTGAAGTCGACCGCCGAACACCGCCCGGACAAGGAGAGGCAACGACTTCGGCAGAAGTCGTGACATTACCCCCCCCCTGACGCGCGGCTCCAGCAGCGCGTCGACACCGGCCTCGGGGACGACCCGGAGGGCGAGGTGCAGGGCGATCCGGATGGAGGCGGTGGAATTCTTTTAACATAGAAGGATCTAAAACGTCCTCCACCGGAACCCAGCATCTCTCCTCCGGCCCGTACCCCTCCCAGTCCACGAGGTACTGAAGGCCCCTCGCCCGACGTCTCGAATCCAAAATGGATCGAATAGCGTACGCCGGGACCCCCTCGATGTCTAGAGGAGGCGGAGGAACTTCACGCACTTCAGCCTCCTGGAGCGGGCCAGCCACCACCGGCCTGAGGAGAGACACATGGAACGAGGGGTTAATACGGTAATTAATGGGCAGTTGTAATCTATAACATACCTCGTTCACTCTCCTCAGGACTTTAAACGGCCCCACAAACCGCGGACACGGCTTCCGGCAGAGCAGGCGGAGGGGCAGGTTTCGGGTCGAGAGCCAGACCCTGTCCCCTGGTACGAACACCGGGGCCTCACTGCGGCGACGGTCTGCGCCAATTTTCTGGCGCCTTATGGCACGCTGAAGGTGGACGTGGGCTGCCTCCCAAGTTTCCTCAGCGTGCCGAAACCAATTGTCCACCGCAGGAGCTTCGGTCTGACTCTGATGCCAAGGAGCCAGAACCGGCTGATACCCTAATACACATTGAAAAGGGGTAAGGTTAGTGGAGGAGTGACGTAGCGAGTTCTGGGCTATCTCTGCCCAGGGCACGAACTTCGCCCACTCCCCTGGCCGGTCCTGGCAATAGGACCGCAGAAACCTGCCCACATCCTGGTTAACTCTCTCCACCTGCCCATTACTCTCGGGGTGAAAACCTGAGGTAAGACTAACCGAGATCCCCAGACGTTCCATGAACGCCTTCCAGACCCTTGACGTGAACTGGGGACCCCGATCAGACACTATATCCTCAGGCACCCCATAATGCCGGAAAACATGTGTAAACAGAGCCTCCGCAGTTTGTAAGGCCGTAGGGAGACCGGGCAAAGGGAGAAGACGACAGGACTTAGAGAACCGATCCACAACGACCAGGATCGTGGTGTAACCCTGTGAAGGTGGAAGATCAGTCACAAAATCCACTGACAGGTGCGACCACGGCCGTTGAGGAACGGGTAAAGGTAAAAGCTTACCTCTAGGCAGGTGTCTAGGAGCCTTGCACTGGGCGCACACCGAACAGGAGGAAACATAAATCCTCACGTCCTTAGCTAAAGTGGGCCACCAGTACCTCCCATCAAGACAGCGCATCGTCCGACCTATCCCAGGATGACCAGAGGAGGGTGATGTGTGAGCCCAATAGATCAATCGGTCGCGGACAGCAGACGGAACGTACAGACGACCAGCTGGACACTCAGGAGGAGAGGGCTCTGCACGTGACGCCCGCTCAATGTCCGCGTCCAGCTCCCACACTACTGGCGCCACCAAACACGACTCTGGGAGTATGGGAGTGGGATCCATGGGTCGCTCCTCTGTGTCATACAGCCGAGACAATGCGTCTGCCTTGACGTTCTGGGAGCCTGGTCTGTAAGTAAGCGTAAACACAAAACGAGTGAAAAACATGGCCCACCTTGCCTGGCGAGGATTTAGTCTCTTCGCCTGCCGGATGTACTCCAGATTGCGGTGGTCAGTCCAGATGAGAAAAGGGTGATTAGCCCCCTCAAGCCAATGCCTCCACACCTTCAAGGCTTTTACGACAGCCAACAGCTCTCGGTCCCCCACATCATAGTTACGCTCCGCCGGGCTGAGCTTCTTCGAAAAGAAAGCACAGGGGCGAAGCTTCGGTGGCACACCCGAACGCTGAGAGAGCACTGCTCCTATCCCAGCTTCGGATGCGTCCACCTCTACTATGAATGGCAAAGAGGGATCCGGATGAGCCAACACAGGCGCCGAGGTAAACAGAGCCTTCAGTTTACCAAAAGCCCTATTCGCCTCGGCCGACCACTGCAAGCGCACCGGTCCCCCCTTTAGCAGTGAGGTAATGGGATTGACAACAGGTGTGTGGGAAGACAAGACAAAACCAATGGAAAATGAAAAATGGATCGATGATGACTAGAAGACCGGTGAAGTCGACCGCCGAACACCGCCCGGACAAGGAGAGGCAACGACTTCGGCAGAAGTCGTGACAGTCCTGGGTTAGATGTAATGATAGAGGAGTACTGTGTGTCCTGGGTTAGATGTAATGATAGAGGAGTACCGTGTGTTATGGGTTAGATGTAATGATAGAGGAGTATCGTGTGTTATGGGTTAGATGTAATGATAGAGGAGTACCGTGTGTTATGGGTTAGATGTAATGATAGAGGAGTACCGTGTGTTATGGGTTAGATGTAATGATAGAGGAGTACCGTGTGTTATGGGTTAGATGTAATGATAGAGGAGTACCGTGTGTTATGGGTTAGATGTAATGATAGAGGAGTATCGTGTGTTATGGGTTAGATGTAATGATAGAGGAGTATCGTGTGTTATGGGTTAGATGTAATGATAGAGGAGTATCGTGTGTTATGGGTTAGATGTAATGATAGAGGAGTATAGTGTGTTATGGGTTAGATGTAATGATAGAGGAGTATCGTGTGTTATGGGTTAGATGTAATGATAGAGGAGTATCGTGTGTTACGGGTTAGATGTAATGATAGAGGAGTACCGTGTGTTATGGGTTAGATGTAATGATAGAGGAGTATCGTGTGTTATGGGTTAGATGTAATGATAGAGGAGTATAGTGTGTTATGGGTTAGATGTAATGATAGAGGAGTATCGTGTGTCCTGGGTTAGATGTAATGATAGAGGAGTATCGTGTGTTATGGGTTAGATGTAATGATAGAGGAGTACCGTGTGTTATGGGTTAGATGTAATGATAGAGGAGTATCGTGTGTTATGGGTTAGATGTAATGATAGAGGAGTATCGTGTGTTATGGGTTAGATGTAATGATAGAGGAGTATCGTGTGTTATGGGTTAGATGTAATGATAGAGGAGTATCATGTGTTATGGGTTAGATGTAATGATAGAGGAGTATCGTGTGTTATGGGTTAGATGTAATGATAGAGGAGTATAGTGTGTTATGGGTTAGATGTAATGATAGAGGAGTATCGTGTGTTATGGGTTAGATGTAATGATAGAGGAGTACCGTGTGTTATGGGTTAGATGTAATGATAGAGGAGTATCGTGTGTTATGGGTTAGATGTAATGATAGAGGAGTACCGTGTGTTATGGGTTAGATGTAATGATAGAGGAGTATCATGTGTTATGGGTTAGATGTAATGATAGAGGAGTATCATGTGTTATGGGTTAGATGTAATGATAGAGGAGTACTGTGTGTCCTGGGTTAGATGTAATGATAGAGGAGTATAGTGTGTTATGGGTTAGATGTAATGATAGAGGAGTATCGTGTGTTATGGGTTAGATGTAATGATAGAGGAGTACCGTGTGTTATGGGTTAGATGTAATGATAGAGGAGTATCGTGTGTTATGGGTTAGATGTAATGATAGAGGAGTACCGTGTGTTATGGGTTAGATGTAATGATAGAGGAGTATCGTGTGTTATGGGTTAGATGTAATGATAGAGGAGTACCGTGTGTTATGGGTTAGATGTAATGATAGAGGAGTATCGTGTGTTATGGGTTAGATGTAATGACAGAGGAGTATCATTCCCAGAGACTGTATATTGTTACAGGAGATAGCTCATAGAAGAGGGAGGACAGCTAACTGTACACAATATGGGGGTTTAGTTGAACATTACACATACCTAGATCATGGTGAGAGTAGAAGAGATAGTGGTGGCATATCAGACACTATGGTAAACGTTCACGACACCTGGGGCTCAGAGTTTTGTTATTCCCAACTCATTAATTTTTCTCCAATTTCTAACAGACAGTGAACATTTGACAGATTACATGCAGGAGGTATTCTCACCACAGGCGCTGTAGGGACAGTAACTGAAGGAGCAGTATTAGTAGCGAAGGATGCTATATTGATAGCATGGAATTGGACTACTGTGCAAATGAGGGGTATTGTGAGACTATAGTCATGGGTCACGTTGGAAGTAGCAGTGTTTACTTTAGTAGCAGGGTTGGGATATCAGTTTATGACGACTCATGTCACATGGATTGGTAACCGGGGGACCGATGGGAGGACAGGGGATGCGGTTATTCAAATGTCACAAATGATGTCGTCAGGAAATGACCCATGTGTTGCAGTGTGTATATCCTCAGGTGGAAGCAGAGATATAACCAAGGGCACGGGCTGAATTCTGGAGATTGAGTGTACATCAAGAGACACCAGGCGGGGGTTTGGGACACACACTACTCCGTACAGTACCTGCAGCGGTAAAGATTGTCACGTCTCTCCTTGGGGGTTGCATAGTTCTCACGTGAAGTGAGGTCCAGCTGCATCATGGGTGAGTGAAGACACCATGACAGAGGAAACGGAGCGAGAGAGAGACTAGATTCCACTAAGACATACAGATGGGTGGGGTCTGGGAGCTACTTTAAACATCATAGTTGGGTTGGGTTAGCTGCTTTATTGGTTAATGCATCATATGATGGAGGATAGAGGGGTCATTGTACTGTGAACAACATGTTGAAGGCATTGATGTGAAAGCATGTACAGTGCTGAGTTCCCTCAAGAGGATGTGACGTGGATTAGGGATACGCACTTGCATATCAGGTGACGTGCCTATCAGGTGAAATGGAGGAGATGGGGAACAAAGTGAAAATGGCATGACTTGGGAACACCTCTCGGAACCTGGGGCCTAAAGCGGAAGACTGGGCGAAAGCATAAGGAAGCTTTTTAGAGCTTTCATTTTTGTGGAACCCAGTAGGAAAGTATCCTGGAGTCATAGAGTCAGGTGAAGGGAGAATGGGAATTGTCATGGTCTCAGACTTTGGTTTTCATGCATATATAATTATGCATAGTTTATCACATCATTAATACTGTTATGTTTTGTGTGTCTTTTTGTTGCTCTCCAAGTCTTGTGCTACTACTCTCTTAGGAACCAGAAGGGGGAAGTGGAGAAACTAAAAGCTGCTCCATCTGACATAGAATGAGACAGCAGATTCAGCTGGAATGGCTTTTTGTGATGAATGATGGAAATAAAAGTGTGTGATCATAGTACAAAGGCCATAAGTCTCTGAATTTGTAAACCTCACTGTGAATGCTTGTTCATTGTTTGTTCCATTTGTTAGTTTGTTTAATTCGTGTTTTATAATCATTTGTTCGTTTTTTTATTCATGTTTTATTATCATTGTTTATCCATTTATTAGTAACTTCCAAGTTTATATAAATTGAACATTAGGATGCTATTGTTCAAGAGGAGGGACTGTTGGATTCGACATTTTGAACATTGAGATATTAAAGACATGATAGATCAGACGCATAGTGTATTAAGGAGTGAGATCTGTAGAAAGACAGTGGCTGTGGAAGGTGCTGGGTGGACGGGAGGAGCTCAAAGGATTGCTATATCCCCTGAAGGGAGTAATAAGGGTGTACTACCCTTTTCCTGTGGAACCATACGATGTAAGGATTGGAGAGAAGGAGGAGTGTCTTAAGGGGGATATATATACCTGATATGGGAGAAATGTTGGGTTGTCTGAATTACAGCTCTACAGAACTTTCGGGAAGAATTCAACTTGGTTTAAAGCTTCTCTAGTGTCCGTGAGTTATTTACTCTGAAAAATAAGAACCTAACAACCTGAATCAAATGATGAAACCAGCGGCCAAACGATTGAAGATATTCTGACGTTTTTTCAGCTCAATATGAGTTTTTATTAGTCAGTAAAGCAATGTAATGTTATTGATCTGTCTGTTTCCCTAGCTAATTCCCTACTTTTCCCACTGACACGGTATATACAGCTCTATAGGCTTCACTGTCATGGTGCACAGTCAGTACACAACACTATGCTCATCATGTCTTAGCAGGATCAGATGATCTCAGGTGTCCCTGCAGGGTCAGACAGCCAGGGAAGACCAGTCTGTGACAGTGCAGAGGTGAACTTTTGCAGATACAACAATGTATTTTCTCTGTGCAGCAAACACTGGACAAGCAAGAAGCTTCAACGATTGACAAGGCAGTCTGACTAACCTCTACAATTGATTTCCAAACTGTATCAAGGGTTGATAGGCTTTTCCTGATGACACAAAGCATATAAAACAAAAATAGGAGATAGACCTGGGAGACACTATTGATGATGAATGGATAGAGATATGTTAGAATGCCCAGTCATGTTCATATAATCTCAGACATAAATTACAGCAGTTTAAGATCATCCATAGAACATACTATATGCCAGTGAAAGTGAATATCATGCACTCAGCAATGTTATACCTCTGCTGGAGATGTAAAACACTAAAGGAGACATATTTGCATATGTTATGGTCTTGTGAAGGCTGGCTGAATTCTGGCAAAGAGTATGTTATTTTATCTCAGCATGTCTACAGATTCTCCCTTCTCCCTGTTTTTGTTTACTTGGAAATGTTGATACGGGAGACTGTTATCAGAAGAAACTGTGTAAACTAGCATTTATAGCGGCTGTCACGCCCTGATCTGTTTCACCTGTCCTTGTGATTGTCTCCACCCCCTCCAGGTGTCGCTCCCCCCCAACCTCCTGGACTCTGATCTGGTTTTGACCTTTTTGCCTGTCCACGACCATTCTCTTGCCGACCCCTTTGG
This sequence comes from Salvelinus fontinalis, assembly GCF_029448725.1. Lineage (NCBI taxonomy): Eukaryota > Metazoa > Chordata > Actinopteri > Salmoniformes > Salmonidae > Salvelinus > Salvelinus fontinalis. Next base: position 29,001,073 of record NC_074668.1, on the reverse strand, counting down.
ATGAATAAACATCGTAAGACTCCAACCATCTGCCTCCTGTGTCTGCGTTTGGGTCTCGCCTTGTGCCTTGATAGCAGCTATGAAATGCATTGCCATTCATTGGAAGGTTGTTCATCCTCCCACAATGGATGGAAGAAATGTCAAGTTATGTATCACTAGACTTGATTTATTACAAGATTAAGGGTACACTGCAACTTTCATAAGGTCTGGATGCCTTATATGGAATACTGTATAACTAGAGTTTGTATTGGAAACATGCACGCATCAGGGGAGATACCTATTTAGGCAACCCCTAGCTGCTAGGCTGCTCAGTCCTGACCCTGGGGGTCTGCCGCTCTGTTGGTTGTCACTCTGGCCTTGGCCTAACACACCTGAAACCGATAATGAATGTTTCACTAAGATCCTAAAGGTGAGTGGGGTGTGTTGGGTTGGGGAGTGTCAGGGCTGTGGACCCCTAGGGGCAGGACAGGTTGACCCAGCTATATTGTGTTCAAGTAAAAAGAGTACCAATATGCCTATGATATGAATTATATGGAGGGTCTACTGTTTCTGTGTGTTCATGTGTATGTGTTTTAGAAAACATTTATTTTCCAAACCTTTCCTTGGGGACGAAGTTGTGTTCGGGGGAGAGTTGAGTTATTGACTAGATTGGTGGGGGTCGGGCGTGCAGGCGGCTTGGGCTGATTGGTCGTTCTGGCTTAAATTTGATATAGAGGATGTCTTAAGACTTTCAAAAGTCTTTGTACTTTATTTGTAAGAGTTGTTCATTTGTTAGGCGATTGGTTAAAGGTGCAACACAATATTGACTATTGAATTACTTTGGATCTAGTTCAGTCTTATCAATCACAAACATATTTAATACCTAGCTTGATGACTGTGGGCATTTTTGCTTACTTTGTTGTTCTAAATAGAGACCGCTAGAAGGGCCATGGGTCATATTAGATTGTGTAGAAAGCTTTGGAGCAACGAATCGCCCTTGCTGTCTCTGGCTGGCCGGTTCCCCTCACCTGGGATTATCTACCTCTAACCCTATTACAGGGGCTGAGTCACTGGCTTACTGGTGCTCTTTCATGCCGTCCCTAGGAGGGGTGCGTCATTTGAGTGGGTTGAGTTACTGACGTGATCTTCCTGTCTGGGTTGGCACCCCCCCTTGGTTTGTGCTGTGGTGGAGATCTTTGTGGGCTATACTCGGCCTTGTCTCAGGATTGTAAGTTGGTGGTTGAAGATATCCCTCTAGTGGTGCGGGGGCTGTGCTTTGGCAAAGTGGGTGGGGTTATATCCTTCCTGTTTGGCCCTGTCCGGGGGTATCATCGGATGGGGCCACAGTGTCTCCTGACCCCTCCTGTCTCAGCCTCCAGTATTTATGCTGCAGCAGTTTGTGTCGGGGGGGGTAGGGCCAGTTGGTTATATCTGGAGTACTTCTCCTGTCTTATCCAGTGTCCTGTGTGAATTTAAGTATGCTCTCTCTAATTCTCTCCTTCTCTCTTTCTTTTTTCTCTTTTTTTTTCTCTCTCGGAGGACCTGAGCCCTAGGACCATATGTCAGGACTACCGGGCATGATGACTCCTTGCTGTCCCCAGTCCACCTGGCCTTGCTGCTGTTCCAGTTTCAACTGTTCTGCCTGCAGTTATGGAACCCCTACCTGTCCCAGACCTGCTGTTTTCAACTCTTAATGATCGGCTATGAAAAGCCAACTGACATTTATTCCTGATTATTATTTAACCATGCTTGTCATTTATGAACATTTTGAACATCTTGGCTCTCTCTAATTCTCTCCTTATCTCTTTCTTTCTCTCTCTCGGAGGACCTGAGCCCTAGGACCATACATCAGGACTACCGGGCATGATGACTCCTTGCTGTCCCCAGTCCACCTGGCCTTGCTGCTGTCCCAGTTTCAACTGTTCTGCCTGCGGTTATGGAACCCCTACTTGTCCCAGACCTGCTGTTTTCAACTCTTAATTATCGGCTATGAAAAGCCAACTGACATTTATTCCTGATTATTATTTGACCATGCTTGTCATTTATGAACATTTTGAACATCTTGGCCATGTTCTGTTATAATCTTCACCCGGCACAGCCAGAAGAGGACTGGCCACCCCTCATAGCCTGGTTCCTCTCTAGGTTTCTTCCTAGGTTTTGGCCTTTCTAGGGAGTTTTTCCTAGCCACCGTGCTTCTACACCTGCATTGCTTGCTGTTTGGGGTTTTAGGCTGGGTTTCTGTACAGCACTTCGAGATATTAGCTGATGTACGAAGGGCTATATAAAATAAACTTGATTGATAGATGCCCCCAAAGAAGGGAGGACCCCCCCAGACCCCTGCCAAGTTATGCCCCCCTCTTCTAAAACCAAAGTTACACCCCTGTGTATTTAATTTGTATTTCAGAGCTGTAGTCTAACTTTCCAATAAATGCTGAAATGATATTAGGATAGCTATGAGGCTCATATGTGGACAATAATTATATTTTGAGACCAAAGTAATGGTGGATTGATGAGAAATATATGAAATGGTTTCTGAGGGAAATGCCCTGGTACTGACATTTTCAGTGTCTTCAAGAATTGTAAAGATTAATTTAAAGATATTCTCTGGGTTGGCTTGTTGGGAAGTGCTTGTAATGTATAAAAGAACAGATGGGAACCATTCTGTAGGTGTAAAGAGAAATGAAATGAATCTTGCAGTAATATAACACTAGGTCTAAGTCCAGCCATCACCTATTTCAATGACAGAACAACAGATTTGGCACTTATATGAGCAATTTTTTTTGTTCTTGTGGTTATTTAGAACATTTTGGCAGCAGGGTTAAATGACTCTTGCGTTATAATGGTCTTGCTTTTGACACTTAAATAGATATGCTTAGAAACGACTGCTCCTGGTCACCGTCATTACATCCTACAGGGCTTTGACATGGTAACTGTACCAAAAATGGAGGGACACTCAGTCAATGACATTGAACAAAGGACAAGTCCTCAGTTCCTATTGATTTTCGCCACAAAGTGCTTCTTGGCAACAATGCTTTGGCACAATTATTTCCCATTGAAGAAATGATTGAAGATGTGAAATTGAAGTCTTCCACCAGAAAAATAAAACTTAATGCTGGCGTAGACATAGACCTTGACCTTTTCTCAATTGGATTTCCACAACTCCTGCGTCCTCTCGGATCCTTTTGAAAAAGGTCAAAGGCTATTGAAGATTGGCGGCGAGGAAAGGGAACGTGGACGAAAATGTGTTTGTATGAAATTAAATGTTCTATTATCAGGAATCAAGGTAAGACCCAAGTGCAGACTGTGTGAATTAACAATGTTTATTGTAACAGGGGCAGGCAAACGACAGGTCAAGGCAGGCAAGGGGCGATAATCCAGAGCAGAGGCCAAGGTACAGGACGGCAGGCAGGCTCATTTAGAGTGGTCAGGCGGGTGGGTACACGGTCAGGACAGGCGAGTGTCAAAAACCAGGAGGACGAGAAAAAGCGAGACTGGGAAAAAATCCATGCGCTGAGAAAAAACACTGGTTGACTTCACCAAACAAGACAAACTGGCACAGACAGACAGAAAACTCAGAGGATATGTGGGGAAGATGGGCGACACCTAGAGGGGGTGGAGACAAGCACAACCACAGGTGAAACAGATCAGGGCGTGACAATTATATTGACAAGATAGTCGAGCGACCACTCTAACAATGGGAATACATGTTCTCAAAGGTGGAAGACAGGCAGCTGAGAGGATGCGAGATCAAGTGGGACCATTCTAGCCAATGAGAGGGCAGATGCGTGTGTGAACAACAGCCACAAATTTTATTCAGAGCTAATCTGCTCTGAGTTCCCTGCAAATGTGAATGTGTCTATTTCTTTGATTTATTCTATGCTATCCTTCCAATTTGATTGGCAGCTGAGCTCTGTGAATGAAATCATCATATTTTACATATCATTGTGTTTTTTCTCCTGCTTCTGGGTTTTTGCAGCATGGGCGCACACACAGATATCTATAGAACACAATATTGCTGTGCTGCGACCACGTGGACATGAAGAGTTAACTGAACTGTGCTTTGAGTGATCGTTATTCTAGTTCCAAACTAACATGCTATAAGTCAAATTGACAAAAAATTGTCAAAAAATGTTGATCATACAACAAATTCTTTTCATAATAATTTAGCTTTTTATTTATCGCGCAACATAAAACAATATTGTGGGTTGTACCACATACACTATGTATTCACATAATACACCATACAGCTACAAAGAGAGACTGAACAAAAACAAAACAACTTTTTTACATACTGCATACTTGACATGAAAAAATAGAACCAAGAACAATCTTTGAACGCAAAAAGGAATGTAGCTGCCAGTTGTGGTGTTTTGTTTGTTTTCTGTTTATTTGGCGCACAATTTAAACTTGAGAACTGAGAGGGGGGTATAAATTGTGATAATATTTGTGTGTGTGTTTATGAGAAGGAGAAAGGGGGACAGAGAGAGGGGGGGGGGAGGGAGATAAGGAGAAAAGGATAGAGAGGGACTGATTATTATAGAATTATTTTCAAAGTTGCTGAAATGACGAGTCCACCAATATCAGCGCATTCGTAACAACCTAAGTATTACAATACTTACAGTGGGGCAAAAAAGTATTTAGTCAGCCACCAATTGTGCAAGTTCTCCCACTTAAAAAGATGAGAGGCCTGTACAAAAGCCTGTACAAAATCTGTACATGAAAATATGACCACGAAGTGAGGAAATTTTGTATGGAGGTCAATGAGAGAGAATCGAATTTGGTCAACAAAAAATGTAATTGCTAATTGGCTACGTGAGGCTAATTTGATCAAAAATACAGTGGGGCAAAAAAAGTATTTAGTCAGCCACCAATTGTGCAAGTTCTCCCACTTAAAGAGGGAGAATCAGAGAGGAAGATTCAGAGAGGGAGAGGGAGAATCAGAGACGGAGAATCAGAGAGGAAGATTCAGGGGGAGAATCAGAGAGGGAGAATCAGAGCATATTTGATCAAATATACATTGGGGCAAAAAAGTATTTAGTCAGCCACCAATTGTGCAAGTTCTCCCACTTAAAAAGATGAGAGAGGCCTGTAATTTTCATCATAGGTACAATTCAACTATGACAGACAAAATGAGAAGAAAAAAATCCAGAAAATCACATTGTAGGATTTTTTATGAATTTATTTGCAAATTATGGTGGAAAATAAGTATTTGGTCACTTACAAAAAAGCAAGATTTCAGGCTCTCACAGACCTGTAACTTCTTCTTTAAGAGGCTCCTCTGTCCTCCACTCGTTACCTGTATTAATGGCACCTGTTTGAACTTGTTATCAGTATAAAAGACACCTGTCCACAACCTCAAACAGTCACACTCCAAACTCCACTATGGCCAAAACCAAAGACCTGTCAATGGACACCAGAAACAAAATTGTAGACCTGCACCAGGCTGGGAAGACTGAATCTGCAATAGGTAAGCAGCTTGGTTAGAAGAAATCAACTGGAAGCAATTATTAGGAAATGGAAGACATACAAGACCACTGAAAATCTCCCTCGATCTGGGGCTCCACGCAAGATCTCACCCCGTGGGGTCAAAATGATCACAAGAACGGTGAGCAAAAATCCCAGAACCACACGGGGGGACCTAGTGAATGACCTGCAAAGAGCTGGGACCAAAGTAACAAAGCCTACCATCAGTAACACTACGCCGCCAGGGACTCAAATCCTGCAGTGCCAGACGTGTCCCCCTGCTTAAGCCAGTACATGTCCAGGCCCGTCTGAAGTTTGCTAGAGAGCATTTGGATGATCCAGAAGAAGATTGGGAGAATGTCAAATGGTCAGATGAAACCAAAATATAACTTTTTGGTAAAAACTCAACTCGTCGTGTTTGGAGGACAAAGAATGCTGAGTTGCATCCAAAGAACACCATACCTACTGTGAAGCATGGGGGTGGAAACATCATGCTTTGGGGCTGTTTTTCTGCAAAGGGACCAGGACGACTGATCCGTGTAAAGGAAAGAATGAATGGGGCCATGTATCGTGAGATTTTGAGTGAAAACCTCCTTCCATCAGCAAGGGCATTGAAGATGAAACGTGGCTGGGTCTTTCAGCATGACAATGATCCCAAACACACCGCCCGGGCTACGAAGGAGTGGCTTCGTAAGAAGCATTTCAAGGTCATGGAGTGGCCTAGCCAGTCTCCAGATCTCAACCCCATAGAAAATCTTTGGAGGGAGTTGAAAGTCCGTGTTGCCCAGCAACAGCCCCAAAACATCACTGCTCTAGAGGAGATGTGCATGGAGGAATGGGCCAAAATACCAGCAACAGTGTGTGAAAACCTTGTGAAGACTTACAGAAAACATTTGACCTCTGTCATTGCCAACAAAGGGTATATAACAAAGTATTGAGATAAACTTTTGTTATTGACCAAATACTTATTTTCCACCATAATTTGCAAATAAATTCATAAAAAATCCTACAATGTGATTTTCTGGATTTTCTTTTCTCATTTTGTCTGTCATAGTTGAAGTGTACCTATGATGAAAATGACAGGCCTCTCATCTTTTTAATCTTCCTCTCTGAATCTTCCTCTCTGATTCTCCCTCTCTGTCTGCTTCCATCTCTGTTTTCCTCTTTTTTGTCTGCCTCTCTGTTTCTCTCTTTCTGTCTGCTCACCATTCTGTTCTCCTCCTTTCATTCTCCCTCTCCATCTCGGATTCTCCCTCTCCATCTCGGATTCTCCCTCTCTGATTCTCCCTCTTCCTCTCTGAATCTCCCTCTTCCTCTCGGATTCTCCCTCTCTGATTCTCCCTCTTCCTCTCTGATACTCCCTCTCTGATTCTCCCTCTTCCTCTCTCCCTCTTCCTCTCGGATTCTCCCTCTCTGATTCTCCCTCTGAATCTTCCTCTCTGATTCTCCCTCTCTGATTCTCCCTCTCCCTCTCTGATTCTTCCTCTCTGAATCTCCCACTCTGATTCTCCCGCTCTGATTCTCCCTCTCTGATTCTCCCTCTCTGATTCTCCCTCTGAATCTTCCTCTCTGATTCTCCCTCTCTGAATCTTCCTCTCTGAATCTTCCTCTCTGAATCTTCCTCTCTGAATCTTCCTCTCTGAATCTTCCTCTCCGATTCTCCCTCTCTGATTCTCCCGCTCTGATTCTCCCGCTCTGATTCTCCCGCTCTGATTCTCCCTCTCTGATTCTCCCTCTCTGATTCTCCCCCTGAATCTTCCTCTCTGATTCTCCGTCTCTGATTCTCCCTCTCCCTCTCTGAATCTTCCTCTCTGATTCTCCCTCTTTAAGTGGGAGAACTTGCACAATTGGTGGCTGACTAAATACTTTTTTTGCCCCACTGTATTTTTGATCAAATTAGCCTCACGTAGCCAATTAGCAATTACATTTTTTGTTGACCAAATACGATTCTCTATCATTGACCTCCATACAAAAATTCCTCACTTCGTGGTCATATTTTCGTGTACAGATTTTGGGCTGCGTAAACCCTCTCCCTTCGCCTCTTCCTCTCTGATGAAATGAGACTCTCCTATTCCTCTTGCGTGTCATCAGGCAAATTACGTTTACAGTGGCGTATGCCAAAATAAATGTGTAAATTGATTTTAAAAAATTAAGTTAATTAAATGAGTTGTGCAAGACATTTTATAGATAAAACGAGACGCGTCTTCTTCTTCTTATTCTTCGGTCATGCTTTAACCTCAGACCTCCAAGGAATCCTTGCAGGAAAGCCATCATCCCATCATGAGAGAAAATAGCGTAATTGCATCAAAGTACACCCTGCAACTGATTGGCGACTCTTTTGATTTGGGTGAGGGGGTTGAACGATGTTGGATTGGACGTTGCAGGATGTTTAATTCAGTCCAACATATGTTATTTGTTGACCTGGGCAGTGGTTATTTGATTGGGACAGTGTACAGATGGGTAACGGAGGGCGAGACAGAAATGACAAAGTACTGTGTCATGTTCAGAAGTCGTGATAGAGGCGAGGTGCAAAATACATTTTATTCAGAGCTAATCTGTCCTGAGTTCCCTCCGAATGTGAATGTGTCTATTTGTTTGATTTATTCTATGATATACTTCCAATTTGAATGGCAGCTGATCTCGGTGAATGAAATCATCATATTTTGCATATCGTGCTTTTTCTCCTGCTGCTGGGCTCTTGCTGCAAGGTCGCACATGCGCACACACACAGAGACAGACAGTCAGACAGACAGACAGCGAGAGACAGTGACAGACAGACAGACAGACACAGACAAATAGACAGTCAGACAGACAGAGACAGTGAGAGATGACAGACAGAGACAGTGAGAGGCAGACACAGACAGATAGACAGACATATAGAACACAATATTGCTGTGCTGCCATCACGTGGACATGAAGAGGTAACTGAACTGTGCTTTGAGTGATCGTTATTCTAGTCCCAAACTAACATGCTATAAGTCAAATTGACAAGAAATTGTCAAAAATGTTGATCATACCACAAATGATTTTCATTTTTAGCTTTTTATTTATCGCGCAACATAAAACAGTATTGTGGGTTGTACCACATACACTATGTATTCACATAATACACCATACAGCTACAAAGAGAGACTGAACAAAAACAAAACAACTTTTTTACATACTGCATACTTGACATGAAAAAATAGAACCAAGAACAATCTTTGAACTCAAAAAGGAATGTAGCTGCCAGTTGTGGTGTTTTGTTTGTTTTCTGTTTATTTGGGGCACGATTTAAACTTGAGAACTGAGAGGGGGGTATAAATTGTGATAATATTTGTCTGCGTTTGTGAGAAGGAGAACGGGGGGGAAGAGAGAGGGGGGAGGAAGAGAGAGGGGGGAGGGAGAAAAGGATAGAGAGAGGGGGGAGGGAGAAAAGGAAGAGCGAGGGGGGGTAGAGAGAGAGCTGGAAAGTATGTGAGGAAATATGTGAGATGTGTAAGCAGTTAGTGAGTGTATAAGTACGTAAGAAAATAAGTGCATGAGGGAGAAAAATAGCGTGGGAGTACACAATTGTTCCAATATTGTTCCAATATTTTAACATTCTCCCCTCACCATTAAAATGTACAACATACCCAAACAGTCATGTTTAATAGAATAGCTTCCGCACATACACTGCAAAAAGTTTTCAATTAAGATAACAGTCTGTTCACTTCAATATAATATGATCATTCAATCCCCATACCAGTTTAAAGTACCTTATGGGGACAAGGATTAATAAAAGTGTATGTATGAAATGTGTGAGTGCTTCAATTCAACAGTTGTCATTTTTTTTTGTTCACTGCCTTGAACATGAATGGGAAATTCCCATAAGATCAGCACCGGAGAAGTTCCCCATCCACTGAAACTAACATATTTCAAATAATAGTTCCTCTTATCATTCTAAGAGCTCTAAAAAATATCAGTGATATAACCCTCCCCCAACACACACACACTATCCCACGGGGGGGGGGGGGGGGGGGGGGGGGCACCATAGCACCAGCCTCCTTTGAGCATTTTTCTGTTATTTCCATCACGTCTTGAATAGAAATTTACAAAATTCATCTGAAGAACATAATGATCAGCACCCATTATTACATACGGATCATAAATATGACTGGATCATTATAACTGTGTGTGACTCATGCATTGTCGTTCTGAAAGGGGGAGTTTGTTCTAACAGTGAGAATAGAATACAATTGAAACCGGATCATGACTAGTTGTGAGACAAAGGAACAGGCATATTTTCCCCCCAGTCCCTAAGTTAGTCAAAGTCCTGTTGGTCATGTCTGTGACAATCTATGACAATTAACAAAAGACAATATTACAAACTATACTACCAGGTATTATCTGGTGTCTTCCAGTAATGCACTGTACCTTCAGTCGGGTACTACAAGTGGTAAGTTGTCATGGTTTTTCATTACGGTTACATCCGTCACTACTGTTATAATCACTATCATTGATAATAATAACCAACAACCACATTAAAAATGAGTTACGGTGGTGGCAACCTCTCACCTCATAGTCTAACACAATGAACAAGATAGATTGCTGGGGCTACACCTCACCTCTGTCACTAGAGTTCTCTCACACATTTCTGATGAGTTTGATTCTGCACCTGTTTGATTCTCGTGTTTAAAAAAAATAAAAAATAAATATTTTGAGCTCTATTCAATCCGTATTGTTGAAGCGTTACAGATTTCGTGATAGAAATGTAGTCATTTCCCGATTTCGCCGACATGTGATGCATTTAGCGTGAACGCCCGTCTCTTCCAACACCGGACGGTTTCGTTTAAATTTCAATTGGGCTTTACCACTGAATTTCTGCGATACGGATTGATTAGAGAGCCCTTCGTTTAGCATTGGTTCTCAGAACGGATAGCTAGATATCATACTCAGGTTTATAAGCAGCCTGATTACTGATTAGGTCTATCTCTTCTCATGAAGGGGGACTGGTTGGTTGCTGTCAGAGGTATCGTGTAGTACAGTACTAATGAAATCCGGACAGCAGTATTGAGTATACATTAACAGACACAACAACATTGGAAATCTCTGTGTTGCTTTCTGCTGCTGAAGGCTGTCTGACAAACTGACTGGACTTAAAAGCCTGGAATCATTCATGATTTAGTCATTATCCCTCACCAGTTAAATAATCTTACCTAAATATTTTAAATATTTACATTTTTTTTTTATCTCTCCCCCCCTCAAAAAACACAAACCAAAAAAAACAAAGCTTCAAGTTGTCAATAATCTGTTATTTTTTCAAGATTAAAAGTGCTTTTATAAAATCTTTTCTTCTGTATGTACAATTTGTATTACCTATATAAAAAAAGAAAAGAAAAACAATCATCATTATCATGTAATAAATAACAATAAAAAAAGTGGATTAAAATGAGTTTAGATAAGAGAGCACACAGGGAAGCTGTGGACTGATGTTTTTCATGTTTCTCTGCGGTGCCTGTGTGTGTTCCTAGCTTTTTGCAACCGTGACCAGTGTCTCTGCAACGTTGAGGTATAGAGAGCTCTATATCGACAGCTTCATAAGCACCAGGGTTTTTCTCCTCAGAAGTGAGCACCAAGCAGGCTCTGGTTCTTGCACGCACGCACACACACACACACACACACACAAAGCTAAGAGCTGGATAAAACATGCAGCGCTGCACTGAGTGAGAGGCCTCTCTAACAGGCTGAGGAGGATCTTAGTGCATGATGTGGGAAAAAGATTCACAACCTCTTATAGCCCAGTCCACTGTGGTGCACATTAGATAGAGACAGCTGGGGCTCAACCCACTGACTGCAACACTTGATGACTTAGGGCCAATGCAGGAGGCAGCCAGGATTGGTGAATACGTTTTTACTGGCTCTGTTGTGACAATGTATGCATAGAGACAAACCTAGCTCTGCTTCAAGACAACCAACAGCACCATGCAGAAAGCAGGACTGACTGACTGAGCCCTTTGTGTGTCGACATGTGTAGAGAAAGCACCAGTGTGTGTTTAGGAGTGCATTTCTGTCCACACACTATTCCCATCAATGTCTCCGGTTTCAGTGTAAAGGCCTTGCGTGGCCCGTGCTGCCTGCGGTCATTGGAAGGACCAGACTTTAGCGGCCATGCTTCGGTGGTTTAAAGCAGTAAGGCATTGCTCTGTGCTGGCTGGATGACAAGAGCTTTGTGTGTGCGTGCGTGTGTCTGTGTGTATCAGTGCACCATGTTACAGGGGCTTACAGGGGAGTCATAGAACTGGAGGGATAGATCTCTCAACCAACACCTGAAGGATGATGAGGACTTCTAGTGCCTGTTGTTCTACTCACTCTACGTCTATGCCATAAAAGCACCCTTCCTTATATTCAGCATCTAGTGCCATGAAGAGTAGAGAAATGGAGTGACTGACATCCTCCCTGTGAAAAGGATGAAGGTCAACATGAAGCACCAATAGGGTGAGGTGGATTGGTAGGGTGAGAGTAACAATGACGAGAGAAGACCCCTTCTCTTCACAGCACGGCAGACAAGACAGGAGTTTTTAAAAAAGGCATGAGTTTGGGGACGTTGCTAAAAAAACGGATGGTTCCCAGAAGTTTCTGTGGGTGGTGGCGCTTCTCTTCACTCTTTTGGTAATGATTAGTGATTCAAATGTTTAGAGTTCTATGCTGGAAAGGCTGTCTTGAGGAGCCGTGCAGTGCTGAGAAAGGCCATTCTCCAAGTACAGTCACAAGGATGTCAAAGGCCAAAGGAAAAACAACAAAGAAATGGGCAGATTTCCAGAAATATGGGAAAAAATAAAGATCCGACTGAGAGACAGAACCCCCTCGGTCAAAGACAAAACCAAAACCAATCACATCATTAATAACAACATTAATGACAAAACAACCATATCAGCAAAAAAAAACGAATCAACTCAGCATCATAAAAATAACAATACCTGTAATAACAACATTGACAGTAACAATAGCAATCGTAATAATATTGATAATAATAGTGATAATTAGGAGGATCATTAAAATTCTATGAAGAAGGAGAAGCGATGGAGTCCCCCCGCGGAGGAAAGAGGACGAGCACCACAGGCAGTGTGTCTGTATGGTCCAGGGTTTGGTCCAAACTGCTGCCTGACATGAGGTAAAAAACAAACAAAACGAGGGGTTAAACCAGTAGTCCCCCTCCTTCTAGCCCAGAGGACACAGAGCAGGAAGAGATGGATGGAGAGAGACACAGGACTAAAGGAAGGGCTGAGACACTCCTCCCTGGACTGCTCAGCCCTCTCTCCCTCCACCAGTCGGTGTCTGTGTGTCCATCCATCCTCACACAAAGTGGCTGTAGGGCCCGGTGAGGGTGGTAAAGGCGTAGGGGGATACAGTGACGGTAGAGGTGGTGTGTCGCGTGGGGGCCAGCCGCGTCACCGGCCCCTCTCTCTTGTCCATGGTCTGGCCAGGCCCCGGGCTGGCCCCTGCTGCCGTGGCCCCCAATTTGCGTTTCTTCCCATGTTTGATGTCCTCGTAGGGCAGCCCCAGTAGAGCTGCCTCCTGCTGCCTCTCTCTAGCCCGCTCCGCCAGCATCTTCATCTTGGCCTCCCAGATCCACTGGCCGTGGCACGGCTGGTTCATGTTCTTGTGCTGGTAGAACACCAGGGAAATGCGGGTGGGGTGAGAGCGGTCGGGCCTCTTGAGCGGTGTGGTGGCGTGCAGCTCGCGCCGGGCGCACTCAATCAGGATGGACCCGTGGGCGGGCGCCACCGCCACCCCTCCGATGCTGGGGTCCAAGAAGTTATGCTCGCTGTCTGACCACCGCTCTTCCTCTTCGAGGTTGCGAGGAGTCTCAGCCTGGGACTGTCCATCCGACTGCTGTAGGGCATCGGGGAACAAGCGTCCCTCTGGGGCCGGGGACGGTGTACCTGCCATAGAGCCTCCGGAAGACTTCCAGGCCTTCTCCTGGAGCCCCAAGGGGGTCGAGCCCCAACTCTCGCCCGCCTTGGACCACATCGTGTCGGGGAAGCCTCCGGTGGGACTGGGGCTGTAACCAGCAGGAACCATGCCCATGGGCCAAGCCTTAGGCTGAGGGCTGGAATCAGGGCTGTCCCAGTGGCGGGGGGTGCCGGGGTGTGAGGAGGGAAAGGGGGACGGGGGTATCTTTATGGAGGGGGACGGGGAGGGCGCAGGGGAGGCTGTGGGGGTGTTTGGGCCATGGTAAGAGTTCCACTGCTGGGAGTATGGGGAGGGCTGTTGTGGGGGATGCTGATGCTGCTCTTGGGGGTATGGGGACTGGAAAGTCTGCTGAGGTCCCTGCTGGTGGAACTGCTGCTTGTCTGAAGTGAAGGGAGCCTCCGGGGGGCCTGGTGGTTGGAGGTTGCCTTCCCAACTGCTGGGCACCCTAATGCCGTTGGGCTTGTGCCCATGCCAGGGCCCTCCAGCAGCGCCAGGCTGTGGGGTGGTGCTTGGCGTGCCGGGACAGCTCTGGGCATTGACCCCCTTATAAACTGGCATATCCATGGGCTCCTGCTTGATGACGGGGGTCCCTCTGTGGGAGGGCTCTGAGGAGACTGAGGAGGGACGTGATTGGTTGTAGTCAGGCTGGTGAGGGTAAGCGCTGCGTTGGTTGGCTGGGTCTCTGTGCTGCTGCTGCTCGAGGTGGCCTGGGCTCGAGTAGGAGTGAGCCAGCCTCGCCTGGAGGCTCTGAACGTCTGGCTTCTTGTCCACAGGACTGGGGGAAAACTTGGGCCCCATGTGGTGCCAGGAGCCGTTGCAGCCCTCGTAAGTGAGCTCATGGGGGAAAAATGTGCTAGGGTTGAGGGGGTAGTTGTAGTAGCCATAGGGCAGTGCTGCCGGTAGATTAGGGCGGTAGCCATTGACAGGGCCTGGTGGAGGTGGAAGTGCAGGGGGCTGGCCATTGGAAGAGAGGCCACCCTGTGCGTAGTAGCCAGGGTGGGAGGGGTAGACGTGGTAGGGGTCTGCAGCCTGGGCAGGGTAGCCCTCCAGCTGACCATGGAAGGGCTGGAAGCGCTGGTCCACTGGCTCCTTCTTTATGGTGGGCTTCACCTCTTGCTTAGGGATGGCTGTGGAGGAGGGAAGATAGAGGGGTGATAAGACGGGTAAGATCAAGCGGTTTTAATGGTACACTTGGTTGGACTTTTGGGATTGAGGGGTTTGATTCCTGCATGGCCTGCATACTGTAAGCTGACTAGCTATAGGTGTCAACTGTAGGTCAGTTTGGATTAAAGCATCTACTCTCGGGCTCCCCAACTGGTAGACCATTTGTTCCGGCCCCCTGACCGTCCGTTCAAGAAAAACGATCCCTGATCTGCTCTATGACCACACTATTATCATCATACTGTAAAGCTGGTTGGAGTTTTGCTCACAATACCAGAGTGATGGGCTTATTGTTATCATAAACCTCACAGCACTCATAAAAGCAACTCTCCTACATGTTCATAGCAGAGTTCAGAGGTCATCTCACCTTTATTGCCATTCTGTCTGACAGGGGAGCCAGCGTGCCGGACCTCCATCTTGATCCCGGGTTTCTCCGGCGTCTCTGTGGGCGTTGGCGGCTGCTGCTTGCCCTTCTTCTTCTCGGAGGCGCGGTTCTTAGCGTCCAGGCGACGCTGACGGCAGGACTTGGCGCGCTCGGGCAGCTTGCGGACCTCGCGGCGGAAGTTGTTGAGCACCTGAATGGCGCCTGTACGCATCTTTTGCCGCTGGCCCTCCTCGCTGCCGAACTCGTCTGTGAGGGCGGCCTTGTAGAGGGGAAGTACGTGGAGCTGCTCGTCCTCTGGGATCTCCCCCACCTTACGGTTGTCCTCTTTAGTCAGAGTGCACACCTGGGGGTGAACAGAGGGGTCTTAGCGCAGCGAGAGAGACATGGTAACTGCTGTGTGTCGTACAGTTGTCCTGCACAACTTTCAAGTTTTATGTACGGTGTTTGTACGGTGATACACTGGCCAATGAAATTCTTACTTGCAGGTTCCTTCTCGACAATGCGACAACAATAAGAAATAATCAAAGATAAGAATACGACCATAAAGTAAATGGCTCAGTAGAATAGAATAAACATTTTAGTCCAATATTTACACATGCTTTGTGGAAGGGGGGATTGGGGGGCAAGTGCACCTGGACCGTACAGGGGGAGTGGTAGGGGTGGAGGAAGGGTTAGGGTGGGACACTCGCTGTCTGTTCTATCCTCATGTAGTCAGACACAGACTCTATGCCAACCCCCATATGCCCCCACACACAGCGGAGCATCCATACAATGTCCACACAGAGAGAGGGAAAGAGCGAGAAAGAAGAGTGACGGAGAGAGAACGAGACGGGGGGTAGAGGTGTGTCGTACCACGGTGCAGCCGTTGTAGAGGTTGTGCTGGTCCTTGTGGGCGTGGGCACAGAAGTCCATGCAGGCGGTGACGCCGGAGAACGGCCGCCCTTCCTTCAGACCCAACCTGCAGTCTGTGGCTTTCGTCTCATTCTGACACTGAGGGACAGGAGAGGGGAGGACACAAGTTGGGTTAGCGTGGTTTTACTCTACAGACCATATCTAACACTCATAGCAGCCGGGAGTTTTTATTGTGCACTTTTTGGAGGGAAGTCTACAAAGTTCTTCTCCAGCGGAGTGTAAAATCCCTGAGAGACACAGGGAAGAGGATGGCATGTCCAAGAGCAACCTGTTACAGTACACAACATATCTAACACCCTTCAGTTTGTTTTGTTTACTTTCAGAGGAACCGTCTACTATTTACACTTCTGGTGCTGTTCTCAGTTAGATGTACACTCTTAGGAAAAAGGGTTCCTTGGCTGTCCCCATAGGAGAACCGTTTTGGGTTCCATGTAGAACCCTCTGTGGGAAGGGTCCTACAATGAACCCGAACGGGTTCTACACGGAACCAAAAAGGGTTCTTCACAGGGTTCTCCTATGGGGACAGCCGACGAACCCTTTCAGGCTCGAGATGGCACCTTTTTTTCTAAGAGTGTAAGTGCAGGTAGGTGATGGTGTGTGAAAAGGCAGATGGTACCTGGTTACTGTAGGCCTGTGGGGCCAGCTGCTTGTACAGGGGAGCCACCTCAGTGGCCAGATCCTGGAAGTTATCCCTGAGTTGATCCTCCTAACATACACACAAAGACAGATACCCTGGTAGCTCAATCACAGTGTTAGCTTAGTGTGGTGAGGTCAATAATAATAATTCTACACAGGTGGTATGTAGTATTTGGATATAAAAGCAAGGAAGGGAGGCATCTCTTGTCTGTGGAGGCTGCACAACCTTTTTCAAGTCTCAGTAGTACACATATGATACTACACATAGTCCATTACCTCTTGGGGGTGGTCTCCTGTTAGTCTGAACTTGCGTGGTGTTTTGCTGCGGGCGTACTTGCAGCCGTTGAAGTACATGCTCCAGGAACAGCCGAAGGAGAAGGAAGCTCCACAGCTGTCGGGGTCCTTGCCTTGGCACGCGCACGTACGACTGCAGGCAGGCAGGGGGAGACAGAGAGCACGAACACAGTCAGCACCACTCACAACCCGATCAGACACTCACAAGGTAATGTTCATCGTTCAGACAGAGAACGCCTCAGTGCATTGAATGTCTATTGAAAACGACAATGAAATGGTCTGCAGTACATAAGTAGACAAACTTACTCATTTTATTTTCATGCACAGATGTTTTGTCTGTAAGCCTCCCTCAGTGCGCCATCTAAACATCTTTGCACTGCTGAGTTTACTGCTAATTTAAGAAGAATATAAGCATATTCAGCTGACTCATTCGTGGTTCTGTGAATGTTTCCTGTCACTCACTCGTCGTTGAGTCCACAGCGGCGGCTAGTGGGGTTGCCGAACTGTGTGAGGGTGGCGGAGAGCTCTCGATAGAGCTTGTCGCCTAGCGCCCGGGGCACGCCCTCCCACGCCATGATGAGGATGATGATGAAGGCGTTGGGACAGTGGTGACCCGTCCGGGGACGCACCAGACACATCAACTTCTCTGTCTCGCTGCCCCGACGAATCACCTGACAGGAGAGGGGGAGAGACAGAAAAGGGGGGGAGGGGGCGAGAGTGAGAAAGGGAGAGGGAGAGAGAGCGCGTGCGAGAGAGAGAGAGATTGACACCTGTATTCTCCTCTACTATATCAATAGTGTCTGTTGAGGAGCCATGAAACCATTAGCAGGGTGTCAAAGAGAGTGACAGAGGTAGAGACTTCCAACTGGGAAGGAGAGGGATCAGGGAGACGCCCTGCTGGACCCCCTGCTGCTCTACTGACTGAGGGTGAGGCTGTGGTGTTTGTCCACTACCATCTCCTCTGCTCTACTCCCCCTCATTTTCACTAATAGCTATTAGTATATAGAAGAGAGAAAAAAACCCACGTGTGAAGTGTCTGTTTGGTTTTACAATGTCTGATGAAACGTTGTGTGTTGATAAGAAATTGTTTGTGGTTACCAACACTAGTGTGTTGTGTCAGCCCAAGGGCCAGTCTGTTTGTGCTACCATGCCAACCCCCTGTCACTCATTGTCATGTTTGGCTTGGTAATGAGACCAATGGAGTTGGTTAGAGCACACACAGATCTGGGACCAGGTGTTGACACACAAATCTGGGACTGGGTGTTGACACACAGATCTGGGACCAGGTGTTGACACACAGATCTGGGACTGGGTGTTGACACACAGATCTGGGACCAGGTGTTGTGTAGGGTTAGGCTTTGTTTGTTCTTTTGAGAGGTAGGTTCAGTGTTCTATGTACTCACCCACTTGGCGATGGGACATCCCTGAGAGCTCTTTCCTTCCCGGCCGGTGTAGACTACCTTTTCAATACGGATAGCATCTCCCTTCTCTCCATACCTGCACCGAGAGACAGACAGCACAGTGTGAGTGTATACTGTATGTCTTCCTGAACACAACAGTTCAACTGTATTGTATTCAGTATGAAACATTCACATCGTGCCTTAAAACACCCGTTAGCTGTGAAATATTAACTAAATATACCACACGCCCTCTGGCATTATTGTAGCCTATGTGCTTCTGCATGGCCATAATGCAAATGTTTGAGTTGAAGGTGTCTTGTCAAACACAGAAACCACAAGCTGGCTGGCCAAGAGGAGTGTTCACAGGACGCCGTTGATATTCACAGAGGCGTGACAGTAGCAGCCAAAGCCCAACATAATCTGACCAGAACATTCTTAGTCAGTGTGTCTGATGAAGAGAATGAAACCCAAAACCTTTCAGGGCCGTCCACACCAAGTGCGATAACTATAACGATAATTATAACCATATCATTTTTTTTGTTTTGTTTTTATCGTTCTAATTCAAGTGAACAGGAGCATTCGCGCTTCAATGACAACTACAAATAGAGCGGCGAGCGCTAACGAGAGCTACAGTTTGTCCCTGTCCCGCAGATGATAAAACGTTGACAACCAATCGAAAAGAGTTTGTTCTTGGTTGAAGAGTTTGTTCTTGGTTCTAGGTGTGCGAGGCTGCTTGGAACAGGAGAGAAGGCAAAGTGCACAGTAACGTTGCATGAATGACTGGGCATGTGTGAGCATATTGGTGGCCACATTAACTACAGGACGACTTGGGAGAATGATCAACGCCAAAACAGCGCATATCTGTACGAGAAGGCCATATTCTCTGATGGTATCTGTTAACGGAGATACAACATGACAAAATACAAACTATGATGAGCCTGCTAATGTGCCTTTCTGGACCTTGTAAACTGCAAAGAAAAGTCCCATTAGCCTACTGATCCAAATGATTGCAAAGGCTTTATGCAGTTATTTCGGCATGAATCATTCAAAACAGGATGTTTAAGCAGTTACTCAAATTAGCAAATGCATCACTGCAGTATATAGTCCTATAGAGTAATTGTGTACTCATTTGCTACAATAATACATTCCTCATTGCACTGTGTCGTTGTATCCTAGGTAGAATAATGTTCTTGGTTTAAAAATGCAGAAGTAATCAATAGTGGAGCTTTATGTGCCAGAGGGGACTTGCAGAGCGCAGCCTGGAGGAATGCACATATTTATTTATTTGTCTTGCACTTTGACAAGTAAATATGTATAGCCCTACTATTTAGATAATGACTGGCCTAATATTTAGCTTCTTACTTCAGCTACAGAACTCTAGCCGTTCTCTTCCAGCTGTTTCAGTGCTCAATAGGCTATATGGCTACGGACGCGAGCCTCTCCACTATTCCTCTTCTCGTGAAATCGCAGGAAAAGCTATAGGCTACAAAAGAAATAGGACATTTCTTTAGCACTTTTTTATACTAGGCCTACTATCCTTTTGTGGAGAGAAGCAGGCTTGCTCTTGCTAAAATGTGAAATAGGCCTAGGGTAAATGAACTGCCAGGGAAAGTTAAGGAGAGAGAGTACATTGGTGTGATCACTTTGGGCCGGTAATGATACTATGATTGCACTGATGCATTGCAAATGGTTGCACAGGACATACAGAAAGATGGGCACAGTGGAAAAAAAGATCCAAGCGAAATGACAAGCATAAAAAAATGGAAATCACTTGCAAACGACTTGAGCAACGAGGCAAGCAATGTCATGTAAAAGACGTGCAGGCTAAACAGCGTTTGTTGTAGAATTGCTACATTCAAATACAAGTTTCAATATTATTTTTCATTTTCATTTAAGTATTGGTTTAAATAGTACCCACAAAACACCAGTCTCAACGTAAACAGTGAAGAGGCGACTCTGGGATGCTGGCCTTCGAGGCAGAATTGCAAAGAAAAAGCCATATCTCAGACTGGCCAATAAAAAGAAAAGATTAAGATGGGCAAAAGAACACAGACACAGGAACGATGCCCAGATGGCAAGGATCCCGGAGTCGTCTCTTCACTGTTGAAGTTGAGACTCGTGTTTTGCGGGTACTATTTAATGAAGCTGCCAGTTGAGTACTTGTGAGGTGTCTGTTTCTCAAACTAGACACATTCTAATGTACTTGTCCTCTTGCTCAGTTGTGCACCGGGGCCTCCCACTACTCTTTCTATTCTGGTTAGAGCCAGTTTGTGCTGTTCTGTTAAAAGGGAGTAGTACACAGCGTTGTGCGAGATTTTCAGTTTTTTGGCAATTTCTCGCAAGGAATACCCTTCATTTCTCAGAACAAGAATAGACGGACTTTTCAGAAGAATGTTCCTTGTTTCTGGCCATTTTAAGCCTGTAATCGAACCCAGAAATGCTGCTGTTCCAGATACTCACCTAGTCTAAAGAAGGCCAGTTTTATTGCTTCTAGTTTAAAGAAGGCCAGTTGTATTGCTTCTAGTTTAAAGAAGGCCAGTTTTATTGCTTCTAGTTTAAAGAAGGCCCGTTTTATTGCTTCTTTAATCAGAACAACCGTTTCAGCTGTGCTAACATAATTGCAAAGGGTTTTCTAATGATCAATTAGCCTTTTAAAATGATAAACTTAACTAACACAACGTGCCATTGGAACACATGAGTGATGGTTGTTGATAATGGGCCTCTGTACGCCTATGTAGATATTCCATTAAAAAATCTGCCATTTCCAGCTACAATAGTCATTTACAACATTAACAAAGTCTACACTGTATTTCTGATCAATTTCTATGTTATTTTAATGGACAAATTTGCTTTTCTTTCAAAAACAAGGACATTTCTATGTGAACCCAAAATTTTGAACTGTAGTGTATATATATTTTTTTGGGGGGGGGGGGGGGGGGGGGGCATAAAAGTTTTACTTAAAAAAAACTGTTCCCAAGTATTCCCACGCATAATAGAGACACGTGATCGTATACAAATGTAAGCAAGGTTTGACATTTCGATCTTGTCTTATCGCTGCAACTCCCCAACAAGCTCGGGAGGCGAAGGTTGAGTCATGTGTCCTCCAAAACATGACTCGGCTTCTTAACACCCACCCGCATAACCGGGAAGCCAGCCGCACCAATGTGTCGCCGACATCCGAGGTCACCCTGCAGGTGCCCGGCCCACCACAATGAGTCACTAGAGCGTGATGAACCAATTAAGGCCCCCCCGGCCAAAACCCTCACCTAACCCGGACGACGCTGGGCCAATTGTGCGCCGCCCTATGGGACTCCCGATCACGGCCGGTTGTGACTCAGCCTGGGATCGAACCCAGGTCTATAGAGACGCCTCTAGCACTGCGATGTAGTTCCTTAAACCGTTGCGCCACTCGGGAGGCCCCAAAATGATTATGTTTTAATCAAACATTATACCTGTTTGAGCTCTTTGCGGTCAATTTGCAATCGACAAATTATTTGTAAATATGTTTTGGCCCCCCGACCATCTGCTGAAGAAAAAAATCATCCCTCGGCTGAATCTAGTTGATGATCGCTGGCCTACAGCCTCCAATAGGATGCTTTGATCAGTTGATTGACAGGTGTACCGCAGAACGATAAACTGTCCGCTGGCGAGGATGCTCGTCAACGTCTATAGTTCTGTATAATTCATCATTATAGTTATCGTTATGTTGTAGATGGCCCTTACTCCAACCTTAAACCTAACCCTTACTCTAACCCTAAACCATAACCCTAGCAAGCGGTTGCATATCAACATGTGCAGTTGATCATAGTATGACCTAATCTCTTGATCATCTATAGGGAACTATCCAAATAAAGTGTAACCGCATCAGTGTGCGTTTGCTTGGTATATGTGTATGTGCCTGGTTAGGTTCTGGCGCGTGTGTCTCTCGCTGCACAATGTGTAGAGAGATGTGGTTGGGTTAGCGACCAGCATTACTCAGATGTTCCTTCTTCCCTGTGTATCATACCTGTCATGTTGATAACATCACCCCTGACCGGGTCTATCATGGTGTGACACATGTGGCTTTGTCCTTAATGGGAACTCATTCACCAATCATCAGCCGGTCAAAGTGTGTTGGCTCGGCCTCCACGGGGGTGGGCCAATGGGGTCAGAGGTGGGTCAGGGGTCAGGAGGACACTATGGAGGGCTTTAGTTCTTACGTCATCTCTCAAACAAAGAAGGCTCTCCCTCCTCTCCTCACCCATCCCCCCCCATCCACCCTGATCAGTCACTGGTCTATAGAAACAGTCCTCTGTCAATATAATGGCCAGTCCCTCTCGGCCCCGGTCCCCTATACAACAATGTGTGGGACCCAACCTAAGCAGCCCCCCATGTTCAGTCAGTGAAAACTCAGCTGCCATTGAACTATTCCAGTTTTGTCAGTTGAGATTTGCGTAAGTATTAGGATACATGGTAAATGTGATTGTTTCCATTCCCTAGTTTCACGTTACCATTCTCCCAAGAGGAATTCTGAAACTGAGTCTATCCATTCCGAATGCAAATGTACTCGGTTTGATTCTCATTCTCTCTCGCTCTATATATATATACATATATACATATATATATATACATATATATATATATATATATATATATATATATATATATATATATACATATATATATATATATATATATATATATATATATACATATATATATATATACATATATATATATATATATATATACCTCTCTCTCTGTCTGCCTCTCTATCTTCTCCTCTCATCTCTCCCTGCCTCTCCTTTCTTTGTCTCTTCCCCTCATCTCTACCTATCTCTCCTATCTTTGTCTCCTCCTCTCATCTCTACCTATCTCTGTCTCTTCCTCTCATCTCTCCCTACTTCTCCTCTCTGTGTCTCTTCCCCTCATCTCTACCTATCTCTCCTCTCTTTGTCTCCTCCTCTCATCTCTACCTATCTCTCCTTTCTCTGTCTCTTCCTCTCATCTCTCCCTACTTCTCCTCTCTGTCTCTTCCCCTCATCTCTACCTATCTCTCCTTTCTCTGTCTCTGTCTCTTCCTCTCATCTCTCCCTACTTCTCCTCTCTCTGTCTCTTCCTCTCATCTCTCCCTACTTCTCCTCTCTCTGTCTCTTCCCCTCATCTCTACCTATCTCTCCTTTCTCTGTCTCTTCCTCTCATCTCTCCCTGCTTCTCCTCTCTCTGTCTCTTCCTCTCATCTCTCCCTGCTTCTCCTCTCTCTGTCTCTTCCCCTCATCTCTCCCTACTTCTCCTCATCTCTACCTATCTCTCCTTTCTCTGTCTCTTCCTCTCATCTCTCCCTACTTCTCCTCTCTCTGTCTCTTCCTCTCATCTCTCCCTACCGCTCTCCTATCCTCTCTATGCCTAGACCTCTTCTCTGTTTGGTCTGATCTGCTGACGTGGTTATTTCCTGTTCCTCCTATTGGATTCTGGGTCAGGGATTCCCTGGGGACAGGATCACAGGAGTGTTAAGGGGAGGCGGGAGAGAGAGTAGGAGGACAGCAGCACTGGGGAGAGAGAGCAAAATAGAGGGAGGCATGGAGAGAGAGAGGGGGAAGAAAAGAGAGTGAAGCTAGCTCACAGCTGTGAGAGAGTTTGATGCCAAGACTCTTGTTCACACGCAGAGGAGAGGAGAGAAGGAATGGAGAGAGGGGGAGAGAAAGAGAGAGGGCGAAGGGGAGGGAAGGGGGGTGAGAGAGGGAGAAGGAGGGGAGAGAAAGGGAGGGAGTGGGAGAGAGAGGGAGAGAGAAGGGGAAAGGGAGACAGAGAAGGAGAAAGGGAGAGGAGAGAGAGTGAGAGGGGGTGAGAGAGGAAGAGGGGACAGGAGAGAAGGAGGAAGAGGGAGAGGGAGAATGAGAGAGGGAGAGAGAGACTGTGAAGAAGAGGACAACTAGCTCTGCTCTAGGTGAATCAGGAGACTGCCATTGCGAGTTGCGTGGCTGTAATCTAGGGGGCTAAAATCCCTGGACAAGCAAAATACTGTTGTAGCTAGTGTGTAGTGTTTCCTCCCCCCCCCCCCCTCATCAATTTCAGTCCATGCTCCTTTTCCCTGCCTTATCTAGAGGGAAATACTAGTATGCATCATACTCCTATGGTTTCTGAGTTATTTCAGTCTATGTCAGTCTCTTCTCTAACAGGTATCAAGTATGCTCCAGAAGTCTCACCTGGTCTCCATCAGGTCTCGAATGGAGGCCACAGTGGGCCCAGAGCCTAAGTGATTGTAGTACGGACCCTCATCCTTCTCTAGGATTTGCTCTGTAAGGAGAGAGAGAGAGTGAGTTACAGACAGAGTTCACAATGCAGTCCAAATTCAAATTGTAACTTCCACTCAACAGTATTTGTATGATTTGGATTAGTGCAGGACAGTTCTGTGACATTGCAGGTATCAGAAGTAGTAGTGCCCAATTATTCAGATCTAACAAGCCATGGAAACAACGAAGAACCATAGATTGGTGTGACTGAAGCCAGATGTAAAACCACACACACTTCCTGTATCCTGTGACTGACTATGTTATGACAGGGGAATAGTAGTGAGCTTCTGAATAGAGGGAGAGTCTGGGTGGGGACACTACAGTAGAAACAAGGGTGTTTGAGAGAGCGAATGAGTCAGTGTGTGTGTGTGTGTGTGTTCTTGTGTGTGTGTGTGTGTGTGTGTGTGTGTGTGTGTGTGTGTGTGTGTGTGTGTGTGTGTGTGTGTGTGTGTGTGTGTGTGTGTGTGTGTGTGTGTGTGTGTGTGTGTGTGTGTGCCTGCGTGTCTGCATGCGTCTGTGTAAGAAGGAAAGCTAGAGTATGAGAGAGTGTATCTGAGGTCACATTCCTGTGACAGTGCAGGGAGGAACCAAGGCAAGGCGTGGTCAGAGAGAAGCAGGAAATACTACACAGGACTACTGGCCTAAATAGTGTGTGAGAAAATAGTTGTGTGAGGGGGGAGTAGTGGTTCCATGTTTGGAATCAGCAGAGAAGAGGGATTTGTAAAACTATGCTTGCTTCTCTGAGAGTGAGAGAAAGACAGA
This sequence comes from Salvelinus fontinalis, assembly GCF_029448725.1. NCBI lineage: Eukaryota > Metazoa > Chordata > Actinopteri > Salmoniformes > Salmonidae > Salvelinus > Salvelinus fontinalis. Next base: position 28,975,874 of record NC_074668.1, on the reverse strand, counting down.
GAGAGAGAGAGAGAGAGAGAGAGAGAGAGAGAGAGAGAGAGAGAGAGAGAGAGAGAGAGAGAGAGAGAGAGAGAGAGAGAGAGAGAGAGAGGGGTTCGGTGAAAGAGAGGAGTGAATGAGTCAATGTGTGGGTGTGTGAGGGAGTCGGGTTACACATGGGGTGTTTCCGTGTGGTGTTGACAGGGCAGTGTGTAAATAGGCTTCACTATGGAGACCCGTTGCCTGGTGGCCTTTTCTCTTGGTAACAGCCTTACAGCACACGGCATAGCAAGTGTTCCCTGCAGCTGCTCTCTCTCTCTCTCTCTCTCTATGTCTCCCTTCTCTCCCTCCCTGTGATCCCTGGTCAAAAGTAGTGCACTAAATAGGGCACACAAATAATAGTGCACATTTGGGAAGCGGACCGAGAGGCCGTGTGCCACTTTGTCAGACATGTAGCCTTGACAGAGTGGCCTGCTCTGTGCTGTCTGCCAGCCAGACCCACACAATGGACTCCTTCTTGTGTCGTATTACTCTCACCGTCTCCCTCTGAACCTTGCACTGTAGCTGACTGGAGAGTAGAGGCCCGGGACACACAAGCCTGCATCACACTCACCTCGGCAACACACAATCCGGCAACACAAACACACTCCGGCTGGCAACACACACATTCTCAGACACACTCATGTGATGTTCAGAGAGAGGAGCTGGAGCAGAAGTGACTGGGCCACTTGATGTATACCTCTTGATAAACTGGGTGGTTGGTGCCCTGAATGCTGATTGGCTGACAGCCATGGTATATCAGACCGTATACCACGGGTATGACAAAACATTTATTTGTACTGCTCTAATTACGTTGGTAACCAGTTTATAATAGCAATAAGGCACCTCGGGGGGTTGTGGTATATGGCCAATATACACGGCTAAGGGCTGTGTCCAGGCACTCTGCGTTGCGTTGTGCCTAAGAACAGCCCTTAGACGTGGTATATTGGCCATATACCACACTCCCTCGGGCCTTATCGCTTAAATATACCTGCTGCTGCCTGCTGTATAGCATCAGCCACTGCTGTACAGTATATTTAATGTTTTCTAGTAATCCTAAATGTATGGAGTGAGAGGATTTCAAGATAGAAGACATGTCTTCTATAGGAGTTTTGTTTGTTTCTATACTAGATACTATATCGTTTTCTGGTTTTATTATGTACGCCAAAACATTTGTGTGCAGCCCACTTACTGGGAGTGTAAAGCATGTGTAACTCTGGGGCCCAGCAGTGGTCGAAATGTAGCTAAATTAGAACTGCGCAGTTCAACACAGACTAACTACTCACCGACACAGTCGCAGGTGGGGAACTCAGCCTGGAGGTCCTTGGCGGGGATGTCTAGCAGGCTTTTAGTGGGCGTGTCCAGGTAGCGTAGCGGCGACTCCAGGAAGCCTTTTAGGGAGGGGTTGAGGGGGAAGCCGTCCTTAGTGGGGGTGTCGTCCTCGCCCCCCTCAGAGAATGATCCAGTGGTGGAGAGGACAGCCACGTTCCCATTGGTCTCGATCTTCATGTGCTTGGGCAGCGGGGACGCGGAGGGGGAGAGAGGCACGGTGAAGGGGTCTTCAAGGACGCGGTGCTGCAGCTGCTCCAGATGGGCCTCTTGGCGCAGCGAGAGAGGCAACTGGGCCCCCTCGGGCTGCTCCTCCATGGGGCTCTCAGTGGAGGGCTGTGTGGCGGAGGTATAGGATGCTTCACTCACACCCCTTGTCACATTCTCCGTGTCCACCTCCATGTCCTGGTCTGCTGGTGGGGCTGTTGTAGAAGCTAAGGGAGTGGGGCTGCAGGACGGGGTGGCGGTGGCGGCGCTGGACGGTGATGCGGGCCTGGCTTGTCCTGAGGTAATGTTGGGCTGAGAATCTATCACCACGGGCTGGGCTGAGGCTGAGGGGGACTGGTCCTGAGGCTGGATTTGAGGAGGGCAGGGCACTGGGGCCGAGGATGAACTGTCCCCGAACTCTGCCTCGAACTGGAGGATCAGCTCCTCAAACTTGGGGTCCAGGGAGCTGAGGCCTGGTATGGACTGAGAGGTGGTGGAGGTCTGTGTGGCGCCGGCCTCCCCTGAGCTAGCCGGGGCGTCCGGGGCTGCAGGGAGAGGCAGAGGGGTTGAGACGGCTGGACTGTTTACAGAGAAGGCAGGAGCAGTGACAGAGCGTGCAATAGAAGAGTTTAAAATGGATACCTGAGATTGGGCCGGGGTTGGGAGGCCTGCGGCAGCCTGAGTGGGGTTACTGAGGAGGGGGACGGTAGGGAAAGGGAGAGAACCTGAATGGGCGCTGGCCAGAGGCAGGGCTCCGATCAGTGGAGACGGTTTCTGTATGGAGATCTGGCTGTGAGGCAGGAAGGTTGGCAGGGAGACCTTCTGCTTGGTTTTCTTGATGACTATCGTCTTGGGTTTTGGACCTGGATAGAGCAGCATCCCTGGTTGCTGCTTGAGGAGCGGCGATGTCCCCGCCGTGCTCTTCCTCCTCTTGGGCTCCTTGGGCTCCTGCTTGATGGCCACAGGGATGAGGTGGCCCTCGGGGCCCATCTGTTGGGGCCACCACTTGCGGAGGTTCTGGCAGGCCTGGGTGGGCCGTGGAGGGCAGAGGCCTGGGGGGCCGGGAGGATTAGAGAAGAGGTTCCTCTTGTGGTGAAGGTGCTGCTGCAGGGCTGTCTGGGTGGAGTAGTGGATGGCTGCGCTGCCCGCGGAGAGAGGTGGACCAGGATACCCAGGCTGCTGCTGGCCGTTCATCAGGCCGTAGCGACCGCCCATGTAGGCACAGGCAGCGCTCTGGTACTCCCCAGAGTTGACCTCCTGCTTGACCTGAGGCATCCCTGATTCCTGCTTGATGTGGTGGTGTGGGATAGGCAGCTTGAAGGGGTCATTTATGTACTTTCCGCTGGAGTCCCCCAGTAGCTGTTTGAGCTCGGACATGGGGTCGCCAACGCTGTGGCCACCAGATGGAGGGGCGAAGTGAGACTGCTGGGAGTCTGAGTTCATCATCATCCACTGGTTCCTCTGCTCTTGGATTCCTCCAGGGGCCTGCTGCTGCTGCCACTGCTGAGGGTGGGGGCTGCCTGCCTGGGTCTGCCCGGGGAAAAGCAAAGTGGAGGACGGGAGAGGGGAGGCGTGGGCCGGTTGACCCTGGGACTGGGGTCTGTGCTGCTGCTCCCACGACGCGGAGCTCTGCTGGGGGTACAGTCCAGGGGGGACAGATTGTGACCGCGAGGAGGACAAAGAGGACATGGGGCTGGGGGAGGAGGGGAGCAAGCGGTTGTCGTGCTGGGGGTGTAGAGGGGGTTGTTGGTGGCTGGTGGAGGAGGCCTGGGCAGGAGGGACCACAGTCTGGGGTACGGTGGCAGACAGCTGGGTCAGGGCCTCGATGGCTATGGCCGTCTGCAGACTGACGTTCTTCTCCTTGGCGATGGAGAGGACCTGAGGTGAGCAGGGGACAGAGCCTGGGCGTTGGCCCTGTTGGTGTGGGTGAAGGGGTGGACAGGAGGGCGGGTTACCTCCATTGACATGGGGGTGAGGACGATGGTGGGGGTGAGGGGGCTGTTGTGAATGTGGTGGCTGTTGATGAGGCGGCGTGTCGGCGGCCATCTTGGAACAGGGTGTGTTGTTGTCCTGCTCCTCCCCTGCCCCCGCCTGTTTGAGCCTCTTTTCCAGCCACTCCAAGTAGTCTGGGCAGTCCGGCCCATCACAGTCACAGTTTGGGGGCTTGTGGCCGTGCCTCGCTTGGCTCAGGGCGGTCTTCAGGGTGGTCTGCAGGGTGTTCAAGTCCTCTGGGGGGCTAGCCTGGTCCCCTCCCTCTGGGGCTTGGAGCCTGGCTTGAGCCGCGGCCCCCTTAGCAGTGCCCATCTCCTGGTTGAACTTCTCATACAGCTGGGCGGTGTAGGACTGGGCCTCGGGGATGGGGGCCAGGGAGCCCACATTAACGCTGGCTGAGAAGGCTACCAGATTGCGTGCGTCCTCCATGTCTGCCTCGTGGACGGGCTTCCCTGGAGTCCTACCACTACTGCTCCAGCCACTGCAGGGCAGCTGCTTCTGGGGTTGAGGGGCTTTGCCCTGCCCAGGTACCCAACCCTGTCCTGGGGGAACACTCCCTGACCGATGGGGCTCCCTCTGGGTGTCCAGGCCGGCTCCACCCTCCTCATTGGTGTCACTGGGTTGCCGGCTCACCCCATTGGTCGGTTCCAGGCTCAACGAACCGCCTTCTTCGAGGCGGTCATGTGACCCAGTTTCCATCTGGCCTCCTCTTCTGGGGCCATCCACTGAACCAGTGTCCGAAACAGTCTGAGAGAGAGAGAGGGAGGACACAGATGAAAGAGGTTAAAGACCAGAAGAAAAAAAATAGGAACTGTGCACCAATTTGGAATAAGCAATAGCAATCAATATACAAAAATATATTGTTTTCACATGTTAACAAGTTTTTATTCAGTTGATGATCTTAGCTTAAAATCATACTCAAACAAAGCATTCACAGAGAAGGGCAAATCAACATATCATAATGATTATGACAGAGCACTGGCTAGAATCCATTCCTCATTTCAGATGTCTTGGTTTGGGTTCCACCCACCCACCCACCCACACCCACACACACACTTCCAGTTGGGGAAATGAATGAACTGTTGCTTCAACAGTGTTTCCACAATGATCAGAGTGTTGAAGTCACAGACCATGTGACATCATTGCGCAGTAATGCTCACGCTACTTACTACACACAGCAGTCAGCCCATGTAAAAGTTTACCATCCCCCCCCCCAAAGGCACAAAGGATTATTTAAAAAGTAATCAAATATACACAATATCTGTTTTACTCAAGGAAGAACGAGGAGAATGCTGTGAACTACGGGCAACATTACTGCATCTCAAACCATTCACTTCTATAGTTACAGGTAATAAACTTTCAACTCAACTTCCCTATTTAAATGTCAACATATTACCAGTGTATATATTAGCTCTATACGTTGTCAATGACTGTCTATTAGCCAAGCGGGGTTCCTGGTTCCTGATCCCGTGGTCCTGAACATCTCCCTCCCTTAGGCCTTTATGACTAGGGAGTATCTGTCTCGACGGGACTGCTGCATTCAACACCTGTCATATCACCATGAGGTAACTAGACACGCTCAATAAATGCATGATGGATCCACAAAACGCAATAGGAATGTGTCAAGGATCTAGAGAGCAAAGATGTAGCAAAGAGTGGTGTGGTAATTAAGCAATAAGGTTCCGAAGGGGTGTGGTATATGGACAATATACCACGGCTAAGGGATGTTCTTAAGCACGACGCAACCCGGAGTGCCTGGACACAGCCCTTAGCCATGGTATATTGGCCATATATCACAAACCCCCGAGGTGCCTTATTGCTTTTATATTTTGGTTAACAACGTAATTAGAGCAGTAAAAATATATGTTTTGTACTGTTGTTTTTTTATTTCCTTACTTATCTATTGTTCACCTAATACCTTTTTTATTTTACTTAAAAATTGCACTATTGGTTAAGGGACTGTAAGTAAGCATTTCACCTTAAGGTCTACTACACCTGTTGTATTTGGCGCACGTTACAAATAAACTTTGATTTGATTTGATACCTGTGGTATTCGGTCTGATATACCACGGGTGTCAGACAATCAGCATTCGGGGCACCAACCACCCAGTTTATAATACCAAATCATGTGCATTGATAGTCTACGGTGACATTCCTGATGCCATTTCACAAGTGTGCTTCGTAAGATGAAAGTAGAGCCTTGTATGACTCTCACTTCCATTAGAGTCCATTAGAGATAGAGCACGATGATCTCATCTGATTGCTGAAGCTGCTCATCCAATACATTAGCTGTGATGACATCACTGTTTACTGGACCTGCAGAATGAAGGCTGCAAGGTGATAGACTATAGGGGAGAATCTGGTCTCCTGGCTCCTGGTTTTGGAGGGGGAAACTAAAAGGGACATTTTGACCGTGTAACCAAAGCAGTGCTGTTGTCAAAACACATTATATTGCTTCAAACAGCCTTCTCAACACGACACTGACTTCAAAACAAGTTGGAAATGCAAACGATCTGTGCTTGAATCATGTATCTGCAGTGACACCCCTTAAATGGACATCATACAAGTATTGGAAGGACTGGGTCTGCTGTTTTGCTTTGTCAAAATGGAGCCCATACTAAGATGAGTTGGTTCCTAAGAGTAAAACTGTGTCCATATTTTCAGTGTGTCTACAAACTGTTTGCAAACTGACAAGCATCTGACATACAAACAGGGAAGGTGATCTGCTCTACACAGGCTTACGTTACTTCCTCTTTAGAGTAATATGACACTGTCTGTCAGTGGTGTGTATAAAACAGGGAGAACACAGGTCTGAAGACGATTCATTATGATTTACTGTGTTTGAGGAGGCATAGCAAACAAAGATAATCCAAGTACAAACACAGTACAGGTAATGAATATGCACCACAGTTCAAAAGTTTGTTTTTCTTGGCAATTTCCCACATGGAATAGCCGTCATTTCTCAGAACAAGAATAGACTAATGAGTTTTCAGAAGAAAGTTCTTTGTTTCTGGCCATATTGAGCCTGTAATCGAACCCACAAATGCTGATGCTCCAGATACTCAACTAGTCTAAAGAAGGCCAGTTTTAATTATTCTTTAAATCAGAACAACAGTTTTTAGCTGTGCTTACATAATTGCAAAATAGTTTTCTAATGATCAATTAGCCTTTTAAAATGATAAACTTGGATTAGATAACACAACGTGCCATTGGAACACATGTGTGATGGTTGCTGATAATGGCCCTCTGTACGCCTATGTAGATATTCCATAAAAAATCAGCCGTTTCCAGCTACAATAGTAATTTACAACACTAACAATGTCTACACTGTATTTCTGATCAATTTTAGGTTATTTTAATGGACAAAAAAATGTGCTTTTCATTCAAAAACAAGGACATTTCTAAGTGACCTCAAAGTTTTGAAATGTAGTGTATGTTCAACCACTTCTACACCGAGACACAAATCCATGACACACTGAGTATCCAAATAACCAAATAACACCTTTTCATATTTTGAATTTGCCTCGGAACATCTTCAAGTCCTATTCTACAATAGCCTAAACTAAATAAGGAAGTCTTCAACATGGCACTGTGGACATGTCAGAACAGGGAGTGCTGTGGCATTGAGGCTATAGCAGGTGAAAGGCAAGCCCTGCTCTATGCCTCAGACAGACACACGTTGATAATGCTTGAAGTCCTGTGAGCTCAGGCAGACTGAGCTCTATGAGGATTACACACAGTCATAATCATATCCATACACTATGTTGTACACACGTACATACTGTATACTACACCGCCATGCACACACACACCGTTTACTGCACACACAGATACACATAAAGGTAGACTACACCATGTCAAAAGACTGCCTAATCCTAGAAGAGGAACTAGGCTGGTTTGTTGTTTGAGTTATGATCCAACAGGTCTGTGTATAATGCAGACTTCATCCCATCTGTATTCACAGTGAGAATACAGCTCTCGTTTGTAGCTCCTACAGTTGGTTGACAGCTGAAGTGGACCAGACACCCTGCTTCCCGTCATTTAAATATATTGAAATGAGCCTTTTGAAGTGTCTAATTATTGGACGGGCCGCTTGTTCGGGCCCTTTGAATTCACCTTCTGTGCCGGGTGTCTGGGGGGTGTCCCTGGGGGGGTGGAGGGGGGTGAACAGCCGGCCGGCGATACGTGAGAAGCCTCACGTTGCCCCATCACAGACTGATCATCAGACTGAGCTTAGTGGATGGGGGGGGGGTTGAGACAGAGTGAGTAAGAGAATTGCAATATATTGAAACAGCGTGGTCACAGAACTGTACAACCCAACAACCCCAGAACCAGTCACATTGTTGTTGTTCATCTCTGTTCCCCACAGTCGATAAACTGACACACTTCCTCTAACTCTCTCTAACACGTACAGCACCAGTTGAATCGCCGGTTCCACACGCCCGGCTTAAACCTAAACACTTTAACAACACGATCACAACAACAGTTCTCATACCCAGTCAACTGGGACTTCACAGATGTAATTAGCCAAATTAGACTGTCACAAATACCTTCTCTCTCGTCGTGCACACGGTGTTATACACACTGTGGCATGCTTACACCTGCATGCACCTACCACGGTGCTTCTGACAGAGCAGACCACGTGCTCGGACAACTATTGACGCCGTGTGAGAGCCTACTCTTTCCTGCCAGGACACACACACACACACACACACAAACAGCACGCACCGCACAAAGGTTCCAATCCAAAACATCAACACGCCCAACCAGAAGAGACGGCCTAACCTGTTAGACACCCTAAACTCTGAGACTAGTCCCTTTAAACGACACAGTACGTTGCCGGCTAAACAGTCAAGCTGGTCTATCCTACAACTAGACCACTACGCGTTTGTCCCCACCTCACGTCCCCACCTCCACCAGACCAGAACAGATGCCTCCAAGGTTGACAGCACAAAGTCAAAAAGGAAGGAGGGTGGGGAGACAAAGCGGGTGGGGGGGGGGGGGGGGCATAAAGCCTGGGAGTAGACATAAATCCAAACAGTTAGACACACGACACCCTCCCTCTCTCCTTCCTTCTATCCCCCCCTCCCCTGGCTTTCCTTTCCTGCCGTGTCGGTCGTCGAGAAAACATGAAGGAGGAACCATGAGAATAAGACCCAGAAAAGAGTAGAGAGCCCCACACAGCTTCAGTACTTACATGGGTCTAGACGTCCTGCCAGTGGAAGTGGAGAGACACAGCAGGGAGAGGAGGGGAGCCACTAGCAATCTGCTGGAGGCTTTTTTGTTGTTGTTGCGGCACACAAGCACCGACACGCACGTACACACGCACACACACCTCCCCCCATGGAACGCACGCCCGCTCTCTGTCTCTTCTTACGGCCGTCACTTTCTGTTTTCTCCTTTTTCCTTTCTCATTACCTCTCTCTGCTCCTCCCTTCCCTTTTCAATATCCTTTTTCTTTCTCTTACACTCACAGTCTGGTTCTACTTGCAGCCCCCACCTTCCCCTCTCTCTCTCTCTCTCTCTCTCTCTCTCTCTCTCTCTCTCTCTCTCACTCGCTCGCTCTCCCTCCCCCTCTCTCTTCTGTGTGTGCAGAGCGAGAGGCCATTATCTGAGGCACAGTGGGCACGTACGAGGGAATGGAGGAGTGTGCAGTGAGCAGAGAGAGAAAGAGAGAGCTCGGGGATGGACGCTAGCGGCAGCCCTAGAAACAGCAGCACATTGCAGCAGAGCGAGAGCTGTTACCAGGCAAAGCTCTCTCTCTCTCTCCACCAGCACAATCCCTTATTGAATAGGAACACCTTGAATACATAAGTGTGTTTCGGATAACATTATGTTATGCGTTTTAGTCTATCTAGTCATGTCTAGTCATTTGGGTTATCTAAGAGCGGAGCGGTTTTTGAGCATGTGGACGCGATGGAAACCACTAGATGCAGGCGAACGCCAATCTCAGCGGGCACTTGCTGGAACATCAACAAGAAAATGAAATAAAAACCAAACAACATTAAGTCCATATATATGTGGTTTGAATTCGACCGATTCAGACTCAGGCTTTCTCCTGCGAGACAAGCTGTACGTCCATCTTTCTGTTTCTGTCATAGTCCATTGGTCGTTACAAAGCCGCTGGCGGTCTCTCTGTTCGTGTCTCTGTCGCCTACCACAAAAATGTTAATAGTAGCTACTTCTTTACAGGTCTGTTACCTTCCCCGGCCGCTGATGTGTCGCTCAGTGCGAGGTGATGCCGGGGGAAGAAGGGCAGCCTAGGACTTGTAAAGGAGAGACGAAGCATAGCGAGTCTCCCACATACCAGAGGATAGCGATGGCTTGAGAGGACTTTAAAGGTGCCAATACGTTTCACACTCAATCGTTTCTAAAGCCTATAATCTCCTGATTAATACATATGCGAAAGAGGGAGCAAATGGATTGAATGTGATTGAGAGAGGGGGGGATAAAGACTACAGGACAGGAGTCTGGGGAACTGCACAAGCAGCAGTCGATGGCAGTTTGGTAACATACAGACCACAGGGATGAAGGAAGCCAGAGGGACAGTAGAGACGAGAGGAACATCGAGGGGAGAGTAAGGAGAGATGTTGAGCTACAGAAATGCAACATTCACACACACACACACACACACACATAACAACCTAGTAAGTTGTCTTATTCATGTGACTTCGGCTCTAGCAAGAGAGGAGAACATGGATAAGAGAAGGACGAGGGAGCAGAGGAGCAGCGATCGAGCGGCTTGTCGCTTGACAGAGACCGTCCGCAGCGGCATGGTGCTACTAGAGACATCGACAAACGGCAACATCATTTGCTCCGACGTCTAAGAGGACAGAAATGATTCCGCTGTCTCTCCTTCTCCGTGGCGTGCCTGCTTTCCCTCTCCTCCCATCCGGCCGGTCCCTCTGTCCCGCCAATGTTCTCCCAACGTTATCCCCTCACCATTGCTTCAGCTTTAGCACCACCATCGCTAGCTCACTCCACATGCTACCCCTCTGACCGCCCTTCTCTGCTCCTTCTCTTCTCTCTGTCCCCGCTCTCTATCTGGAATCAGATTTATCAAAGAAGAAGGGGGAAAAAACATGGCTGACGTCTCGTCTCTCCTCCATGCAGATGAGATCCTTGTCAGCTCCTGCACAGTCTCGTTTTATTATTATGAATGAGCATGTGGACTCTGCGCATTGGCTGGATTTATTTGAGTAACCTCTCCCTCTCCCTTAATCTCTCTTTCACTCTCTCTTTTTCCGCTCACACTTTCTCTCTCGTGTTTGGTTTCTGTCCATTCCTTTCCATCGCTCCAGGTTCATGGCAGACAGTGTCACTCCAACCCTGTCGGAGGCTTTCGTTGTCTGGCCCTGTGATTCACACAGTCCTCCACCAGCGCTGCCTGGCATTCACACACACCGCACGCGCAACCCAAAGACAAACACGGCACAACCCAAGCTGGTGCCTAGTAGTAAAGGGAAGTGTGTTGTGTCACATGTCCAGGAAGCACCAATGGGGGAGAGAGTGAGAGAGAGAGCTAGTGAAAGCATGTAGTTATGACATAACTGTTACATCATCAGAACCCGCCCGGCTGCCCCGCCTCGCACAGGCTGGACTTAAGTCTCATATGACACCGTGTGTAGACCCCCCCCCCCCTTACCCCAATACACACACACACTCTCATTCATTCACCCTCCTGACTAGCGCTCGCTCTACCCCGCTGTGCAGTGACACAGCATTTCTCGCTCTTAGAGCAAACTTAACCGTCTCCGTTCAGCGTAACACACTCATCTGCTCAACGCCAACAAGAGAGTGTATGTACAACAAAGAAAGAAGCAAACTGTGTACTACCCCCCCCCCCCCCCCCTGCCCCCCCCCTGTTTTAAGAACCTGAATACGATATGAATTCCCAATATGAATGTGATTAGCCCCAACCGATTTCTAAAAGGCTGTTCTGGCCATGTCATATAGACAGTTAAAACAGTGTAGGATAATCCAAATGCTTTTAAGCAACTAGCGGGCCAATCACAGGAGGTTGGCGGCACCTTAATTGGGAAAGACGGGCTGGTGGTAACGGCTGGAGCAGTATAAGTGGAATGGTATCATATACATCAAACACACGGTTTCCAGGTGTTTGATGCCATTGACTCTGTTCCAGTCATTATTGTGAGCCGTCCTCCCCTCAGCAGCCACCACTGGCCAATATATAGATGCATTCTGCTACTAGCAGACTACACTTGTCAGAACTATACTGTTTTTAAAAAATACATTTTCTCTCACATTTTTTGAAGCTAAAATAGTCGATTTTCGTACAAATAATATCTTCCCAGAAAAAAAGCTATATTATGATAACACTGAAGGAGATTTAGGTTAGTGCTACTGTTCTGTGATACACCACCTAGGATGAGCAGACCAGCAGCCATCACAGCTCAGACAACAGACTCACTTATCGAGTGGGTCAAGACCACCACCTCCCTGACGAGCCCTATAGGCCCTTGTAGTTTTCACCTCAGTACGTCAGAGCCACGCCAAAGTTGACGGCCCTGTTCATGTGTGGACTCATAAAGGGCCAGTTTACCGGACACAGATTAAGCCTAGTCCTGGACATTAAAATAATTTGATGTAAAATCTCCCATTGAGTTTGTTTCTAGTCCTTGGACACTAAAATAATTGAATGTAAAATCTCCCATTGAGTGTTTCTAGTCCTGGACACTAAAATAATTGGATGTAAAATCTCCCATTGAGTTTGTTTATAGTCCTGGACACTAAAAGAATTGAATGTAAAATCTCCCATTGAGTGTTTCTAGTCCTGGACACTAAAATAATTGGATGTAAAATCTCCCATTGAGTTTGTTTATAGTCCTGGACACTAAAAGAATTGAATGTAAAATCTCCCATTGAGTTTGTTTCTAGTCCTGGACACTAAAATAATTGAATGCAAATCTCCCATTGAGTTTGTTTCTAGTCCTGGACACTAAAAGAATTTAATGCAAATCTCCCATTGAGTTTGTATCTAGTCCAGGACTAGGCTTAATCTGTGCACGGTAAACTGTCCCTTTATGTATAGGACGGGATAAACTAACATCCACTCTTGTCAAAATTAAATGTGAAAAATGATTTAAACTTAAATCTACCCACGATGATATAAATCTACACACATATTAGCCATATATTTTAACCATATGTTCCATCAGACTCATCAAAACAAAAGGAGTCTATTTTACTCCCAGATGGCAGAAACTATTGTCCTGTGATCTCCTCAACAATACACCAGAGAGAACGTTCCCTATGTCTCAACCACCTGCAGACACAACTGTCACGTGTACTTTGAACTCCTTCAGGCAAACCCCTGACTACCTTCTGTTGCCTAGACCCAAACCGCCAGACAGTCACAACAATTGAAGTACTGCCAAAGCCCTAACAGACATAACACTATTTTGTTTCCAACCGTAAAGAACACAACTAGCACATCGACAACTCTCAAGGCATTACAGAAATGAGCAAAGTGAGTGCTCTGCTCTCAAAACACTGCAGGGTACCCAGTCTGCAAAAACTGGTCGAATAAACGTTGTTTCCACGTCATTTCAACCAAAAAATACAATGTGATGATGTTGAACCAACGTGGGAAAATAATTGGATTTGGAAGTCATCAGCGTCAGGGAATTTAGTCTTTTTCTCACCCCACTTTAGCTAAATCCAATGACACGGTGAAATGTTTTGTTGATTTCACGTTGAATTCACGTTAGTTGACAACTCAACCAAATGTAAATCAAAACTAGTCGTTGAACTGACGTCTGTGGTCAGTGGGTAGTTCCATAGCAACAAGTGGTCCGCTGATGTACTAGTGAATAATAACAAGACAGTGCTGGTTTAATGAGGGGGACTAAAGAAGGAGAATGTGATGATTTAAAAAAAAACAGAAGGGTAATTCAACACTTACAGTAGGAGTACTCTATTTGAGCATGAGGTGCGTGGTATGTGGTAACTCAGAAATGAAATAATTATCTGACTAGTTCTTCGATTTATCAGTAGATGCGATTCCACATCTCAACTCCTCTCTCTCTCTCTCACAAAGCATTGTATTGGCCTTGTAGGAGTGATGACAGAATAGAGTGAGTGCAGCTGGGGCCGTGTGTTGTGCTCACCTCTTTCTACCATGACTAAGACGGACTGACTCATCTTTTCCTTCAAACAGTCACCCACACACACTGACAAAGAAAACACACACCCCCCTCACACACGAATCAACACATGTACGCGTTTACTGTATCAAGAAGGCACAGGTGGTGGGTGAATCTCAAAGATGAGAAAGATTAAACATGACAAACAGAATGTGTCATTTATTTCTACAGGGTACAGAGGAAACCAGCTCTCAGTGTTGAGGAAACAGCAAATATAAGACAGCATGTTAGCCTAGTGGCTGATGCAACTACGCTCAACCCTCTCACCTTATTGGTAGGGAGGCTTGTGTCAGAACATACCATATGTCTTAAGTCACCTCTTCTAAAACAACAGAGAGGTCTAGGGAGTGGACAGTGCAAGTCTTCTAAGGAGAAACATAGCCTAGGCCAAATACCATCAATAGATTAGACGGCCCAGCCACCCAAATTAGATCATTGCTCTAGGTTCCTGACAGAGCAGAGACCAACCCCCAATCCAATGTTTTCCTGTCAGTCCCGGACCCCATCCCTCCATCCCCCGACCCACGTTACACACCCTGCTCCCTTCCAGCCTCATGCCATCAAGGTCATCTGTTCTGATACACACTTCATGTGACACACACAGAGGGAGAGGGAGGGAGAGAGAGAGAGAGAGAGAGGCAGAGATTCACACAGGCAAACGCCTGGGGAGCACACGCAAACTGGGGAGCACACGCAAACTGGGGGGAACACGCAAACTGGGGGGAACACGCAAACTGGGGAGCACACGCAAACTGGGGGGAACACGCAAACTGGGGAGCACACGCAAACTGGGGGGAACACGCAAACTGGGGGGAACACGCAAACTGGGGGGAACACGCAAACTGGGGGGAACACGCAAACTGGGGAGAACACGCAAACTGGGGAGAACACGCAAACTGGGGAGAACACGCAAACTGGGGAGAACACGCAAACTGGGGGGAACACGCAAACTGGGGGGAACACGCAAACTGGGGAGCACAAGCAAACTGGGGAGAACACGCAAACTGGGGAGAACACGCAAACTGGGGAGAACACGCAAACTGGGGAGAACACGCAAACTGGGGAGAACACGCAAACTGGGGAGAACACGCAAACTGGGGAGCACACGCAAAGGCTCTCTGCGGAGTACAGGCTGGCTGGCTTGTGTAACACACTGTTGCACCCTTGACAACTACTGTGATTATTATTATTTGACCCTGCTGGTCATCTATGAACATTTGAACATCTTGGCCATGTTCTGTTATTATCTCCAACCCGGCACAGCCAGAAGAGGACTGGCCACCCCTCATAGCCTGGTTCCTCTCTAGGATCCTTCCTAGGTTTTGGCCTTTCTAGGGAGTTTTTCCTAGCCACTGTGCTTCTACACCTGCATTGCTTGCTGTTTAGGGTTTTAGGCTGGGTTTCTGTACAGCACTTTGTGACATCAGCTGATGTAAGAAAGGCTTTATAAATACATTTGATTGATTGATTGTGCTCTCACTCACACGCATACAATGACTGAAGGTGGTCCCAAGTGGCTCAGTTAGTGGAGAATGGCGCCTGCAACGCCAGGGTTGTGGGTCCGATTCCCATGGTGGACCAGTATGAAGAAAGAAGAAAAAGTATGAAAATGTATGCACTCACTACTGTAAGTTGCTATGGATAGGACCTTCTGCTAAATGACTCAAATGTAAACAAGGGTCATTGGGTGTATTGGTGAGGGTGAATGAGCAGGTGCTGAGTGGAACTGAAAGTGTAGCATAGAATACAAATATCTGAGAATCTATCCTCATCGTTCTGCTCACTCCTTCTCTCTGTTTTTCCTTCCTTTGTCTTATTTTATCTCTCACTCTACACTCTTAGAAAAAACAGTTACCTTTTTAGCAGGTTTTCGGTTGTGTGGCGCCAGACATTTGACAGGCAGCATTTTAATTTACCGGACATTTGAGAAATTTACCGGACCCATATGCATTGTAACCTGATTAGGACGTCCACCCACGGTGCTCAGAATGACAGGAATCACATTTAGATTATGGTAATTCATATTAACAGAACATGCAAATTGAGGATGAAACCATGTGCCGCCCTTCTTACCGAATTCTGATGTGCACTTTGAACATGTTAGAATAGCTGTCCACATTTACTTTTCCTCAGCCAACAAGATGAGTAACGAACAGCAGAATCACTAGCCTGTGTCAATCTACTATCACCCATAGCAGACAAGTGTACCTATTCTATTGGTCAGCTTGTCAACGACGAAAAAGCCTATTCCAAACCGACTCTGGGACAGTTGTGGGACGATAGATCCCAAATTCATACAACCAGGCTACATAAAAAAACAACGTTAAAAGGCATGAGTCAGATGCAACAGATCAGAACTTGTAGCTTAAAATGTTGATAGACTATTATTTCTTCGCATTATAAGCGCAACAATGCACACAAGGCAGCAGTCTACGCGGGATTGTTCGTTCCATAATGCAATTAGCAGGAAAACACAGTTGTCAAAAGGGCATGTGACAGAGAGGAAAATATCAATTTGAAATTTAGAAAGAGGTGAGATCTAATAGGCAAAAACTAGCATGGGTTGCTAATATGACTTGGGTTGTGCCTTTGGCTACTGGACAATGAAAGAAAGTTGATATAAAATAATTGCCTCCACAAATATGATCTGATTTTGGCTAGGCTACTTTAAAGCAAGGTAAGACATGCCTCATATGTATAAAAATGTTCAGGTTTCAAACAATGAAGTATATGTTTTCAAAATGCATACTGCTTCCAGCTCATTGCAAAGTGGTGTGTGACGCGCTGATGAAGCCTGCCTTCCCGCTGCCTATGTATTTGCTGTTTGAGATGCTGTGGCAGTGGCTCTCGCAGTGTCTGACAGATGTTTTGCTCAAAGGCTCTGTATCTGTATGCTGTACACGTGTGATAAATAAAATACATTGCAAATATACGTTACACGCCGCAATTTAATTCCACAAGATTATGCTAAATGAACCTACCTAAAATGAACCTATAAGCATGACCAGTCAAATGTATTTCCATCGACTGGTATGTCCATCAATGAATAGGAAAAAAACATTATTTCGCAATTCGATTTTTTCTTCTTCTCCCGGACAATTGGCCAGTAGCAATTATATTTATCGGCTTTTCAAAACAAACAAAAAATTGCCCAAAAGACAGCTAATACCGGTTTTAAAAAAAACTGAAGTTTTTACTATTTCTCTGTCTTTCTCCATCCGTTTCTTCTTTCTTTCTTTCTCTTTTTTTTCTTTAACTCTGTCCCTGTCCTCTCCTCTGTGTTGTCCCTGACTTGTGAGCTCCTCCTCTGCTCTGGGCAGGGACAGAGAGGTAGGAGAGGGGGACAGACAGATGGACACAGAGAGACGGACAGAGATATGGATAGACAGGGGGGACAGAGAGGTACAGACAGATAGACAGAGAGGGACAGACAGATAGACAGAGAGGGACAGGGAAGTAGCTCCTGACTCTGCCCTTCCTGACACATGGCACGTGCAAGTCAGCACGCACACACACACACACAGCCCAGCTGGGAGGGAGAGGTCTGCCTGCCTGCCCCACTCCACCATTCCTCACAAAGAGAAGGGGAGAAAGGAGGAGAGGAGGGAGGAAAAGGGAGGCCAGGGCGGAGCCACCAAAAACACTCCAGCACCAGCAGAGGGGGAGGAAAGTGAAGGAGGAATAGTGTTTTTGAAAGACTGGTCTTTGTGGGAAAGACTTGGGACTGAACGAAAAAATAGAGGGAACAATGAGGAGGCAAGAAACGGGTGGAGGGAAGAGGGTGGAGAGAGGGGGGGAGAGAAAGGGTGAAAGGGTTTAAAGTAGTAGTGGGAAATAATACCCTTACATACTGTAGTTGACGAGACAGTAGAATTGATAGCAGATGATGTCACTAGTGCGATGAGGTTATACTGTTTAAATCAGTATTAACTTTCAGTTGGAACACTTTGGGGAGGAGTCTGTCTACCACCCATCTATCAAAGACACACAGACAGACAACAAACAGTACAGCAGTACAGGGAGGGAAAATATTAGAGAATAAAACTACGGTGCAACAACGTAACACCTAGGGGGAGGGCTACACTGTGAGCGAAATAGAGAGAGGGGGGAGAGATAAAGAGAAGGCAAGAGAGAGAGGGCTAGAGAGGGAGAGGGAGCTAGAGGGAGAAATATATAGAAAGGGGGTTAAAGGGAACGAATAGGGAGAGAACCTTCCCCAGCCCCTGCATGGCGGTGTGTTGCTAACATTAGCTCCCCATATGTTCAAGTCAAGTGCAGCCCGTTTTAAAAGGTCCAGCGATATCCTTGCCTGTAGCACTGCAGAGAACCTATAGCATCAATCGCCTTGCTCTGTGTCATGCTTTACATCAACTACTACATACCCTACATATCCAATAACCATGACGTGTGTTGTAAACTAACATTTTCAAGCCACTTGAGGCCATACTGTATCGCCTATAAGTTTGTAGCCTACACTCGTAGAAAAAAAGGTGCTATCTAGAACCTAAATTGGGTTCTTCGGCTGTCCCCTTAAGAGAACCTTTTGAAGAACCCTTTTAGTTCCAGGTAGAACCTTTTTAGTTCCATGTATAACCGTTTCCACAGAGGGTTCAACATGGAACCCAAAAGATTTCCACCTGAAACTCAAACGTGTTCCACCTGGAACCAAAAAAGGTACTCCTATGGGGACAGTTGAAGAACCCTTTTGGACCCCTTCATTTTCTAAGAGTTTAGCCGATTGGATCCATGTGTTTTCACACCAGACTCCAATACTGTATCATGAAAACTCAAAACAGACCTACAGGGATAACTTCTAAATCCTGTCATATAGTCATGGTTTGGCGGAGAAAGGTTGTGGATTGGCTGGATTCATTACAGTACTATACACACAGAGTTGGTTCCCAGTCTCCGAGAGAGAGCAGCCAGCAGAGAGGTGAGAATTTAAGACATGACACAACAGCCTCCTACTCCTCCCTCCATTCATTTTTCATTAACCGTGGCAGGCAGCGGTGCTCGGCCGCTCAGCCATTCTATCCTCCAGGAGAAACCAGATGCCATCCGGCACGGACGAGAGCCACAACACTTCAACCACACAGGGCACCGCCAATGATCCATGCCAGGACTTAAACCAAGCCACGGGCACTCAGTCAGCCCCACAGACAGGACCCGTGAGGGGGAAGAAACATGACTGGGAACTGGGACGAGCGTCTGTTATAGAGCATTAATTAGAAAAGACACATTACAAGAGAGCTGCTGATGACAGTCAATCCCTTCTTGACATTTGAGTGGTCCCTGGATTCTGCATCGGGGGAGGTGAATTAGTGGGTGAATACAGAATCTGAATCAAAATGTCATTTAGGATCCTATTGGGGCTCAATATGTTTCCTGCACATCTCGGTCGGTGAGTAATATGGGGAGACAGTCACTTGATTTGAAGTGGTTTGCATAACGGTTTGATGATTTCTGAGTAATAATTCTCGAATATCTGACGGAACCAATGGAAACGTAACCATGAGGAATGATTGTTCGTTGTGCTCGACAGGTTTCGTTCTTAAGAAGTTGCGGGCTGTCATCTATAGGACACAAGTGCATTGAGACTCATAACGGAAGGCACTGACACTTGGTCAATCACATTCAACAATCGGCTCGATTTGTGTTCAATTCCTCTACACGTGGGCACTATAAAACCCCACCTCCTCAATCCAACAAACAGTAGATGGACATTTGGCAACAGGCATCAGGACCATGATTACGTTTCCATGCACAGTAATAATTCAATATTAAACTGATTATGGCAGTGGGCAGACAATGCAATAGTCATGCAAACAACTTACTCTGCTTATCTAAAAAGGTCAAAATCGAAGTAAGCATACGCCGATTAAAACACCTGGTTTTCTGAGCAATCTGTAGAATTATTAGGAAATGTAAACACCTTAAATCGGTGTTCCAGGGGTGTATTTGATCTGCGCATGTGTTAGCACCAGCCGAGAGCCTCCCTCTTTTGCGCAAATGAAGTGAGTTCAGAACAACTGAATGAATGAAGTGAGTTCAGAACAACTGAATGAATGAAGTGAGTTCAGAACAACTGAATGAATGAAGTGAGTTCAGAACAACTGAATGAATGAAGTGAGTTCAGAACAACTGAATGAATGAAGTGAGTTCAGAACAACTGAATGAATGAAGTGAGTTCAGAACAACTGAATGAATGAAGTGAGTTCAGAACAACTGAATGAATGAAGTGAGTTCAGAACAACTGAATGTATGCGTCTTAGAAGTAGTTTTCACATACAAACAGAGCGATTTTCTGCATTTATCAGAGTCCCATCAGTTAGCCTGATTTCAGATATGTCCATGTAAACAGGATTATTGGGGAAATAGATACATATTTTTTTGCAAAGCATGTAAATGTTTAAATTGAACTATTATATTAATCTGACTATCCACAGTAATCGCATTATTGTGTGCATGTAACCGTATTCAGTGACAGGTCAACAACAACAAAAAAGACGCTGAATGTAACTAACCTGGAACACCGCACGCCTTCCGTAAGTACTACACCTGCAGACACTGCTACCCCCCCCCCCCCCCCCCCCCCCCCACGCACACATGCAACCCATCTCGTCACAGCTCAAATTACAGTGATGTCATCTGCCACTCACTGTTACCACATAAACTAGGTCACGGTTAACCCTTTCTAATCTAATCGAGGGTGGGGATTCCACAACATGGCTGTGTTCCAAATGGCACCTTATTCCTTACATAGCTAGTGTTTGACTAGGGCCCATAGGAGTAGGTTGTCATTTGGGACACAGCACGGTTCAACCAAACCTGCTAGCGCTGTACTTTCCATTTGTAATCAGAAACACAATGACTAATTCATGTCTTTGCTCCATCTACCTTTCCGGTAAACAGTCTACGTGTATTTGCGCATGGTGCAAGTGCACATTTGATGATTGAAAAGGAAATAACTGCGTCTGAAGAGAAGAGAAATCACGCCAGCAGAGTCTGTTGTAACCGCTCACGTTGCTCTAGTGTTTCCTGAAGAGCTACTACAAAGACCAGTAACCCTTCTAGAGCTGAAACTAAATGTTAGAAAACAGCAGTGTATACTTCAAATGTATACATCAGATATACAGTTGAAGTCGGAAGTTTACATACACCTGAGTCAAATACATTTATACTCAGTTTTTCACAATTCCTGACATCTAATCCTAGTACAAATTCCATCTTAGGTCAGTTAGGATCACCACTTTATTTTAAGAATGTGAAATGTCAGAATAATAGTAGAGAGAATGATCTATTTCATCACGTTCCCAGTGGGTCAGAAGTTTACATGCACTCAATTAGTATTTGGTAGCATTGCCTTTACATTGTTTAACTTGGGTCAAACGTTTCGGGTAGCCTTCCACAAGCTTCCCACAATAAGTTGGGTGGATTTTGGCCCATTCCTCCCGACAGAGCTGGTGTAACTGAGTCAGGTTTGTAGGCCTCCTTGCTAGCACACGCTGTTTCAGTTCTGCCCACAAATGTTATATAGGATTGATGTCAGGGCTTTGTGATGGCCACTCCAATACCTTGACTTTGTTGTCCTTAAGCCATTTTGCCACAAATTTGGAGGTATGCTTGGGGTCAATGTCCATTTGGAAGACCCATTTGCGACCAAGCTTTAACTTCCTGACTGATGTCTTGAGATGTTGCTTCAATATATCCACATAATTTTCCTTTCTCATGATGCCATCTATTTTGTGAAGTGCACCAGAACATCCTGCTGCAAAGCACCCCCACAACATAATGCTGCCACCCTTGTTCTTCACGGTTGGGATGGTGTTCTTTGGCTTGCAAGCATCTCCCTTTTTCCTCCAAACATAACGATGGTCATTATGGCCAAACAGTTCTATTTTTATTTCATCAGACCAGAGTACATTTCTCCAAAAAGTACGATCTTTGTCCCCATGTGCAGTTGCAAACTGTAGTCTGGCTTTTTTTATGGCGGTTTTGGAGCAGTGGCTTCTTCCATGCTGAGCAGCCTTTCAGGTTATGTCGATATAGGCACAGTCAACTTAGTGTATGTAAACTTCTGACCCACTGGAATTGTGATACAGTGAATTATAAGTGAACTAATCTGTCTGTAAACAATTGTTGGAAAATGACTTGTGTCATGCACAAAGTAGATGTCCTAACCGACTTGCCAAAACTACAGTTTATTAACAAGAAATTTGTGGAATGGTTGAAAAACGATTTTTAATGACTCCAACATAAGTGTATGTAAACTTACGACTTCAACTATATATATATTTGTATATTGTATGTGTTCACTGGAGAATTAAAGAGTGAAAACTAGATTTTTATAGAGTGCTTCTTCAACAGGGCGTTGTTTGTGTGGATGTATGAGCCAGTCTTGACTATTTTCCAGAATGATGCTTGAATCATGACAACAACAGATGGTGACCAACAGCCTTAGCTGATGAGAAGTATGTGTCAGCACTTAGACCTTAGTAAGTTCACTGAGTTCAAAAGTAGCATGACAACCAATTCCCTGACTGTCTGAACATGTATAACTGAAACCGTGAAGATCATTAGCGCAACAAGAAAAGCCTACGGCTAAATTTGAATCTACTTCCTCATATTCAACTGATCATCAACATGGCAAAACTCAACTTTGACAACCAATCTTACAATGAAAGAATCCATTCAAAAACAAGACATACGTCAGAATACTGGACATTGATTAGCTATGCCAGTCTCTATAAACAGATTGCCAGTTCAGCGACAGCATGGATGAAATCCTCCGTCTGAACCCATAGCTCAAAGATTCACCTCGTATATAAACACACAAGCGTGCCACGACTTGGCAGACCAGAGAACAGCAGCGCGCCAGCACTTAGAGGCCACGTGCTAGAGGTTACTATAGTACACACACACACACACACACAAACACACACACACACACACACACACACACACACACACACACACACACACACTGCCAGATAAACATGTGCGCATGCGTGTCTGTCTGACCCACTAACTTTTACTCCCTCGGCTGACTTCCGAACTCTGAGAGCTCCCTGGCTCCTGAAGCTGTGGGTACGGTTCCACCTCCTCTCCTCCTTCTCTCATCCTCCTCCTCTCGCTGGCCGCCTCTCTCATCACATGCCTGGATCTGCCGCCAATCGCCGCCCAGCCCGGGACGCTTTAAACCCGGCCCAGCCTAGCCGCCTGCCACTTAATCACAGCAACCTAGCACAAAACGCAGCCGCCAGATAAAGCCTGCGCTCTGAGCTAGCAGCCATGCAGCCAGCTAGAGGGGGAAGATAACTAACTAACTACACACTGCACCGCGCTACAGTATAAGTCTGTTCTCACGCCTGCCTTTAAAGGCCTCTCCTCTCCTGTGAGATGGAGCTCAGACAACTCTGAACACAAACCACACGTGGTCACCGGCGTGAGCGCCAACAGACAGATGACATGTGGATGTCTATTTACTGTCTGTCTGTTTGTTGATCAAGGGCTAGTGTAAAGCTCCCTGATATAAGTGCACGCGTGCGCACACACACACACACACACACACACACACACACACACACACACACACACACACACACACACACACACACACACACACACACACACACACACACAGGTTTCTGCAGCACTATATGCCCTTCCTCCCTTCTAATGTCTGCAAGCCTCCAACTGCTCTTCTCTCTTTTAAACCAAGACAAACAGAACAGACACACGGGGAAATCGCAGACAGATGACAGCCCAGTCAGTGTATCTGTCAGTGCCCCCCCCCCCCTCCCCCCCACTGCAGTAACACGAGGACTGAAGCCCTCCAATCCCACTAATAACCCAGAAACACAGCACATAATACGCCGTCTGAAAGAGTAGCTCTGTCTCCACGGTATCTGCCCCAGGTGGAGTCTTCCTCTTACCTCTGTTGCCAGACTGGGCTTTACCGACCAGGCTTTACTGTAGTCCTCAATATGTCCCACCTTTCCAGCCATTCAGGAGAGTGAGAAAGGGAGGAGAGAGAGAGAGGGAGGGAGGGAGAGAAATGGGGGGAGAATAACAATCAATCGAACAATGCGACAAGAGCTTTCCAAAGAGACGTGTCAATCCAGACAACATGAGCGCCTAAAGAATACCCCGCCTATATAATCCCCTTCTCTCCTCCTGACAGGGAAGGACCCTAACACATATCACTTCTATTTGCCTTCAAATGGCAAACCAAGCCGGCGCTTCCCCACTTCTATGAGCGAGTGTGAGAGACGGTGAGAGAGCAAGGATTCTATTTTAATGATGGAATTATGTAATGCATCATGAACGAGGAGGATAGCCTCTATTCACGATTGTAGCAATGTGCCTTTGAATATCACCATGACAACATATACATATACAATATTTCTGTCAATGGTCATGCCTTATAACGTCTTTATAATTCATATACATTATTCGTGTATAGATTACTGTCAATACGATGATAATAACACGTTTAAAGAATCAACTACAATACACTACAAAGGGGTTGTAACAGTAACAGCAGTAATAAGTGAAGTCCTGAAATAATGAACACAGAATAGCAGCAGTGTACATTGGATATGCCCCTCTAACCACTTCTAGCTGTTAGAGTGCCGGCAGTGTTTTGTCTCCAGCTAACCCTCCTGGTCTCTCCACCCCCCTCTCCTCTATCTCAAATAAACCCCACAGACTCCCCTCTCTCTCTCCCGGCTCTCTGTGTCCCTGTCCGGCATTCTGCCTGGTAATTCATATTTACCCAGTGTGCCAATCTGTCTTGGTGTGCTGCTCTCTCTCTCCGTCGGATGGCCGTATCCCCATCAGAAGACTCGAGCTCCCTCTCGTCTAACCTCTACTATCACTCTCTCTCTCGCTCTCTCTAGTCTGTGCTCCAACCCATTCAGGAAGCCATCTTGTGTTTTTAATCCTGTTTTACATTAGCCCTAGTACACACACATTCTCTCCCTCCCTCCCTCCCTCTCTCTCTCTCCCTTCCTCTCTCCCTCCCTCCCTCCCTCCCTCGTTCCCCTATGTTAATAGGTCTACCACACACACACACACACACACGAGTGAAGATTTTTTTCCAAATCCAGCCTCTGTGATCGTTTTCACTGCTGCTCTACGCACTACCTCCCCCCATTCCTTCTCCTTTCTTTAAACCCCCCTCCTCTCTTTCTCAGTCTTTCCATCAAGAAAAACTAACTGCACTCGTGATGTGAATACTCCCCCCCACCCCCTCTTCAACAATACACTCGCATGAACACACGCACACACACGGCCGGCGAAACGTCACGCTACACACCGCACACAAAGAGAGTCAAGCAGCCAATCAGCGGCCAGCCTGAGCTCTGCTGCTAGGGTGAAAGAGAGAGAGAGCGAGAGAGAGGGAGGGAGGGGGGGGGGGGGTCTGTGTATGCTTGCTTGCACATGCAGCCATATATCGAGTTAGTGAGAATAACACAGAGAAAGAGAGAGAATGAGAGAGATAGACGGAAGGTGGACTGGGGGATGGGACCTCTCTATGGCTGTCAATTATCTCCTTGAGCTCGGCTTCCCTAAACAATGCCTCTGGTATGTGGTATAGCTGAAGACCATCTGTGTCAGGGCTGCCTGCAATAACTGGACTGGACTACAGTGCACAGTGCACACACACTCACGGACACACGCACACACACACACACACACACACACACACACACACACACACACACACACACACACACACACACACACACACACACACACACACACACACACACACACACACACACACACACACACACACACTCTCTCTCTCTCTCTCTCTCTCTCTCTCTCTCTCTCTCTGTGTACCGGGGAACAGACACTTACACAGCACCACAGCCATTTAAACATGCTGACTCAAGATCCACACACACTGACGTAATGTAGCAAACATTTCTGAATTGTGCAAATTTATGGAAATTTGTGAAAACGTAACACAAGGTAGAATATGAAACATATTGTTGTACCGTGTGAACACTTTGTGTTGCACAGGTCATTGACAAAATTTCAAATAAAATTAAAGTAAACACACTGCCTAATTTGTATCATTCTGATAGACTAAATAACCCCCAAGGTTGTACAATAAAATAACTTCCCCTCCATTCTGAGTTGTTCTCTTTTAGGAAACTGACCCTACGAGATGAACATACCGATCATATTTAGGAGGTCTGGGGGGGGGAGTGTTTTGTTTATGTCGGTTTAAAGGGAGCGAGATCTGCTAGTACCGTCTCAGACGCAGGTAAAATATGCTCTCGATTTAGCTTTCACTGACACTAGTAATGTGCCTCTGAATGCCAGCCAACTATTGAACAAAGTTGTATCTGGGGTTGGCCGTTGTAATTTCCAAGCTTCACAGAGTGCCAGGCAACTGCAGCGACGATGTATATGGGCTTACCTGGATTCATTGTTGTTAGTTACACAGGTTTACTGACAATCTCTTTTGAGAGAAGTGTAAAAACATTTTAAACAGCCATTTAGTCAAAGAAAAAGCTCAAATCACAAAAATAAAGAGAACGAATCCATGTTGAAGACAGAGAGAGAACGACAGAGAGAGAGAGAGAGAGAACGACAGAGAGAGGGAGAACGACAGAGGGAGAACGACAGAGAGAG
Source organism: Salvelinus fontinalis (assembly GCF_029448725.1). Lineage (NCBI taxonomy): Eukaryota > Metazoa > Chordata > Actinopteri > Salmoniformes > Salmonidae > Salvelinus > Salvelinus fontinalis. The sequence continues at coordinate 28,949,511 of NC_074668.1, read as the reverse complement.
GGAGAACGACAGAGAGAGAGAGAGAACGACTGAGAGCGTGGTAGTAAAGCAAGCAGCCAGTCAGTGACACAGCGTTTGTGATTTCTGTCTGAGCCTCAGCCTCTTATATGGCTGGCGTGGAAATTCCCTGCTCTGACGTCACTCAGAGTGTGTGTGTGTGTGTGTGTGTGTGTGTGTGTGAGAGAGAGAGTGTGTGTGAATATGTGTGCGTAAAGGGGTGTGTTTGTAGTAAGCGGTACAGCAAGAGCGGCTGCGCAGCGTGTTTTGTGTTATGAGTGGCGACCGAGCAACGTCATTGTACCTGCCGTGGTTCCATTGTGTGGCACGCCTAAATTATCGCTCCAACATGAGTGATACAAATATCTGTAATACAGTCTGTTAGCCTCGACTCAGACACGCGACTCTAACGCCTGAAGTTTGTGGACTACTCTGCCTTACGTAGTGTAGTCTATATCTCCAACTCACCTCAATACTCAGCACTGACTGATCTGATTACACTGCACCTGGCCTCCCCAGACAGCCCTCCCCATTTTCTCACACACACACACACACAAAATCCCATCTGCTCAATGACATTACTGTAATCCTGTTGTATAAATAAACCCCCCCAACTCAATCTCAGCTAATTCCCACGTACTCTGTATGTCAGTCTCCCTCACCCCCACAAATGACAGATTATTGCCTGGTAACCAGGACGTCACCATCCTCCCTAACAACTTTGGTTACAACAAATTAAACAAGTGAAGCAAGAATGAGTGGTGTTCAGTCTGGTGTAACCAGGCTACCAACCCGGCAACCCTCCAATACTCTCCTTACTCACCCAGACCTGTGACAACCCACTCCCACTCCCCTCTAGACTAGGACAAGAATCAGGGGGAGGGAGACTCATTACAACCACTTTAACAATGAGTTGTAAAAATCAGCAACTCACAGTGAGGAGGGTAGGGGGAGGAGTGGAAAGAGGTGGCCGGCTGTAATTACAACACTATTAACAGTATTAATTAACTAGCACTCTGACTTCCCACCCCCGTCCCCTCTGTCCTCTCCTTCTCCCCTCCTGTCCTCTACTCTCCTGGGATGTCCTTGTCCTGTTCTCTCCTCCTGTCCTCTCTAAATAACCTACCTGGCTTATTTAGCCTCGGGCTAAATAAAAATGGCAATAGACATATAAACACCATATGCATCTTTAAAGATAGAGTAATGTACACAAGGCTATACTAGTCTTGTGTGGCTGTCCTTCCAAATTATACGCCTCCTGTGACTAAGGCAATAGAAGTGTAAACACCATGAGATGTGTGGCCAGACCTCGTGTCTGGAGAGGAGAATAACGGATGGAGATGATGGGATGTGGTTGCCAAGGCGATGGGGACACAGCTGGTGGACCCACACAGGGGCCAGAGAGGACAGAAGAGGAGAGGGGGATGTGAGGAGAGGGAGATGTTCAACCTCTGCTCAATATAGTTCACCTAAAGAGCACAGCTACAGCTTCCTCTCTCTGTCTATCCTACTCACTGCTGGCCTAACCAATACAATCTTACACTGTAAATACAGTTGAAGTCGGAAGTTTACATACACCTCAGCCAAATAGATTTAAACTACATTTTTCCCCAATTCCTGACATTTAATCCTAGTAAAAATTCCCTGTCTTAGGTCAGTTAGGATCACCACTTTATTTAAGAATGTGAAATGTCAGAATAATAGTAGAGAGATTTATTTATTTTATTTTATGTGATTGAGGTCAGGGATTTGTGACGGCCACTCCAATACCTTGACTTTGTTGTCCTTAAGCCATTTTGCCACAACTTTGGAAGTATGCTTGGGGTCATTGTCCATTTGGATGACCCATTTGCGACCAAGCTTTAAATTCCTGACTGATGTCTTGAGATGTTGCTTCAATATATCCACATCATTTTCCTTTCTCATGATGCCATCTATTTTATGAAGTGCACCAGTCCCTCCTGCAGCAAAGCACCCCCACAACATGATGCTTCCACCCCTGTGCTTCACGGTTGGGATGCTGTTCTTCGGCTTGCGAGCGTCTCCCTTTTTCCTCCAAACATAACGATGGTCATTATGGCCAAACAGTTCTATTTTTGTTTCATCAGACAAGAGGACATTTCTCCAAAAAGTACCATCTTTGTCCAAATGTGCAGTTGAAAAATGTTGTCTGGAATTTTTATGGTGGTTTTGGAGCAGTGGCTTCTTCCTTGCTGAGCGGCCTTTCAGGTTATGTCGATATAGGACTCGTTTTACTGTGGATATAGATACTTTTGTACGCGTTTCCTCCAACATCTTCACAAGGTCCTTTGCTGTTGTTCTGGTATTGATTTGCTTTTCGCACCAAAGTATCTCTAGGAGACAGAACGCGTCTCCTTCCTGAGCGGTATGACGGCTGTGTGGTCCTATGGTGTTTATACTTGTGTACTATTGTGTGTACAGATGAACGTGGTATCTTCAGGCATTTGGAAATTGCTCCCAAGGATGAACCAGACTTGTGAAGGTCTCCAATTATTTTTCTGAGGTCTTGGCTGATTTCTTTTGATTTTCCCATGATGTCAAGCAAAGAGGCACTGAGTTTGAAGGTAGGCTTTGAAATACATCCACAGGTACACCTCCAATTGACTCAAATTATGTCAATTAGCCTATCAGAAGCTTCTAAAGCCATGACATAATTTTCTGGAATTTTCCATGCTGTTTAAAGGCACAGTCAACTTAGTGTATGTTAACTTCTGACCCACTGGAATTGGGATACAGTGAATTATAAGTGAAATAATCTGTCTGTAAACAATTGTTGGAAAAATTACCTGTGTCATGCACAAAGTAGATGTCCTAACCGACTTGCCAAAACTAGTTTGTTAACAAGAATTTTGTGGAGTGGTTGAAAAATGAGTTTTAATGACTCCAACCTAAGTACATGTAAACTTCCGACTTCAACTGTATATACTGAACAGAAATATAAACGCATCGTGTAAAGTGTTGGTCCCATGTTTCATGAGTTGAAATAAAAGATCTCACAAATTGTCCTTGCACACAAAAAGCTTATTTCTCTAAAATGTTGTGCACAAATTTGTTTACATGCCTATTAGTGAGCATTTCTCCTTTACCAAGATAATCCATCCACCTGACAGGTGTGGCATATCAAGAAGCTGACTAAACAGTAGCATCATTACACAGGTGCACTTTGTGCTGGGTACAATAAAAGGCCACTCTAAAATGTGCAGTTTTGACACACAATGCCACAGATGTCTCAAGTTTTGAGGGAGCGTGCAATTGGCATGCTGACTGCAGGAATGTCCACCAGAGCTGGTTTCAGATAATTGAATGTTCATTTCTCTACCATAAGCCGCCTTCAACGTAATTTTAAGGAATTTGGTAGTACGTGTAACCCGTCTCAGAACCGCAGACCACGTGTAACCTCGCCAGACAGGGACCTCCACATCCGGCTTCTTAACGTGTAGGATAGTCTAAGACCAGACACCCTGATGAAACTATAGGTTTGCACAACCAAATAATTTCTGCACCGACTGTGAGAAACCATTTCAGGGAAGCTCATCTGCATGCTCGTCATCCTCACCAGGATCTTGACCTGACTGCAGTTCGGTGTCGAAACTGACTTCAGTGGGCAAATGCTCATCGTCGATGGCACGCTGGAGAAGTGTGCTCTTTACGGATGAATCCCGGTTTCAACTTCACCGATGGCAGACAGCGTGTATGGCTTCATGTGGGCGAGCGGTTTGCTGATGTCAACGTTGTGAACAGAGTGCCCCATGGTGATGATGGTGGTGGTGGTGGGGTTATGGTATGAGCAGGTATAAGCTACGGACAACGAACACAATTACATTTTATCAATGGCAATTTAAATGAACAGAGATACCGCAATGAGATCCTGAGGCCATTGTCGTTACAGTCATCCACCACCATCATCACATGTTTCGGCATGATAACGCACAGCCCCATGTCGCAAGGATCTGTACACAATTCCTGGATGCTGAAAATGTCCCAGTTCTTCCATGGACTGCATACTCACCAGACATGTCACCTATTGAGCATGTTTGGGATGGATCACCGTGTTCGACAGAGTGTTCCAGTTCCCGCCAATATCCAGCAACTTCGCACAGCCATTGAAGAGGAGTGGGACGACATTCCACAGGCCACAATCAACAGCCTGATCAACTCTATGCGAAGGAGATGTGTCACGCTGCATGAGGCAAATGGTGGTCACACCAGATATTGGCTGGTTTTCTGATCCACGCCCCTACTTTTTTTTTTAAGGTATCTGTGACCAACAGATTCATATCTGTATTCCCAGTCATGTGAAATCCACAGATTAAGGCCGAATGAATTGATTTCAATTGACTGATTTCCTCATATGAACTGTAACTCAGTAAAACCTTTGAAATTGTTGCCTGTTGCGTTTATATTTTTGTTCAGTGTAGTTTGTGTTATGTCATGGCCTTATAGTCTAATGCTTAAAACACACATATGTACACAAACACACATGTACACAAACATGTACACAAACAAACATGTACACAAACACACATGTACACATGCATGTACGCACACACAATCACCCACCCTTTTTCCTTGTGAGGGGATTGTCAGGTTCAGACAGACAAGACATTATTAGTCACATATCATCTATAACTCTGATCTCGCTAATCACACAGTTACCAGGGTGCAATGGTCTGTTTCTATGAGAAAATCACCATCAATATTACATACAGACGTGCTCAAATTTGTTGGTACCCCTCCACAAAAAACAAAGAATGCACAATTTTCTCTGAAATAACTTGAAACTGACAAAATTAATTGGCATCCACCATTGGTCATTCCATATTTAATAGAAAATCAGACATTGCTTTAGATTTTTTTGTTCAACATAATATTGTAAATAATAAAACAAATGAAAATGGCATGGACAAAAATTATGAGCCCCTTAACCTAATATTTTGTTGCACAACCTTTAGAGCCAATCACTGCAATCAAATGTTTTCTGTGGCTCTCAATGAGACTTCTGCACCTGTTAACAGGTAGTTTGGACCACTCTTCCTGAGCAAACCGCTCCAGCTGTCTGAGGTTTGACGGGTGCCAAGTTTCAGCTCTTTCAATAGATGTTCGATAGGATTCAGATCATGACACATAGAAGGCCAGAATAGTCTAATGTTTTGTTCCTATCCATTCCCGGGTGCTTTTAGCTGTGTATTTTGGGGTCATTATCCTGTTGGAGGACCCATGACCTGCAACTGAAACTGTAACGTTGTGCGCTAAGAGTCGGGAAGCAAGTTCAGGGAGTGAGTGTTTTAATAAAATAAAACGGAACATAACACAAAACATGAAACGCTGACAGCACACAGACATGAAACAGAAACACCTGGGGAAGGAACCAAAGGGAGTGACATATATAGGGAAGGAGACGCAGGACGCCAACCAAAGGGACGATCTCGGGATCAGGAGCGGACCGGTCACACCTGCTGATGCGCGGGAACCTGTCGCCGGCTGGGGCGCGGGAACCTGACAGACCGGCTGAGGCAGGGGAGCTTGGCGATCCGGCTGAGGCATGGGAGCCTGACAAGCTGGGGGAAGCAGGGGAACCTGGTGATCCGGCTGAGGCATGAGAGCCTGACGAGCCGGAGGAAGCAGGGGAGCCTGGAGATCTGTCTCAGGGATGAGAGCCTGTAGCGGCTCCCGGACCCGACGTCATTCCCACCGAAACAAAAAAAACACTCCCTGATGCTTTCTTTAGGTGAGGCGTCATTCTGCAACGTTGTGCGCTGAGAGTCGGGAAGCAAGTTCAGGAAGTGAGTGTTTTAATAAAATAAACGGAACATAACACAAAACAAGAAAAGCTAACAGCACACAGACATGGAACTGAAACAGAAACACCTGGGGAAGGAACCAAAGGGAGTGACATATATAGGGAAGGTAATCAGGGAAGTGATAGAGTCCAGGTGAATGTTACGATGGTGACAGGTGTGCGCCATAACGAGCAGCCTGGTGACCTAGAGGCTGGAGAGGGAGCACACGGGACAGAGAGAGAGTTTTCTGACACTGGGCAGTACGTTTCACTCCAGAATGCCTTGATAATCTTGAGATTTCATTGTGCCCTAAACAGATTCAAGGCACCCGGTGTCAGGCGCAGCAAAGCAGCCCCAAAACATAACCCAGCCTCCATGTTTCACTGTAGGTATGGTGTTCTTTTCTTTGAAATCTTCCTTTTTTCCCCATCTGTGAACATAGAGCTGATGTGACTTGCCAAAAAGCTCCAGTTTTGACTCAGCATTTTAGCAGATTCCAGTCTCTCTTTATGTTTTTCTTTCAAAAGTGGAGTCCTCCTGGGTCTTCTTCCATGGAGCCCACTTTCGCTCAAAAAGTGACGGATGGTACGATCAGAAACTGACATACCTTCATCTTGGAGTTCAGCTTGTATTTCTTTGAAAGTTATCCTTGGTTCTTTTTCTACCATTCGCACTCTCCTTCTGTTCAATCTGGGGTCGATTTTCCTCTTGCGGCCGCACACTTCTTAATAATATTTGCAACTGTTGTAACAGGAACGTCAAGCTGCTTGGAGATGGTCTTGTAGCCTTTACCTTTACCATGCTTGTCTATTATTTCCTTTCTGATCTACTCAGACAAATCTCTCCTTTGCTTTCTCTGGTCCATATTCAGTGTGGTGCACACAATGATACCAAACAGCACAGTGACTACTTTTCTCCATTTAAATAGGCTGAATGACTGATTTACAAGATTGGAGACATGTGTGATACTAATTAAATAAACTAATTCGCTTGAAATATTACTATAATCCAATTATTTCTTATCTTTTCTAAGGAGTACCAACAAATGTGTCCAGGCCATTTTAGAATATCTTTGTTGAATAGACAATAATTCATCTCTTCACAGCTTCTTTGCTTTATTCTATGACATACCAAAGGCATGCAAGTATACATGACAAAATAGCTTTTAATTTCATCACTTTTCAGGAAGAAATAAGCATTATTTCAACGAGCTGTAAGGGTACCAACAAATTTGAGCACGTCTGTATATACTGTTTGTCTGACTTTTAACTAGACCTAAACTCAGCAAAAAAAGAAACATCCCTTTTTCAGGACCCTGTCTTTCAAAGATAATTCGTAAAAAAACAAATAACTTCACAGATCTTCATTGTAAAGGGTTTATACACTGTTTCCCATGCTTGTTCAATGAACCATTAACAATGAATGAACATGCACCTGTGGTACGGTCATTAAGACTAGAGGTCGAACGATTATGATTTTTCAACGCCGATACCGATACCGATTATTGGAGGACCAAAAAAGCCGATACCGATTAATTGGCCGATTTTTTAAATGTATTTGTAATAATGACAATTACAACAATACTGAATGAACACTTATTTTAACTTAATATAATACATCAATAAAATCAATTTAGCCTCAAATAAATAATGAAACATGTTCAATTTGGTTTAAATAATGCAAACACAAAGTGTTGGAGAAGAAAGTAAAAGTGCAATATGTGCAATGTAAGAAAGCTAACGTTTAAGTTCCTTGCTCAGAACATGAGAACATATGAAAGCTGGTGGTTCCTTTTAACATGAGTCTTCAATATTCCCAGGTAAGAAGTTTTAGGTTGTAGTTATTATAGGAATTATAGGACTATTTCTCTCTATACGATTTATATTTCATATACCTTTGACTATTGGATGTTCTTATAGGCACTTTAGTATTGCCAGTGTAACAGTATAGCTTCCATCCCTCTCCTCGCCGCTACCTGGGCTCGAACCAGGAACACATCGACAACAGCCACCCTCGAAGCAGCGTTACCCATGCAGAGCAAGGGGAACAACTACTCCAAGTCTCAGAGCGAGTGACGTTTGAAACGCTATTAGCGCGCACCCCGCTAACTAGCTAGCCATTTCACATCGGTTACACCAGCCTAATCTTGGGAGTTGATAGGTTTGAAGTCATAAACAGCGCAATGCTTGAAGCATTGCGAAGAGCTGCTGGCAAAACGCACGAAAGTGCTATTTGAATGAATGCTTACGAGCCTGCTGGTGCCTACCATCGCTCAGTCAGACTGCTCTATCAAATCATAGATTTAATTATAACATAAAACACACAGAAATACGAGCCTTAGGTCATTAATATGGTCGAATCCGGAAACTATCATCTTGAAAACAAAACGTTTATTCTTTCAGTGAAATACCGTTATCTAACGGGTGGCATCCATCAGTCTAAATATTCCTGTTACATTGCACAACCTTCAATGTTATGTCATAATTACGTAAAATTCTGGCAAATTAGTTCGCAACGAGCCAGGCGGCCCAAACTGTTGCATATACTCTGACTCTGCGTGCAATGAACGCAAGAGAAGTGACACAATTTCACCTGGTTAATATTGCCTGCTAACCTGGATTTCTTTTAGCTTAATATGCATGTTTAAAAATATATACCTCTGTGTATTGATTTTAAGAAAGGCATTGATGTATATGGTTAGGTACACGTTGGAGCAACGTTGGACAGTCCTTTTTCGCGAATGCGCACTGCATCGATTATATGCAACGCAGGACACGCTAGATAAACTAGTAATATCATCAACCATGTGTAGTTATAACTAGTGATTATGATTGATTGATTGATTGTTTTTTGTAAGATAAGTTTAATGCTAGCTAGCAACTTACCTTGACTTCTAACTGCATTCGCGTAACAGGCGGGCTCCTCGTGAGGCAGGTGGTTAAAGCGTTGGACTAGTTAACCGTAAGGTAGCAAGATTGAATCCCTGAGCTGACAAGGTAAAAATCTGTCGTTCTGCCCCTGAACAAGGCAGTTAACCCACCGTTCCTAGGCCGTCATTGAAAATAAGAATGTGTTCTTAACTGACTTGCCTAGTTAAATAAAGGTGTAACATTTAAAAAAATATATGAAAACTTGAAATTGGCCCTAATTAATCAGCCATTCCGATTAATCGGTCGACCTCTAATTAAGACACTAACAGCTTAGAGACGGTAGGCAATTAAGGTCACAGTTATGAAAACTTAGGACACTAAAGAGGCCTTTCTACTGACTCTGAAAAACACCAATGAAAGATGCCCAGGGTCCCTGCTCATCTGCGTAAACGTGCCTTAGGCATGCTGCAAGGAGGCATGAGGACTGCAGATGTGGCCAGGGCAATAAATTGCAATGTCTGCACTGTGAGACGCCTAAGACAGCGCTGCAGGGAGACAGGATGGACAGCTGATCGTTCTCGCAGTGGCAGACCACATGTAACAACACCTGCACAGGATCGGTACGTCTGAACATCACACCTGCGGGACAGGTACAGGATGGCAACAACAAATGCCCCAATTACACCAGGAACGCACAATCCCTCCATCAGCGCTCAGACTGTCCGCAATAGGCTGAGAGAGGTTGGACTGAGGGCTTCTAGGCCTGTTGTAAGGCAGGTCCTCACCAGACATCACAGGCAACAACGTCGCCTATGGGCACAAACCCACTCTCTCTGGACCAGACAGGACTGGCAAGAAGTGCTCTTCACTAACGAGTCGCAGTTTTGTCTCACCAGGGGTGATGGTTGGATTCGCGTTTATCGTCGAAGGAATGAGCGTTACACCGAGGCCTGTACTCTGGAGTGGGATCGATTTGCAAGTGGAGGGTCCGTCATGGTCTGGGGCGATGTGTCACAGCATCAACGGACTGAGCTTGTTGTCATTGCAGGCAATCTCAACGCTGTGCGTTACAGGGAAGACATTCTCCTCCCTCATGTGGTACCCTTCCTGCAGGCTCATCCTGACATGACCCTCCAGCACGACAATGCCACCAGCCATACTGCTCGTTCTGTGCATGATCTCCTGCAAGACAGGAATGTCAGTGTTCTGCCATGGCCAACGAAGAGCCCGGATCTCAATCCCATTGAGCACGTCTGGGACCTGTTGGATCAGAGGGTGAGGGCTAGGGCCATTCCCCCCAGAAATGTCTGAGAACTGGCAGGTGCCCTGATAGAAGAGTGGGGTAACATATCACAGCAAGAACTGGCAAATCTGGTGCAGTCCATGAGGAGGAGATGCACTGCAGTACTTAATGCAGCTGGTGGCCACACCAGATACTGCCTGTTACTTTTGATTTAGACCCCCCCTTTGTTCAGGGACACATTATTCCATTTCTGTTAGTCACATGTCTGTGGAACTTGTTCAGTTTATGTCTCAGTTGTTGAATCTTGTTATGTTCATACAAATATTTCCACAAGTTAAGTTTGCTGAAAATAAATGCAGTTGACAGTGAGAGGACGTTTCTTTTTTTGCTGAGTTTAGGCAGCTACAGTAAGACAGAAAGATAGCTACCAGTGTTACTATTACTATGGTTCAGACCCTAGCTACTGAACAGCAGGTTGAATAGAGGAAGAGTTCCCCTAGAGTTCACTGGTATAATCTATGGTGGCCATAAACATTCTACTTCTAACAACAATGGGACTGAGTGAGAACCTCTGGAAGGTCATATATCCAATCCATAAACACTAGCGGGGCTGCTTCTGTATTCCTCTCTGAGACAGATAGAAGATGTCATCATGAGTATCATGTTAGATATAGCTGGACGTTTCTACAATGTTAGGCTATAAAAATGGTATAGTCCCTGAATATGCAGTTACTAAAAGATAATAAGTTAGGATAAATCCAGAAACGTAAGTTATTCCCACTCAGGACTACTGAAATGTCTGGGTTACAACTCCTCTCCAAGAACCTCATCTTCAACTATGACCACGTGTGAGGTCTAGGTAACCAATCACAGATTGGGACAGCGAGTGTCTGAAAACAAAGCGGACAGAGTGACAGAGCAGGGGAGAGCAGTCCAGGAAGGAAGCCAAGATTTCCTGTAATTGACTGAACCTGTTCCCTCCTCCTCAGACCATTCCCTCTGTCCCCAAGGCTACAGGCCACCATGTCCTAACTGTCATTCATTTCCCTGTCTACAGTCACCCTCCCATCCTAAAACACACACACACAGAGGGAAAAAGGCCTTCTCTAGCCAGTTCAGAGTTGTGCCTGAGCCCTCCTCCCTTCCTCCTCACTGCTGACTATTTATTTACATTCTTCCTGTCCTCCTGCCTTTCAGCCCCATCCCCATCCTGTGTACGCACCGCACACACTGTCCCCGTCTCCCTGCCTCCCCACCTCCCTCCGTGGCCCTGGACCTTAGGTCAACCCCCACCCTCCCTGCCCTCCTCGGCCCTGGCCCTAAGGTCAACCCCCACCCTGAGTGTCAGTGCAGGGCCTCAGGGGTCAGGGGAGAAAATGCAGAGGGCGCTGGAAGGAATTCTACACTGCTGCTGTTTGTTGACTGGAAGGAGAAACCAAACACGACCCTCATCTCAATTATTCCACAAATAGAGCTAATGGAGACAGTTCTGGCGTTGGCATAAAACCTCAGTCAAACCAAAATAGAATGTATTAAGCTTTCTAGAAGTCAAATCTTCTGTAATACATGTATATCAAGTTTTTTATACTCACACATTGACATTGCGCACATGAACACATACCCACACTTCAGTGGATATCTCACCTGTTTCCATTACTTTTAAACAGACTGGAAATCTGCTGAGTAATAATTCCTCCAACTGATTTACAATGTCTGTTTGGGACAAGGACTGGTCTTCTAGTTGCTCAACAACTTAGTCTGAGTCCATTCAGACATGCTATTTGGAGCACACTAAAGGCTTCCGCATGCTTCGGTTTGGCTGGTGCTTAGCCGTAATCAGCTAGGCGAACCAAACGAGTGTGCTCCCATACTCCCTTAAAAGACCTATGCTTGAAAAACAAGAAAAAAGCAACAATAGTACTATTTGTCCATCTTGAGACGCCGTAGCCAAAATAGTCCGAATTAATCTAAGATAACTCAAGAAATCTGTCATTCATTTTGATGTTTTTGTTGATCTTAGTCGCGCAATTTTACATCTAACTAATATGTTTGGTACAGTACTTCTTAAGTTAAAAAATGTGCATGAGAACGAGTCGGCTATCGTTGAATGACAACAAACACTTAATTGAAGAATCCCTACTGTTGACCAATGACCGCTGAAGGGGCGTACGCTTCGGCTCCCAACTTCGGCTTGCCACGAGAAAAAATGTTGTGTGCACAAACAGCCTATTAAACCCTTGCCAAAGACCAAAACAAACAAAAACGTCCCAAACTGTTAATACATGCACAAACTGTTCCAAACTGTTTCGGATGGGAAGCATGTGAACGCCTTCAGGGGTCCCTATCTCCACCATTGTTTTGCACAAAACAATGACAATCGTAAGCTGTTCCTAGGTCAACTTTAAGGTATAGGCAAGATTAGGTATACTGTATGTGTAATTTGGGTGGACTGTTCATTTAACCAGGCCTTGAGGTGATGCATGTCCAGATTTGACAACTAAAGGATGTTCAAGGGATGCAGACAGGGGCTTTAACGTCAGCTTGCATTGACTTAGGTGGTCTGATGAAAACCTTCTAAGACAGCCAGCTGCATGCACTTTAAAAGTTAGCTGTTTTTAAATGAATGTGATTCATCAGTTATCGAACCCAAATACAATCCTCCTCTGCTGTGGTATGTACACATATGGTCGTTATCTGTATACAAAACTAAACCTATAAACCCTTTCATGTTTAAACTGTTAAACTTATATGAGTCATGACATTTACATTTTAGGGCCATATAGAGACATTTTCTAGTAAACATTTCCAACTTCAATTTCCCTCAATCAGCTCTAAACAGTATCCCACTGAACTAGGAGAAATAGCCACTGGGACTATATCATGAAAATGTGCGTTAGTTAGACATTTAGTCAGTCATTTCCACTCACCTCACAGTCCTTCTGTCCCTTCTTCTTCAGTTGGTCACATTTACGCAGCTTACATATCTGCTTCCCAATCTTACGGTTCATACAGTTGCTGCAGGTGCCACAATTCTCCTTCTGTATACAGGGTGCACACACGCCGCACCGCCTCCTCTTCTTACCCTGGGGGGCAGCGTGGGGCACTCCATGGGCGGGGGGGCCGAGAGAGAAGAGACCGCCTTGCTGGTGCTCAGTCTGGATATATTCGGAGTGAGGGGACAGGGGCACCCCTGGGCACTCCATGGCTATCCTCGGGCCCCGCAGAAAGATCTGGGTCCCGGTCTCGTCACCGTCCGTGGAGAATTCATAGATGTCCTGGAAGGGTGGGGGGCCAGGCCCTCCCTTGGACCTGTGCATTCTAACAGACAGTCCAGCCTAAAGCCTAGCTGCACAGTCCTGGTAGCAATGTGAGGGATAAACACAGAACAGCAGCAACACAGAGTAGTGTAGTCTAATGGGAGAGTTCGAGAGTTTGGAAGGTAGTTGTTGTAAGAGCTGAGAAGGGCTGAGACGTACGCAACTTCTAGATGCTAGTCTAGTCCATCCTGTCCTCTCAGTCTCCTGGTTGGCCTGCTGGATGAGATTGGTCGTTGGGGATAGGGCATCTTTCCCAGCTACCCAGAGGGACAGATAGGGGTCAGCCATAACCACAGCAGGGGAGGAGGTGTGAGAGGAGACATGGTCTGGTCTTGCCAATCCAGCAGTAGCCTACCTGGTTGCTATCTGAAAGTGGGAATAGACAGCATGGAGAGAAGGAGAGAAATATGGAAGAGAGAACAGTTACTTACAATGGACAATAGCAATATGTGTGTTCCATGTCGGCCAATAAACAGAGAAAATATGAGAATACAAATTCACCTGTCATTTCCCCCCCACACAAATGTATCAAATAAATTACTGCTTTACAGGGAAATACATAAATCTCACATCAGGATAGGTATTAGTAGTCTAGACCTGTCATTAGAAATGGCTGGGTCTGGGGATGCCAGTCTATTTTAATATTGTCTGGGAGTCTTACACAGGCAGATGAAATGCACATAGGTCGATATGGGCCTACATGCAAATTGAGAAAAGATGCCGAGTTCTATAATGGCGATCCATCCCCACGAGGAGGGGGCTTTGTTTGTCCTATATGAATGAGAAAGGGAGTTTCGTTGATGCCCGCGACGGAGCTCTTTGTTCCGCAGTCAGACTCATTAAACTGAAATGTTTTAACTGTGTCGATAAACCCGGTGTAGCCAAATTGTTTCTCCACGGCAGCAGGCCTACGCCGACGTTGAATCACGCTCATGTTGAATCACTGCGGTAGCATTTTGTTTCATATTTTGCATATACAAAGATAGGATACACTCAGAAATGTATCATTAGCTTTTCTAATTGAATGTGCTTTGACGACGTATTATTAGGCCCACTAATATTGTCAACGTGTCTGGAATTCGAATGACACGAAGAAGATGCTTTTCAGTTGTGCAAATCCGCAGATGAGGTTAAGTCTTTATTTTGCGCGATAGGGAGCACACTAGTTACTTTCTTACTTTAGTATAGCAATATTGTCAGTCGTCCCAAACATGGTTTCAAAGTCGTTATTATTGCAACATTAGTCACAACCACTATTCCGACGGAGCAGTGTGCCATTACGAGAACTTGGGACTAAGGTTCTATCTGCATTTTTATTTAAAAAAGTGTTATTGGCATAGCCTTGTTTTATTCAATGTTCTCTACCTATATGGTACTTTAAATAACCCAATTCATGTTGTTAAGTTCAAAAGAATACAAGATAAAAAATTGCTGATACCATTCAAACTAATGAGGGTTCGGTAATGTAAAGCCAATTATATCAGAATCATCGTTTTGCAAAATTAACCTTATCGTCCCAAGGTCTCTGATACAAACCAATCGCATGAAGTTTGACTTCATTCATTCGGCACGATAGAGACCTAAAAATCTGCATATTGGGTGTCAATCTTCTACATCCAAGCCTAGGCTATTTCAACCCCTATTGTTGTCCAAAAAAATAAATACATCTACAACCTTTTTAGGAAGCCTATACATCACCAACGCAAATATATAGATGCCCAATGAAGTGCCTATGGACAGGTGTAACCATGCATACTGAGCGTAAATACAGGGTGAATTGTGAAATATTATAGTTCATTTTTGTATTGTTTGGTTGTGTGCAAAAACCAATATGCAACAAAAAATAATTATGCTGGAATGGAAAAATCGTTATGAAAAAGCCTAAATATAGGCTCTCCAATGCCACCTGACATGCTCGCTAATATAGGCCTAGCCACACAATTAGATAATATTTGGCAACGGGTATTAATTAGGCTACTTTCCTGTGAAAGTCTTGAGCAGAATCAGATGCAATGGCACGTTGCCACAATGCAACACGCGCTCCACTACCCTACTTCCAAAATAAGCACATGGCTTATTCAGCAATTTATACCCGGTGCTTTAACTGGAGGCAAACTCCAGCGCTGTACAAGACTGTTACACAGTCCCATTATTATAACCAACAATGTTTTAACTCGTGTATTAAACACTTTTTCAATAGTTTATTGGGGTGTCAGTTAAAGGGGTTGGAGGGGAAAAAACATGACTTTTAAAACATCACCCCGGGGAGCAAATAGACAAGAACAATGATCAAAGGATAAAAAGTGAGAAAAACATCAGATAAAACAATACACAATTAGATGGTATGATCACATTTACATAAACCTCATTATCTGTCAAACAGATACATACATCTGTTAAGGCATGTGTGAAGTCACACACATTCAATACTGGAGTTTATGTCGTGGAAAATCATCTCAGAAATATAACGCTTTATCAGAACTTGTAAATTCAATCATGCTCTTTATTACAATTGTACAGCCATCTGGAATGTCCGCGGAACCCCCACCGCGGAACCCCCCCCTCAGAAGTCCAGTCCTTTATATTTATACCCACATAGTATTGTCCGTCCCCTATGACGTCATTCCCCACCATCTGCCTTCAATCAGTTTATAATGGTGGCCGGACCCTCCCTTTACCACTAAATCAATGCACTCTTTGTGCCCCCCCCCCCTCTCTAGGGCATCCAATTGCTTATAGGCGTCTATGTGTCTGGTCAGTTTCACTCAAATGGAATCAGCAGACTATGTGTTTCTTGTTCATTAGTGTCCAGCCATCTCAGGCATATTTCTCTGGTATGTATGCTTTTCTAGTGGAATGAGTAGACTATATTTCTAGTGGGTCTAAGTGCCCTAAACACATATTTCTCTGACATGTGTATCTCTTTAAAGAATCAGCAGACTGTGTGTCTAGTGTCCAATTTCTTTAAGCGCCTATCTGTCTGACAGCATAATGGAGAATCTACAAGGGTCAGAGGGTCAGAACGTCCCTTAGTAGATTTCCATTACCACGGTCTCATGATCTATGTTACCATGTGGTTTGTTACTTTAATGTTCAGCTATCTTTAATATTTATATGTTATCCATGTATTTTATGTTACTACTACATCATCTGCTAATCTTTGGTTTCCTGTATTTACCAGAATGGCAAACACACTCACATCTACCTTCTTATACTATTTACCTATCTATTGTTTAATAGTGTGATATCTACCTACATATGTCACTTACTCCTACATAATCCCTCCTCTTGAGGGTAAATAACCTCAAAAACCATATTAAAAATGACATATAGAGAGTAGATATCAATACCAACAATTGACTAAAACATTATCAAAATAAAGCTTACAAATCACTTGTACCAAACATCTCCAATACATAAACACAGACAGGAAGAAAAGATCCAATTGAAACATAATATTCTTACAAAACCCAACTAGACCAAACATCTCCAATTAATAACATAAAATAGGAATGAAAGATCTAGTTAAAATAAAAAATACTAATAATCAACCATTATATTTTGATGAAGCAATGAGCATGTAGTATGAATCCCTGCCTAAGGTTACAAAGAACACAAAGCATTAGGCAAAATAGATATGCTAAAACCCCTTTACATAAGACCACAGTCCTCATCCTTACATATAAGACAATCTCTTCTTTGACACTTTGACAGAAAAAAGGTTCTAGGTGATGATAATGACCATCCTCATGAATTTTTGTACACCACTTGAAATTGTGACGCAAATTACACTTTTTGTGGACATGTATGAGTAAATATTAATCTGAACTGGGTAATTTAACATATACATGGAAACCATGACACGCATGACCACCCCTCTCTCCTTACAGACATCTGTTTAACTGTTGTCTAAACCACAATTGACTTTAGCAGGGGTATAACACAACAAAATACAATACCCAGAGCCAATAACCCTCCTCCCAAAATGATGGCCATCCTAGCAAACATGGCTCCCCACTTTCCTAACACTAGGTCCAACCAATCCCAAACATGAGAGTCCAAACCAGAATTAGCCTTTACTTCTGCTCATAATCCTTTGAGTTTGGCCATAGCATTATTGGGAATAAAGGTGCAACAGTCATCCCCAAACATGACACAAACTCCACCCTTCTCCACTAAGAGCCAATTAAGTATAGTTAATGAATCCCTGTTGGTTATAGCATATATAATTAATCCACTCTAAGTTCTTATTTGGTGTTATCCACAAAAATATAGATTCAAATCCTGATTTAACCTCATCTCTGGCCTTGAAATCCCTAGGTAGACCTCTAAGCAGTCCAATTGCATTAAGGTATACCTCAGGATCCTTATCATAAACCACTTTAACTCTAGGTTTAACATAGTCATCATGGAGTGATTCAATAATAGTAACCTATTTAATTGCTCTAACTAAGGCACAAGGACCAATCCATCCATCAGACAATACATTCAACAGTTAGTGTTTTCCACACATCCATAAACTATCAGCAATAACTCTGTCTTGATTTTTCAACATAGTAAGAGATGGCGTAACCTGAGTTATGTAACTACACAACCCTTTTCTATTCATAATCAACCCTTTATCATTACTTTTACAAACTCCCACATTCTCCAACACCCAAATAGTATCACTTCTACAGTGGTGTTTCCTACATCAATTCCTTCGGTGTGATGTCTGTAAAAACATTCATATTTTAATTTAACCACGGTACCTCTATCTAATTAAGGTACATTTAATTCAGTTCTAATGTTATAGGCAGCACAATCATTGTCTCCCAGCATGGTCTCATTCAACATAATTTTTCCCCTAGTCCTTACCCAGAGCAATCCTACATTTTATGTCACACAAGGGAATAGAATACTTTCTATTGGTACAATAGTCATTTTTCCCAACTTACACAGTTTTTACATGATGCTGGTTCAGAGACTATTAAAAGATCAGACAAAGGTGATTTTCTTCACAAAATACAATTATCCATTCTGTGTCTGTTTGCCATATACTTAGCCCATTCGTATCACTCCTTCTTCACTACTTCTTCTCATGTGGTGTCCTTGAGTGGTTCTGATTCTGATATATCTAATTCTGTTGCTTTTTCAATGTTCTTATCTTGAAGTAGATCATTAGAGTTTATCAGAAAGTTCCAATTGTCAGTAAAAAACTCTCCTGACTCAGATGTCTCAGGTTGCTTTGTGGCACGGTGGTCTGCTTGGTAAGGGCAGTCGATGTCATCTAGTGATAGCTACTGTGGTCGTCACAGCAGCCGCCACCCTTGTTGTTGTCACAGGTTCTTCCTGTTCATGTGCAGGGGTAGAATCAACCTTAATGACAGTGGTGCTACTCCCTTCGGTCACTGTTGTTCTTGTTATTTCAACTATTAATTCTTCACCTTCAACTGGTTCAATCTGATTCATGATGAGCACCCTCTCGTCTTTTTCTTTGATTAATGTCAGGTCACATCCTTTCGGATCCCAAATGACTTGTCCCTTTGTTTGGTGATATGTCCATCCACAGAGTGCAATCTCCGATAAGGGTTTGATCCTTATGATTGAGAAACTTCAGTTCTCCTACTTCTGTTATAAATTGAGGTGGAACATAGATTCTAACCTTGTCAGTCTTTTTGGATTGTTTGGCTGATTCCATTCTTCTCTTCCTGCTCCCACCATACATCTTGATTGTGCATTAGTCTGTTGTTTCTATTCTAGCATTCACTGTTACTTCTGTTATGTCAATGTCATTATTCTTTTGTTGTTCTAACATCAATTGTCTGTAAAGGAGGCCATTCAACAGTTTAAAAGTCAATTGTAGGGTAATCCCCATTTTCTTCAGCTTGCGGGACTTTTCCTCCTCTTTCTTCACCTGAGGCTCCCTCCTCAGGCCGGACTTAACTTCCATCTGGAAGAGTTTCAATTTTAGGGAAGAAACGTTCTTATTCTGTTCCTTGTGAGGCCTCTCCTCCTCTTCTGGGTGCATTAGTCGGTGCACGTGTCATATTTTGGCTTTCACTTGATTTGCTGTTTTCTTGGCTCCTCCCTGGCGTCTCAATCGTTTCCGCTGCTCCTGCTCCCTCCAGGCTCCCTCCTGGTGAATCAGCATCCTCTGTGTCCTCATCTCTATGTGGTTGTATCCTTCTCTCTGTTGGGACTCATGTGCAGTGGTTCAGATGGTACCACGTCTGGCTTCTTTTCACTTGGACGGCCGTTCTTGTTGCTTTGGCCACCTCATAGGGTCCATCTCTCCTCGGTTGATCCCACTTCCTCCGGATCCCTCCAACGTGGACTAGATCTCCTGGTATCACTGGGAGAGGTCCTTCTGGTCCCCTTGGATCATCAGACGCAGAATCTCTCATCCTGGTTCAGGTTTCTGCCTACTTTCTGTGAAGCATTCATACTTAGAGACTTATGGCCTCTGTTCTATGATTGCACCATACATCCTCTTACTTCCATCACTCATCACACAACAAACAGACATTCCAGCTGAAGCTGGCGAACCCCTCTCCTTCTGGTTTCCTAAACATAAGACTTGGAAAACAACAGACAAAACATAACAGCATTGACAATGTTATGTGTTATGCATAAATATATTCATGCAAACTGAAATCTGAGACCATGACAATTCCCACTCTCTCTTTACCTGACTCTATGCCTCCAGGATACTTTTCTGCTGGACTCCACAAAAATAAAAGCCCTAAAAAGCTTCCTCATGCTTCCACCCAGTCTTCCCCTTTCGGCCCCAGGTTCTGAGAGGTGTTCCCAAATCATGTCATTTTTACTTAGTTTCCCATCTACTCCATTTCAACTGATAATCATGTGCATAACCTACAATTAACATTCTCTCTTCTTGAATTAATTCAACACTGTATATGCTTTCATATCAATCCCTTTAACATGTTTGTTTAGAGTATAATATCCTATCATCCATTCTCTTTCACATGATGTATTAAAAATAAAACAAGTAGCCTCCAAACTCAACCCAGTATGTCTATAGTGGAATCTAATCTCTCTCTCTTTCTCTCTCTGATTCCACATCCTCTGTCATGGTGTTTTCAAGCTCACCCATTATTCAGCTGGACCTTATTTCTCGTGAAACTTATGCACCCACCAAAGAGAGACAAGAAGAACTTTACCACTGCAGTGTTGTAAGAAGTATACCACCAGCCTGGTGTATCTTGATGTACACTCAGTCTCCAGAATGCAGCCCAAGCCCTTCCATTTCTGGCTGTTTTTTCCTGAGGACATACACACTTACACATGGGTTATTTCCTGACAACATTAGCAAGATCACTAAATCTTAATTTTTAATAACAGCCCTATGTAACCATTCTGCCTCAAATACCTGGCCTCCTGCCACAGAAATATTCATAATGATAGTTAAATGATGGTCCCTACGGCAACTGCTGTAAAATAACATGTACTCAGTCAAGTGTCTTCCAGTTGGAAGAATATCCAATCCTCACAAAACTAAGTCATAAGTTTCTTAAACTTTTGCTCTAGTGTTCAAAATGCCACCACTTATTCTTTTTACCATATCTTTAGATATGTGAATTGTTCTATTTACTTTAGAATTTTCCCTATATTTTACACAGTCAGCTGTCTTTCCTTTTCTGTGAATTATCTCTATTATTATACATAGTTTCTACAAATAACACCCCTTCACTACCATTACCTTCATTTATGAGTCCCCTAACCCATAGCAGCCATTGTTTAATACATCCTTAAGTCAATTTATATATCATTTATATCAATCAGTCCCTCCTCAGGAACATATACACAACCTTATGTTCCTCAAAACAAAAATAAATTGACCAAACGAGAAAAAGAGAAAAAAAAAAATATAATAATAATATTTTTTTTATAATAATTACACATTTGCAATAAATTTCCACTATTCGTAATGTAATTAAACCTGGAGAAAAACGTCCATCTGTTTCATTCTATGCCCCTGTTATTATTGGTCTCTTTCTTCTTCATTCTTGGGTATCATCGCACAACATACTATATTTTTATTCAATTAAACATTAGATTTTATCATTCCAATTCCAATGACATTATAAAACAAAAAATAAAAAACCTTTAATCTAATATTCTGTAAGTTTTGTCAACCACCTTGTCTCAGGATTAGTTTCCAGAGCTTCCCTAGGCCTATTAAATTTAAACAGTTCTATATCTAAATAACTAAACAGTTATTTCTTAAATACATTTTCCAACCCAATATTCAGGATAACAGTCCTTAGTGTTTACTTTAACTCAAATTTGACCTTATCTATTCAATACACAACATCCCTTTAATAATGAACATTTATACTAAACACTTTAAATACCAGTATTATCTATTTTCCAATAGCCCTTTTGTCTCAGTTTCTCTCATGAATGGCCTGATAATAAAAAATCAGTACCCCAATAACTTTAAGTCATTATTCTCCCAACAAATATAATGTCATTTCAGCATGTCTTTTTTAGATACAGTTCACAGGTCATCAGACACAGTTGTCCCTCACTGTTCAGTCGGTTAGGGTGGGTTTGATCTCCACACCCACTTGTGGTAATATTCTCTCCCATGCCTTAAAGCATTCTGACGTCACCTTCTTATGATAACTCCCTTATTCCACCAGTGTTCTCTCAGATGAATTACAGATGATGTATTTATCAACAAAAACCCTCACAAACCCACACTCCAATAAACCCGTTGGAATAACTTTCAACACTTTTTATATGCATAATGAACAAAACACATTTGTGTATTTCCCCAAAGACCATAACCCCAAGGAACTGATAGTTTTACCCATGAACCCATGTTATATCAAAAATAAAAATTAAAATAAACCTATTCGAATAACTTATTCAATTTAAGGGTACAACTCTTCATAATTTTCCCAGAGACATAATAGATTTTCAAAGTAATTATACAGTTTGAATAGAGTCTGGTGTCTTAAACATTTTATAAGTAAATCCCACCTGTTCCAACAATTTCTAGTAAAAGGTGATCAGTCTTTCACAGGAAATTCCTAGGATTCAGGGCATTTTGACACCATTAATATGTTTCCACTCCCCCTTTCTTTAGGAGCAACTTAAATACATTTTTCAAAAACATGTTCATCCTTTTGCATACCCAATTTGAAACTGAATTGGAAAAAACCCTTCCAATATATCTACTAATGCATATTCATTCCCAGTACATGGTGTACTCACTAGTGAACCATAAGCTAATAATAGCAAACGAACTGGACTCACTCATCCAGAACTCCATGTTTTAGCCTTATCCAGATATTTTTATTTTTAAAGCGGCTGACTTTAATTACTGTGGAAAGCAGTTAATTAGTCTCCAATGACATTGTTGACCAGAGAAGATTGAAAACCCTTTTTTTCCCTTATTCTTTCTGGAAAAGAAAGTGTACATATCGTTAATATTCACAATGTTACCTTTTAGTCAGCAAACCAATAATTTTACTTATCCATAGATTTTATTCTAAAGCGTCTTTAACAGTTCCAGAGAATTGTGGTATATAATGTCTAACAATTAATATTCCATCGTTACTTTACTAGATGTCAAGTCAAACGTGATCTAATACTTCTTCTTGACCACATATAAACTGCAATCTCTATGAAACACTCATTGTTCCCTCAGAGACTACACACCGCCAAGTAAAAATTCCATTCTCACTAACCTCAAACCGATTAGTTGTTTGTTATTTTGACAAGGATATATACTCTTGTATAGCGACATTTCCTTCTACCGCACTAAGTTCTAATGTCACATTACACTAATTTTTCTCATACCCGATATACCTATATCCAGAACAGAGAGCTATTTTCTTATTGGTTCTTAGATCTTGTCAATAGTTCTGCCAATCACCCGCACGTCTGTGAGGATTAGAGGAACCACACACACACCCCCATCGCAATGTATTTTCTGATGATAGAATGTTGACATCAGAACGCCTGCAAATCGAGCTTCACATTTTGGTCCCATGTGACTGTTTAATTCCCTTGTCCTATTTATCCTGTTCATCAGGTAATAGTGTCCTTCTCTCCCTATTCTATGGAAACAGTCATTTTGTTGTCATGCCACTAATTATTTATTTATTTTTTCTAAATACTCCCATGTATTATACACCTTTTATTTACTATTTTTCCAAGGTAGAGCGAATCCCCTTTCCAATTAAAAATGCATTTGTCCCATCACTTAATTTCTCTTCTCAAACCAAGCTCTATATAGTACAGACATTATTTCTGAATACTACAGATGACTTAATGTCTTATTCTAATACAATACTTCAAATATCACTGTGTTTTTCCCATTACAGATATTATTATTTATTCATTTTATAATTCTAATCAATTTTATGATTACATTTACATTACATTTAAGTCATTTAGCAAATGCTCTTATCCAGAGCGACTTACAAATTGGAAAGTTCATACATATTCATCCTGGTCCCCCATGGGAATTTAACCCTCAACCCTGGTGTTGCAAGCACCATGCTCTACCAACTGAGTCACACCAGTCCACTGCCCGCTCCTTTACGATCTCTATCTAACGTCTTACGTTTACCTTTATTAATTTATTTTGTCTATACTTTCTTACCTCTTATCTATATTCTTATTATTTCATTGTCTTTTATCCCATTTTACTGTTTAATTCCCGATTCACGGTTTTAGTGAAACAAACCTCTCATATTTTGGTCTCTGTCCTTCAGGCTATTTTTAGACCGCAGTCTCTGTGGGTACAGAGTGATCGACGGCCTGTTTTTTCCTCTTCCTTTGTTACACCGTTCGTGAATCCTTAATCTGTCCTGAATTTCACTATTTATCACTATTTATCTTAACTAACCTAGATTCGTTTTTAACTTTATAGTACAATTTCAATTTATCGACGATTCTACTTTCTGTCTTGTTACACACTATTTGGTTTAATCCTCTTTTATTATCTTTATGGTTATTTATTTTAACACCTTTTTTAGTATTCTACTATGGTCGCTTATTACTTTATCACATCAGTGTTTTTATCCTTGATTATAACTTATTTTACTTCGATGTTCCTTAATTTCATTCCATCTGCCTAATAGCAGTTAACTGCACTCTCCTTCTCAAATTACACTCAGTTAACTATCAGAGAGGCTTGCGCATGCCTCTTCCTACCACAGACACACACACACAACCCAACCTGTCCTTTCTTTCTTCCTAATGTTCTATCTCTACACAGATCTACTCATTTCTTACAACATTATCATTCATCCTTTTGTTTTTACCTCAAAACAACTCAGTTCTTTCTTTATTGACTTAATCCCTTTGTTCAACATAAGCCTAGGCTAATAGGATTTCTACGATATGACGAGAGACTACTGTCTAATCGGATCAGCTTGTCTTCATATCCTACCCAACCCCCAATACTGATCTTTTCTTCTTTTATTAGAGTAGTATTATGGCGTGACCTACTGAATTACAAAACCCTGTTAGCTAGACAGAGCGGTTTTTTATTCGCAGGATTTCTTTTGCATTTGAACGCCGCACAATCGGGCAAACGTCCTAAATATTCATCCGTACAGTCCTCCTTTCAGAGCGTTAACCATGAAATATTTATTTAACTACTGATTTATGTTTCGACCGTATAAACTACTTTTGCAGTTGAACGCCGCACAATCGGGCAAACGTTTTTTCTACAACCTAATATTTATAAGCTACTTTTGCAGTTGAACGCCGCACAATCGGGCTAACGTTTTCCTACAACCTAATATTTATAAGCTACTTTTGCAGTTGAACGCCGCACAATCGGGCTAACGTTTTCCTACAACCTAATATTTATAAGCTACTTTTGCAGTTGAACGCCGCACAATCGGGCTAACGTTTTTCCTGCCTTCTAAATATTCATCCGTACAGTCCCCCGTTCTGAGGCGGTATCCATGAAGTATTTATTTACTAAATATCCACCCAATCAGACCTCTTTAAAAATGTTCCTTTTTTAACGAGCGGTATCGTGGCTTTCTAACTACTTATTCATGCAGTTCTCTGTTATCTTTAGAGCCGTTATTCATAAGTAACCTGTCCAAGCATTCCTTCTACTAATTTTATTGAAGAAGTATCACAGGATTTTCTACCTACATTATCTGTTTTTACCGTATGGGCTGTCCCACATTATAGCCAGCCATCTCAGCCAGATGGCACAAACAAGCACATCATTTAAGCTACACATTCGAACGGTCTAATCAGAACGAGCGCATGCTCCACTAAACACCCAACACAAGCAAAGTTCACATCGCCTATTCACTCATTCTCTATACATGCACATGCATTTATATTTAATACAATTCCCCAAATTACACATACATGCAAATTCATTGAATTTAAAAGTTCTTTTGTATTTACTGGTTTCATTTTAGGAAATTTGAAAGAGAGACTTACGTGGCGCTCCTCTCGCTGAGACAGTATCTCTGAAGCAATCTTACACAAACATTTCAACCATTGTAAGAACTTGCTTACCGTCTAGTTGGGCGGCCACCCTTGTTTGTTAGATTGTCCAAAGAACCCATCATCAGCCAAGAACGTCCCAGTCCCTATCAGCTCCTGGCAAGCTCGCCAAAATATGTCGTGGAAAATCATCTCAGAAATATAACGCTTTATCAGAACTTGTAAATTCAATCATGCTCTTTATTACAATTGTACAGCCATCTGGAATGTCCGCGGAACCCCCACCGCGGAACCCCCCCCTCAGAAGTCCAGTCCTTTATATTTATACCCACATAGTATTGTCCGTCCCCTATGACGTCATTCCCCACCATCTGCCTTCAATCAGTTTATAATGGTGGCCGGACCCTCCCTTTACCACTAAATCAATGCACTCTTTGTGCCCCCCCCCCCTCTCTAGGGCATCCAATTGCTTATAGGCGTCTATGTGTCTGGTCAGTTTCACTCAAATGGAATCAGCAGACTATGTGTTTCTTGTTCATTAGTGTCCAGCCATCTCAGGCATATTTCTCTGGTATGTATGCTTTTCTAGTGGAATGAGTAGACTATATTTCTAGTGGGTCTAAGTGCCCTAAACACATATTTCTCTGACATGTGTATCTCTTTAAAGAATCAGCAGACTGTGTGTCTAGTGTCCAATTTCTTTAAGCGCCTATCTGTCTGACAGCATAATGGAGAATCTACAAGGGTCAGAGGGTCAGAACGTCCCTTAGTAGATTTCCATTACCACGGTCTCATGATCTATGTTACCATGTGGTTTGTTACTTTAATGTTCAGCTATCTTTAATATTTATATGTTATCCATGTATTTTATGTTACTACTACATCATCTGCTAATCTTTGGTTTCCTGTATTTACCAGAATGGCAAACACACTCACATCTACCTTCTTATACTATTTACCTATCTATTGTTTAATAGTGTGATATCTACCTACATATGTCACTTACTCCTACATTTATCAGTGGGCCCAATGTGTATTTGACTAATTGCTTTACTGATGAGATACTACTCACTTTCATTTGGTGGAATACACATCCAGATTTATTTCGACAACAAGCTGTTAGGCTATTTGGAAAGGCTGATGGCCGTAGAAAGGAAATAGAGAAATATCTCAAGAGATAGGATACATACCAGGTTTGACGGGTGGGTCTTTAAATATCCCTCGATTTTTTTTATACCTTAGATAAAGTTTATAAAAAATAAAACAGCATAAACTCCCCTTTCAAAGGCAAAGCAAAAGTCTAGATATTATTATTGAAAAGTTGTTCGAATGTGAATTACAATAATGAGAAAAATAATGCAAGAAATTGCAGTGGAACAGTAACATAAAAAGCAACTCAACTCCCAGAATAAAATCAAAACGTAGCCAATAAACTTTGAGAAAATGCGCGATTCTTTTACACAGTTTTTCACTTAGTGACTCGTTGAAGGTCCGAGGTCTGGTTAGAGTTAAAAGACGAAGAAAATAATAGCAGAAAACGTTGTGGAGCGGTTAAAGTGATCAGCAAATTACGGAGTGGAGTTCGATACACACAGTGGAACAACAGAGTTAACGCTTCTCCCCATGACGTCATTCTCATCTCAGACAATACACGTTTTTACGTTTTACACACAAACCCTCAATAAAATTAAAACATGAAATGACATTAGTCAAATCATGGGATTATTTTTTAGACGGTAAGAAAACAAATACGAGATGGGCTATGTCCTAATCAAAATTATGAAAATTGGTATTTGCATTGATGTCATTTTCCACATAATAGTAACTGGTGTGGGCTATTTGTCAATCTTAAGTTTGGAATATCTGTGGAATTCAAAGATCAAATCATTTGAGAGGAATGTTCATTGTAGCCTACCCATGATGTGGGGTAGAAAAGAATCACAATCAACAACATTTGTTTACTTTTTAGTTCATCAAACCAAAAACATTAAAACCTCCCATACATCTTCATTAATGGCCTCTCATAATACTCAAGATATCATGACAGAAATGTGTTTGAAGTCAGACATGTAGAAACATGTGGCTCTTTAAGTTGGTAACAGCCAGATCTACACCGACTACATTGTAGTAGTTTCAAAGTATCCACTAACTGAGAGGACCAAAATTAACCCGATAATTCAGGGTATATCATATCAATTCCTAAATCTTTAATATCATACCATTGTAAAACTCAACTTGAATTAATTTGACAGACACAAACAAAAGCTGTAAACACAAACCTTTAACATTCTTGATAGGGAATCCCATCGTTATCATCAAACTGTAGTATGTCAGTCAGTATAGAGAACATACCTACAAAGAGAATTCACTATAGAGTAATAAAGATAAATCTGTGCTGTATTATATAATAGGGCTATACAGTATAGGATTGTGCTTGGATCAGGATTCAGTCCCTGATCAATCATTGGTCAATAAATAAGAATTAAAAAAAAGGTAATCAAGAGGGATTAAGGTGGACAAAACTTCAGGTAGACCACAGCAAAGTGCTCAACATGACACCTTACATGATATAAAGGAGAGAAAAGCAGTAACATATCACCCGCATAATACAACCGTTAAATTTGATATGGAAGGACATAGTTAAACATACAGTATTAACTGATGATAGAACAATGAATATGGGTGTGCATAATTCAGGGGAAGGGATTTCATGTCACATACTCAAACTCTAATGTGTTGACTTCAGTGTTGATGACAGACAGGCAAATACATAAATATGGTTCGGAGGACTGAGAAGAAAAATTCAGGAAACGGGGAGTTTTGGAATAAGTGAGGGTAGAAAATACCAAGGGGACAGAGGAATAACATAGGAATGTAATAGAAGTAGCACCAGGAGTGTTTCCTGGCCAAGGATTGGATTGAAGCACGAGAAAAGGGGTACTAGCAGTAGACAGTAGTTACACATCTGAGGGAAGCACATAAACCGTTTTGCCTGCCATTCTCACTCACAAGACGAACTGAAAGGATAGCAAAGAGCTTGTAAAGAGAACCAGAAATGACAACAGAGATACCCATTTTAGGCCTGCTACAAAAGCCGTAGCTACGTTGAGCCTGGTAACCTCTCAACTAACACATTTGACTGTGCAAACAACTCCATTAAAAACAGGATTTCGTGTGTCCTGTCACACATTCTGTAGTAGTTCAGTTAGACAGCAGAGCCCCTAGTTTGTGAGGACAAATCCTGAAATGCATTTACACAGGGAATGTATCATACCCCCCCCCCCCCCCATTCTGAAACCACCTCCTATCTGTTGTACAGTAGTGGTGCAGAGGCCAGAGAGTGGCGAGCCAAGCCTCTATGTCCGGACCTGGAATTTGCCAGCTTTGGTCATGTACTTGATGCCTTTGAATGGTTTGTACTTCTCCCCGTACATATCCAACCGATTCACCTTCAGTCCTAGAGAAGAACAAGGAAATTAAAAAAGGAGAAAAGGTGTCACATTGCTATTCAAAATGGATTTCTACAGAAAGTCACATAAAACATTGATTTGGTCACTGCAAGGGTCATAAGATACATGTAAACCCCTTTTGGAAACCGATACAAACCTCTCTGAGGATCAGATAGATTAAATAGAGATTGAGTATCTTGTTTCCATCTAATGGGAAAAGGTATCACTGTGAATGAGCTGTGTGGATGTCATGTGATTGTCTGCTGAGCATGCTTCGTAATATGGAGTTAGTAGATTGATAAGATCTGGTCTAGGGTTAAATATTTATTTACTCCCTGAAATGATTATGGGTCAAGTAAACTGATACTAAATCAGCTGCTAAGTGGCAACTTCTACTCTAGAGTGTAATAACCGATTATGATAAAGGTGTGTGTATAATACTAATCATTTGGGGGGGGGGGGGGGGTGCTTATATTCGTCTGTTAAACACAATTGTGTAATGTATATTTTTTTGTTGCATATACCAACTTCCACTGAGACACCTGCGGGGAGCGGGGGTCACAGCCAGGGTCACCATTGTACAGCCCCCCTGGAGCAATTAGGATTAAGTGCCTTGCTCAAGGGCACAGCAAATTATTTTTTACCTTGTCAGCTCCAGTATTCGAACCAGCAACCTTTCGGTTACTGGCCCAACACTAACCTCGAAGCTACCTGTGTGTGTGTGTGTGTGTTTGTTTTACCAGAGAGGGCCGACTGTTGGATCTTGAACTGGATGTTGATAGTGGGGTTCTCGTCTGGCTTGGAGGCCCCTGCCTGCAGGCTCATAGAGCCCTTTAGACTAGGCAGCTTCTGAGGGTTGATTTTACCCACGTCCCACGACAGGAGCTGCATAGGGACAACACAGTATCCTCACACTGTTATTACCACACATAGGGAGAAGGGTATAATTATGAATACACAGAGTTGGGTGGGGGGAGAAATCAACCATTCCATGGGATGTATGACTACATACCCTTATGTAAGTTTACAGCATACACCACCAACTGGTCGGGTAAATCCATATCTGCACACACGCACGCATACATACATACATGCACTCCCTTTCCCCACCGCCTTACCTTAGTGACAGGGTCGAAGGTGTATGTCCCCTGGGTGGGGTTGAGGTTGGTGTTGAGAACTCCGCGGGGCAGCTGGCTGCTGACCAGAACAGCCTCTACTCCCTTCCCCATGGTCTGCTTGGGGCCCAGGGTCAGCTCAAAGTGGCCCTGAGAACTACCCTCCCTGAACGTGATGTTGTGCTTGACGTACACCGGGATGGCCACCAGACTGAGGGGCAGACACAGAATGTCAGAAGGACACAGGTAGGACAGACACCGAGACAAAAACATTCAGAGCACACTGAACACAAAGTGTGTGAGTGACTAGTACTAAATAAAACAAGTGAATCATTTGCTGCTCGGATGTCAGTTTGTTATTACAACTTTAAAAAAAATGTGAAACGTCTTACTAAAAATGTGGGAATACAAATGTAAAATGTCAGGGTCATACGGGCGTTGGTGCCAAATATTGTGCCTGGGTTTTCCCGAGCAAAACCAGAAGGGATAATGATCCAATCTATACCAAGACACGTACAGTACTGCACTACATTCCTAAAACTATACTACTTAAATCTAATGCTTTGTCAAATGGATGTTTTGAGAATAAAAACATCCATTTAATAATTAATGTAAACATTCAACCAAACACAGGTCTTCATCTAGCTAACACTTTAAAACAACTCTAGTTTTGGGTCGAGTCCCAACTACAATGTCAATTTACTTTGAAATACCTTGCTGACCTTAATGGGTGGAGACTAAAAATTAAGACAATGACAAGAAAAAGTAAACATTCAGAAACTGGGAAGCAAGCAGACGTGTGTTATGCCTTAAGCACATGCACGACATTGCCAAGAGTATGTGGACACCCCTTCAAATTAGTGGATTTGGCTATTTCAGCCACACCAGATGCTGACAGGTGTATAAAATTGAGCACACAGCAATGCAACCTCCATTGACAAACATTGGCAGTAGAATGGCCCGTACTGAAGAGCTCAGAAACTTTCAATGTGGCACCATCATAGGATGCCAACTTTCCAACAAGTCAGTTTGACAAATTTCTGCCCTGCTAGAGCTGCCCTGGTCAACTGTAAATGCTGTTATTGTGTAGCGGAAACGTCTAGGAGCAACAACGGCTCAGCCGCGAAGTGGTAGGGCATACAAGCTCACAGAATGAGACCACGAGTACTGAAACGCATAAAAGTCATCTATCCTCAGTTGCAACACTCACTACCGAGATCCAAATTGCCTCTGGAAGCAACATCAGCACAATAACTGTTCATCAGGAGCTTCATGAAATGGGTTTCCATGGCCGTGCAGCCGCACATAAGCATAAGATCACCATGCGCAAAGCCAAGCGTTGGTTGGAGTGGTGTAAAGCTCACCGACATTGGACTCTGGAGCAGTGGAAACGCTTCACCATCTGGCAGTCCGATGGACGAATCTGGGTTTGGTGGATGCCAGGAGAACGCTACCTGTTCGAATGCATAGTGCCAACAAAAGTTTGGTGGAGGAAGAATAATGGTCTGGGGCCGTTTTTCATGGTTCGGGTTAGGCCCCTTAGTTCCAGTGAAGTGAAATCTTAGCGCCACTGCATACAATGACATTCTAGACGATATTGTGTCTCCAGCTTTGTTGCAACAGCTTGACTTGCCCAAGCGCAGGAAGCGAGGTCGATACAGAAATGGTTTGTTGAGATCGGTGTGGAAGAACAACTGGGTCATGCAGCAAGACAATGATCCAAGACACACAATCAAGTCAACATGAAAATGGTTCAGAAGCAACAAATTTGAAGTTTTGGAATGGCCTAGTCAAAGTCCAGACATAATCCAATTGAGATGATGTGGCAGGACTTGAAACGAGCAGTTCATG
This sequence comes from Salvelinus fontinalis, assembly GCF_029448725.1. Lineage (NCBI taxonomy): Eukaryota > Metazoa > Chordata > Actinopteri > Salmoniformes > Salmonidae > Salvelinus > Salvelinus fontinalis. The sequence continues at coordinate 28,917,427 of NC_074668.1, read as the reverse complement.
CTTGAAAACCCACAAATGTCAATGAGTTAAAGAAGTTAACTCAGCGACAAGAGTGGGCCAAAAGTCCTCCACAGCAATGTGAGACTGATCAACTACTACAGGAGGCATTTGGTTGCAGTCATTGCAGCTAAAGGTGGCACAACCAGTTATTGAGTGTAAGGCGCAATTACTTTTTCACACAAGGGAATTGGATTTTGCATAACTTTGTTAATTAAATGAGTATCTTTGTTTTGTTATTTGTAAACGTAGGTTCCCTTTACCCAATATTAGGTTTTGGTTGAAGATCTGATAACATCCAGTATAAAAAGATATGCATAAATAGAGAAAATCAGAAACCGGACAAATACTTTTTCAAGGCACTGTATGTGGTTTAATACTGTAAAGCCAGCGTAAAGCCTGAGAAAACAGAGCAGAAGACTAGACGAGAACAGAGCTACTGACTTCTGGGAGCTGACGTGGTAGGAGAGAAGCCGGAAGTTTCCATCTGGGGGGATGAAGGAGAGGATCCTCTCCGCTTCCCAGCGCTTGAACCTCACACACGGGTGGAAGCTCACATCATCCAGCAGACGAGGGTTCTGTGACAGGATCAAACAGGGGTATCAAGACAGAGAGAAAGAGAGTGGGAGTGACAGAAACAGATAGGACCATTTTGACACCGTTAACTTCAGTATGTCATACGGAGAGGCAGAGAGTGAACGGCTATTTGCAGGGGACAGGATTGGAGATAAACGATTGGCTAGAGCGGATCCGTTTCACCAGCCCATTCAATCTGTCCAGCGGGAGGTTTGAGTAAAAAAAAAGTATAATAAAAAAATTCAGATAAATATATAGTACCAGTCAAAAGTTGACACACCTACTCATTGCTCAGCATATGTGGGAACTCCTTCAAGACTGTTGGAAAAGCATTTCTCATGAAGCTGGTTGAGAGAATGCCAAGAGTGTGCAAAGCTGTCATCAAGGCAAAGGGCGGCGACTTTGAAGAATCTCAAATCTATTTTGATTTGTTTAACACTTTTTTGGTTACTACATTATTCCATGTGTTATTTCATAGTTTTGATGTCTTCACTATTATTCTACAATGTAGAAAATAGTCAAAATAAAGAAAAACCCTTGAATGAGTAGGTCTCCCCAAACTTTTGACTGGTACTGTACATACATTCACACTCCTCTGCGTATTTATTTTGACTTCTACATTAATATGGATGCTACCATGACTACGGATATTCATGAACAAATCCTGAATAACTACGAGTGAGAAAGTTAGAGGCATAAATAACCTGCCCCCCCAAACAAAATGCTAACCTCTGCTGTTATTGGCTGGTAATGGTAGGAGGTTAAGGGCATGATACACTATATATACAAAGTATAAAATCAAGCACACAGCCATGCAATCTCCATAGACAAACATTGGTAGTAGAATTTCCTTACTGGAGAGCTCAATGACATTCAATGTGGCACCGTCATGGGACGTCACCTTTCCCACAAGTCAGTTCTTAAAATTACTGCCCTGTTAGAGCTGCCACAGTCAACTGTGTGTGCTGTTATTGTGAAGTGTGAATGTCTAGGAGCAACAACGGCTCAACTGCGACGTGGCAGGCCACACGAGCTCACAGAAAGGGACCGCAGAGTGCTGAAGCTCATAAAAATTGTCTGTCCTCGGTTGCAACACTAACTACTTGGTTCCAAACTGCCTCTGGAAGCAACGTCAGCACAAGAACTGTTCGTCGGGAGCTTCATGAAATTGGCTTCCATTTCCGAGCAGCCACACACAAGCCGAAGATCACCATGCGCAATGCCAAGCGTCGGCTGGAGGGGTGTAAAGCTCGCCTCCATTGAACTCTGAAGCAGTGGAAACGTGTTCTCTGGAGTGATGAATCACGCTTCACCATCTGGCAGTCTGACAGACGAATCAGAACCCTGACTGCGAGCCTGGCCTAAGCGCTCAACATCAGTGCCCGACCTCACTAATGCTTTTGTGGCTGAATGGAAGCAAGTCCCCGCATTTAGTGGAAAGCCTTCCAAGAAGAGGAATCTCAAATCTATTTTGATTTGTTTAACACTTTTTTGGTTACTACATTATTCCATGTGTTATTTCATAGTTTTGATGTCTTCACTATTATTCTACAATGTAGAAAATAGTCAAAATAAAGAAAAACCCTTGAATGAGTAGGTCTCCCCATAGCAGCAAAAGGGGGGGGGGGGGAAATCCATATTAATGTTCATTATTTTAGAATGAGATGTTCAGCAAGCATTTTGTCATGTAGTATATTTGTGCATCTGTACTTTCCACTGATCATTAAACATGATTCATTCAGAATTATCCGTAATCATGGTAGCATGGTAGCATAATGTAAAGTGTCCAGAAGCATATTCTAATCAAATTTGTATTTTTTTAGTTTTATATGACATCCAAATTGGTAGTTACAGTCTTGTCCCATCGCTGCAACTCCCGTACGGACTAAGGAGAGGTGAAGATTGAGAGCCATGCGTCCTCCAAAACCCGACCCTGCCAAGCCGCACTGCTTCTTGAAACACTGCTCGCTTAACCCAGAAGCCAGCCGCACCAATGTGTCAGCCCAGCATCGTCCCCTAACCCGGCCGATGCTGGGCCAATTGTGCGGCCCATCATGGGTCTCCTGGTTGTGGCCGGCCTCGACATAGCCCGGGATCGAACCCGGGTCTGCAGTGACTCCTCACCAATAGACCACTGCTCCACTCAGGAGGCCCAAGATATTCTATTCGTATTTACAATAAAAGTGACTACAAAATGACAATATATCATTTCCATTCATTTCTATTGGGCACAACACATCCTAAAAAATAAGTGAATTTGTCCAAATACTGATGACATCTTCAAATGGGGACTAGATACAAATTGCATTCATTTCTAAAATGGTAAAACAGGTATGAAAATAGCCCTACAAAAAAAGGTGACATTCTGTACTGTCGCCTCATAAATCATTTGATCTCAAATACAAAATTATGGCGTGTAGAGACAAATGTAAATATTATTTGTGGTAAAAAAATAAACTCTTGAACGTCTTAAATTATACTGAACAAAAACGCAACAATTTCAACGATTTTACTGAGTTACAGTTCATATAAGGAAATCAGTCAACTGAAATCAATTCATTAGGCCCTCATCTATGGATTTCACATGACTGGGCAGGGGCGCTGCCATGGGTAGGACTGGGAGGGCATAGCCCTACCCACTTGGGAGCCAGGCCCAGCTAATCAGAATGAGCTTTTCCCCACAAGAAGGGATATCTTACGGACAGAAATACTCCTCAGTTTCATCAGCTGTCTGGATGGCTGGTCTCAGACGATCCCGCAGGTGAAGAAGCCGAATGTGGAGGTCCTGGGCTGGCGTGGTTACACGTGGTCTGCGGTGGTGAGGTCAGTTGGACGTACTGCCAAATTCTCTAAAATTATGTTGGAGGCAGCTTATGGTAGAGAAATGACCATTCAATTATCTGGGAACAGCTCTGGTGGTCATTCCTGCAGGCAGCATGCCAATTGCACGTTCCCTCAAAACTTGAGACATCTGTGGCATTGGGTTGGGTGACAGAACTGCACATTTTAGAGTGGCCTTTTACTTGAGAAATAAGCTTTTTGTGCGAATGGAGTTTTCTGGGATATTTTATTTCAGCTCATGAAACATGGGACCAACACTTTACATGGTGCATTTTCTATATTCTTGCTCAGTACAGATAGAAAGCATGCAAAAATTATAATGAACCTATCTTTTAAAATTGGCTCATTCATCCCCCTCCTCTTCCCTGTAACTATTCCCCAGGTCGTTGCTGCAAATGAGAACGTGTTCTCAGTCAACTTACCTGGTAAAATAACGGTAAAATAAAAAATTAAAATAAAAAACTCAAATTTTTCTGGCCGGTAATGCATTTGACGAAACAAATTTCCCCCCCAAAAATACTGAATTTTGAAATCACGATGTGGCCCTCGAGACAAAATGATTGCCCACCCCTGGGCTAGAGAGACAGAGAAAGAGAGGACTCACCATGAATGAGAGAGTGAGGTCAGGCATGCCTGTCAGTTTCACACAGGCGTCAATCACCCCTTGGATCTCTGCTGTGATAGTGGATCCTAACAGTGTGTAAGAGAAACAGAGAGAGATGGAGAAAGAGAACAACTCAATCAGAAAGTCAAATTCTGTGTTTGTTATTTTTAATGGGTCAGGATAGATTTACATGAGAGCATGATGGGGCAGTATGCCTACCATACCTGATTTATCGATTATGGCATCAATCTCCTCCACTACATCAAAGTAGGCCTCGTTGTTGGTGTACTTCACTCCAGTGCGTCGCCATGGCACCACAGACAACTGGCCAGTAGGGAGCTGCTCCCCTACATTGGTACTGCCTACAAACAACAGAACAGTCAAATATAATGACACACAAACAGGATGTACACATTCCGATAGTTGTGTAGTGACATGGGTCTAGATGCAAAGTTTAAAAACAAATCATAGCCAACGCCCACTGCCAATAATCTGTAAATAAATAGAACTATTGATGAACACATATGTCATGACTAGGGGCCCGAGATTTTCCTGGTCAAGTTGCGTTGTGTAATACTAGGGTGTTGAGGTTGTTATGGTCAGGAAAAAGTGATGACATAGTAATTAACTGTGCAGAGGCAAACTTGGTCATCTTCAGGTACCTGTGATGGTGTTGACCACTGTGCGCAGGATGGTGGGCGGCTTGATGAGCTCTTTGAGGATATTGGACTCTGTGGCCAGGGGGAAACCATTGTCCAGCATCTCCTCTAGTAGCTCATATACTACCACCACATTGTCCTTGATCGCTGCCTCCGTGCACACCCCAAAGTAGTCCTGACAACAGGGAGGGAAGGAGTGAGAGGCCAGGGGAGGCAGGGATCAGTTGAGGGAGTGGAGAGTGAGAAGAGATTTAACAAAATGACTTACAACATTTTAAAAAGTAACACTTGGTAACTTAACAATAAGACAATCAGTAACTCACAGAAACAGATAGATTACATTGCAAGGTAGACTTAGGGTGCATTCGTAAATTCCCTCTGGCCATCTACCCGGATGTCAAAGGACTCTCGTTTGAGTGTGCCAGAGCGCAGAATAACTGATGCATTTACGAATGCTCAACACCCGTTGAATATATGGCCGGTGTCAGTAAACGTCGGCAAAAAGCGCAATTAAATTGTTGCCAGCAGCACAGTTAGTCACCAAAGCTCTGGATAACATGAAAACAGCTTAACCAGCTCTGCTCGGGTGAGAGAATTGGTCAGAGTGAGGTGTTCTCTCATTTATGTCTGGAAGTAGCTAGCTAACTTTAGTCAGTTAAAAACCTCTACAGGATCGGTGTGCCTAACCCGGGACAGTTGTTGCTCAATTTGCGATAATGTGACTAGAATGACGTTGTAAACAGCTAATTCCAGGACATAGACATGTTTAATATGGGCAGAATGATTAAATTCTTGTTAATCTAACTGCAGTATCCAATTTATAGTAGCTATTAGAGCAAAATAAATACAATGCTATTGTTTGAGGATAGTGTACAACAACAAAACACTTTTATCACGACAACTGGTTTGATACATTCACCTCTTAAGTTAAATAATGTACTTACATTCTTGCTCTGATTTGTCATCCTGAGGGTCCCAGAGATAAAATGAAACAGTTTTGCTTGATAAAATTGATTTTTATATTTAAATGTAGTAACTGGGTTCTACAGTTTAACACCTAGAATTATATCCCAATGTATGGACTTTCTCTTGCATTTCAAAGATGATTGAGCAAAAAATAAATAAAAAGAAAACATTTTTTTTTTTTTTGTATTATCTTTTACCAGATCTAATGTGTTATATTCTACTACTACTACTATTAATTTCACATTTCCACAAGTGTTTCCTTTCAAATGTTATCAAGAATATGCATATCCTTGCTTCAGGTACTGAGCTACATTCAGATTTGGGAATGTCATTTTAGGTGAAAATTTAAAAAAAAGTGTAGAGAGAAAAAGGCTCTGAATTTAAGAACTGACAATCTGACAACTCTGAATTTACAAACGCCATGAGCACATGGAGCGCACTTGGCACTCCAGAGTGAATTTAAGAACGCACCATGGTGATTAACAACCTGTACATGTGAAAGTGAATGGACGAAAAGTAAGTATACCAAGTCCAAACCTGGAATGTATCAACCACCCTGTGTAAGAACTCAATGACAAAGAGCGGCGGCACCTCGCTTTGGATAACTGCCACAAAGTAAATGCGGTGCCTTAGCACACTGATTAGGTAGTGGTGGGGGGTCGGGATGACTGGGGGCACGTTCTCCGGCTCGCTGGCGCGCTCTTGCGCCTCGAAAAAGTAGTCGCACACGGAGCGGCTCACAACGCTCTTCCAGTGCTTCTCCAGGAAAATGTCCCCCGAGGAGTTCACGAGGAACAGGCTGTGGATCATTTTGGCTGGAGGGTGAGACAGAAAAAGAACAAATATTTAGTTAGCGACTCTAAAACGATTCTAGCGATACCATCCATGCAGTTGGAATACAATATAATTTGAGTTACACAGAACCTGTGGTACACTCAATATAGACATACATCTATGACGAGTGACCATGTAACGTTAACTTGTGAAGTGGAGACAAGGGATAGGACAGGTCACAGGCGACACCATTTCATGAAATATTCGGCTGTGTTATCAGGTTCCGCCGTGGGCGGCCGTAATATCAGTAGGCATGCACACGAACCTGTTAAATAAGATGACTACAGATGATGATAATATATGGTATTTTACTGGAAGATAGGCCTGCCTCTGTATTCTTACAACATTCTCTCCTCACAGTTGTCTTGTGACAGCAGGCGAGCGCCGTCATACAGCGATGGTGAAAACGGAATTATTCATGGCTTGCGCTCAATATTTTAGTGCTATTCCTTATATTTATAGCGTGTAATTACTTACCGGTGTCAATCTATTGGTATTTTCGTCTCGCTTTCGCCTTTTTTCAATGAAAGATTAGAGAAGGCCGTCGCTTGTTCTCAGTTAGCTGGCATGAATGACAAGAAATCTGACACCAGACAGGACCAATCGGAGACGAAAAAAAGCAATTATGCCCTCCTCTCCCAAATAGTGATTGGTCCATAGTGCGGAGGTTCGTGCCTGTCAGTACCACTCGGAACTCAATTGTAATTGGACAACGCCCAGTAAACACAGGCTGAACATGCACCTTGATTGGCTAAACGGCACCGTCGTGTCTGACATTTTGTGTCAAGACATCGTCCACGGATCATATCAGATTTCATTTTGTGGATACATTTTGTGGATACAAAATAGATATATTTCCAATGAATAGAATGTAATGGAAAATAATTTACTTGGTTACATTGAAACCACCATGTATCAAATCTATCAAACCCATAGCCCCTGGGAGGGGTAAAATATATATATTTTTAAAGTGTAGGCTATTTGAATATACATGTTTATATAATTTACATAATTGGCACATACATACTGTATGTGAAATGGAGATACTGTTAAATCAGAATATAATTGGTCCCTTTAAAAGTGTTTTCCATATGTGAGTCTGTAAATATGATAAATTGGATAATGGACTCACTCATATTGAAGATGTCTAATCAAGTAGATAGCTGTTTATGGGGGTGATTGGCAATTTTCTTCAAATGGATCCCTTAAATGGAAGCCAAATATGTATTTGCAATCAGTCTGACCTTTTGCAGTCACAGACTACCTTCTGATCCACTCTTATACTGAACAAAAATATAAACGCATCTTTTTTTATTTAAATAGGCAAGTCAGTTAAGATCAAATTCTTATTTACAATGACGGCCTACCCCCGCCAAACCCGGACGACGCTGGGCCAATTGTGCGCCGCCCTATGGGACTCCCAGTCACGCCCAGATGTGATGCAGCCTGGATTCAAACCAGGTACTGCAATGATGCCTCTTGCACTGAGATGCAGTTTCTTAGATCACTGCACCACTCGGGAGCCTAATATGTAAAGTGTTGGTCCCATGTTACATGAGCTGAAATAAAAGATCCCAGAAATGTTTCATATACACAAAAAAGTTTATTTCTCTCAAATGTTGTGCACAAATTTATTTACATCCCTGTTAGTGAGCATTTCTCCTTTGCCAAGATAATACATCCACCTGACAGGTGTGGGTTCTTCTTCAGTGGTGTTTATCGCCACCCTATGGGACTCCCAACCACGGCCGGTTATGATACAGCCTGGATTCGAACCAGGATGTCTGTAGTGACGCCTCTAGCACTGAGATGCACTGCCTTAGACCACTGCGCCACAAAATCCTACCTGCCGTAGGAAAGATACAAAAATATTTGAGACTATGTCTAATGACGTTCTACTCAATATACTCTTTATACTAATTTCCTGTATCTCCTTCTCCCTCATACTAGATCTCAGCCTCTCTCTTTCTCTCTGATACTGCCCACACTGTAGTAATACATGCTCCAAGGTCTCGGTTTCCTGGCAATACTCACTTTCCTGTTGGATGATTTCCTATCACATTTAAGGACTTATTCAACTGGCTGTGTCCCACCCATAATCTTGTAAAAATAGCCTCCCCAACTTGCCTCTGTACTTGAAATAAATGCCTGCATTAGCATCTCTATTCCACTGCTCCTGCCATCTCTGCAACATCACTGTCCTAATCAGGCTTTTTGCCTCTGCCTTGCTCATTGAAACTATAACATCAACATCGCCACTTCTAAGTGCTTGTTTAGCCAGTATATCAACTGCCTCGTTCCCGTCCATCCCCACATGGGCTGGAACCCAAGTAAATCTTATCTGTATACCCATCTGTCTAATCCTGCCATGGGCTTGTAGCACCTCACAAAGCAGGTCTTGTCTACTACGTGACCTAAAGGACTGGAGACTCATTAACACTGCACATGAATCAGAGCAAATAACTACTGGCTGGACTTCCTCCACCCACTGCAAGGCCAACAGTGTGGCCGTCAGCTCCACTGTGTATACAGCCAGATGTTCTATAATACATGTCCTGACATCCACCCCACATTCCTGCACTACAAATGCTGACCCAGTACTTCCTGTCCTTGGATCTTTTGAACCATCTGTGTAAATGGCCACAAAATCCTGATACAGTATCCAGATGTCTCTTAAACAAACCAGATGGATCAACACCGTCCCTATCTTTCTGTAGTCTCTCCAAGACAGGTGTGGCATATCAGGAAGATGATTAAACAGCATGATCATTACACAGCTGCACGTTGTGCTGGGGACAATAAAAGGACACTCTAAAATGTGCAGTTATTTCACACAACACAATGCCACAGATGTCAAGTTTTGAAGGAGCGTGCAATAGGCATGCTGACTGCAGGAATGTCCACCAGAGCTGTTGCCAGAGAATTGAATGTTAATTTCTCTACCATAAACAGAGTTGGGTAGGTTACTTTCTAAATGTAATCCATTAGTTATCTGTCCAAAATTGTAATCAGTAACTCTACTTTTTGATTATCCAAACTCAGTAACGTAATCTGATTACATTCAGTTACTTTTAGATGACTTTCCCCTTAAGAGGCATTAGAAGAAGACAAAAATGTATGTTACCAATTGAACGTCATCTATTGCAGGATAAATCAGTGTTAAAGTTTACATAGCTGGACATATTGATGTTAAATCTTACTTTATGGGTTGGTTATGTAGGCTTCTTCTAACCCATCAATTTCTACTACATATAATATGATTAAATTATATCTTTACATTAATATATAATTTATAATTCCAAAAATGGATGTAGCAACTACAGATTTCCCCTTAAGTCTATCAAAAGTGTGCAAGTTTGAGCATGTGTTTATTAGGCCTATTGATATATATATTTTTTTAATCAGCATGAATTAGATTGAGCAATAAAAGCCCCACTTTTATTCCATAGGCTGGGATCCGCACTATACAGCTGTTGGAAGAGCGCATTTTTCACTGAATGTCCACTGGTTTCAAAAACAATGATTGATAGGCAGCTTAAACTTCTTGAATTCAACCATTATTGGGTTCAAATACACATTTAGATTTGTGAACAGCCATTCACAACCACAATCCGTAAGGCGCAAATAGCTTAATGAGAGCAGCAGTGTGATTCACATCAATGCGCTATGTAGATATCAATAATAAGTGATATCCGTATCGCCGTAGACTACAGTCGTGGCCAAAAGTTTTGAGAATGACACAAATATTAATTTCCAAAGTTTGCTGCTTCAGTGTCTTTAGATATTTTTGTCAGATGTTACTATGGAATACTGAAGTATAATTACAAGCATTTCATAACTGTCAAAGGCTTTTATTGACAATTACATGAAGTTGATGCAAAGAGTACATATTTGCAGTGTTGACCCTTCTTTTTCAAGACCTCTGCAATCCGCCCTGGCATGCTGTCAATTAACTTCAGGGCCACATCCTGACTGATGGCAGGCCATTCTTGCATAGTCAATGCTTGGAGTTTGTCAGAATTTGTGGGTTTATGTTTGTCTACCCACCTCTTGAGGATTGACCACAAGTTCTCAATGGGATTAAGGTCTGGGGAGTTTCCTGGCCATGGACCCAAAATATTGATGTTTTGTTCCCCGAGCCACTTAGTTTTCACTTTTGCCTTTTGGCAAGGTGCTCCATCATGCTGGAAAAGGCATTGTTCGTCACCAAACTGTTCCTGGATGGTTGGGAGAAGGATGTGTTGGTACCATTCTTTATTCATGGCTGTGTTCTTAGGCAAAATTGTGAGTGAGCCTACTCCCTTGGCTGAGAAGCAATCCCACACATGAATGGTCTCAGGATGCTTTACTGTTGGCATGACACAGAACTGATGGTAGCGCTCACCTTGTCTTCTCCGGACAAGCTTTTTACCGGATGCCCCAAACAATCGGAAAGGGGATTCATCAGAGAAAATGACTTTACCCCAGTCCTCAGCAGTCCAATCCCTGTACCCTTTGCAGAATATCAGTCTGTCCCTGATGTTTTTCCTGGAGAGAAGTGGCTTCCTTGCTGCGCTTCTTGATACCAGGCCATCCTCTAAAAGTCTCCACCTCACTGTGCGTGCAGATGCACTCACACCTGCCTGATGCCATTCCTGAGCAAACTATGTACTGGTGGTGCCCCGATCCCGCAGCTGAATCAACATTAGGAGACGGTCCTGGCGCTTGCTGGACTTTCTTGGGGGCCCCGAAGCCTTCTTCACAACAATTGAACCGCTCTCCTTGAAGTTCTTGATGATCCGATAAACGTTTTCTTTTTAGGTGCAATCTTACTGGCAGCAATATCCTTGCCTGTGAAGCCCTTTTTGTGCAAAGCAATGATGACGGCACATGTTTCCTTGCAGGTAACCATGGTTGACAGAGGAAGAACACCCTCCTTTTAAAGCTTCCAGTCTGTTATTCAAACTCAATCAGCACGACAGAGTGATCTCCAGCCTTGTCCTCATCAACACTCACACCTGTGTTAACGAGAGAATCACTGACATGTCAGCTGGTCCTTTTGTGGCAGGGCTGAAATTCAGTGGAAATGTTTTTTGGGGATTCAGTTTATTTGCATGGCAAAGAGGGACTTTGCAATTAATTGCAATTCATCTGATCACTCTTCATAACATTCTGAAGTATATGCAAATTGCCATCATACAAACTGAGGCAGCAGACTTTGTGAAAATTAGTATTTTTGTCATTCTCAAAACCTTTGGCCACGACTGTACACCACTGCTGTCATCCTTACCTCCAAGCGTTTATTCAAATTGGATAATCTTTGGATGCTGACAGCAGTCGTACCATTGGAAGACAGCTTGGATTGTATCCTACAAAAGCCTATTCCTGCTCTTTTCCAACGATCCATCAAACACATTTGGTGTGTCATCATAGTGGTCAGGCTCGCTCAGGTGGAACAAACTTAAACTTTCGGGGGGGGGGGGGGGGGGGGGGGGGTTTTGCTGGTAAAGTAACGGATCAGTTACCGTTTTTTTGTAATCCGTTACTTCTCAACCCTGACATTAAACCACCTCCAACGTCATTTTAGAGAATTTGGAAGTACGTCCGACCGGCCTCACAACTGCAGACCACACATAACCACGCCAGCCCAGGACTTCCACATCCGGCTTCTTCACCTGCAGGATTGTCTGAGACCAGCCAACTGGACATTTGGAGTATTTCTGTCTGTAATAAAACTAATTCTGATTGGCCCAGTCATTCATAGATTAGGGCCTAATCATTGAAATTGTTGTATGTTGCGTTTATATTTTTGTTCAGTATATATGAGCCAGCTTCACATAGCAATGTTTCTATTAGCAAAGAAGCACAAATAAGAATTTCTGGTTAAAGTGAGAAAATCACTGCCAAGGAGCAGCAATTATTAAAAGTTCGAACAATAGATAAAATAACATGACAACATACATGGCTCAACATAATTTATTTTTGTTTTATGTTAAAATGTACAGAGTTCTTTGAAAGTACTTGCTAAGAAAAACAAACAAATAAATGGAAATACATACAGGGACAAACTAGAGAGACAGAGGCAGCAGGGCGCTATCAACCATCGCTATGCACCCAGCCAGCCCCACCTCTATCTTGTACTCTCTTAGCTCACAATGCACCATGTACAATTACAAAGGATACAAAAAGGGAAGCGATATAAACAGACAAATATACTGAGCTCATTTTTACATGCCTCTTAAAACGCAAGGAAGTCGTCCTATACACACACACAAAAGAAATCGAAACAAAAGAACGGCTAAGTGGCCTTCAGATATGTTTTTTCCTTTTGTTTTAAAATAGCATTAATATACTACACAAAGATAGAAAACTCTAGAGATGAGATGGAATGGAGAGGTTAAAAGGCATCTTAAATTCACTAAAAGTGAGTGTTAATTTTTTTTGTCTTGAATTTCTTAATAATATTACCTCAAGAGTAGAGCTAAAAAATATGTAGTTTTTTCCTGAAACAGAAGTGAAAAAAATGACAGTACCAATGTCAGAATTTTTCTTTTTTATATTATAGAAAAAACATTCTCTACAATAGGTTTTCTAAAGTCAAAAAGAGTCAGCTTGTGTCATAAAAGAAAGCTGCCCAGTCTGATAAAATTCAGAGAAAATAAAAAAACAAACAAAAAACACAAATAATATATGAAAACGTCAGGTCTAAGAAAAGTATCCTCATTTTGACTTTGAATACTGAAACATTGAGACAACTGGGTCAATTCCTCCACCACCCGTCCCATCCTAACACAGTGACCATCCAGATGTCTATGTGTGTGGGGAGGGGGGGGGCAAGGCGTACACAATGCACAGTATTTGGCATTGGCCACCTCTCCGTATGCCGATGGTCCATAGAGCGCAGACATCTCTACTAGTCAATGGAAGTGCACTGCAGACTTGCACAGATGAACTCGTTTTAACAGAAAACAGTGTTCAGAGAGGATGCCTTGACCTCTGCTTGTGGGTTACTAACACTTAATGAAGTGGCTCAGCTAGTTTCCAACAGCTGGTTTTCCTTAAAGCAGTGAGTTACTCCACCTGGCAGACTTCATATCTCTTTCCCTGGAAGGTAAACTGCATGGAGACGACAGACATACACCATCAACTGGGTAAAAAGGCCTAATAATAGCCTTCTGTAGAGTGTGACCCCCAAAAAAATGTAAGTGCTGCAATGTCTTCTGCCTGCCACTGAGGAGAGACTAGCTGGCTCGCTGACTGACCATGCTGGACTGTGAATCGACAGGAAGTAGCAGAATATTTACATCTAAACATTCCAGAACGCACAGCTACAGCATCCTGGGTGGTGCCCAAGAAGACTACTGGTTTACCTATTTCTGGACAGTGATCCCTCTCCTGATACACACCCTCCTACCAGGAAGACAGACTCCTGACACTGTTGTGACACTGAGGACCCATGAATCTCAACTGTGAGACTGAAGTGCCCCGGCTCACCAAGTGGCAAGGGTTGTGAGAGAGTGTGTGTGTGTGTGTGTCGGAGCTAGATGGAGTACCACCATTTCAGTATGCCATACTTCAAGACCAAAGCATAGAGAGGTTGAACTGCACGCGAGTTGTTTTCAACGGTTGTCAAAATAAAAACAATGAAAGTATTCAAATATATTGAAAGAAAAGTCCATCTACAATTATAATCAGTCTCTTTTTTCCAAGTTAAGGCTTCCTATGTCAATTACAATATTGTGTGCATGGTTTAATATATTTAGTTAACCTCTCAGTTTTGACAATGTAAGGTCCTCCAAAGTCCATGTTTCAGCCTATCTTCCTCCTCCTCCACTCTCCTCCCAGTAAACAGTGGAGGGGAGCCTTCCGTTAGCGTAGAAACTGTGCCAGAGAGGAGCGTGTCGTGTAGGTCTGACTAGACTAGTGCAGTCTGCCAGACAGTACCAGAGGTTCAGTTACACGTTATGTATCGTGCCAGCATACTCCCTACACAGCCAGCATACTCCCTACACAGCCAGCTTGGGGGTGGGGGATGAATCCAACTGAATAGAACAAAATTACACATACAAAACATTGAAAATAGTCTCCCCTCGCTCTCCCTTTATGCTCGCTCTGGCTTTGGAGAGGGTGGATTCAACACCAAGTAATACAGTAAAGAGAGGCGACAGCAGAGTCCCTCCCTACGTCAGAGTGCCAGGTCGGAGAGTGTCCCCCCCCCCCCCATCTCTTGAGAGCTGCGGCGCTGCTGTGGGGTTCTCTACTCATCTGCTCATGTAAGGCGACTGTTTGGGGACGCCGGCGTAGCTGTGGTGGGTGGGGCCCGTGTACATCATGTTGCCGTGGTGATTGGGCTGCATAGGCTGCTGCGGGTACCCCTGCCCCCCCATCATGCCCATCTGCATTTGCATGGGATACTGGGCGGGCTGGTTCATGTAAGGGGGGTTCCCGTGGTAACCGCTGTTCATCATAGGCTGTGGCATGCGGTAGCCGGCCGACATGGCGTTCAGCTGGTTCATGTTCATGGTGTTGTAACCGGCCGGCGTGGGCATGAGGTTGGGCATCATACTGCGCTGCACGGCCAGGGTACGGGGCGAGCCCTGCATGGCCACGGACCCAGAGCTGCGGCCGTACAGCTGCTGCTGGTGCGGGGAGGGAGCAGGGGCCAGCTGGGCCTTGGAGCGGATGGCGATGTGGCCCTTCACTGTGGCCATCTGGCCCTGCAGCCTCTGGGTGTGGGGCGGGGGAGGCAGGCCGATGTTGCCGGTGGGCATGTTGCACTGCAGCTGCAGGGAGCCCAGGTTCATGGAGCCAGAGCTCATTTGTGGAGGGGGGCTCATGGTGGCCTGGCCCTGGGTTAAGGGAGGGTGTGGGGAGGGGGAGAGCTGGGCCAGACCGGGGTTAGACAGAGAAACACTGGTGGCGTATGACGTGACGGAGGCCGAGTGCGAGTAGGGCATGGCGTGGGGGTCCATGATGGTGTTGGTAAGCTGCTGCAGCTTAGCCAGGCTGAACGTGGCCGAGGGCTGGGGGTAACCCCCTGCACCAAAGTCCTGGCCCATCCGCTCGTACAGGCTGCGGCCCCCACCCTGGGAGGCACTCTCAGGGATCTCCATGATCATTGGCGTGGAGCCAAAGCCGTTCCCCATACTGCACTGGGACAGGGGCTGCTGCTGCTGTGGCGGGTGGGGGTTTGGAGGGGCCGAGGGTTGGGGGTTGGGACCCTGCTGCTGCTGAGGGGGCTGCTGCACTTTTTTCTGGGACTGCTGGCTGGCGCTGGGCGGCCTCTCGTTCACAAAGCTCTGAGGGGACTTGATGCCTTGGTGGGTGTTGGCAGACGGCGGACGGGGTGGCAGTGGAGGCTGGGACACACTGTTGTTGCCACCCATGTTGGCTCCCGGACCATTATTGGGCCCTGGCCCGGTCTGTTGGATGAGGCTGCAGCTGCCCATGGCGAGCTGTGATGTCACGGCGCCGCTGGGAGACGTGAGGCCGGGCGCCGGGACAAAGGAGCAGCTGTTGCCCTGTGAGGAGGGCGTGGCCGAGTTAGAGGAAGAGCCCGCCGACGACGAGGAAGAGGCGACCGCATGGTTACCGCTGTTGTTCCCTCCCCCGCTGCCCATGGTGGAATCGTAGCTGCTGGGATTGTCATAGTTCTCTGTGGTGCTCTCGATGCTGCCCAGGTCACTGAATCCACTGTCCACCACCTGCTGGGAGTGGTCCGACACCGACGGCACGTCCATCAAGGGACTGGTCTCCATGTTCTGCTGGGACGGGGCTGACAGAGAGCTGGGGTGCTCAGGGGTGATCTGGGTGTACACCCCTCCCCCTGTTCCCCCAGTAGGGCCTGGCGTGCCCTCTCTCTGCTGCCCCAGCCCAGACTCCATCACCCCTCCTGGGCTGTTGACGGAACGGACTGACTGGCTGGGTAAGGGGGTTATGGTATGGGGCAGGGGGCTGCTGTGTTGGGAGGCTCCACACTCCTCCACCAGGGCCAGGTGGGTAGCCTCCTCCTCGGCCTCCCCGGCGTGGCTGTAGCTCTGCAGGGTGCGGCAGGCGGCCAGCGTCTCTTCACAGTCCTGGTAGGCTCCGTGGGAGACCCCGTGGCTCTCTGGCTCCTCGTCCTGGGCCTCTCCCTGGGTCAGAGACTGGACCGCCTGCACCGTCTCCAGGTCCAGCTCGTTGTTGTGGTGGTGCTGGCCGTGATGAGACCCGTGGTGGTGGGTCAGCTCCTCCTTGAAGGAGTCGGGGTGCTGGTGGGAGTGTGGGTGCTGGGGCTCCATCAGCACAGTGACAGCCTTGTCCTCGGGGTGCAGAGGCTGCAGCTCTAGGGGCTCGGAGGGGACTGAGATGGCTGTCACGGTCTCCACCGCCGCAGCTGCCGCTGCTGACTCCTCCACCTCTCGCCGCCGCCTCCTCTCGTCCTGTGCTGCGTCCAGCGGCCGGCACTTCACCTCCTGCAACTCCTCCTCCGCCTCTTCGTCGTCCTCCTCTTCGTCGTCCTCCTCTTGCTTGCTGACATAGGAGTCTCTGGCCTGCACGCTTCCCTGCATGTCTAAAAAACCTTCCCCGCCCTGGGGTTCCTCTTTGACAGGCGGAGAGCAGGCGGGGGAGGTAGGCTCTTCCTCCTCCTCAGAGTCCTGGGCCTTCCTCTTCTTGCTCTTGTCCTCCAGGTGTCCGTCTCCTTCGTCGTCTGCATCATGGTCGTCACTGCGTCTGCTCCCCGAGCCTGTTATTGCCACGGTCCTCCTGCTGCTGCTGCCCAGGCTCGCACACTCCTCATCCTCCCTCTCCTCGTCCTCCTCATCCTCCCTGTCAGCTATGTCTCTGTTCTTGTCTGGCCTGCTGGGCTTGGGGGCACTGGGGCCTCCGGTAGAAGACAGCAGGGAGCGGGGCGGTGGATGGCTCGGTTTGTCCTCTACCCAGCCCCTCTCTGTCTCCTCCTCCTCCTCTGGCTCCGAGACAAGGAGCGGCTTAGGGATGGGTTGTTGTAGCAGGGATGGGTTTTTGGGCGGTCGCCCCCGCCTCTTGGGGATCTTCTGCTCCACGGGCTTGGGGGGGTAGTCGTCCTCTTCATCAGAGTCTTTGCATTTGTCGTTGTCGGTAGCTGCAGCTCTGGAGGACCTCTTGCAGGCACGGTCCTCTAGCTGCTGGTGGGGCTTGTCTAGCTGCTGCCCCCCTCCCAGACCCAGCCTCGGTCTCTCTGCCTCCTGCCTCTTGGCCTCCTCCTGGGCCCGCTGTAGGTACCGTTTCTGGGGCTTGCGGCCCGGCTTCATCTTGATCTTGGGGGGCAGAGGGTCCCCCGAGGTGGTCAGACTGGTGTCCCGCGCGTTCTGGTTGGCCCCGCTGCCAGGTGTTCTGCCCGGCCATTTCCTCAAGTGCAGGGGCTTGCGGGGCTTGCCCTTGGGCCAGCCTTTTTTCTTCTTGACGGGGGACTCCGGGTTGGCCGCCGAGGTGTCTGCGGAGGCCGTGGGCTCTGGGTTGCGTAGGGAGGCAACTGACTTCAGAACAGGAGTGGGTTCTATACGAGAACAGAGGGGGAGAGAGATCCATTGTTACACATACAGATCTACTCAAGCAAGTACTCTATATCAATGCCTAGCTACTGTACACCTATACCTTGCGACATAAATAACTGCTCTGTTAGCCCTGTGGACTCACCGTCCTCCTCAGACTCTGTGAGGTTGGCTCGTCGGCCCCGCTTGGCCGTAGGGTCCGTGTGTCGGAGGGCGGAGCGGCCCGGGGGGTAGCGCCTCAGGGGGGTCTCCTCCTCCAGCCGGGGCATTGGCCTCTCAGAGTCAGAGTCCACGAAGGGCTCATCTAGCACCTCGGTGGTCTCGGAGATGGTCTCGGTCACCACACTGCTGTGGGCGTGGCTGTGGCTGCGCTGACGCATGCGCCTCTTCCTCAACGGTTTCTGGGGAGACATGGAAAAGCTTTTGAAAACAGTAAAACGTTGCAAGCAGAAAGTGTGAATCTCTTATTTTGGAAGAGGTCGTCGCTAATGTTTCTTTCGAGGTTACAACGTTCTTATCATTTGGAGTGACCTATATCAAGCAGTTCAGCAGATACCGTCTTTCCATTCACCTTGCATTTGAGCCCCAGGGTGGGCTTTGTGAGGATGGGTGGGGAGTGATCCCCCGTCTCCACGTCATCGTCGCCATCCTCTTCCTCGCTGCTTTCACCGAAGCAGCTCCGTCTGACCGGCGACGTGTCGCTGAGCCTGGGTGACAGGGGCAACTGGGGAAAGGCCTCCCCGGGCCCCTCACTCAGCCTGCGCTCGGGGCCCCTCGTCTTCCTGGGAGGTCGCCCTCTGCTGCGTGGGGGTGGGACAACAGATTGCCTGCCAAGCATCTCTAGGGGCCTGATGGTGCCTGTAGAATCCGCCTGCTGCCTATCTGAGGAGAAGAGGGAGGGTGGGCTGCTGCCGAAGGTGGTGCTGGCTTTAGTGCCCTCAGTCCTGTCGTCCTCCTCCTCCTCCTCATCATCATCCTGCACTTCCACCCGGATCTTTGGGGGTCGTCCCGGGCCCGGCCGCTTCTCGGCCCGCGGCCCATCCTTCACCTTGCCCCAGGGCCAGTTCTTGGGCGGGCGGCCCCTGCCCCGGCGCTCTCCGTTGGCGGGTGGAGGGGGGCGGTGGTCGGGGATGGGCAAAGGGCAGCGGACTGGGGAGGAGGCCGGAGAGCTTTGGCTAGCGGGGAACCCCGGGAAGCACTTCCTCTCCTCTTCTTCCTCTCCTCCTCGGATGAGCCAGGAGAACGGAGACACCTTGTGGCTAGGCTTGATCTGTTTCAAAATATCAAATTAACTCCATAATTTACCACCCTAATACACACAAGTCATTGTTGTAATGTCTTCCATCAAAACATTTTTTAGAACCTGAAGCATCATTATCCTCACCTCCTTGCAGGTGTCCTCCTCCCTCTCTTCCTCCTCCTCCTCCTCTCCCTCTGACACCACAGTGTTGGTGACGATGACGGGGGTCCAGCGGAGAGAGTCAGGGTCCACCTCTAGCAGCCGGGGCCTGGCGGTGAGACGAACCATGTGGGTGGACACCAGCTTCTCCTTACGCACCAGGACTAGCCTACAGGACAGGGGGACAGAGACAGGGGAGGTCAAGGTGTTGTTCAGACAAATGGGTAAAACCCCACAAGGAGGGGAGAACCACTCTGAACAAATAACAACTCCCAAACAGACACGTGTTCCATGCAGTAGAATAGTCTCGTCAGCTTTCAAATGGCCTTGGTAGTCAGCGAGTCGTTGAATTTGTGACGGCATCGTGGTTACGCCTCTGATGGTGCGAGCGCATGTCTCACCTCTCCCCTCTCTGCTCCAGCATGTTGAGGTGGTGCAGCGTGGCGGTGATGTCCTGGGGGCAGATGCCCGTGATCTTGCTGAGGCGTCGGATGGTGAGCTGGCGGTCGCGGACCTCATGGAGACACTCCAGCACCACGCTGCGCCAGTAGGCCGTGTAGGACAGCCGTCCCAGGTCTGACAGGGGCTTCTCTGGGGAGCCGGGCTGGCCCTCCCGCTTGGACAGCAGGTAGCCTGGAGGGGAGAGGAGAGAGACAGGAGCGGGCGGAGAACCAAGTTCATTTTAAAAACCAGTCGGCGTCACGAGGTGCATTTACATTTGACGGACATTTCAGTCTATGACTATTGATGTGTACGATTCAGTCCGACCGTGTAAAATAAATTCATGCTACCTTTTCTACCACTACTTGCCCTGTTACTACATGATAGTGGTCCAGCTTTTCCTCAGAACAACCACCACCTTTTAAACCGTCCAATTCAACCAGCTAAGCAGAGTAGGAAGGGGCCAATGCGGTTTCGATTATTCAGCTCAACAAGGAATTGGACCGGGCGTTATTCATTGCAGGCACTTTGAGTCAGATTCCAACATGTTGCTAGTTCAATTGAATGGGATTGACTGCTATTCCGATGGCATTGACCAAGAACTCTACAGCAGCTTAGAACCACGGGTTCGGCATCAGAGGTCTGGGGAGCGGAGGTAAAAGCCTAGCTGAGAGCCTGAGCGGAGGTCCTTACTGAAGTCGATGAGGAAGCGGCCATAGCCCTTGCGCTGGTACTGGGGAAGAATCATGATGCAGGACACGTTGTACTTCTGTTGACAGTGTTTCTCCTGGAGAGGAGAGAGAGAGGTAGAGAGTAGGCATGGAAACACACTCTGAGCAAGCCTGTGCTAGTACATACAGTAGGAGTCTTGTGTGTGAGAGTGTGGTAAGATAATTGCTGTGTTTTGGCCGATTCCAGGAGCACCTGCATCCGTACAGACAGACAGGGGTGAGACAGCGTCAAAGCAGCGGTGGTTTCTCTGCATACAGAGGGCTTCACCGGAGTAGAAGGAAGGTGCGTCTAGACCAGGGCTCTCCAACCCCGTTCCCCGGAGAGCTACCGTCCAATTGGTTATCACTAATCTAGCACAGCTGATTCTAATAATTAGCTGTAACTGACCTGAAAAATCAGGTCAGTTACATTGGGTTGGAGCAAAAAACCTACAGGAGGGTGGCTCTCCGGGAACAGGGTTGGAGAGCCCTGGTGTAGACACCGACCTGAAGACACATTGTCGTTGAATTTGTGACGGCATCCTAATTTTGACTGTGTGCGTATCTCACCGCTCCAGTATGAGGTGGTGCAGCACTGCGGTGATGTCCTGGGAGCAGCGCAATAGTGTCTGTGTGTGTGTGTGTGTGTGTGTGCAGTAAGATAATTGCTGTGTTTTGGCAGGCAGTCTATGTTAATAAGCATTAACATCCATACAGACATGGGGGAGACAGAGAAAGCGTCAAAGCAGCCGTGGTCGTTGCTCTGCACACTGAGGGATTCACCAGAATAAAACGAAGGTGTACCTAGACAGTGATCTACAGACAGTTTTGACTTTTCCACTCGGAACGGTTAAGGTTAGGATTTTGGGATGGTAAGCTGGTCCTAGATCTGTACTTAAGGCAACTTTTGGGTTCACCTTGTTGTGTTTCCTAATGTACATCGTTCCCTCTGAGCTGCGTACACGGACGCGCACTTCCTCCAGGACTGCTCCAGATTGAGTTCGCCCCATTAGTTTGCGCTACATAAATCAATGTTTTTTTCTGTGATCGAATCAACATTATATATCAGCCCCTTTTCAATGCAACAAAACCAAACCTAACTTTGCAAAATGAAGTCAG
Source organism: Salvelinus fontinalis (assembly GCF_029448725.1). NCBI lineage: Eukaryota > Metazoa > Chordata > Actinopteri > Salmoniformes > Salmonidae > Salvelinus > Salvelinus fontinalis. The sequence continues at coordinate 28,895,789 of NC_074668.1, read as the reverse complement.
ATTTTGTTTTAGGCAGAGCCAGAGCACACGGAGTATAATTCTATTGACGGGGGCTAGCCCACGAGAGGTCTTTCAAGCACCCACATGCGAATACGCTTTCAGATCAGAGCAGCGCGCGTGCACAATTGTTGATATTCTTTGCAAGTCAGCGCGTTATAAAGCCCAGTTATAGATAAGTATAGGTCAGCAATGGGGAGTTACTGCTTCCTACAAGAGCACAAAACATGTAGGCCACATGTCAAGCCGTCTAATGAAAAGCCAGTCAGGCCAACAACAAAAAAAGCTTGTCTTAATTAAAGGGGCAGTGTTGTATTTTGAGACAGGCTTGAATATGCAATTAAGCCAATAGGCAAAGGGTAGATTACATTGTCTAATTCTCTGTATGGTAACAATTACAGTTTCTTGCGTCATTCAATAAAATGCAATTTACAGTCACCTATTTGACCCATGGTGTTGCAGACCAAGAAAACAATCATCCCTCAATGTCAAGCCCTTCATAATATATATATATTTTTTAAGTCTCATGCAATGTAGTCCTGCATTGAACACCACATATAGGCTACATGGAGAAATCAATAACTACAGTATTTCCCTGTGAAAATGTTATGGGATTTGCTCCTTTGGTTTTATTGGTAGGCCACTCTGATAGGCCTACATTACGCTCAAATAGCCACTGTAGCCTATTGGCTACTGTCTAAAACTGTAAGGGTACAGCCTCAGTGTTCACTGTAAACGCGCGCCGGGAAGTTGCACAAAAAAGTTTCCGCTCACAAGACCTAAAATTTGCTCAGTGACACAAAAAAATTGACGGAACGTATATATATGCATTTATTTGGTGGTTAGACGTACCTTGGAGAAATAGCCCACCAGGTGGCAGCCCTTGCTGTCGTTCTGTGTGAGAACGTAAAAGAGGAAGGGCTCCACGTCGTAGTACAGCGTCTTGTGGTCCAGGAACAGCTTGGCCAACAGACACAGGTTCTGACAGTAGATTGTGCTCAAGTTCCCATCCACCTGAGATCACACACACACAACATGAATGAAAACCTATATTGCCCCGAAGGGAATTTGATTTGCACATCATGAGCACAGACAGCAACCACCAGTCTTGACCGCACCATTCAGCCCCTTTCCGAACCGCAACGTCAGTAACTATGAGACAGACACTCATGGGATACGGGAGGGGAGTCGATTGCTTTTATAGCCTCAGACAATGATGCCAACGATGTGAGCCATGGCATCTCTGGTGTCCCAGGCTGGGCGAGCGAGGGGCTCCCTGGCAGGCAGCCAGACGTCCCAGCTATTCTACTCTGCTGCTGAGTGAGGACAGGAGTGGACGAGGCAGGACGAGTGGACGAGGCAGGCGGGAGAGGAAGGGCTCCTCTCCAGCCTGCGGTAGCGAAATTGCAGACGCTATCCTACAAGACCGACGGACGGCCATAGACCGAATTAGAGGCCTGCAGTATGTACTGGTAAAGCGGTTCTTAACCTTCTGCACCTTGGATGTCGCTGATCAGTAACTCAGACGGATTAGCTGACACCACGGTAGTTGGTTCCGAAGTGATAGTTTTAGCACAAGCAGTCCCGGCTCCAGGTACAACAAAAGACTAGTAGTAGTTGTACTAAACAACAATCTAGGTACGGTAGCTTCACATAGGTGCACTGTGTTGTGGGTCAATATTATAACACGGTGGTTTTGGGAACAGTTGACGCCTCAGTGGGGGAACGAGAGTCTTTGACAAACGCCTGTGTGACACTGCCACTCTTGGCAGAGGACGTAGAAGGAGCAGGGTGGTTTTGTGGCGGAGGAGGTGACCTCGGTCTCCCCACCCCCGCCTCCATCTTGTATCCCTCTGTCTCACCTCGAACACGGAGACGTCGTCCTTCCTGTAGATCTCGTCGGCTGGAGGGTGGAACCAGGCGCACTTCCTCATGTGCTGGAAGAGGATGCTGCGACTCTTGACGTAACGCAGGCAGAACTCACACAGGTAGAGCTTAGGCAGCCTGGGCCAGGCAGAGGAGGGAGAAGATTGAGGGGGAAAGGGTGAGACATCCCGTTACATGAGCGCCAACTAACAGTGGACTGACTCAGAGTGGAGCGTGTGTGGGGAAAAGCAGTGTGGGTCGTGTTGTTCGTTACCTGCTGTACTCTTGCGGGTACGGAGAAGAGTACCAAGTCTGGATCTCAAACTTGCCGAACTCGATGACAGACGGGCAACGCATTTGGGGATCTGGAGGGCCGGTCACCCCAACTTTCTGCAAAAGGCAAAAAAATACAGACCAAAGAAAAGAAAAAAAGAGACAGACACACACGGAGTGAGAGAGAGAGAGAGGAGGGTTTAGTTTTGGAGCTCCAGCATCAAGCGAAGGCCAGGTTTTCCAACAGGGGATTAAGAAGAGCATGGAGCAGACAGAGATTACACACCAGGGATTACTGGGCTTTCTGACTGCCCCCTGCCTAACCCAGCACAGCGTGTGGTTGTGTTTGCCTGACACGCACTGGCACTCAAACACAAGAATACACACACACTTAGTGACAGGAAGACGCACACACACATGCTAAAAAGAAGGCACACAGGCACAGTAAAACAGAAACAAACTGGTCTCCTGTGCTGCTCATAGGATTATTATTAGCTCTCTGGTCTGTCTTGAGTGGAAACTCTAGGCATCTGCCACTGGGTTCTGTTGACACTCTGGTAACCACACGCTTCCACACACACAGAGAGGCCCCTCACCCATGCCTACAGTGTCAGGTCTTTTTCACTGACTGCCATGACAGGGGAGAGAGGATCCACTCGAAGACAAAAGCGAGCAGTACCAGAATGCGTCTAGTCTACACTATTTGTAAACAAACCACAACACAAAAAGGGAAGCCATCAATTATAAAATAAAAAAGTGGAAATTTTATCGCTGAGCGTGCACCTCTACCTTTCACCTGCCTCTCCTATTCTCCTACCGACCAAGACTAGAGGAAAGTCAGGAGAGGAATAAAACAACGTTGGCATTGAGAGTTTCTCCTGTGATGTACAGCAACGCTCTGAAGCTCTGCGGCGTCTGTGCCAGTGAGGAATCGCAACGGATTAAACACCGAGAGAGAGATATGGAGGGCAGCTGATCTCTCACTCTCACACATACAGAGAGCGAGAGACACACACACAGAGCGAGAGACAGACAGAGAGAGAAAGAGAGAGAGACACAGAGACAGACACACACACAAAGAAAGAGACGGAGAGAGAGAGAGACACACACAGACACACTTTCTTTCCTTCTCCGTCTGGTTACCTGTAGTGCCAGCTCCTGGATGCGTCTGAAGAGTTCCACGTCTTTCTCGGTCAGGTTCTCATGTCCTGGCAGCTTGTCCTCATCCTCGCGCCAGTCACTACTGTCCTGATTGTCTGTGGAGGGAAGAAACAGTCGGCGGGACACTTACAGAAAGGGAACAGCACAGTCATGTTTTAAGGTTCTGACAGACACAAAGTGCTGGAACTTGTAAATGCTATTTGGGATTTTATTACGATCCCCATTAGCTGTTGCGAAAGCAGCAGCTACTCTTTCTATGGTCCGCACCAAACACGACATAATACAGAACATTAATAGACAAGAACAGTTCAAGGACAGAACTATGTCAATTTTTTTTTAAATGCCACGCATAGCCTACATATATCAGTACACACACAAACTATCGAGGTCAAACAGGGGGAGAGGCGTTGGGCCGTGAGGTGTGTGGACAAACGTCTGGAGTAAGCAAGTTCGGCGTTTGATTGACACAAATAAAGCCACGACAGCCTCTCCTTCACCCTCAGTATTCAACGCATTATTCCAGCCTACCCTCCTCACCTGTCCTGTCGTCGCCCTCTCCCTTACGTATGGCCTTCTTACGGATGCGGTACTGCTGGGAGTAGTCCACCTCGTGCCGGGCCTTGCGTCCGTCTGGCGAGGGCGTGAAGAACTTGGTGAGGGCATCAATCAGGCCCTTGGTCTTCCTGTTGAAGCGCAGGCCGCCCTGCTCCGACGAGTCCTCTCGCAGGGAGAACAGCAGCCGATCGTCGCCAGGGTAACCCTCGCAGGACGAGCTGGACGACGAGCGCGGGGAGGAGCACTGCGAGCGACGGTCCCCCTTCCGCCGGCCACGCCCACCTGGCCCACGCAGCTTCGTGAATGGCCGGCCTGGTCTGCAACGGGAGATAGGATTGGTCAGAGACGCAGCAGGAAAAAGCAACACACTATACAAACTAAGGCCTGGTCATTTGGAAGCGACAAGAGCCACTGAACACAGCCAAAACGTAACAACTAAACTAATGATCCCTTGTACAGATTGGCATTCATGTTTCCAATGATCGAATAGTGTCTACAAATGAGTAAGGCTCGGTCCTTCACTCCCGACATTAAAACGTCAATCGGTGAGCTTCATATTTAGATTCTTATGCTCCGACAAAGCTTCATTTCCAGCATGAAACACAGCCAACCTGTTTTTTTGTAGCTATTAGACACTGTCATTAAAAACAGTTTGTGGTCATGGGAAATGGTCTGCTCCGGCCAGTGAAACTGTAGCGGAGCCGATCTGAAGTGGCCTGCTGTGTTTCACAGGTCCAGCGACACGCCGTGCCCGAGCTGCTGGCTCCCGGACAGTGCAGCCGCCCTCTCCGTCACGTTACCAACCTGTTCTTGGGTCGTCCCAGTGGTGCGTTGTAGCGCCGTTTGATTTGTGCCGCCTTTTCATGTAAGAGCTTTCTGCCCTTTTTCCTGGGCTGACACATCTGACAGATCCACATGCCTGGTGGGAGAGCAGAGCAGAACCGATCAGAACATTGTGTATTAGCTTAGCTGGCATTAAACCTCTTCGGTACTACTACTACTACTATTCTATGACATGCACCGGCCACACAGTACCAGCAGCATGAGAACAGAAAAAAAAAATGGATACGTTTCATTACACTGTCGGAAAATGGGTTTGTGGTCCTTCTGAGCTCTGTCATTCGTTACCAATTACCTCGTGGCCATAGTCATTCAGATGTACAGTGGATCCATTTACTGCAGAGAGGCGCAGGTCTTTCCAGGGACTGTGTATGTTTAAGTGGGTTTTATTGGGTACGTTAGACGGGTCAGGGGTGGGAGAGAGGACGGGGTTTACCTTTTGGCATCCGCATCAGTGGGGGGTCACAGCACTCCATGTGGAAGCCCCGGTCACAGGAGTCACAGAACAACATGTTCTCCTACCCACACACACACACACACACACACACAAACACACACAGTAAATATATGGTCACTCACTGCACATCATGTTTACGCTGAACTTACATTTCCACCATTTGCCTTCAACCAGTCCTGTAGTGTACTTGGACGTTCAGAAGAGAGAGAACCATCTGTAGCAGCCGTCTAAAATAGTTCTCAGTCAGTTGAAAAACACAAAAAACGATCCGAGTACAACAAGCACTCACCGCGTTTTTGCCTTGATCCTGACAGTTGCTGCAGGTCTTGCATTCGATGCACTGCCACCACAGAGCTTTGACTCGTACGGTGAGCTCCGGTGAGAACTTCAGACAGGACGGGTGGCCTAGGGGACACAGATCAACAACGTGGAAACACTCACAGGCCTGACAGCCACACAAGATCAAAACACCGCTCCGAAAGCCGTATAGATCCAGCGCAACCATGACGACAAACTGAAAGACTCAAACATCTAACAGAACAGCCTGTCGAAACACACGTTTAGCCTAGTTCGACGAATCAAAAACTACATCTGACATAGTATTCAAATGAAACCCGAGACGTAAATCCAAGGTGCAGGCGGGGGGGGGACGGGGGGGGGGGAGTAGCAGGCAGCGCTTCATTGACGCCCCAGCATATATAAACCGTGCTGCCACAGTGCTACTCACCGCTGTTGCCACAGTCTGCACAGGAGATGAGCTCCTCTGGCTTCTTGTCGCGGTTCGACTCCTTGGTCCCCAGGCAGAAGCTGCAGATAGGGATGGGCTCTGCCACAGGCTGAGAGAGAGAGACGGACAGAGAGTGAGATATATAGATAAACGGGAGTCAGACGGGGGGGTGGGGCAGGAGAGGAAGGGGGGGGGGGGGTGGAGAGAGGAAGGAGAGGGACACAGAAAGAGACAAATCACAAAACAGCTCCATTGTACCAGACATGAGGGGGAGGGGGGGGCAGTAATCGCTGTGTGTCCACATTCAGATAACTGTCAATGTGCCACAGAGACAGCAGTTACAGTTCACTCAGACAGAAAATGAATACAGAATTTGTCCGTCAGATTAAGTGAATGGCAGAGGCAGCAGACTATTCCCTGGTGATGACGTTGTGACCTAACAGATGACCATTAAAGGCTATGATGATGATGAAAACCTGCCTATACTCTCAGGTTATAGGTTTTGCCTTTTAGATTGGACTGAATGGACACGGGGACCTGATCCTAGATCAGCACGCCAACTGAGACGCTTGATACATATGAGCCCAGAGGTGATAGTTACTACACTACCCAGAGGTCTTTGTTCCACTCAACTGGATTCCCATATCATTTCCAGAGCAGCTCTGCGGCGTGAGCACCACTAAAGGCCCTGTTGTGTTCTGATGCTTATTCTGTAGCACGCCATCTTGACATTCACTTCTGGGGCACCATAAATCTTTTAGCATGGAGCAGGAGGAGAGGAGAGCCTCCCATGAACCTGTTTCTGAGACACACACAAACATACATAGACAGATACACACAAACTCTCCCTCTCGCAGGGCAGCTACACAGAGCCCAGGGGGATAGCCAGTGGTGGAGGGAGGCTGATGACCAGGCCTGGAATTTTGTGATTTTAGGCCGTTTGACCTTCAAGGAGGTGCCCAATCTGCTAGGGCACCAAGGCCACTAACCAAAATAGCCAATTAAATTGATTTGAAAACCCCGAAACAGTAGCTATTCTGTTAAGAAAAACACAATTGTATGTAAATGTACATAAAGAACGAGCGTAAATGTCGAAGTGTAGGCGATAGCCTTTGGCTACGGTCTGTCATGTACAGACCTATGCGGACATGAGGGAGGCGCCTGAAAAGTGTAAAAATAACCCATTCTTGAAAAAAAATTATCTGCAAGAGCTAAGCCTTACCTTATGGTATATTTTAGCAATAATGACACTTTTAATTACACATACTTTTGTATAGAATGTGTCTGTGTGTGTGTGTGTGTATGTTAGCTAACAAGGAGTGTCTAGTTGGCAGAAGAGAAGAAGGGACAAAGAAGGGACAAAGTGGGACAAAATAAGGACAGAAGAAAAGGGAAAGGGGGGAAAGGGGACATTAAGATGAAGCAGTCCTCTAAAGACACAAAAGACAATAATACAAGAAACAACACTTCTATTGCCTCTCCCTCTACGATACGCACTTCCGGGTTGGAGCGAGTAGTTGCATTCCGCTTTGCTCCACAGGTAGTATTACATTTCATTTCATTACAGTACAACAGTTTGATTTGTTTGATCTTAGCTGGCTACATAGCCGTCTTTGTATCCAAGATAATTGTGTAGTCTAGAGTAATTGTCGAGGTTACCTAGCCAGTTAGAGGTTACCTAGCCAGCTACACTTTCAAACAAAGTCAACAACGCAGCCACTGCTAGCTAGCCTATTTCACCAGCCAGCAGTACTATATCATTTTAGTCAATAAGATTTTTTGCAACGTAAGCTTAACTTTCTGAACATTCGAGACGTGTAGTCCACTTGTCATTCCAATCTCCTTTGCATTAGCGTAGCCTCTTCTGTAGCCTGTCAACTATGTGTCTGTCTATCCCTGTTCTCTCCTCTCTGCACAGACCATACAAACGCTTCACACCGCGTGGCCGCTGCTACTCTAACCTGGTGGTCCCAGCGCGCACGACCCACGTGGAGTTCCAGGTCTCAGGCAGCCTCTGGAACTGCCGATCTGCGGCCAACAAGGCAGAGTTCATCTCAGCCTATGCTTCCCTCCAGTCCCTCGACTTCTTGGCACTGACGGAAACATGGATTACCACTGATAACACTGCTACTCCTACTGCTCTCTCCTCGTCTGCCCACGTGTTCTCGCACACCCCGAGAGCTTCTGGTCAGCGGGGTGGTGGCACTGGGATCCTCATCTCTCCCAAGTGGACATTCTCTCTTTCTCCCCTGACCCATCTGTCTATCGCCTCCTTTGAATTCCATGCTGTCACAGTTACCAGCCCTTTCAAGCTTAACATCCTTATCATTTATCGCCCTCCAGGATCCCTTGGAGAGTTCATCAATGAGCTTGACGCCCTGATAAGTTCCTTTCCTGAGGATGGCTCACCTCTCACAGTTCTGGGTGACTTTAACCTCCCCACGTCTACCTTTGACTCATTCCTCTCTGCCTCCTTCTTTCCACTCCTCTCCTCTTTTGACCTCACCCTCTCACCTTCCCCCCCTACTCACAAGGCAGGCAATACGCTTGACCTCATCTTTACTAGATGCTGTTCTTCCACTAATCTCATTGCAACTCCCCTCCAAGTCTCCGACCACTACCTTGTATCCTTTTCCCTCTCGCTCTCATCCAACACTTCCCACACTGCCCCTACTCGGATGGTATCGCGCCGTCCCAACCTTCGCTCTCTCTCCCCCGCTACTCTCTCCTCTTCCATCCTATCATCTCTTCCCTCTGCTCAAACCTTCTCCAACCTATCTCCTGATTCTGCCTCCTCAACCCTCCTCTCCTCCCTTTCTGCATCCTTTGACTCTCTATGTCCCCTATCCTCCAGGCCGGCTCGGTCCTCCCCTCCTGCTCCGTGGCTCGACGACTCATTGCGAGCTCACAGAACAGGGCTCCGGGCAGCCGAGCGGAAATGGAGGAAAACTCGCCTCCCTGCGGACCTGGCATCCTTTCACTCCATCCTCTCTACATTCTCCTCTTCTGTCTCTGCTGCTAAAGCCAATTTCTACCACTCTAAATTCCAAGCATCTGCCTCTAACCCTAGGAAGCTCTTTGCCACCTTCTCCTCCCTCCTGAATCCTCCTCCCCCCTCCTCCCTCTCTGCTGATGACTTCGTCAACCATTTTGAAAAGAAGGTCGACGACATCCGATCCTCGTTTGCTAAGTCAAACGACACCGCTGGTTCTGCTCACACTGCCCTACCCTGTGCTTTGACCTCTTTCTCGCCTCTCTCTCCAGATGAAATCTCGCGTCTTGTGACGGCCGGCCGCCCAACAACCTGCCCGCTTGACCCTATCCCCTCCTCTCTTCTCCAGACCATTTCCGGAGACCTTCTCCCTTACCTCACCTCGCTCATCAACTCATCCTTGACCGCTGGCTACGTCCCTTCCGTCTTCAAGAGAGCGAGAGTTGCACCCCTTCTGAAAAAACCTACACTCGATCCCTCCGATGTCAACAACTACAGACCAGTATCCCTTCTTTCTTTTCTCTCCAAAACTCTTGAACGTGCCGTCCTTGGCCAGCTCTCCTGCTATCTCTCTCAGAATGACCTTCTTGATCCAAATCAGTCAGGTTTCAAGACTAGTCATTCAACTGAGACTGCTCTTCTCTGTGTCACGGAGGCGCTCCGCACTGCTAAAGCTAACTCTCTCTCCTCTGCTCTCATCCTTCTAGACCTATCGGCTGCCTTTGATACTGTGAACCATCAGATCCTCCTCTCCACCCTCTCCGAGCTGGGCATCTCCGGCGCGGCCCACGCTTGGATTGCGTCCTACCTGACAGGTCGCTCCTACCAGGTGGCGTGGCGAGAATCTGTCTCCGCACCACGTGCTCTCACCACTGGTGTCCCCCAGGGCTCTGTTCTAGGCCCTCTCCTATTCTCGCTATACACCAAGTCACTTGGCTCTGTCATATCCTCACATGGTCTCTCCTATCATTGCTATGCAGACGACACACAATTAATCTTCTCCTTTCCCCTCTCTGATAACCAGGTGGTGAATCGCATCTCTGCATGTCTGGCAGACATATCAGTGTGGATGACGGATCACCACCTCAAGCTGAACCTCGGCAAGACGGAGCTGCTCTTCCTCCCGGGGAAGGACTGCCCGTTCCATGATCTCGCCATCACGGTTGACAACTCCATTGTGTCCTCCTCCCAGAGTGCTAAGAACCTTGGCGTGATCCTGGACAACACCCTGTCGTTCTCAACTAACATCAAGGCGGTGACCCGTTCCTGTAGGTTCATGCTCTACAACATTCGCAGAGTACGACCCTGCCTCACGCAGGAAGCGGCGCAGGTCCTAATCCAGGCACTTGTCATCTCCCGTCTGGATTACTGCAACTCGCTGTTGGCTGGGCTCCCTGCCTGTGCCATTAAACCCCTACAACTCATCCAGAACGCCGCAGCCCGTCTGGTGTTCAACTTTCCCAAGTTCTCTCACGTCACCCCGCTCCTCCGCTCTCTCCACTGGCTTCCAGTTGAAGCTCGCATCCGCTACAAGACCATGGTGTTTGCCTACGGAGCTGTGAGGGGAACGGCACCTCCGTACCTTCAGGCTCTGATCAGGCCCTACACCCAAACAAGGGCACTGCGTTCATCCACCTCTGGCCTGCTCGCCTCCCTACCTCTGAGGAAGTACAGTTCCCGCTCAGCCCAGTCAAAACTGTTCGCTGCTCTGGCACCCCAATGGTGGAACAAACTCCCTTACGACGCCAGGTCAGCGGAGTCAATCACCACCTTCCGGAGACACCTGAAACCCCACCTCTTTAAGGAATACCTAGGATAGGATAAAGTAATCCTTCTAACCCCCCCCCCCCTTAAAAGAGTTAGATGCACTATTGTAAAGTGGTTGTTCCACTGGATATCATAAGGTGAATGCACCAATTTGTAAGTCGCTCTGGATAAGAGCGTCTGCTAAATGACTTAAATGTAAATGTAAATGTATGTGGACACACACAAATTAGTAGTCGGCAATTTCAGGCACACCTGTTGCTGACACCTGTTGCTTACTGAAGAGCTCAGTGACTTTCAACGTTGGCACCGTCATAGGACACCACCTCAGTTTGTCAAATTTCTTCCCTGCTAGAGCTGCCCCGGTAAACTGTAAGGGCTGCTGTTGTGAAGTGGAAACAGCGGCTCTGCTGCAAAGTGGTAGGCCACACAGGGTCAAAGAACAGGACCGCCAAGTGCTGAAGCGCTTAGCATGTAAAAATCTTCTGTCCTCGGTTGCAACACTCACTACCAAGTTCCAAACTGCCTCTGGAAGCAACGTCAGCACAAGAACTGTTCATCGGGAGCTTTATGAAACGGGTTTCCATGGCCGAGCAGCCGCACACAAGCCTAAGATCACCATGCGCAATGCCAAGTGTCGGTTGGAGCGGTGTAAAGATGGCTGCCATTGGACTCTTGAGCAGTGGAAACGCATTCTCTAGAGTGATGAATCACACTTCATCATCTGGCAGTCCGACAGACAAATCTGGGTTAGGTGGATGCCAGGAGAACGCTACCTGCCCGAATGCATAGCGCCAACTGTAAAGTTTGGTGGAGGAAGAATAATAGTCTGGGCGCTGTTTTTCATGGCTCGGGCTATGCCCCTTAATGCTACAAAATACAGTACTGTACTTCCAACAGTTTGGGGAAGGCCCTTTCCTGTTTCAGCATGACAATGCCCCCATGCACAAAGCGAGGTCCATACAGAAATGGTTTGTCGAGATCGGTGTAGAAGAACTTGACTGGCCTGCACAGAACCCTAACCTCAACCCCACCGAACACCTTTGAGGTGAATTGGACCGCCGACTGCGAGGCAGGCCTAATTGCCCAACCTCACTAATGCTCGTGGCTGAATGGAAGTCCCCACAGCAATGTTCCAACATCTAGTGGAAAGCCTTCCCAGAAGAGTGGAGGCTGTTCTAGCAGAAAAGGTGTACCAACTCCGTATTAATGTCCATGATTTTGGAATGAGATGTTCGATGAACAGGTGTCCACATACTTTGTCATTACATATACATACGCACGCATGATCCTCTGTTCGGACCTCCACCCTGGACATGGGATCTGATCCCAGAGGCCGATCCAAAAACAACGCGGTCACCGCAGGATAGGCAGACGGAGCGGCCTACTGCTCAGACTCAGAAGGTGAGCACGTCATACACCACTTCCGAGCATATTACTCACCAATATCCCCTCTCTAGACAATAAGGTGGACGAAATTATGGCACGAGTTGCATTCCAGAGAGACAGAGATCGTAACATTCTCTGTTTCACGGAAACATGGCTCACTCGGGATATGGTGTCAGCGTCGGTACAGCCACCCGGTTTCTTCGCGCAACAACTCTCTGGTAAGAAGAAGGGCGGGGGTGTATGCCTTATGGTGTGATCATGACAGCATACAGAAACTCAAGTCCTTTTGTTCACCTGACCTAGAAATCCTTACAATCAAATGCCAACTGCATTCTCTATCAAGAGAATTCTCTTCAATTATAGTCACAGCCGTGTAAACTTTAATAATGTCTACATATCCTACATTACTCATCTCATATGTATATACTGCATTCTATATCATCTACTGCATCTTGCCTATGCCACACGGCCATCGCTTATCCATATATTTACATGTACATATTCATCCCTTACATTTGTGCATAAAGTAGTCGTTGTGAATTTGTTAGAGTACTTGTTAGATATTACTGCACTGTCGGAACTAAAAGCACAAGCATTTCTCTACTCTTGCATTAACATCTGCTAACCATATGTATGTGACCAATAAAATTTGATTTTACACACACAGTCAAAAGTTTTAGAACACCTACTCATTCAAGGGTTTTTATTTTTACTATTTTCTACATTGTAGAATAATAATGAAAACATCAAAACAATGAAACAACACATATGGAATCATGTGCTAACCAAAAAAAGTGTTAAACAAATCAAAATATATTTTACATTTGAGATTCTTTAAATAGCCACCCTTTGCCTTGACAGCTTTGCACAAGCTTGGCATTCTCTCAACCAGCATCACCTGGAATGCTTTTCCAACAGTCTTGAAGGAGTTCCCACATATGCTGATCACTTGTTGGCTGCTTTTCCTTCACTCTGCGGTCCGGCTCATCCCAAACCATCTCAATTTGTGAGGCAAATAGTTTTTTTGCATATCTGTATTCCCAGTCATGTGAAATCCATAGATTAGGACTTAATGAAATGTTTTTCAATTGACTGATTTCCTCATATGAACTGTAACTCAGTAAATCTTTGAATTTGAAGCATGTTGCGTTTATATTTTTATAGGCTAAACACCAGTCATGTTTTACAAAAATAATGTAGGATAATTATTCATATGTAAAGGCTGGATTCTGTGATATACTTGAGACACTGTTCGTTCCGATAGGATAGAAAGGCCAGTGCCTGTTATGCCCTGCAACATCCCCCACCTTGCAATCGGAGCGGAGGCAGTCAACATTTTGAAACTAGTAAACCATAAACGTAATTACTTAAAACCTCAATGTTTTGTCATTTTATGAGGCATGTCTTACCATGTTCCGGCCATAGGAACGTTAAAAGTAGTATTTTATAAACACTTTCTCATATGCCATTGAAACCAGAAATTCTCTCATGTTCAACTTTCTTTCGTTGTCCAGCAACCAAAAACACAATCCTAGTCATATTAACAAGCCATGCTTGTGGTTGCGTCTCCCTCTTTCTACATTTCTTTTTGATAATTTCATCTTGGTCATATCAAACCGCTTGCATTTGCGGTGTACTTTTGAGAACCGTATTTTCCCGCTAATTGCATTTGGGAACATTCGCGCTTATAGCCTACTGCCATGTGCACATTGCTACGTTTATAAATGTGAACAAATAGCTTAATAGTTTAGCAACATTTTAAGCTAAACGTTCTGATCTGTTACTTTTAAATTGTTAAATTTTTTTATGTACAGTGGTTGTTTTAATTTGGGATCTATCGCATCCCACAATTGTCCCAGTGTATGTTTGGAATATTTATTTCTCGCACAGAAGGACAAGCTGACCAATAGAATAGGTCAACTTTTGTACTGTGTGGGATAGTAGATTGACATAGGCTAGTGTTTTTACTGTTTGTTAAACCTACTCATGTTATTGGCTGAAGAAAAGTAAACGTGGACAGTTCTATCATCTTCAACATGCGCCTCGAAATTCAATAAGGACGTGCACCGTTCCATCCCCAATGTGTCTGGCTTCACTTGTAGCCTACTTCGGAGCTGCAATGCCTGTGAGAAGGACCCGATCACGTGATGGGTATTGGCTAATAAAAATGGAGATATCTGAGAGAGCCATGCGAGTGAGAGGTGCTTCACGGGAAGGGAATTAGGGAATTATGAATATTATATCCAGTCCAAGGGAACAATTTGGCCGCAAGGCCACACAAGGCGGCATCGATGGCCATGGCCGCTGAGAAATGAGAGCCCTGCTGATGACTAAAGGGGGCTTTGAGGTAGGGGGCCTGGACTGGGGCTGGGGTTAGGCTATAGGGCTGGCGCTATGCTATGGGGTTGGGGCTGTGGGGTAGGGTGGGAGGGGCTCGGTGGGCTGTGGCAGGTGCAAAGATATTCCTGGCTGGCTGCACATAGCTCAACACAGGGAGGGAAGAGGGAAGGAGCAAGTCCAGGCAGGGAGTGAGGAGAGACGGGCTGAAGAGCTTGATTTATTGAGTTCATTTCCCTCGGACTCAGGCTCCCGCTTTCCATACAGGGACACCTCTCATCACACCACAGACACACCGAGAGACACAGAGAGAGAGAAAGAGAGCGAGAGGAAGAGCGAAAATATGGCAACACCCCTTTGTGCAGCCTCCCAATCATTCCTGCCAGTTCAGCGGGAGGGAAGGGGTTTACCTGTGTCTGTGTGCTCTCACACACACACACACACACACACACGTTTGCTTTCTCCACGAGTAACTAGCGCAGGCAGAGTCCAGGCATCGTGTTTCATACAAACATTACAATGCAGGGTTTCATTTGTGACATGACTCAATTACTGTCCGACTGTGACTAAAATAATCCCAAAGACACAAAAGAGCTAATCGTTTTCCAAGATATGTGTGGGAGAAATGGAATAGGCCAACATTTCCTTTAAAATCCTCTTGCTTTCTTTATTTCAAAAGCCAACATTTATTGTCACGTTAGTCTTAGGTTGCCCTCCTTTTTTACTTTACTAGCACCGGACTACTGCTGGGCATATTTTTTAACCTGTGTGTGTGTGTGTGTGTGTGTGTTTTTGACCTCTAAGCTACTATGCACACTAGCTAAGAGAGATGATTTCAACAGGAAACACCAGTTAGTCACAACACAGACACGCCTATAACGTCTCACCATGCCAACAGAGTAATCTACCCGCTCGACTTGAACAACAATTACAGACAGAGGCCAAAACACGTCCTTCAGGTTAGAGTGAGGGCTCAGGTCCTTTATACTGAGACGGGCAGGAAGAGTCTCCGTCTCTATCCTGACACGTCTAACCCTCTGTATCACTAAGGGCCTACACTTGAGCAAAAACAGAGCCTAGCTGATAGAAAGGTTTGTGGTGTAGGACTACATTTTCCACAGATTAGATGTGAAAGATAGACTGGCCCATGCTACGGAGGCAGATGTGCGGGGTGTACAATACACTAGCTGAGAGATGTACTGTGAGAGTGGCCTGGTTTCTCCTTGTCCATTTGCAGTGGTACTGGGTGTAATAGAGGTGGAGGGAGATAATGAAAGAGAGAGCAATGAAGAGAGGACGGGAGGATAAGGATGAAGGGGGGGGGGGGGGGTAGGATGCGAGTGTGGAACAGAGAGAGGGGGGGAGAACGAATGGGAAAAGCTGTCCTGTTGTCCTTGTCTCCTCTGAAGTCAAGGTTCTCATTAACATGTGAAACCCATCTCAATGTCCAACCAGGTGGTGCCGAGCAGCCCCCTCCCCAATACAGACCCAGACCTCTTACCCCAAACTCATTGATCACTGTTACACACCGCCCGCCACACACACAAACGCACACGCACGAGCGAGAAACACACACACGAGAAACACAAGCCCACTTGGCCATAGCAGGAATATGGAATGTAGGAGGACTACTTAAAATACAGTTGAAGTCAGAAGTTTACATACACCTTAGCCAAATACATTTAAACTCAGTTACACAATTCCTGACATTTCATCCCAGTAACAAATGTCCTGTCTTAGGATCCCCACTTTATTTTAAGAATGTGAAATGTCAGAATAATAGCAGAGAGAATGATTTTTCAGCTTTTGTTCCTTTCATCACATTCCCAGTGGGTCAGAAGTTTACATACACTCAATTAGTATTTGGTGGCATTGCCTTTAAATTGTTTAACTTGGGTCAAACATTTCAGGTAGCCTTCCACAAGCTTCCCACAATAAGTTGGGTGAATTTTGGCCCATTCCTCCTGACAGAGCTGGTGTAACAAAGTCAGGTTTCTAGGCCTCCTTCCTCGAACACGCTTTTTCAGTTCTGCCCACAAATATTCAATAGGATTGAGATCAGGGCTTTGTGATGATGGCCACTCCAATACCTTGACTTTCTTGTCCTTAAGCCATTCTGCCACAACTTTGGAGGTATGCTTGGGGTCATTGTCTGTTTGGAAGACCCATTTGCGACCAAGCTTTAACTTCCTGACTGATGTCTTGAGATGTTGCTTCAATATATCCACATCATTTTCCTCCCTCATGATTCCATCTATTTTGTGAGGCGCACCAGTCCCTCCTGCAGCAAAGCACCCCCACAACATGATGCTGCCACCCCTGTGCTTCAGTTGGGATGATGTACTTCGGCTTGCAAGCCTCCCCCTTTTTCCTCCAAACATAACAATGGTCATTATGGCCAAACAGTTCTATTGTTTTTTTTTTTTTTTTCTCATCCGACCAGAGAACATTTCTCCAAAAAGTACGATCTTTGTCCCCATGTGCAGTTGCAAACCGTAGTCTGGCTTTTTTATGGCGGTTTGGAGCAGTGGCCTCTTCCTTGCTGAGCGGCCTTTCAGGTTATGTTGATATAGGACTTGTTTTACTGTGGAAATATATACTTTTGTACTAGCTTCCTCCAGCATCTTCACGTGGTCCTTTGCTGTTGTTCTGGTATTGATTTGCACTTTTCGCACCAAAGTACGTTCATCTCTTGGAGACAGAACGTGTCTCCTTCCTGAGCGGTATGACGGCTACGTGATCCCATGGTGTTTATACTTGCGTACTATTGTTTGTACAGATAAACGTGGTACCTTCAGGCGTTTGAAAATTGCTCCCAAGAATGAACCAGACTTGGAGGTCCAACATTTTTTTTGAGGACTTGGCTGATTTCGTTTGATTTTCCCATGATGTAAAGCAAAGAGGCACTGAGTTTGAAGGTAGGTCTTGAAATACATCCACAGGCACACCTCCAATTGACTCAAATGATGTCAATTAGCCTATCAGAAGCTTCTAAAGCCATGACATTTTCTGGAATTTCCCAAGCTGTTTAAAAAGGCACAGTCAACATAGTGTATGTAAACTTCTGACCCACTGGAATTGTGATACAGTGAATTATAAGTGAAATAATCTGTCTGTAAAAAAAATTGTTGGAAAAATTACTTGTGTCATGCACAAAGTAGATGCCCTAACCGACTTGCCAAAAGTATAGTTTGTCAACAAGAAATTTGCGGAGTGGTTGAAAAACAAGTTTTAATGAGTCCAACCTAAGTGTATGTAAGCTTCCGACTTCAACTGACGGTGGAGTAATAAAACATGGTTCGATGGGCTCAGTTGGTTGAGTGGAGAATGCTGTTAGGAACACCCGAGTAGTGGGTTTGACTTCTGCACAGACCAGTGGACCACATTCTGAACAGCTGTAATACTGACTAAATCCATTAGGATGAACTACATGACCATATTATTACACATGTTGGCGTTTCAGTTGAAATAGACATGCTTCCTGCCAGTCTAGCTGTTGGAAGCAGTGGGGCACCGTACAGTAGTGAGATTAACGAGGTAACCAGGGTAAATCCCTGTATCAAAAAGGTACGGGTTGGCCATGTGTGGGTGTGTGTGTGTGTGGCAGCAAAACACTTTCCAGATGGAGGACACATTGCCCCCATTTGCTGGATTACAGTTCCAGTCATTCTCACAGCAACAAACATTCTCATCACTCTCGCCCTTCCTAGCCACTTTATCTTCAGTCAGCCGGATAATGGCACTTCACCAGACTACTGTCCCGATGATGTGTGTCTGGGTGTTGATTTCAGCACCTCTGGTGTGAATGTGGAAAGTGGGAACACCTAGGCAGTGAAACATGAGCTCTGTTAGATTATATTAGTGACACACCATCACTAACAACCTGTTCATAATACACCCCTACTTAAAAGGCCAAGCATAGGCTGAATACGTCCATAAGGAAATATCATTGCCCGAGTGAAGTAGAGGTCAATGGACGTGGACTGAGCACAGAGTAGAAGCATATTCAAATTACGGCTCAAGGCGGGGCGACCAAGCAATATTGTGAGCAAGTAAAGAGAGCTCTACATTAATATTCTGAAATGAATTATACGGAGGCTGTGCTGTTGCTGTGTGTATAAGCAGGTATGTGTGTAGATGTATGTGTGTGTTTGTTAGACACACACATACAAATTCAAACCTTTCCAACAGGGGATATTTTTATTTATTTACTGGGAGTAATATCTTTCCTGCTAAAATAAAATATTGTAAAAATTTTAAAAAGTTATGTCTCGTATCTAAGGACACCAGGTGATGCGTTGGTTGAAAAGGTAAACAATGGCTGCCTCCAAAGTAAATCAACCTAAACTTCCCTAGACTCCATACCCCTCCCTATAAGACGGTTTCGTCCACTACCAAATATCAGCCCTGTATTGGCTGTGAATGCTTTCCTCAACACTACTTGTTCCATTAGTTTAGTAGTCTACTAATATAGCTGCTCTATTGTCAACCAAAAGGCATCAAAGACATTGCCATCATGGCCCTGAAAGATGGCCCTCTCTCTTGACCCCAGTGGTGTCCACTACTAAGAGAAATGGCTCTGTTCTTAACTGAATTGCCTTGTTAAATAAAAGGTTGAATAAAATACTCTGCCCGGCGCCACACACACACGCACGCACACACACACACGCACACACACACACGCACAATGACGTAGTAGTGGGGAGACTGCACTGACACAAGGCACATAATCAATGTTTACTGGTATTTTGTATTCATGTCCTGTGTAGCGCTCTTCCTTCACCTTGAGCAGAAAGAAAACACTAGATGGTTGTAATGTTCGCTAAAAAGGCAAAGGACAGCTAACATCTATGCGAGAGGTTTCAGTAATTAGCCTAACCTACACAGGGCGAGCAGTACATGCGTATGACATTACGTTTTGAAAGAGACTGGGATAAAGATAAAATTAGGCTCCAATTAGGCCTAACTACAGTACAGCTCATTCATAGGTAGACAGCCACCATGCTAGCTGACAGAACAAAGCCCACGAGGTCATAGAACACCATCACCCCGGTCAGTGTCGTTCCTCCCACGACACGGCAACGTCAGTGAGGAGAACTCTGCTTCTCCTGGGTCCAGCTGCTGTGAAAAGGGCAAGCACAGGGCCATGATCGCTCTTCCCGACAACAGACTCAGGCCCATCCCCATCATATCCCCGTCCCCATCCACTAGCCTCCTAATGGCCCACTAGGCTCATAACTATGGCCAGCTACGGGTGGCTCATCTCAGGAAAAGCAGACGTTTCCCATGTATATATCCGTGACCCTTGGATGACTCCACACACCCCTCGCCTCCCCCAATCTGGCCCGCCAGTGACCTCCTAATAGGGGGAGAGGGAGAGTGAGTGGGTCTGCGATCCTGTTTGAATGGAGCTGGGCGACACAGTCAATCGGCGGTCGAGTACACAAATCTCCCCTGCAATGGGGTCAAAGCCGGGGCTTATTCATTTGTTTTGCTTAATTTCCCCTCCTTTCCTCCTCTCCCCTCACCCACCCCTTCCCTTTCTAAATCACAACCCATAGCAATCATGCAGGCAATATGGCACTGATGAGACTTCGCCTGAGTGAGAGAGAGTGAGAGTGAGAAGAGTGAGCATCGCGTCACACCCCACCAACCACACACAAACACAAAAGTGGGGCTAGCTAGAGGACAGGAGGCGGAGAGAGAGGCTCTATAGCTGAGATATGGAGAGACGGCTACTTGAATACTGCAAATAGCAGCATAAGAGGAACAGAGCTGTCTGGAGTGGAGGTTGTGTGAATGCCAAAGAGAAACATTCAAATCACTCCCAGCCAGACTGGCAGCTGTTGTAGTAGCAGTACACTCATGGTTCACCATGCAACACCTCCAAGCAACACATGAACACCACAACGAAAGAGCCCGTTAGTTCAATGACGTTCATAGTGAGTTAAGTCAAAGAGGGATCACAGTTGTCAGCGAAGGCCCATCTGGGCCAGAGGGTCGGTAGTGCGTTAGCCTACACAGCCCTCGAGCCAGCAAGCCAGCCGATCAGTCAGCCGGTCAGTCAGCCAGGCATATGACTCCTGGCTGCTCCCACCACTCTAAATCCCATGGTGCGTCCCCAAATGGCACCCTATTCCCTTTATTGGGTACTACTTTTGACCCGGGGCCCATAGGCCTCGGATCAAAAGCAGTGCACTGTGTAGGGGATAGGGTGCCATCAGGACCCAACCCTGCAGAACGGCAGAGTAGAGCAGAGATTTACAACACCCCCAGTCACAAAGTCTGTCTGGAGGGGCAAGGCCAGGACCTTTCAAATCACTATACACTACATCCTGGGTAGGACATTACCCTTGTAGAATGTCTATTCCTCCCAGCCACACTGACAGGTGGTCACACAGAGCAGTTGGGCTCAGATATTTTATCATTTTCTTATTATGCAAAGCCCACGTGTTAAAAAAAAAAAAAGTGTGTGTGTGTCAGTTCTGGATGAGAGAATGTCAAATGGTACAGTGGTGAAAGCGGGGTGGGGTACAGCTGCAGCATAGGTTCAATATTTGGTTCAAACAATAGAGAGAGAAAGGTGGCGATCTCGCCCACTGAAATGGGTCAATAACACACACTGATATCCACTTCTGTCTGTCATGTTCTGGGTTTTCCTTTGAAATCACTTTCAATCCATTTAAAAACCATTCATTAACTGTTGTTTTAACGTTACAAAACACGTGCGTTTTCAGTGATTTATTCACCTGCAGGAGAACAAAAAAAATGTGAGTGGCTGGTAACATTTGGTCTGCTATCACCCACTGCGTCAGCTGGACCAAAAAGTTACATTTCCACCCTCCCACAATTCCAACTGATGGCTGATAAGTGTGTGTACTGTATGTGTTTGTGTAGGGGTGCAAGTGTGTGTACAGTATGTCAGCTTGCACGCACTTGTGTTTGTTCACAGCACATGCCATACGTTTATATGTGTGCATGAACGCATGCAATGGGTGTTAGCTATGTGCGGTCCGGCCCCTGGGTAGTAGGAGAGGTTAGTGCCCATCCGGCTGCGGTCTGTCAGGTTACCCTGTGGGTGTGTCTTTTGGCACCGTCCTGGCCTGCGTGTCTGCTCCTCTGCCACTGTCTCAGTCTCTTTTCTCTCTCCCTCCCTCCCTCCCTCCCTCCCTCCCTCTCTCTCTCCCTCTCTCTCTCCCTCCCTCTCTCTCTCCCTCTTCGTGACTGGGTAAGGTGGCCCAGAGCATGCGTCAGCCAGGCCTCTTCCTCCGCTCTTCCTGTTTTTTTTTCTCTCTCTCCCACACACACTCTTCCTCTCATCTCCTGACAGCTCCTGACAGGGAGCAGCCCTGCAGCTGGTCGCCAGTCACTCTCGCCCCAGCAGGACGCTCGCTATGGCGCCACGTGAATCTTCCCTAACCTCCTCCTCCCCTCTCTTTCTCCTCTTGCTGCATGCCTGAGACAGAAGGTTGGAGAGCAGCCCTTACCCCTGGCAGCCGACCACAGAGCACTAAGCTCATCCGGCTCGCATGGCGCTCCACTCACTCCTGCTGCCTCCTTGAGCACGCAACACGCCACCACTACGCCCAAACCCAGGGCTGGCCCACTGAAAGAGACACTGAAAGCCCTGGTACTCTGTGCCCAAGCCAGGGCTCCGAATACACACAGGTCGAATCGACCCACTGACTGCCACAGCGATGATACGCTTGTCCCCCCCCCCCCCCCCCACGGAGCGTCTCAAAATCGGGAGTCAATTTAGCAACAGTGTGGCTTTAGGGTCATGTTAATCACACAGAGACATGCAACACAGACATGCAACACATCTCGTCTCTTCCCTTGCCTATATTCACACTCCTATCTACGATAATGATTCGACACCAGTGACCACTCACTCCAGCAACGACATTATCAGTCAACCCACAACATGGAAACATATTGATCATGCAATCTGTAAGTTATTGCCCTAAAAAAGAGCAAGGGATTTTGTGAGAGTACAGTGCACTGACTGGGTAAAAATGAAACTACGTTCCAGGCTCTGCATTGTGGGTTGCCAAAATCTACTGCCTGGCTGCCTGACCTGGCTACTAATTGCCCGTGATAAAGTAACATTTTAGGCGTTACGTATTCCCTGGCAGCCTTACCACAACATGGGATCTACTATTCAGAATAAAGGTTGAGCTCTGCTAAGATTGATCGTGTGGTGGGTGTTCTGCCTTCAGCCTTGATTGTTTACTTCTTCCCACAAAGGACAAATAAATTACCAATTGCTCTTTTAACAGTTAACCTCTTACACTTACACTGCATGTTTACATAGAGACATTACATTGTGTTCATATTTGAGGAAGAGAATGTGATGTATGGGACGGTGTGTGGCTTACCTTGTCCTTCTCGTGTGGCAGGAGGCGGACGGGCGGCAGGGAGTCCAGCACCACAGTACCCGTCCCATCTGACTGGGAGCTGCGGCTGATGAGGCGGAACAGCAGCCCATTCTTGGCCACTCTACCGTGGGCACACGCCCGCTTCAGCGCAACCCTCAGCTGCTGGTGGAACAGGCCGGGCCCCATGGAGCCGCTGCCGGACAAGTAGGCCGCCACGTCACCCTGGCACTTGAGGAAGCGCTCAACACTCTTTAGGGTGGAGCCCCCTGGCTCATGAAGCCCCTCTAGGGAACGCTTGATCAGCTTGTTCCAGTCCAGTCCTGGTTTCTTCCCAGAGTGTTGGTGGCTCCCCCCATGACCCCCATCCTCATGATGACCATCCTCTCCGCCTCCTTCCACTTCACCGCTGCCCATGCAGGGCTTGGGGAAGGCCAAGCGGCCGGGGTTCTCTGGGTCCTTGTAGGAGTTGAGCCCCTTGTTAGACACTTTGAGGATAGTTCCATCCTTGACGCTGAGCTCCAGCTGTTCCAGTACAGTCTTGCGGTCCAGCCCGTGGCACATGGACACAGCGTTGCATATCCTTTCCTCCGACGGCCGCTGCTTCTGCTTCTTCACCTTCTTGATGGCCTCCAGGATCCAGGTGGTGTACATCGGGTTGGCCAGCTTCACCATGGCTGTGGCTGGAGGTCACGATGACGACACACACGCTAACACCCGTGGCGGGCAAAAGGTAAGAGTCCTGCGGCCTAAGCCGCCGCCTCCTCGCCCCTCTGCCCAAGGACTATCCTTTGTCCCGGGGCTGCACAGAGTCCCTCAGAGCCTGAGCACGAGCAGCACGGCAGGGAGCAGCTCACCATAGCATAGCCCACCCCACCCACCCCCCCTAAAAAAATAAAACCTGGCCACCCACTACCCTCGCCCGGTAGGGTCAGTTAGCCTGAGGGAGAGCAGTGTCGTGGAGCACCAGATACTAGACTAACTCTGGAGCTGTGGAGGACTGACTCGCACACTACGGGGGCTTTCACAATAACACTTAGGTATCTCCAACTACTGCCTGTTGCAAAAGGACAGAGGGACAAACAGATAGAAACCTGTTGATTCAGTCTCCAATCAATGTAAATAACAGGCTCTCAATGTGATGTTGAAACTGTGACCGTCATCTTGAGTTGAAGATCAGTTGTAGTGTTTGGGAAGTCCAGGAGGACTTAAAAGTCTTTCAGCCACGCGGCTCCAGTTGTTCTCTTTCCTCTCTCTCTAGCGGTATCCACCTGTTCTAAGGTCTGGAAGGGAACAGATATCACACCCCATGGAGCAGCGAGGGCTAATCACCTTCATGCCAATTGTGCTTCAACAGGAAACGCACTCTGCAGAAAAAAAGGACACACACATATGGCAGGGTCAGAGAAACAATGTGCAAGAGGGACAGCAGCAAGACTGGGTCACAATCGGTAGACAAAAAATGTAATTTAAAAAAAAAAGTGTCTTAAAATTAGTTTTTATTGGAGTTCAGGTAATACTGCTGTTTCAAAACATTTGCTTCCTTTAGTGCTTACTGAATGCAACCCCTCAGGACACATGTACAAACACACTCCTCAAAACAACAGCAGCACGTAAACAACACGACACAGTTAACCCACATGCGTTGTATGTGATGGATACTGCCTGGAGTCTAGATCAACATTACAGGACATGTGCAAAGTTAAAAGCTAAAAGATAAAGGTTAAAGATTCGAGATACAAAACACATTTAGGTGGGGAAGAGAAACCCCTGAGCAAAGAGGGCATAAACCAAGATCTAAACATTGTCTTCCTTAACCAGTAGCTCAGGACAGTCCCAGACTAGTGTCTGTGAGTAGGTAAACATCACCAACTGTGATAATGGAGGTAACTTTACAAAGTCTGGTTCACTATGTTTTTGTCTAATCCCCAAAACCACAGCAACTTTCATAACTGTGATGATAGTAACATAAACACTAGTGGAGAAGGCCACACCACATTCACATGCTATATAACTAGTATAGTATCTTCATATACTTTTCACAACATCATGAATTGGGTCAGAACACAGAGATTGATCGCAGGTAATAACACAACTTCCCAGATTATGGGAAAACTAGCCACATGTGAGGAACACTTGTTATTATGACTTTGCCAAGCAACATGGTTGTCACTTTGCATAGCAGAACAAATCAACTGAAATAGCAAAAAAACACACAGAACACCAGCAAGCCACTTCATATACTTTGGCTAGCTAGTTAACGTTAGTTGTGTTCAGTGCCATATATCAGCAAGCATGCAAACGTTAGCTAGCTAGCTTTCAATTCCATGCACAACATAAACATGATCATTGATTACATATGTATGGCAGTCAGTAACTGATGAAGATAAATCGTTTAAAAACTATGCTGTGACCTAGTAGCTGTGTTCGTTATCTGGCTAACATTGAGCATGTGTCTATAGTTAGCTAACGTTAGCCATGTCGGTCAAAACAGATTGGTGGTTAACGTTACCGTTAGCATAGCTAGTTACAGTAACGTTAGCGATCCAAGAAACAGCCCCAAGTGCCTAACTTTCTCAACATTTACTGCTCTGACTCTTTACGTCACTCTAGTACTGATATGAATTGTCAGGCAATTATGTTGTTACAAACCTTCCCGCGAACTGTAGTTATTTGCTTGGGAGTAGTGACGAAATAGCTCAAAATAGTAACAACATGTAGTCTCGGTGAAGGAAAACTGTGTTTTGACACAATCAACAATGACAGATTCCTACAACGCCCGAGGCTTCAAACAATAACACGCAGCCATCACAAGGAATAATCCCATTTAGAATGTCATGTATGATATTCACGGTGAGATCACGGCCTACAAAACCAAGGCACAATGTAAATTACAAACGGCCATAACCGCTATCGGGCAAGTGCAAAAATGAAGATCTCAAAGTGCTGAAGAATGTTCCATTAACATGACATGTTCTATGGCCGCTCGGCCTCCTCCTCCGCCTCGGCTCTGGGTGAAAATATTTCCCCGCAAGACGCGTCCCTACACACCGCTAGATAACCCTCACCTCTCCCTACTTCCTTCCTCCATCACCCACCCGCCCACCTAGTGCCTGCGGTGAAGACAAGGCCGTTGGAGCGAAGTAGGCCTCGGCTCGCTCGCTCACTCACTCGCCCCCTCCTTCCTTCCAACCAACCAACCAACCACGGCCCCCCCTCGCGATCTTCCATCTCCCGTACCCCTTTCCCTCTACCTCTCGCGGTTCCCAGAAAGCTAGGACGGGTCCAGTTCGGGTTTTAAAGGGAAGCTCGGAGAACTTGTAATATCCTCTTCCCACTAGCCGCTACTCACCGTAATTTCGTGTCGAGTTGCCGAGTAGAATGTGCCAAAAATCATTCGAATCAGAGACAACAACAAGCCCAAAAATGCAGCCAGAGACCAGAGGCTCCAAAGCTGACGCCATCTTTGAGTGGAACAGGAGCTCAGCTAGTGGGGGAGGGGGGAACAGTCGGGGCAAGGGACCGTCTGCATCGTTCAAACGCAAACCCGAGTGGACCGGACAGGAAAATACACTGCAAGGGGAGAGGGGGGACAACGGAATTGTAGCTGTGAGGGTGGATATTGGTTGAACACATGAAATGGAAGAAAGGGACAGATGGTGAAGGGATAGGTGTTCTTGCTTTCTCCACTGGGGCGCGCGCACACGGATATTGGCGTTTAGGGGAACGTCTGAATGTATGCTTTACAGCTGGCTCGTAAGAGAAATCAAAGCAACTGAGTGTGGTTTTAATGTTAGAGGGTATTTAAAGATCAAACAAGAGCCCTTCACACAGCCAGGTAGGTTCTACAATCTATGGTAGCAGCTCTGTTATTTATTAGAGCAGGAGAATAAACCAGCAATTTATACAGTGCTCGAAATAGGCCTATGTTGAGGGCTTCTTACTATGTATCCGATCATGCTAGTAGGCTATCACTTGACAAAGCCTATCTGTTTATGTTGAGCGCTTATTCCCCGCCAGTCAGATTATGATACGTGGGCAGCTATTATCCTCCCACAAAAAAACGATTATGTAAATTGCCCGCAATGCCAAGCAACAGTAAACCACACCATAATAATACGATTTCGGATTTCAACCTTTAATAGATCTTACACAAAGCTTGCCATGACTATGGCAATTATATATTCTGAATCAGGGTAGGGTGGACAAAAATACACCGATTTTTTTTGTTGGAATTTCATTTTTTTCTTCTTTAAAAAAAAATAATTCAATCATCAATAGCTCTTACACAAACGTGCCATGACTATGAAATTATATATTCTGAGTCAGGGGAGGATGGACAAAAATATAAATATTATACATGTTTTTCTTCAGGCTTTCAATCTTTAATATTTCTTACATAAAGTTCTTACACAAATGGCAAGCTTTTTAATATATTTTATTTTCTCTAGTGGGTTTTTGTCCATCCTCCCCTGACACAGAATATATCATTTTCATGGTCATGGCAAGCTATGTGTAACAGTTATTCAAGATTGAAAGCCAGAAGATATTTTTTTATTTTACCCCCCCCCCCCCCCCCCCCCCAAAAAAAAAGCTGTGGATTCTTGTCCATCCTCCCCTGATTCAGAATATATCATTATCAGATTCATGAAATGCTTTGTATAAGAGCTATTGAAGATTGAAATCCAAAATCTATTATAAAAACATTTTTCTAGGTGTGGATTATTCTCCATCCACCCGATTCAGAATATACCTTCTTTATAGTCATCGCATGCGTGGTTCAAAAGCTGTTGACGAGAGAAACCCGAATATCCAATATAAAACTCATTTCATCTCGGTACCATATCAACACCGCCTATGAATGTTCTGCATTTCAGAAAGGGGGCTGCTTTCAACCCTGCTTGAAACAATATATTTTTTATTTGCATATTATTCTGAAAGGTAAGTCATTTAGGCATATCAAGAAGCTGATTAAACAGCATGATCATTACACAGTGCACCTTGTGTTGGGAACAATAAAAGCCCACTAAAATGTGCAGTTTTGTCACACAACAATGCCACAGATGTCTCAAGTTTTGAGGGAGTGTGCACTTGGTATGCTGACTAAACGAATGTCCACCAGAGCTGTTGCCAGATAATTTAATGTTAATTTATCTACCATAAGCCGCCTCCAATATCATTTTAGAGAATTTGGCAATATGGCCAACCGGCCTCACAACCGCAGACCATGTGTATCTACCAGCCTAGGACCTCCACATCGGGCTTCTTCACCTGCAGGGGGGTCTGAGATGAGCCTCTCGGACAGCTGATGTGCATACCCACACTTTCAATCTAAGAATGTATGCACAAACTGTCAGAAATCGTCTCAGGGAAGCTCATCTGCATGCTCATCTTCCTCACGAGGATCTTGACCAGACTGCAGTTCTGTATTGTAACTGACTTCAGTGGGCAAATGCTCACCTTCGATGGCCACTGGCAGTCTGGAGAAGCATGCTGGTGAATCCCGGTTTCAACTGTACCGGGCAGATGGCAGACAGTATATATGGCGTTGTGTGGGTGAGTGGTTTGTTGATGTCAACGTTGTGAACAGACTGCCCCATGGTGGCAGTGGGGTTATGATATGGGCAGGCATAAGCTACAGACAACGAACACATCTGCATTTTGTCAATAACAATTTGATGATTGTGGACTACAGGAAAAGGAGGACCGAGCACACCCCCATTCTCATCGATGGAGCTGATGTGGAGCAGGTTGAGAGCTTCAAGTTCCTTGGTGTCCACATCACCAATAAACCAACATGGTCCAAGCACACCAAGACAGTCGTGCAACTCTCTGTTATTATCTATGCATAGTCATTTTAATAACTCTACCTACATGTACATATTACCTCAATTACCTCAACTAACTGGTGCCCCCGCACATTGACTCTGTACCGGTACTTCCTGTATATAGCCTCGCTATTGTTATTTTACTTCTGCTATTTAATTATTTGTTACTTTTATTTCTTACCTTTAAAAAAAAAAATCTTAACTGCATTGTTGGTTAAGGGCTTTAAGTAAGCATTTCACTATAAGGTTCTACGTATTCGGCGCATGTGACAAATAACATTTGATTTAATTTTTAAATGTAACCTTTATTTAACTAGGCAAGTCAGTTAAGAACAAATTCTTATTTACAATGACTACCCACCCCGGCCAAACCCTAACCCTGTCGATGCTGGGCCAATTGTGCGCCGCCCTATGGGACTCCCAATCACGGCCGGATGTGATACAGCCTGGAATCGAACCAGGGTCTGTAGTGACGCCTCTAGCACTGAGATGCATTGTCTTAGACCGCTGTGCCACTAGTGAGCTTGCTGCCATCACCTCATGTTTCAGCATGATAAAGCACTGCCCCATGTCGCAAGGATCTGTACACAATTACTGGAAGCTGAAAATGTTCCAGTTTTTCCATGGCCTGCATAGTCACCAGGCATTTCACCCATTGAGCATGGATCGACGTGTACGACTGCATGTTCAAGTTCCCGCCAATATCCAGCAAATTCACACAGCTATTGACGAGGAGTGGGACAACATTCTACAGGCCACAATTAACAGCCTAATCAAACTCTATGCGAAGGTATCTGTGACCAACAGATGCATATCTGCATTCCCAATCATGTGAAATCCGTAGATTAGGGCCTAATTTATTTATTTCAATTGACTGATTTCCTTATATGGACTGGACCTCAATAAAATCATAGAAATTGTTGCATGTTGTGTTTTTATTTTTGCTAAGTATATGTGCATAAGCAGTAGCGAACCGTTATTCAAGGCATGTGGGGTAGAGCCCCACCTGTTTTGCAAAAAAAAACACAAAAAAACACAAACACTACCGTTCAAAAGTTTGGGGTCACTTAGAAATGTCCTTATTTTTGAAAGAAAAGCGCATTTTTTTGTCCATTAAAATAACATAAAATTGATCAGTCTACAGTGTAGACATTGTTGATGTTGTAAATTACTATTTTAGCTGGAAACATCTACATCGGCGTACAGAGGCCCATTATTAGCAACCATCACTCCTGTGTTCCAATGGCACATTGTGTTAGCTAATGCAAGTTTATTTTACAAGGCTAATTGAGAAAACCCTTTTGCAATTATGTTAGCACAGCTGAAAACTGTTGAGCTGATTAAAAAAGCAATACAAATGTAATTCTTTAGACTAGTTGAGTATCTGGAGCATCAGCATTTGTGGGTTCGATTACAGGCTCAAAATGGCCAGAACCAAAGAACTTTCTTCTGAAACTCATTAGTCTATTCTGGTTCTGAGAAATGAAGGCTATTCCATGTGACATCTCGTACAACGCTGTGTACTACTCCCTTCACAGAACAGCGCAAATTGGCTCTAACCAGAATAGAAAGAGGGGTGGGAGGCCCCGGTGCACAACTGAGCAAGAAGACAAGTACATTAGAGTGTCTAGTTTGAGAAAGAGATGCTTCACAAGTCTTCAACTGGCAGCTTCATTAAATAGTACCCGCAAAACACCAGTCTCAATGTCAACAGTGAAGAGGCGACTCCCAGATGCTGGCCTTCTAGGCAGAGTTGCAAAGAAAAAGCCATATCTCAGACTGGCCAATAAAAATAAAAGATTAAGATTGGCAAAAGAACACAGACACTGTGTTCAGCGATGGTAGGGTTGTTTCCATCGGCGACGTTGTTGCCTGTGATATCTGGTGAGGAGCTGCCTTAGAACAGGCCTTCAAGCCCTCAGTCCAGCCTCTCTCAGCCTATTGCGGACAGTCTGAGCGCTGATGGAGGGATTGTGCGTTCCTGGTGTAACTCGGGCAGTTGTTGTTGCCATTCTTTACCTGTCCCGCAGGTGTGATGTTCGGATGTGCCGACCCTGTGGAGGTGTTGTTACACACAGTCTGCCACTGCAAGCTGTCCATCCTGTCTCCCTGTAGCACTGTCTTAAGCATCTCACAGCACAGACATTGCAATGTCTTGCCCTGGCGACATCTGCAGTCCTCATGCCTCCTTGCAGCATGCCTAAGGCACGTTCACGCAGATGAGCAGGGACCCTGGGCATCTTTCTTTCAGTGTTTTTGAGAGTCAGTAGACAGGCCTCTTTAGTGTCCTAAGTTTTCATAACTGTGACCTTAATTGCCTACCGTCTGTAAGCTGTTAGTGTCTTAACGACCATTCCACAGGTGCATGTTCATTAATTGTTTAATGGGAAACCGTGTTTAAACCCTTTACAATGAAGATCTGTGAAGTTTTTGGGATTTTTACGAATTATCTTTGAAAGACAGGGTCCTGAAAAAGGGACGTTTCTTTTTTTGCTTAGTTTATATATACAGTTGAAGTCGGAAGTTTACATACACCTTAGCCAAATACATTTAAACTCAGTTTTTCACAATTCCTGACGTTTAATGCTCGTAACAATTCCCTGTCTTAGGTCAGTTAGGATCACCACTTTATTTTAAGAATGTGAAATGTCAGAATAATAGTAGAGAGTGATTTATTTAAGCTTTTATTTCTTTCATCACATTCCCAGTGGGTCAGAAATGTACATACACTCAATTAGTATTTGGTAGCATTGCCTTTAAATTGTTTAACTTGGGTCAAATGTTTCGGGTATCCTTCCACAAGCTTCCCACAATAAGTTGGGTGAATTTTGTCCCATTCCTCCTGACAGAGCTGGTTTAACTGAGTCAGGTTTGTAGGCCTCCTTGCTCGCACACGCTTTTTCAGTTCTGCCCACAAATCTTCTATGGGATTGAGGTCAGGGCTTTGTGATGGCCACTCCAATACCTTGACTTTGTTGTCCTTAAGCCATTTTGCCACAACTTTGGAGGTATGCTTGGGGTCATTGTCCATTTGGAAGACCCATTTGTGACCAAGGTTTAACTTCCTGACTGTTGTCTTGAGATGTTGCTTCAATATATCCACATAATTTTCCTCCCTCATGATGCCATCAATTTTGTGAAGTGCACCAGTCCCTCCTGCAGCAAAGCACCCCCACAACATGATGCTGCCACCCCCGTGCTTCACAGTTGGGATGGTGTTCTTTTGCTTGCAAGGCTCCCCCTTTTTCCTCCAAACATAACAATGGTCATTACGGCCAAACAGTTCAATTTTTGTTTCATCAGACCAGAGGACATTTCTCCAAAAAGTACGATCTTTGTCCCGATCTGCAGTTGCAAACCGTAGTTTGGCTTTTTTATGGCTGTTTTGAAGCAGTGGCTTCTTCCTTGCTCAGCGGTCTTTCAGGTTATGTTGATATAGGACTTGTTTTACTGTGGAAATAGATACTTTTGTACCTGTTTCCTCCAGCATCTTCATAAGGTCCTTTACTGTTGTTCTGGGATTGATTTGCACTTTTCACACCAAAGCACGTTCATCTCTAGGAGACAGAACGCGTCTCCTTCCTGAGCGGTATGACTGCTGCGTGCCCCCATGGTGTTTATACTTGCGTACTATTATTTGCACAGATGCACGTGGTATGTTCAGGTGTTTTGTAAATTGCTCCCAAGGATGAACCAGACTTTTGGAGTTCTACAATTTTTTTTCTGAGGTCTTGGCTGATTTCTTTTGATTTTCCAATGATTTCAAGCAAAGAGGCACTGGGTTTGAAGGTAGACCTTGAAATACATCCACAGGTACACCTCCAATTGACTCAAATTATGTCAGAAGCTTCAAAAGCCATGACATCATTTTCCGGAATTTTCCAAGCTGTTTAAAGACAGTCAACCTAGTGTATTTTAACATCTGACCCACTAGAATTTTGATAAGTGAAATAATCTGTCTGTAAACAATTGTTGGAAAAATGACTTGTGTCATGCACAAAGTAGATGTCCTAACCGACTTGCCAAAACTATAGTTTGTTAACAAGAAATTTGTGGAGTGGTTGAAAAACTAATGACTCCAACCTAAGTGTATGTAAACTTCCGACTTCAACTGTATATATAGGGGAATGGGGGTTTCCTAGTCAGTTGTCCAACTGAATGTATTCAACTGAAATGTGTCTTCCGCATTTAACCCAACCCCTCTGAATCAGAGAGGTGCAGGGAGCTGCCTTAATCGACATCCACGTCTTCGGCGCCCGGGGAACAGTGCGTTATCTGCCTTGCTCAGGGGCAGAACAACAGATTTTTACCTTGTCAGCTCGGTGATTCGGTCCAGCAACCTTCTGGTTATTGGCCCAATGCTCTAACCACTAGGCTTCCTGCCGCTGTATATACTGTATATATACAGTACCAGTCAAACGTTTGGACACACCTACACATTCTAGGGTTTTTCTTTATTTTTACTATTATTCTACATTGTAGAATGTAGAATGTAGAAGCAAACAAGTGTTGAACAAATCTATTTTATACTTGAGATTCTTCAAAGTAGCCACCCTTTGCCTTGATGACAGCTTTTCAGACTTTTACTTTTTCTTAGAAAGTAATACTAAGTTTATGTTGTGATGTAAGCTGTTAGTAGCCCATGTGCCTCACCATAATAATTTTGGTCCCTTTCCCCCACTTAACTTAGCCTACTTTTCTGACTTGGTGGTGCACATGTAGCCTTTAGCCTGTTTTATAGAAATTGTATCATTGAACATTGTAAGACATTTGATTGTCTGCTTAAATCCCCCTTTTATTTATCCTACGGTTCTGACTTGGTGTACACGGAGAATACTGTAAGAACGATCCATGTTCTGAATTCTGTCACTGTACATTTCAAAAGTGCTGAACAAATAGTTATATTGATTACGTCCGTCCTAGCTCATTAATGTCTTAATCAAAATTACAGATTGCCTCTTATGCGCTCGTCGTTCCCTTATGCTATAGTTTGACATCTCAATTGTCAGTAGAAACCACGTTTGTTTAAGCAAGTCAGCCATGTTTTTTAAAATGGCACTAAATGAGGCTGAATTAACTGTTTCGCTGCCAGACAAGGCTCCGCTGATAGCCAGGTGTAGCAGTGGTAAGGATTCACTCCATGGTGCTGAAAAGAAAACTCTGCTGTTGGGACAGCTTTGTGTAGGCCCTAACACCTCGATCACACCGACAGGGTCATTGCATTTTGGTACACCAGAAGTACATTAATTTACAATGGAAAACTGTGTTTGCCTTGCAGCATTGCATTGCAGAGGCAGTGCATTCTGTGTGGTACATACGTTGGATTTATCGAACATATGCGTCAAACTGTATGCGTAGACTGCTTGACAGAAATGGTAGCATAAGGTGAATTTTGAACTTTGGTTCCACACATATTAAGATGATGCTGTGTACTATTTTGCAC
The DNA here is from genome assembly GCF_029448725.1 of Salvelinus fontinalis. Classification (NCBI taxonomy): domain Eukaryota; kingdom Metazoa; phylum Chordata; class Actinopteri; order Salmoniformes; family Salmonidae; genus Salvelinus; species Salvelinus fontinalis. The sequence continues at coordinate 28,861,785 of NC_074668.1, read as the reverse complement.
AAAAACACTGTCGATGTGATCGGGCACCGTTTGTCACCGTTTTATAGTGCAATTAATGTATTGTTTAGTGTTGTGTAGTGGCTTTGCTGGCATGCATCTAAAACATTTTTTGGGAGTTTGCTCCACCTAGATTTACGTGATAAAATCGCCACTGTGCGTAAGTGAATTGCCCTTAAAGGCTACATCTAGCCCATTCATTATCCCTTCGGGCTACATCTAGCCCATTGATTATCCCTTCGGGCTACATCTAGCCCATTGATTATCCCTTCGGGCTACATCTAGCCCATTCATTGACGCTAACTACCTTTAGCGTCTATTCATGAAGTTATCTTCAGACTGGGGGAGATAAGAGCCCTAGCGCTCTTTCTGAATGTTAACATGCATCACTTGCGGTACGGTTTTGGAAACATAAGGAACGTATCAGCTAGAAATAAAAACAAATGAAGGTTCAATTATTACACACCTTTATAGGGTTCGGGTTAGTGTTCCCACATGGTCATATCTCTATGTTACAGCACTTGTTTATGGAAGACAGATCGCTGTAATGTGGAAATATGGCCCTGTTGTCAGGCTGTGTATGAAGGCGAAGTCAGGTGCAGGAGAGCAGAGTATGATTAAATAAAGCACACCTTATTATAGTTCCAAAGCGGGAGCACAACAAAAACAAACGCGCTCAAAAAAACGGAACAATAAAGTAAAGCGCTCAACAACCATAACATAAAAATAATTACACACAAAACATGATGGGAAACAGAGGGTTAAATACAAGTCGATTGATTGTGTAACGGCAGTCCTCCTCTTCAGATGAATTGAGGGAACCAAGGCGCAGCGTAGTGAAAAGACATATTTTATTAACGAAACACGAACTTGATTAAACTAACAAAAACAACAAACGGTGTAGACAGACCTAGACGACGTACTTACATAAAACAAGGAAAAACGCACGAATAGGAACATAGGCTACACAAACCGAACAAACCGTAAACAGTCCCGCGTGGTGTACAGACACGGAAGACAATCACCCACAACGAACACTGTGACAACGCCTACCTAAATATGACTCTTAATTAGAGGAACGCCAAACACCTGCCTCTAATTAAGAGCCATACCAGGCAACCCAAAAACCAACATAGAAACAGAAAACATAGAATGCCCACCCAAACTCACGTCCTGACCAACTAACACATAAAACAAACTAACAGAAATAGGTCAGGAACGTGACAGATTGGGGAAATGAAAACCAGGTGTGTATGAAAACAAGACAAGACAAATGGATATATGAAAAATTGGAGAGGCCTAGGCTAGAAAGCCGGTGACGTCGATCGCCGAACGCCGCCCGAACAAGGAGAGGAGCCGACTTCGGCGGAAGTCGTGACACCTGTATCTTTTTTATTTTAAAGATTATATTTCGCTGTTATGAAAGATAATTCCATGTTTCGACAACCGTATGGCAAGCAATGTTTATTTACGTTTCTAAAAATGAAAACAGAGCATCGGGATTGTAGTTCACATGGTCCCACCTGTAAGCGGTGCTTATAGCTGAAAACCCGTGGGATAAGGTAGAATGCCTTGTCAATGCCTTGGGTTCTCCAGAGCAAGGCTACATCATGTGTCCATGCTATCCGGAATCCTTGGGGAGTACCTACCCTATTGAAGTTGGATCAGTTTAGTGTCACATTTAGTGAATGCCCAATTCTGAACTTTTGCCAATAATTGATCTTTTGACTGATCAGATCATATCTTTTGCTAACAACTGGGGAAAATAATAGAATTGGGCTGTTAGCAATTACCCTATCGACAATGTAGCCTATAATGCATTTAAATCTGTCAACCACATGGATTTTAAAATGTCCTTAATTCTTTAGTTTCCTCTTTGCTGAATAGAGAACAACACCTGCCTGTCTATCAACCGGGCAAAGACCAGCCCTCCTTATTAGAACTCCCTATTCATGGATGCAAAATGTAATTATCTGAAGCTTTGTTTAAAATGATTAGCCCCCTGCAGTCCTCGGAGTGGGATTATCAAGTTATAAAGGGAGCAATTAGATCAGAAGAGGTTTTCCCTGTTTAGAAAAAAAAACATATGAGACAAAACATATACATCACATATGCACATTGAAGTAGCTACCTGTAGGCAAGGTAGGTACATAGGTAGGTAGGTAGGTAGGTAGACATGCAGGCTGTGTTACCTGTAGTAGATTTTGACAGAAGAGAAATATCAAATATGTGTGCAAAAAATATTCTTAGCATACATGAAACCATCATCACAGGCATACGTCTCAAAAAAAAAAGGCATCTTTCAAATATTTCAGTACTATAGTGATCATGAGTTTAAACTGAACAAGAAATAGAAAGCACAGATAGAAGATGGGGAATGCTCATGGCATCCCCCCTTGACTCAGATCTACCATCGCAATCAACATCAATTAATAATGTCATGTACTATCTATTACAGATATCATATAAATTGATGCAGAAGTCTGGTTTAACAAAAAGAGTGGGAACACCCTCCTGGGTATGGGAGTACTCACTGAATATACGGTGCATTCGGAAAGTATTCAGACACCTTGACTTTTTCAACATTTTGTAACGTTACAGCCTTATTCTAAAATGTTTTAAATTGTATGTTTTCCATTCATCAATCAACACACAATACCCCAGAATTACAAAGCAAAAACTGGTCTGAAATTTCTGCAAATGTATAAAATAAAAACTGATATCACATTTACATAAGTATTCAGACCCTTTACTCAGTACTTTGTTGAAGCACCCTTGGCAACGATTACAGCCTCAAGTCTTCTTGGGTATGACGCTACAAGCTAGTCACACCTGTATTTGGGAAGTTTCTCTCATTCCTCTCTGCAGATCCTCTCAAGTGCTGTCGGGTTGGATGGGGAGCATCGCTGCACAGCTATTTTCAGGTCTCTCCAGAGATGTTCGATCGGGTTCAAGTCCGGGCTCTGACTGGGCCACTCAAGGACATTCAGAGACTTGTCTCGAAGCCACTCCTGCGTTGTCTTGGCTGTGTACTTAGGGTCATTGTCTTGTTGAAAGGTGAACCTTCGCCCCAGTCTGAGGTCCTGAGTGCTCTGGAGCAGGTTTTCATCAAGGATCTATCTGTACTTTGCTCTGTTCATCTTTCCCTTGATCCTGATTAGTCTCCCAGTCACTGCCACTGAAAAACATCCCTACAGCATGATGCTGCCACCACCATGCTTCACCATAGGGATGGTGCCAGGTTACCTCCAGATGTGATGCTTAGCATTCAGGCCAAAGACTTCTTGGTTTCATCAGATGAGAGAATCTTATTTCTTAAGTTAAGAGTCCTTTAGGTGCCTTTTGGCAAACTCCAAGCGGGCTGTCATGTACCTTTTGCTGATGAGTGGCTTACGTCTGGCCACTCTACCATAAAGGCCTGATTGGTGGAGTGCTGCAGAGATGGTTGTCCTTCTGGAAGGTTCTCTCATCTCCACAGAGGAACTCTGGAGCTCTGTCAGAGTGACCATCGGGTTCTTGGTCACCTCCCTGACCAAGGCACTTCTCCCCCGATTGCTCAGTTTGACCGGGAGGCCAGTTCTAGGAAGAGTCTTAATGGTTCCAATCTTCTTCCATTTAAGAATGCTAGAGGCCACTGTGTTCTTGGGGAACTTCAATGCTGCAGAAATGTTTTGGTACCCTTCTCCAGATCTGTGCCTCGACACAATCCTGTCTCTCAGCTCTACAGACATTTCCTTCGACCTCATGGCTTGGTTTTTGCTCTGACATGCACTGTCATCTGTGAGACCTTAAATAGACAGGTGTGTGCCAAATCATGTCCAATCAATTGAATTTACCACAGGGTGGACCCCAATAAAGTTGTAGAAACATCTCAAGGATGATCAATGGAAACAGGATGCACCTGAGCTCAAATGTGAGACTCATAGCAAAGGGTCTGAAATAAGGTATTTCTGTTTTTTATTTTTAATACATTTGCAAAAAAAAAAAAAAAAAAACTGTTTTCGCTTTGTCATTGTTCTACACATTATTGTGTGTAGAATACGGCTGTAACATAACAAAATGTCAAAAAGGGGAATGGGTCTGATTGATGCACTGTATATCACCCTGGATATTGGTAAAGCAGATGTATGGTTTTCTATCCAGACTGATCAACAGTGGAAGCAGATTACTTTTTTGTTTTTGTCCTTGCTGCTGTTTACACACGGGCCCATTGAGGGGTCCTGATAGGCAATTTTACCACCAGGCAGAGTGCAGGCAGAAGGAGAGGCATTATCATAATTTTCACAGTATTATTCCAACCTTATAGTAGGGAAATATATATATATAAAACACAGTTAAATCACGTTTTTGACTGCACTGGGCCTTTAAAATACAGACAACTGGATTTTGAGAAGGAGAGAAAGATAACAAATGAAAACATAAATGGAACATAATGGAACTTGAAATGAACATTTCCACAATGAAGACAAACACTGCTGATATTACATATATACTAGAGTGTTGAGGAGACAGTGTAGCTGTGAGTGAGTGACTGCAGTCAATCTTTGCAGTGGTGTAGCCAGACTCATAACTGTGCAGAGTTCCTGTTTTGTGAGGGCTGTTGAGTCCTGCAAAGATAGCTAGGCAGCGGCCAGGACTGCTTTTGTCTGTGTGAACTAGAAAGCTTCCTGCTGTGGCTGGCTCCTAGCCAAGTTCCAAAACCCCAACCCCACTGCTCACACCCCTCCCATCCTGGAATGGGCTGCTGAAACATACAACGGAAATTTCCAGGCCTGTCTGCCCAAGAACATGCCCCCACTGCATCCCCACCCACATGGCCCCTATTGCCTCCCCTCCCTCAATCCAAAGGGGACAGAGAGCAGCTGGAAGGTGAAGTGCATCGTGTTGGAAACCCAGAGCAGGGGTCTCCCTGACTGGACACACACTCCAGGAATTGAGGATGGAATTGAGGATGGAACTTAAACTTGGCCAGACACCTCTCACACACTCACAAAGTGGTGGATAACTCTTTCCACGCTTTCCTTTTTCAGAAATCCCCTGAAAACCTAAACTCCTCCACTAGTACCTTTAAAGTGCCTTGAAGTACACTTCTCTGTCAAAGACGGTGCCCAATTGAAAGACAAAGGAGGAGGTTGTGTGGGCAACTCTGTTTGACAAATCAATTGTCTTGCTGACTGTACTTTGCAATCCTTTCAACGTGAGTACATTTACAGCTGTGTCGCTGACAAGGTAATTAACATGAACAACTAATTCTGACTCTAATATAATTAATCCTAAGTGGAGGAGTTCTGTATATAGTAACGATGACAGAAAGGTACCTCCTCTGCAATGGAGCTACTGACATACTGTAACAAATCCGTAGGTCCATGAAGGAACCTGTTGGTTCAAAACGTGAATTATACTCTGTCATAATACGAGGCATTACTTTGAGATACCATTTGCTAATTGCTCTACGGCAATTTGGGTCCTTCTGATAACATAGCTAAACCCTTTTGCAGAGAATCCATTGGCCAAGGCACCATTCCAAACCAATGCCAGTTAGCCATTCCTCCAAAACCATGATTCTCAGACCAGTCTTACAGCAGGATGCATGTCATAATGTAGTGCCTCCTATTTTATGTGTTAAGAGAGGAACATTATTGGTGTTAAAACTCAATTGATGGTTTAACTCTGGCTTAGATCCATTTCTGCCATAGGCATCTTCCTAGGTGGGTCAACAGCCCCCAGTCTATTCAGTGTGTTGTTGGACCCCCTTTGTCTATCCCAGACACAAGCTTGGTTAGGGCTAGGACACTCCCCTGGGGCTATAGTCACTGATACACAGTGGTATCACAAGCCACTCTGCCTGAGAGGGCTCAGTCAAGGGATATCAATGCCCCAAGTTGTCTTTATCCGGAAGGTTCTGCATACAGAGAAGAATGCTTCAATATCCTGGATGATCAGTGCTTCTGTGCTCATTTACATATCCATATAGATTATTTCAGAAGACAAACCACACATTAAACACATAGAAGTTGAAAGATTGTGAAGATACCATGTGAATTATGTCTTCTACCGTAGGCCTAAAAAAAGAAGTGTGAGTATTTCCATAGACTAGTCAGTCCATAGACCTCGAGTTGTAATGTGTAGTCTAATATTTACAGAGCAGGATGCACCTCAGACAACAATGCCCCCTCCAAGAGCCTTACACATTCCTGTGGGCCCTATTGGCGGGCTGGGGGACTTAACCTCTGGAGCTCAACACTCATTGTCTGCACTGCCCCCCCCCCCCCCTCCCGCTGTCTCTGCAGACTCCCATAGTATACCCCCATTTTCTCATTCCCGCTACATTTACTTTCTCAATAATCTCCTTCTCATTAACTAGTAGTACTGCTTCTGCTTTAGTAGCTTCATTATGAATCAGGATTCATGACTATGTGGGTTTGTCTATGAACTAACATATAGGTAGTCGAGAGTTCTTTAATATCTTAAGTGTTCTGTGGATATGCCTTTGTCCTTGAATATTCCCTGTTAATATATCATTGATACATATTCAAGACCCATATGAAATTTAGACAAGTCAGTCTACTGGGTTCCTTTTAAGTTTTATGCCCTTCCTTATGTCGTAAATTGCATTAAACACCTAATGTAAGTCCTTGGTTTGGATTGTATGATCCTCATTATTCAGTCATCCAGTCGTCCATTCAAGATAGCACATAATTAAGATCAGGTTTGTGTAAAGATGTGTATGTTTGTCTCCCCCCTGTGCCGACCAGGGGAAACTAGAAAGATGTGGGAGAAATACAGTGTGTTTGCAGTGGAGACTGCTGAGGGGAGGACGGCTCATAATAATGGCTGGAACAGAGCAAACGGAATGGTATCAAACACATGGAAACCATGTTTGATGTATTTGATACCATTCCATATAACCGCTCCAGACATTACCACTAGCTGTTCTCCCCATTTAAGGTGCCACCAACCTCCTGTGATGTATATAGCTTACCTTTCCCATTAAATGCATTAACCTCTTCCATAATGCTACTACAATCATGTCATAGATAGTATGATTGTACAAATAAAACATGAAATTGGCATGTCACAGCTAATCTACAGGCCCTCTGTCCACTGCCAGACGGCCATAGAAGACCAGTGGGGAGAGGCTATGAGGCAGACCCGGCGCCAGAAGGAATCAGTTGGAGGGCATTTGATTTCCATAGGCCGTTTTTTTTTTTACGGGACCTCCTATGTGTGCACGTGCTTGCACGCGTTAAAAAAAAATGGGTTTAATAGTAAAGGCCATAGGCAGCTCATGAGTTTCAAGTTTGGGGAAGATTACAATTTATCCTACTATTTCTACCGATCTGCATGCCATTTATGAATATTTATATATGCACATTTTCATGGAACAGTTTCATTTCAATAATAAAGTTTTAGTTTCTCAAAAGTATTGTCACGTTGTAAATCATATCAATCTACAGTAAAATGATAAAAATCAAAAAGTTTAAATTCAACTATGGCAAGAGCGCTAGCCGCTGTCATATGGACACGTTGATACACTGTGATCCATTGGCGGCTAAAGAAATGAGAGTACAACTCAGAGATAGCACAACTCAGAGATAGCCAATGCAGCAGTACGCTTATAACGTCCATCATCAACTAAGTAAAATACATAGGCCTAAAGCCGACAACTAAAAACAGTAGAAAATATCCTGATAAATTCCGATACTTTCTGTACTTTCAATCACATTCACCTCTCTTCTCCACCTGTCTGCCTCCCTTTCTATCTGTCTTGACATGAACTATTGCTAGTGAAGTTCAACATATGATCAAATCATCACCTTTTCTTCTTGTTGCAATATTTGAAATTATACTCAAGAATACATATTATATTCACAAATATTTTAGACGCTTTTCACTGACAGCCGCAACTCAATTAGTTAGACCTATTGTCACCCGCACTACCAAAATGGCGAGCTTCCCAAACACACTTGTGATTTAAAACAATCCACAGCAAAAATAAAATGTGGCAAAGTCATGCTCCCTGGTGAAGTATTTTAAATGGTTTTATTTAGACATTTATAATTTTGGCGAAACATCAATCCAGTATCCTAACTGCACTCGCCAACTTTCCTTTCCAATTCGCGAGGCTGAAACCAGAGATCTGAATATAATGACGAGACGCTCATGTCTCCGGCCTAATAATGGGAGTCTTTGTCCCAAAGGCGGGAAGGCAAGCGACAAGCTTAGGTCTGCATATTCTTCCAATAGAAACGCATTGGGTTTATACTGGACCGATTTTGGCGAGAGTTTGCCCTCTTGCCTCGCCTCTTCCTTTCTGTTGAAACTATAAAACCGGAGAAAGCATCCGTGCGAGCGAAACATAGCCCTTCTATATGTAGCCCATGTATCTGATGATGTCTGGACATACATAGTATGACATACCATACTCATTTAGTCCAGACAGCCTCAGGTACATGGTATACTACACTTACTAAAACAGGGGGCGCTGTTTCACTCGGCTATATGCTTTAACTGAGATTGATGCGTCTTTCTGTCGGCGCGAGTCTCAGATAAATAAATAAGTGGTTCCCAACCTTTTCAGGTTAGTGAACCACCATTGGAGTACCGCTGAAGTACCACCTCGTGTGCATTTCACCAGTAAGTCTATGGTCTCATGAGTCTTCTCAAGTACCACCTGTGGATAGGCCAAGTACCCCAGGCTGGAAACCACTGAAATTAAATATTTTATTTGGATGGGCAACAAGGTACGAGGGCTGGCCAGGCCCCTTAAGGCCCACCCATAACGCTGGCCCTGCTATAAGACCACTCCTGACCTATAAAAAAACAAGATCTAAAACGGACTCTTACCCTAACAAACCCTTAACCCTAAAATTAACCTAATATGCCTACTTCTACTATTATCCCTTCAAGATCACACAGTGCCTAGTTAGTATCATCCCTGTGGTGGGCTAGTCATCTCTGATATGGAGCCTTGTCCAGTGTCATATGGTTTTGAACCATGATTATGTTCACTTCTTGTTTCTCCACATCTAAAACTACATCCTTTAAAGCAGGGGTTGGCAGCAGGTGCCTGCAGGACAAAACCAGACCGCAAGTGATATTTTTCAGGGGCACCAAAAGTTTTTAATAAGATAAATAAGTCACATTAAAAAATGTTTTTAAACTGTCAAATCACCAGGAATTCAGTAAAAAAAAAAAAAAATGTAGGAAATCATATGAAATTATTGTTATTTTCAAATTCTATCTCTTGTTGGCCTTATTTGTGGTCAATTTGCATTTTACAAATTATTATAATTATGTTCCGGCCCCCAGACAATACATTCAAATACAAATTGTCCCACAGCTGAATCTAGATGCCAATCCCTGCTTTAATGGCTCCACTGGGCAGATTGTCTCTCTCAGGGTGACTGGAATGAGCTTCCCTCAGAAACACAGACACACACAGGGGTACTATGTTCCTCAGCATATCCCAAAGACACACCTTGTCAGATTGTGTCTCATCTAGTCCAGACATGCACAGGAAGAAACGATCTTTCCTTATACAGTTGAAGTCAGACGTTTACATACACTTAGGTTGGAGTCATTAAAACTCGTTTTTCAACCACTCCACAAATTTCTTGTTAATAAACTATAGTTTTGGCAAATCGGCAATTTGGCAAATCGGTTAGGACATCTACATCTCTAGTAATTTTGTTTACAGACAGATTATTTCACTTATAATTCACTGTATCACAATTCCAGTGGGTCAGAAGTTTACATACACTAAGTTGACTGTGCCTTTAAACAGCTTGGAAAATTCCAGAAAATTATGTAATGGTTTAGAAGCTTCTGACAGGCTAATTGACATCATTTGAGTCAATTGGAGGTGTACCCGTGGATGTATTTCAAGGCCTACCTTCAAACTCAGTGCCTTTTTGCTTGACATCATGGGAAAAACAAACGAAATCAGACCTCAGAATTTTTTTGGGAAGACCTCAGAATTTTTTTGGGGAGACCTCCACAAGTCTGGTTCATCCTTGGGAGCGATTTACAAACGCCTGAAGGTACCACGTTCATCTGTGCAAACAATACTACGCAAGTATAAACACCATGGGACCACGCAGCCATCATACCGCTCAGGAAGGAGATGTGTTCTGTCTCCTAGAGATGAACGTACTTTGGTATGAAAAGTGCAAATCAATCCCAGAACAACAGCAACGGACCTTGTGAAGATGCTGGAGGAAACAGGTACAAAAGTATTTATATCCACAGTAAAACAAGTCCTATATTGAAATAACCTGAAAGGCCGCTCAGCAAGTCAAAGAACACCATCCCAACCGTGAAGCACGGGGGTGGCAGCATCATGTTGTGGGGGTGCTTTGCTGCAGGAGGGACTGGTGCACTTCACAAAATAGATGGCATCATGAAGGAGGAAAATTATGTGGATAAATTAAAGCAACATCTCAAGACATCAATCAGGAAGTTAAAACTTGGTCGCAAATGGGTCTTCCAAATGGACAATGACCACAAGCATACTTCCAAAGTTTTGGCCAAATGGCTTAAGGACAACAAAGTCAAGTTATTGGAGTGGCCGTCACAAAGCCCTGACCTCAATCCTTTTGAAAATGTGTGGGCAGAACTGAAAAAGCGTGTGCGAGCAAGGAGGCCTACAAACCTGACTCAGTTATACCAGCTCTGTCAGGAAGAATGGGCCAAAATTCACCCAACTTATTGTGGGAAGCATGTGGAAAGCTACCCGAAACATTTGACCCAGTTAAACAATTTAAAGCAATGCTACCAAATACTAATTGAGTGTATGTAAACTTCTGACCCACCGGGAATGTGATGAAAGAAATAAAAGCTGAAATTAACAATTCTCTCTACTATTATTCTGACATTTCACATTCTTAAAATAACGTGGTGATCCTAACTGACCTAAAACAGGGAATTATTACTAGGATTAAATGTCAGGATTTGTGAAAAACGGAGTTTAAATGTATTTGACTAAAGCGTAAGTAAACTTCCGACTTCAACTGTAGGAGTGTTACTGCTACTGGCAATACTGTTCTTCAGTTTGATGTTTGTCCCTGCGTGCTGGTTGGCTTGTTATCATACCTCAAGTCACTTGTCAATCAGGTGACCAGAACAGCTCTATCCCACTTAACCTTCTATTCAAATTAGACTTGTATTTATCTACTCATATTAGAGCCCTGGGAAAAGTCACCTGTCAAAGAAAGAGGTAGCAACCAGCTAACACCGCTACAGACATAGCAGCTGGACAGATCAGGAGAAAAACACTAATAGATTGGAGGCTGGGGCCCTAGGAGCCCTTGGTGCTGCAGCAGTCCATTCCACTCTTTGTTGCTCTCATCCTCCTGCTGTCCTTAGTTCTATAGGAAACCCATGCAGAGCTGAGGGAGGGACACCACAGAGCATGAATAATAGAGAGCTCAGATCCTCATCCTACAACACTAAGGTCCTGAGGAGCATATAGGAACAAAACTGTCATCCCCATTGACTTTCAAGGAGAAGGGATGTGTATAATGTATGTAACATTATATAAATCAAGTGTGACGTTGTTATTAAGGAATGGTTTTCTTTTGTTGGAATAGCTTTTTGCATTACGTGTAAAAACTGATTTACTGTAGGATCCTGTAAATCACCCAAAGTATCAATGACCCCATTGGTAAATAAATGTCATTATTCCATGAACAGGAAGTAACATTTGTGTGATTTATCACTTGGTGTCACACTCACTTTATTTATAGGTAGGGCAGCCAGGCCTACACAGTATATCAAAACCGGAGATAGGTCACAAAGTGGAGCCACATGCATGTTCATTGCAACAGCTGGGAAGTGCAGTGTAACATATAGACCTCCTGCACACAGAGTGATGATTGAGAGAGGAAATGATGGAGGAAAGGTTCAAGACTACATTTTTGTAACTCTCCCTCTCCAGCTGTCAGCCCGTTCCCTATCCCATGGGGGGGGGGGGTTGCCACGGTGACAGGAGGCCACGTCTTGGGGGCGTCGTTTTGGTCAAAGGACTCCATTGTTCTTGTGTTAAGCCGTCTTCTCTATGCCTGTCTGCCAGGCTCAGGGACAGGGGCTTCACACCCCGACACACACTGGCCCAATGAACCCATTAAGTAGTAGGAGGCGGCACGTTCAGACAAACACTGCAATTACAACACAAATCACCTTTATAGACAGCGAGGAGGAATGAAGGCATATACATTAGTCCAACTACAAGGACGGAACAAAGACAAATTGGTAAATGAATCAGATTCTATTAACGAGTTCATGTAAGAAAGAAAAACTTACAAGAAACCTGAACAGAATGTATGTTGTAGTATTTCTTGAAGTCTTTAAAAAAAGAGACTATTCCACAAGGGCACAATATCCAATGATGGGATTGAATATTAAGTGGTTGATTAGGCCTGATAAATTGTTTGATATGCATATTGTCCTATTGCCTTCCCGATATGGCAACATGTCCCCACCTGGCCAGTACTTATCAGCTCAACCATCCATCTTCTACAGAGAAAAACAAGAGGGATCTTGAAATGAAATAAGACAAGTCACAGCTTTACCCTTAGTTTACACAGTCCTGTATTGGATGTAGTCAGTTCCATCCCACTAAATTGTATTCTCTTACCATATTGTGAAATAGATTTCGCCAAAGGTTTGATATTATATTGGTCTAGGTCTTGGTTGTGTCTTTTTGTGCTGCTGTACGGTCTTTGGGCCTTAGTTCAGAGGGGAGAGTGACCTCTACTGGTCAACTACCAGCACCCAGAACGAAATGGCATATCAAAGTACATGATCCTTGCAGATTGTTTTTATTGCATACATTAGTCCCCTGCTATTTTTATTTATTTCTGCATTTACCAGAGTGTGTATCCATATGCAGAGCACGTTGTTTTCCTTTCATTTAGCTAAAACATCCACTTCATGTCTATAAAATAGGGAGGAAGCATGGTTCAGCTCAGGCTGTAATGGTCAAAAGAGCCAAGGAGAAACTTCCTGCTCGAACGGGAAATGTAGAACAGTATGATTTTACTACAATGGTGACATATATGCACTCTGACTACCAGTAGTTAACTGTGCTCCTCTCTGAGTATATACACTGCTCAAAAAAATAAAGGGAACACTAAAATAACACATCCTAGATCTGAATGAATGAAATATTCTTATGAAATACTTTTTTCTTTACATAGTTGAATGTGCTGACAACAGAATCACACAAAAATTATCAATGGAAATCAAATGTATCAACCCATGGAGGTCTGGATTTGGAGTCACACTCAAAATTAAAGTGGAAAACCACACTACAGGCTGATCCAACTTTGATATAATGTCCTTAGAACAAGTCAAAATTAGGCTCAGTAGTGTGTGTGGCCTCCACGTGCCTGTATGACCTCCCTTCAACGCCTGGGCATGCTCCTGATGAGGTGGCGGATGGTCTCCTGAGGGATCTCCTCCCAGACCTGGACTAAAGCATCCGCCAACTCCTGGACAGTCTGTGGTGCAACGTGGCGTTGGTGGATAGAGCGAGACATGATGTCCCAGATGTGCTCAATTGGATTCAGGTCTGGGGAAAGGGCGGGCCAGTCCATAGCATCAATGCCTTCCTCTTGCAGGAACTGCTGACACACTCCAGCCACATGAGGTCTAGCATTGTCTTGCATTAGGAGGAACCCAGGGCCAACCGCACCAGCATATGGTCTCACAAGGGGTCTGAGAATATCATCTCGGTACCTAATGGCAGTCAGGCTACCTCTGGCGAGCACATAGTGGGCTGTGCGGCCCCCCAAAGAAATGCCACCCCACACCATGACTGACCCACCGCCAAACCGGTCATGCTGGAGGATGTTGCAGGCAGCAGAACGTTCTCCACAGCGTCTCCAGACTCTGTCACATGTGCGTGTGAACCTGCTTTCATCTGTGAAGAGCACAGGGCGCCAGTGGCGAATTTGCCAATCTTGGTGTTCTCTGGCAAATGCCAAACGTCCTGCACGGTGTTGGGCTGTAAGCACAACCCCCACCTGTGGACATGGGGCCCTCATGGAGTCTGTTTCCAACCGTTTGAGCAGACACATGCACATTTGTGGCCTGCTGGAGGTCATTTTGCAGGGCTCTGGCAGTGCTCCTCCTTGCACAAAGGCGGAGGTAGCGGTCCTGCTGCTGGGTTGTTGCCCTCCTACGGCCACCTCCACATCTCCTGATGTACTGGCCTGTCTCCTGGTAGCGCCTCCATGCTCTGGACACTACGCTGACAGACACAGCAAACCTTCTTGCCACAGCTCACATTGATGTGCCATCCTGGATGAGCTGCACTACCTGAGCCACTTGTGGTTGTAGACTCCGTCTCATGCTACCACTAGAGTGAAAGCACCACCATCATTCAAAAGTGACCAAAACATCAGCCAGGAAGCATAGGAACTGGTCTGTGGTCACAACCTGCAGAACCACTCCTTTATTGGGGGTGTCTTGCTAATTGCCTATAATTTCCACCTTTTGTCTATTCCATTTGCACAATAGCATGTGAAAGTTATTGTCAATCAGTGTTGCTTTATAAGTGGACAGTTTGATTTCACAGAAGTGTGATTGACTTGGAGTTACATTGTGTTGTTTAAGTGTACCCTTCATTTTTTTGAGCAGTGTATATTGACAAGCTTGGTTCATGAAACCAGCTACAGATCAGTAGTCTGATCTATTGTACGAAATAACCATCATTGTTTTTAATAGAACAGTCATCACAGGAGGATGCTGAGGCAAGGAAAGCTCATAAATGTCTGTAACAGAGCAAATGGAATGGCATCAAACTCATGAAAACCATGTTTGATACCATTCCACCAATTACATCCAGCCATTACCACGAGCCCGTCCTTCCCAATTAAGTTGCCACCAACTTCCTATGATATAGTGTATATGTTAAACTTTAGGCATGTTTTTATTAATGTGTATTTCAAGAGGCCTGTACAATGTTAAGACGATGAATGGTTTGGAAGATAACCATTTTATTCAATGGATACAGGAGGTAAACATAAAAATAAAAAAAGACTAAATAACTGCCAGACAGCTCAATCACATTAAAGGAAGACCTTATTCTATTTACACAACTTGTTACCGACTAAAAACAAAAAGATTTATAAAACTACCAACAAACAATTAACTCAGAGAACCACATTCCATTTAGCTTCTCTGAAAGTATCAAAAAGGCAGGTGTGTATCAAATTCTACCCCATTCAATATAATATGTACTACATAGTGAATAGGGCACCATTTCAGACACAACCAGTGTCCAGTAGCCGACAGCGTGAGCAGCTCAACGGTCCATGTGGTCCACTTACTCCAGGGGAGGGGGCAGTAGAGCCTGGATTGAGCTGCGGCGGCCCCTGGTCTTCCTGCGGATAGCCCTGATGGATTCTGGGGAGGTTTGAGGCAGCCAGGCCAGGCCTGAGCCGCTGGCCTTAAGGGTGCTGCTCTGGCTCTGGTTCCTCAGGCTGCGGCGGACAGACCGATGCCCCCTGCTGGGAAGAGCCCGCAGCACATCATCGATGCTGAACTCTTCCTTTGCCCAGGGGGGAAGGAGGGAGTCTCGGAAGGAGGCCTGTTCTGTAATGCTACCCTGCTCCATCTCTGACCTGTGGCTGTCATTCTCCACATCCTGGCCGCTCTCCTCCACTGCCTCTGGACCGCTTGACTGGGGTGCCTGCGCCTCCTCCCACTCCTCTACGACTGATCTGGCGTATATAAAGCTCCTTCTACCCCTGGAGCGGCCTGGGCCCCGAGCTTCTTCTCTCTGCTTGCCTTTGTCTGGTCTCTGTTCTACATGGCTCACTGCCTCCTGTTCTAATGAAGCCACTGTGGCACTAACCTCATATGTAGGAGGGCAGGGTGTAGTGTCTGCCCTAACTGTACTTTCCCCACTCCTACCTGCATCTGGTAGTGTGCAAGTGCATTGATCTGTATCTACAGGGTCTGAGGCACACTGAGCATTAGGTTCACCCTCTCGGTCACCAGGTACAGTGTGCTTGGCTGGGCTGGACTCTGAAACCTCTGCCTGGCTTGTTTCTGTTGGGTCTTGCTCAGCATCAGTGTTCTCTACCTGCTCTTCACTGAGACAGTCATCAACAGGAACACTCACCTTCCTGCCTTTTCCTCTAATAACACTCGGTTCTTTCTGCTCTTTGGTTCTGAAGGTATTTGTTGGACCTGACCGTCGTCTCCCGGCCCGTGCTGCTCTCCCAGTCCCAGAGCGGCCTGTGGTAAAGCCTACAGGGGCTTCTGAAGGCCCAACAGAGGGCTCTGCAGCTGGGATGGTGTCTTCTGGTGAGACCCCACCGGCCGCGGGGCACAGGCAGCTTTGCCACAGGGCTGCAGCCATGACCACTCCAGTGATTGAGTCGCTGTTAATGACATCTTCCAATAGGCCGGAGTTTCCTTTGGCTGTGGATGGAGGACACACAGCATGGTATATTGGCCATATATCACAAACCCCCAAGGTGCCTTATTGCTATTATTAACTGGTTACCAACGTAATTAGAGCAGTACAAATAAAGTCATGTTTTGACATAACCATGGTATACGGTATGATATACCACGGCTTTCAGTCAATCAGCATTTAGGGCTTGAACCACCCAGTTTATAACACTGTCTAGACTACAGGTACTACTACAACAGACAGTTGGAATGGCTGTACTTGGACATGCACCGAGTCAGATTGAATGGCCTACGTGAGAACGTTTACACAATACACAGTAGCAGCATTCTATTATTGACTGTACTTAGTACTGTATTTCAAGTGTCAGTCAGTGAGAGTGGAGAGTGCCTTGAGCGGTGTATCGTCAGTGTCTTCATGTGTGAGTGTGGGTATAGGCATTAGAGGTCGACTGATTAATTGGCATGGGCGATTAAATTAGGGCCGGTTTCAAGTCCTCGTAACAATCGGTAATCGGCATTTTTGGACGCCGATTATATTGCACTCCACGAGGAGACTGCGTGGCAGGCTGACCACCTGTTACGCGAGTGCAGAAAGGAGCCAAGTTGCTAGCTAGCATTAAACTCATCTTATAAAAACAATCAATCTAGTTAACTACACATGGTTGATGATATTACTAGTTTATCTAGCTTGTCCTGCGTGGCAAATAATCAATGCGGTGCCTGGTAATTTATCATCGAATCACAGCCCACTTCGCCAAACAGGTGATGATTTAACAAGAGCATTCGCCAAAAAAGCACCGTCGTTGCACCAACGTATCTAACCTAACCATATCAATGCATTTCTTAAAATCAACACACGAGTATACATTTTTTTTTCTACCTGCATATTTAGTTAAAAGAAATTCATGTTAGCAGGCAATATTATTGTATGGCACTTCTCTTGCGTTCAGTGCAAGCAGAGTCAGGGTATATGCAGCAGTTTGGGCCGCCTGGCTCGTTGCGAACTGTGTGAAGACCATTTCTTCCTAACTAAGACCGTAATTAATTTGCCAGAATTTTACATAATTATGACATAACATGGAAGGTTGTTCAATGTAACAGCAATATTTAGACTTGCCACCCGTTTAATAAAATACGGAACGGTTCCGTATTTCACTGAAAGAATAAATGTTTGGATTTCGAAATGATAGTTCATTAATATCAAATCTGGAAACTAAGGCTCGTATTTCTGTGTGTTTACTATATTATAATTAAGTCTATGATTTGATAGAGCAGTCTGAGCGGTGGTAGGCAGCAGCAGGCTCGTAAGCATTCATTCAAACAGCACTTTCCTGCGTTATCCAGCAGCTCTTCACTGTGCTTCAAGCACTGCGCTGTTTATGACTTCAAGCCTATCAACAACTTAGGCTGGCAATACCTATAGTGTCTATAAGAACATCCAATAGTCAAAGGTATATGAAATACAAATGGTTTAGAGTGAAATGGTCCTATAATAACTACAACCTAAAACTTCTTACCTGGGATTATAGAAGACTCATGTTAAAAGGAACCACAGGCTTTCATATGTTCTCATGTTCTGAGCAAGGAACTAAAACGTTAGCTTTCTTACATGGCACATATTGCACTTTTACTTTCTTCTCCAACACTTTGTTTTTGCATTATTTAAACCAAATTGAACATGTTGTTTCATTATTTCAGACTAAATTGATTTTTATAAATCAAATAAAAGTCTTCATTCAGTATTGTTGTAATTGTCATTAATACAAAAAATATATAGATACATAGATAAATAAAAATCGGACGATTAATTGGTATCTGCTTTTTTGGTCCTCCAATAAAATCGGTGTTAAAATCATAATCGGTCGACCTCTAGTAGGCATACAGTGAAATCAGCAGAGTGGAAACCTTGCTCTCACCAATCCAATCATATTTGATCAATGATTAGTTCAAGGAAGGAATGTTTCTTCCTGGGTAATCAAAACAGAACCTAACAGCGGCGTGCTTACCTGTGGGGGGGTGTTGAGGGGTGGGGGAGCAGCTGAGGGAGGACAGGTTCTCCGTGATTGGGCTGAGGTTGGGGTTTTTGGATGCGTAGGCTCTCTTCCCGTACAGAGAGTGATTTACCGCCTTCTTCCCAAAGCCACGCTTTGCTAGGATCTGGAGAAACACAAACAAACTGAACACCCAAGCTGGTTTGCCCCAGCCTTACAACCGTGCACCTCTTCTCGTTTATGTTTTGATGTTGTTTTACTGTCACCTCTGAGGGATACAGTTATTACATCAATCACAGTAGACTTCCTTCTTTGGTCCCGAAAACGCTCATTCCTTTCATGTTCAGAACTAAAGTAAATCCCACAAGTACTCAAAACACCACCTTCTAAATATAGTTTGGTTCGTGCTCAAAATTTGAATCACCTAAATCCCTTGAGCGCGAGGAAGGCAGATTGACTGTGGCTAAATAAAAGAAAGTTAGAACGAGGAAAGTAGCTCGGTGTATGTAATACCTCCCCGAGGCTTAGCTCACTGTACTATCCACAGCCTCAGCGCGTAATATCATAAGTCGCTAGAGAAAGTAAAGTGATGAGCAGAGCCCAGACGGACCTTCATCCTCCCACAGGCAGACTTGGCAGCCGTACGCGTCGACCTCTTCTTCACAGGCTTACTTTCCTCCTCTGGTTGCTGAAAGAGCAGAGAAAATTGAGTGATATAGAGAGAAAGAGAGAAATAGACGTAGAGAGGGAGAAATAGGTAGCGAGAGACAGGTGGCATTAGGATAGGATCTATTTCGTTATACCCACAAGATCTTCCATTGAGATTAACCCTAAATCATCAGATGAAGATAATATTAAAACTATGGTAACATTAATCCAGAGATAATCTTCTCATTGGTGTGTAAGTGGAGGGCATGAGGTTATCCTGTTCTGTGAATGAGTGGTGTGTTAAATGACCTTTCTATTTCTGCCGCGAGAGCGGGCTGTGGCAGGGGCGTCTGGTTCTGGTTCACGGTCCAGGGCAGCGTCAGGCACCGGGGCAGCATCTACAGCAAACACCTCAGTTTTAGACTCTCATTTGACACTCACTGGCACCACTGTAAATCAATGACTTGAGGCTGAGGAGGAGAGGTGCTGTTACTTAAGGAGAGAGAGAGGGTGTGGAGAGAGGGTGGGGGCGGATGGAATATAAGCCGTCTGAAGTGGGAGTCAACTGAAGTGACTCTCTCTCACCTGGCAGTGCCTCACAAACGGAGTCCTCCTTTTGGAAAGCGGAGTTCAAATCCAGAGGTTGAGTTTCCAGCTCTGTAAATATGTACAGCAGGTAACAATTTTACATTTTACACAGTGCTTGACTAGAAATATAACATCCTCTCAGCCATGATCACTGTTCAACAACCAACCTGCATTGTTCAAGGAACTGTCAACATCATCTTCCATTGAAGGGAAAGTGATCTGAGGACAGAGAATTACTGCATTATTTCCATGGTGAAAAACAACTAACCCACATGCTGGATTACCAAGAACAACAATTCAATGATTGTCCGTTCCCATTAGGGAACACTGTAGCTAAATGTTTTGGCAACGTAAAACAAGAGTTCCTTATTGGCCGATCAGGTAGTCCCTTCCTGTTTCAGTACATTTTCTTCTGTTTGGTGCCTAATGAATACAACCCTTACTTCATAATTTTTGCGACAGGTCAATCAATCAATGTGTTAGTGAGTGACTTGTACCTTTCCCTGAGTGTCAGCGCTCTTCTGTTCCCCACAGCATGGCCCACTAGTGAGGGGTGGGGATGCTCCAGTCAGAGAGGGGCTGCTGAAGTCTGGCTGGGCCAGGTTTAAAGGGGTCCTCTGGGGAGTCTTCAGCAGTGACCTCAGCTGGGACACCCCGGCAGATGTTGGGACCCTGCCCGGGGTGCCCCCCTTCCGTAGAGGGGTGCTGGGGGGTAGCTTCTTGTCAAAGAGCTCGGGGGGCAGCAGGATCCCGAAACGCACCTGCTTCTTCCTCTTCACAGTTGAGGTAACGTTACCACCAGAGGAATCAGCTTCATCTAAAAGGAAAAATACATATTTATCATCACTTGACCCTACTCAAAACAGCTCTATTCAAACAACTGCTTCTCTTACAGAAAAATGTGGTTCCATTTCAGTCGGTCGTTCGGTATGACATTCACCTGAACTAAAAATACGCCAATGAAATGCAGAGCCCACCCTCGGAAGCGCCGCCTTCCTGGCTTTAACACCTGGGCTCGGATTCACTTCCTCAATTCAGCTCGACTGAAGGAGAATTTGTGAAACAATTTCCAAGCACAAAGACTAGTGGATTCGGCTCCAACTTAGGTGTCTATCTGTGGAGAAAGTACTCATCCCCCTAGACGTTGCTAGTTTTGAGTCTTGGTGTTTGCTAAACGCTAACTACTTTCTGCTCTGCTTGTGTAGCTCCAAGTCTTATATGCCATTTAGCAGACGCTTTTATCCAAAGAAACTTAGTCATGAGTGCATACATTTTACATATGGGTGGTCCCGGGAATTGAAGCCACTATCCTAGCATTACAAGCTCCATGTTCTACCAACTGAGCCAAATAGGACCATGCTTCCTTTATGGGAAGAAATGTGGAATGCTTATTTGTGTTTGCTAAAACCCAACACTTTGGTTTTGAACCACCACCCATACTCTAGTCCAGGGCATATGGTTTTACAATATAAATTAAAGATAGTCCTGTTTGAAACACGCTCAAGCAGGGCCAGCTCCAGGCATAAGCGACATAAGCAGTCACTTAGAGCCACTGCCCCAAAACATTTGACAGTGTCTTGAGAAAGTATTTATACCCCTAGACTTATTATACGCTGTTGGACAGATTTCAAGATGGATTCAAATGTATAATTCTCACCCATCTACACACAAATACCCCATAATGACAAAGTGATTTATTCATTGAAAATGAAATACAGAAATTTCTCATTTACATACATATACACACCGCTGAGTCAATACATGTTAGAATCACATTTGGCAATGATTACAGCGTTCTGGGTAAGTTTAAGAGTTTTGCACACGTGGACTATACAATATATATATTCAGACAAATTAGTTAATTTCTCAAAAAACATTTTCAAGTCTTGACATAGATTTCCAAGCATATTAAAGTAAAAACATACTTTGCCACTGAGGAACATTCACTGTCTTCTTGGTAAGAAACTGCAGTGTACTCAGTAATCTGTTGTATTGGATTTGCCCCGAACATAACACTTTGTAATCATGACAAAAAGGTAATTCCTTTGCAATTGTTTTTTGCAGTTTTACTTTAGTGCCTTGTTGCAAACAGCATGCGTGTTTTGGAATATTTGTATTCTTTACAGGCTTCCTTTTCACTGTCAGTTATGTTAGTATTGTGGAGTAACTACAATGTTGTTGAGCCATCCTCAGTTGTCTCCTATCACAGCCATTAAATTGTGCAGCTGTTTTAAAGTCACCATTGGCCTCATGGTGAAATCCCTGAGCGGTTTCCTTCCTCTCTGGCAACAGAGTTAGGAAGGATGCCTGTATCTTTGTAGTGACTGGGAGTATTGATACAGCACCCAAAGCGTAATAACTTCACCATGCTCAAAGGCACATTCAATGTCTGCTGCTTTATTTACTTTTACCCATCTACCAATAGGCGCCATTCTTTGCAAGGCACTGGAAAACCTCCCTGATCTGTGTGGTTGAATTTCACTGCTCAACTGAGAGACCGTACAGATGTGTGTTGGGCAATCATTCAGAACACTATTATTGCAGACAGAGTCCATGCAACTTATTATGAGAGTTGTTCCTGAATTTATTTAGGCTTGCCATAACAAAAAGGGGTTGAGTACTTATTTACTCAAGACATTTCAGTTTCTCATTTGTAATTAATTTGTACAAATTTTGGAAAACATAATTCCACTTTGACATTATGGGGTATTGTGTGTAGACCAATGAAAGTCAAGGGGTGTGAATACTTTGAAGGCACAGTCTACAGACTAAACAAAAATAATTTCAAAATAATTTCAGTTCATATAAAAGGAAATCAGTCAATTGCAATAAATTCATTAGGCCCTAATCTATGGATTCCATATGACTGGGAATACTGATATACATCGATTGGTCACAGATACGCATAAAAAAAGTAGGGGTGTGGATCAGAAAACCAGTCAGCATCTGGTGAGATCACCATTTGCCTCATGCAGAGTGACATCTCCTTCACATTGAGTTAATGAGGCTGTTGATTGTGGCCTGTGGATTGTTGTCCCACTTGTCAGTGGCTATGCGAAGTTGCTGGATATTGGCGGGAACAGGAACACGTTGTCGTACACGACGATCCAGAGCATCCCAAACATGCTCGATGGGTGACATGTAGTGGAAGCTGCGGATCTCATCACGGTACCTCTGTGCATTCAAATTGCCATTGATAAAATGCAATTGTGTTCATTGTTCATAGCTTATGTATCCCTATATCATAACCCCACCGTGGGGCACGGTTCAGAATGTTGACGTCACCAAACCACTCGCCCACACGACACGGTCTGCCATCTGCCTGGTAAAATTGAAACCGGGATTCATCCCTGAAGAGGACACATCGCCATCGTGCTAGTGGCCAACGAAGGAGAGCATTTGCCCATTGATGATGTCGGGTACGACGCCAAACTGCAGTCAGGACGACGAGCACGTAGGTGAGCTTCCCTGAGACGTTTATTTGGTTGTGCAAACCCAGTTTCATCAGCTGTCTGGGTGACTGGTCTCAGACGATCCCGCAGGTGAAGAAGCCGGATGTGGAGGTCCTGGGCTGGCATGGTTACACGTGGTTGTGAGGCTGGTTGAACATACCGCAAAATTCTCTAAAAACGACAGTTGAGGCAGCTTATGGTGGAAAAATGAACATTAAATTCTTGGGCAACAGCTCTGATGGACATTCCTGCAGTCGACTCCTTGAAAACCTGGAACATCTGTGGCATTGTGTTGTGTGACAAAACTGCACATTTGAGTGGCCTTTTTTTGTCCCCAGTACAAGGTGCCTGTGTAATGATCATGCCGTTTAATCAGCTTCTTGATATACCACACCTGTCAGGTGGATGAATTATCTTGGCGAAAGAGAAATACTCATTAAGATGAATGTAAACAAATTTGTGAACAATATTTCAGCTCATGAAACCAACACTTTACATGTTGCGTTTATGTATGTATGCATGTATGTATATACACACACAGTACCAGTCTGTATCACAACCGGCCGTGATTGGGAGTCCCATAGGGCGGTGCACAATTGGACCAGCGTCGTCCGGGTTTGGCCGTCATTTGTAAATAAGAATTTGTTCTTAGCCGACTTGCCTAGTTAAATAAAAAGGTTAAATAAAAAATAAATACCAGTCAACAGTTTGGACACACCTACTTATTCAAGAGTTTATTTGTACTATTTTCTACATTGTAGAATAGTGAAGACATCAAAACTATGAAATAACACATAAGGAAATGTTTATTTGAGTTGTTCTTGCATAATATGGACTTGGTCTTTTACCAAATAGGGCTATCACCCCTACCTTGTCACAACACAACTGATTGGCTCAAACGCATTAATAAGCAAAGAAATTTCACAAATTAACTAAGACACACCTGTTAATTTAAATGCACGCCAGGTGATTACCTCATGAAGCTGGTTGAGAGAATGCCAAGTGTGCAAAGCTGTCATCAAGGCAAAGGGTGGCTACTTTGAAGAAACTAAAATAAAAAATATATTTTGATTTGTTGAACATTTTTTGGGTTACTACATGATTCCATATGTGTTATTTCATAGTTTGTCTTCACTATTATTCTACAATGTAGAAAATAGTAAAGATAAATAAAAACCCTTGAATGAATGACCAAACATTTGACTGGTACTGTATAACGGTTATTTTATTTTCACGACTGTATTCATCCATAAATCGTCGGTTACTTATATTATCACCATGATACGTGGGTGCCGTTAAGATATGAATTGAGAATATCACAATTCCAAAGTATTGTGATTTGATACTGGGATTTTATTGCGATGCCATATTCCAAACATATTGCTTACCATATGTCTGCTGCAGAGGGACAAGAGAACGTGAGAAAACTAGTTTAGATCAGTCATGGAAATAAAAGTGCTAAAAAACTAATTAGCTCTCGATTTAAAAAGATGGAGAACAAGCTATGAAGGAAAAATACTGGAGTTTTGGTGCAGGTATAGCCAACGAGCGCAAATTATATATACACACACAGCGATAGCCAAAACGATATATCGTCAAAAATAATATACCGAAATGCAACCGTATCGAGCACCCCCATCACTAGGTTATACGATTATATAATTGCCATGCCAGGCCTATCTATACTATGCTAAGCTTGCACTGGGCTTCAAAGCACAGAGAGGAGAGCAGCATAGTGTATTTACCTGTGGGGTTCATCTCCAGAAGAGATGGAATAGCAAACAGCGGGGACAGAGTTGTCCTGTCTGGTCCTGAATGCACAACCAGAGGTTGGCTGGGGCTGTGGACTTCAAAGGAGCACTCCTGTTGAGTGAGAGGGAACCAAACTGAATTTTTGAGAGCCAGGCAGGAACATGGGGTGAGAATAGCAGTCGTGTGCTCTGCTGAGCTGTGAGGACTTCACAGACAGAAGAGAGGAGGTTGGGGTGTTGGGGTTGTGTCCCAAACAACACTCTATATAGTTCACTACTTTTGACCAGGGACCGAGCCCTGGTCAAAAGTAGTGCACTATATAGGGAATAAGGTGCCAGTTGGGACACATGTTTGGTGTGTGTAGATAAAGCCTGGTGGCATCTTACCTGGTCCTGCTCCTCCTTGGTGGGAGTACAAATCTGCTTTAGAGGAGAGGACTGCGGCTCACCCCGTGTGACCTGGGACACAGCATTAGTATGCAGGGCTGGTGGCAGGGACACACTAGCGCGTTCTAGCTCACCAGAGAGCTCAGTGTCATTCTGGGTCTGTGCGCCAGGTGTTACAGTGAGAGCTAGATGATGGTCCTTGTTCTGGACAACAGCAACCTGGGGTAGGGGGTCATGGTGGGTTTAGTGGACATCAGAACATTGTGGCCACAGTAGAATAGTTAATAGTAAAATACATTTAGTTTAAATAAGCACTTTTCAATATTTCTTACCAGTTGAACAACGTGTACAAGCCAAAGTCGCAAAAAACATCAACACACCAACAGATGCTGAATGGTTGGCCAAGTTATATTTGTCATTCAACAGACAGAAGTGCTTGGTGAGGTTACCTCATTGTTTTGTTGCTGCTTCAGTATGGTGCCGGTGCGTTTGAGGACAGGAGTGTTGGCCTCGCCAATTTCCTCCACACATGTCCCCTGGGGGACTGCTATGCAGCGCCTCTTACTGGGTGGTGGAGTTAGAAAGGGAGGCTGGCTCACTGGGGTCTTGTTCTCCTTCCCACCACTGCCATCATCACAGCTCCACCCATCTGAGAGTTAAGACAACACCCATAAACAACCACAGCCCAGAATAGAAAACCTTTATTGAAGACACTAAAAGGGGAAATCTGTAGTATCTGGATGTTTCTCCATTCCCTCAAAGTAGTATACAAAATATATCAAAACTTCAACATTTCTTTCAAATTCTAACTAGTTGAAACTGAAATAGTATACTCAGACAAAGCACCAATTTCAGTTAATGTAATAATAACTGATTAATAAATGATTTAGCCTTTGTCACTGAATCAGACTAACCACCAGACAGAAAATCTCTTGTCTTGATGCATCCCCCAGTGTGATTGCCCTGTGGTGGCACCGTTTCATTCTCATTCTCCTCCACAGCCATTATGCTCTGGAAAACAGCCATCTTCTGCTTTAGAGTAGAGGGGAATCTGGGAGAGAAGGATCTGGCTTGGGTAGGCTATGAAGAGAAAGACATGGTAAACACACCGTTTCCAATTCATTGTTTCTAATTCTTGGTTTCAAACCAAGCTGTTTGACAAATTACAGAGACAATTGTAGCAAGAGAGACAGCTTATAGGCCTATTTCATAAATTGAATTGACTCTGGCTAGGAGCATTGCTAACTCCAACTCAGATTAACACAAGCAGTCCCAGAGCAACTTGTATCTGCAGTGCACTACCTACAGTATTTTTATTGCACAATCTTTGAGTATGATCATGCATGAGCAAACATCTCACCTGTGTGGTTGTGGGGGGAGTTTTCATCCTCTGTTGGGCTATGTAGCGGATAAGGGAGTTGGTCTCTGGTGAACCCCGTACACCAACATTGGACCGCCGCTTAACCTTCAGCTGAGCCAGGCGGGATTTTTCTGCAGAAAGACAATAGATGCACCATTTATTGGGACATTCTTAGTTCAGAAAAACTAAGATTTCATTGCACCTCTTGACAAAGCACTCTGTAGACTTATAACATAACGGCACATTGCCATGGAAATGTGCGTTTCCGTTTACAATAATGAGTTGATTAGATAGAGCAGTGGACCCAGTGGAATGATAAGCAGATAACTTCTTCAATGTCTGAATTACCTTTGATGTTAGAAGATGGCGTGAAGCTCTGAGGGGATATATCCAGTTGGGAGGATGTGAGCTGGGATAATTCCAAAGGTGTTGTGATGTTGCTCAGAGGAGGACAAGAGGCCTCCAGTTCAGTCAAGGCTTCAGTTCCCTCAACGTTGTCCATTTTCAGCGACTTCAGTGGGGTCTTTCACCTGAATTAGAGATCACCTAACTGCTGTTAACAGTCGATCAATAACGCATTCAAGGAAGGCAAGGCTGACTAAACAAGCAACGACTGATGATCACTTGATGATCACTCGCATTTGTGGCTTGCACGTTGACACTATGCATCAAACAAACACATTAAAAACATCTTACAAAGCCACTTACAACTTTTATAAACAAACTCTGAAGTTAGCTACAAGTTCACATTTAACTGTTTGCTACGTTACAAACTGGCTAGCGTTAGCTTGTTGGCCAGTTAACGTCGTTAGCTAACACTAGCTAGAGTTAACACTCAATCGACAGCATCTTACCTTAATAAGAATGTTTTTTAGAAACGCTACAATATCCACCCTTATGAATCCAACTAGACTTAGCTAAACATACCAGCTAAATGACTACAAGAAAAAAACGTTTTCCAGCTAGCTAACATGCTTGCTAGCTAGTCCATACTAGTGTAATTTTCAAATTTCGCACCACTCACAGTAGCTGTGGCACGAAGATCCTTCCGCGACCTAAACAAATGTTGGTTAACGTTAAAATGTCCAACGAAATCATTACATGTATGTTAAACAAAATCAAACCCAAATTCAAAAACATTTTCGTTAAAACTTGTCAAAATACGGATATAAATCGATAGTTATGGACATTTGGGCACTATTTCGCATGTCTACAAAACGATCTAGTTTCATACGAACTGGCCAATAAATGTGAAAGCAAATGTCACGTGTCTCTAGAATATCCAATGAATCACATCTGTTTTAGTGCTCCAAAATTAGTTCCTACGCCAGCGAAGAAGAAGAGGCGAGCAGAACATTATTTTCCATTTAAATGATCTTTGTAGATAATATTTTTCCTTGCGCACTGGTGTAGGAACAGCTCATCCATTCCCAAGTTTCCAAACTTCTTCCCAAAAACAAATCAAAGCTCTTCTTTGTGTTAAAACTTTGTCTCACATTGCCTATACATTTTGTAAGATTAATTGGACCCTCTGGTAGTAGTCCGCCAGACGGCCTTTGGGATATTCTGGTAGGCACCTACTCGGTCTCTGCTGCTGCTACTCATACAAATACAGTTTTTCCCCCTCGTTGACAATTCACATGATAATTGCCAACATCCAATCTGTCAGACAGACAGGTTGCAGTCACCTCACAAGCATCTTTATTTACCTCCAAACAGGGAGGGGAGAGTTTATGTGTCTACACTCTTAGAAAAAAAGGTGCTATCTAGAACCTAAAATTGTTCTTTGGTTGTCCCCATGGTGTAGCTTTGTAGTATTAGTCTGAATGCAAGACCAAGGATGTTGATGCAGGGTTGAAGAAAATCTCTTCAGACAAAACAATGTAGGCCTACTGTGTCCTTCCTCTCATTACTATCTGTCCCCAGTGGTGGAAAAAGTACCCAACTGTCATACTTGAGTAAAAGTAAAGATACCTAATAGAAAATGACTCAAGTAAAAGTAAAAGTCACCTAGTAAAATTCTACTTGAGTTAAAGTCTAAAAGTATTTGGTTTAAAATTTACTTCAGTATCCAAACTAAATGTAATTTCTAAAATATACACTGCTCAAAAAAATAAAGGGAACACTTAAACAACACAATGTAACTCCAAGTCAATCACACTTCTGTGAAATCAAACTGTCCACTTAGGAAGCAACACTGTTTGACAATAAATTTCACATGCTGTTGTGCAATTGGAATAGACAAAAGGTGGAAATTATAGGCAATTAGCAAGACACCCCCCCAAAAAGGTGTGATTCTGCAGGTGGTGACCACAGACCACTTCTCAGTTCCTATGCTTCCTGGCTGATGTTTTGGTCACTTTTGAATGCTGGCGGTGCTCTCACTCTAGTGGTAGCATGAGACGGAGTCTACAACCCACACAAGTGGCTCAGGTAGTGCAGTTCATCCAGGATGGCACATCAATGCGAGCTGTGGCAAAAAGGTTTGCTGTGTCTGTCAGCGTAGTGTCCAGAGCATGGAGGCGCTACCAGGAGACAGGCCAGTACATCAGGAGACGTGGAGGAGGCCGTAGGAGGGCAACAACCCAGCAGCAGGACCGCTACCTCCGCCTTTGTGCAAGGAGGTGCACTGCCAGATCCCTGCAAAATGACCTCCAGCAGGCCACAAATGTGCATGTGTCAGCATATGGTCTCACAAGGGGTCTGAGGATCTCATCTCGGTACCTAATGGCAGTAAATAATTTCAAATTCCTTATATTAAGCAAACCAGGCGGCACTATGTTCTTGTTTTTAAAATTTATGGAAAGCCAGGGGCACACTCCAACATTCAGATATCCTTTACAAACAAATCCCGTGTTTAGTTTCGCCAGATCAGAAGCAGTAGGGATGACCAGGGATGTTCGTTTGCTGCATGAATTTGATTATTTTCCTGTCCTGCTAAGCATTCAAAATGTAACAAGTCTTTTTGGGTGTCAAGGAAAATGTATGGAGTAAAAAGTACAATATTTTCACAAGGAACGTAGTGAAGTAAAATGAATCAAAAATATGAATAGTAAAGTAAAGTACAGATACCCCGAAAACTACTTAAGTAGTACTTTAAAGTATTTTTAGTTAGGTACTTTCCACTTTCTGTCCCTCTGACGCTCCCTATACAGTATACCCACGGTCCACCTTCTTCCTATTCCTCCTTCTCTCTCTCTCTCTCTGTTGCCTGTGTGTGTGTGTGTGTGTGTGTGTGTGTGTGTGTGTGTGTGTGTGTGTGTGTGTGTGTGTGTGTGTGTGTGTGTGTGTGTGTGTGTGTGTGTGTGTGTGTGTGTGTGTGTGTGTGTGTGTGTGTGTGTGTGTGTGTGTGTGTGTGTGTGTGCATTTGAGTATGATGAGATGACATAGCCATGGTTGGTGACCTATAAAGAGGGGATTAAAGCAGTTCTCTGTGACCCAGCTGTGTACACCGTGACGTCACACTTCCACCCCTCCCCACAGCTGGATCCGTCTGTCTGGCACACTGAGAGCATGTGGCCTCGCTAGCACCAGGCATACAGGCAAAGCAGCAGGCACAACGTGAACAGGGAAGAGGAGACTGAATGAGCGCTAGACATGGTAATGCAGGCCTTGAAACAGGAGAAAGAATAGGTATAATACAATAGATTAATAGGCCATATGTCGGGCCTGATAAAATAGAATCAGGCCTAATAGAATATAGCCTTGGCTCCCAGGCTTCGCTCAAGGTGAGGTTCAAGTCTGTGACAGAGGCTTAGTAAAATATTAGAATAATAAGCTTGGCGCCTAATATAATCTTCTTTTTTTTTTAAAGGATTCCAAAAGGACAGAGCCAGTCATCCTTCTTTGAGATGTTACAAATTGTCTCTCCTTCTTTATGAAGACCTTATATCATCATTATAATTCCCCTGTGAGATAAAGAATCTTTAATGAGGTATCTTACTCGAGTTCTTACATAACATGTTTGTGATCTTTGTTTCCTGTTAATTATATTTTACCGCTGGTAAAGCTCTTCCCATAGCTACTTGTTTCAATTAGTGAGAGTATACGACTACATCCTTTGCACATTCTGCCTCTAATGCGCTGAATGCTCAGGCTGCTATTGCACTAATGAGCTGAAGCAGACTGCGATTTTCATTTGCAGCATGTATAATGTTGTACCCTTGAATGTTGGATAACAGAGATGTTTATGCTTACACCCATACTCTTGGTTTGATTATATCCATGAACCACCAGCACACACACACACACAATCTGGGTCGATCTCTACTTTTATTCATGTATATATACACATATAAAAAATAAGGACATATGTACAATGATAATAAATATCGACATGTTTGTACAAGCGAAATAAGTTACTTAACATCCTTTAAAAAACAAACAAAAGATTGTGAACGAACAGGCAGAGGAACCTTTGCAACTTAAAGCCAAAAAGGAAGAAATGAATAATAATGATAATATAACAATAATAATATTGAATAACAGCAGAATCGAAAGCCTTGAGAAGACTGTGGAAGGCATTGTTTTTGACAGGTATATTGTAATAACTAGCCTATCTATATCCAGAATTGTTACACACGGGCAAATATTTATTTTGGTAGCTTTAGCATTTTATTTAACTAGGCAAGTCAGTTAAGAACAAATTCTTATTTTCAATGACAGCCCAGGAACAGTGGGTTAACTGCTTTGTTCAGGGGCAGAACGACAGATTTTTACCTTGTCGGCTCGGGGATTCGATTTTACAACCTTTCGGTTACTAGTCCAACGCTCTAACCGCTAGGCTACCTGCCTCCCCAACATCCCTTAGCCTAACATCCCTTTTGTGAGTTTGATGGAGAACTTTCTTTTAAGACAGTTTCATGACTTATCAGACATAATGTCCATTGGTAGACAAATCAGATAAATATCTATACCAATCTTAACAGCTCCTGTAGCTGTTGATGCATAATAGATGGTTAAGTGTCTGAACCAGTGCTTGGTAACATATTAAAACGTACATATGTTCAAATTAAAGGCATCTATAAATATTTAAGATTTAGTATCAAACCTTAGATCATCAAATTATGAGTTATCATTTGGTTTTAAGGAGGTTGCTGTGCTTGGTTGGTTCTATGACGGTTAAAGATTTTTGTTTACCTTTTCATGAGCTAGGGAATCAGGGGTTTGCTTCAGTAGATTACTACTGACATGTAAACAGGATGTTGACCAGCCACAAACATTTTGCCTTCTGAAAGAAATTAAGCTCTAAATAAAATATGCAGGAAAGTTCTAGACATGAGAGTTCTTTGAAGTGAAGTTGGACGGACTGTTGAAACTTAAATATCAAAGTGGAATAATAAAATAATATTAAATAATAATGTTGAAGAAAAAAAAAAGCAACTGCAGTCTACTTTGGCTCATCCGAAGGTGAAGAGGCACGGCAAAAGAAAACATATTAAGAAGTATTCGTGATGAAGTCCTTAACAACTCTAACCATATATTCTATTTTCCCTAGAGAACATCAGTGTAGGCAAAAGTTTGAAACATGATAAACTTCTTTTACAATTATGAGCATGTTATCGGAGATGTGTACAGTACATTTGCAGAGAAGGTCATGCAACACTAGGATGAACTAACCACTGATGGCCAAGTAAGTAAGTACCTCTTCAACTCAGGGATCGTTGCAATATTCTACATCGCCTTCAGCTGTCTCTAGTCTACATTGTGGAGAGAAAGAAAGAAACGTCGTCACCCTCTTGTTTCTTTCTTTGTCTTGTGTTGTTCTCTGGTCCCTGCTGATGTGTCACACAGCCACCCCTGGAAGTCAAAGCACAGGAAGGGGAAAACTAGCATGTTAGAGTGGGCACACATAGTGATAATTGTATATGAAAGGCCACTTCCATGAGAGTAGAGATGACGCAGCATAATAAAACAACTATGTTTAATCTCAAAAGCTGTAAAACTCTTGATTGTGACACTCCTTTTTCTGGTTCGGTTTTTGGGTGTCTCTTAGGATAGTTCCAGAATTGTTCACGCCAAGCCATAACAGTGACATAGGAGTCGGCATGACAGCACAAACAGATCTTGGGCCTGGCTAGAATCTTTGTGTGTCTGTAGGCTTTTAGAGAGAGAGAGAGAGAGAGAGCGAGAGAGCGCCATACCTCTGATTGATGTGCCTCTGATTGCTCTCTGGAGCTGTTGGTTTGTCACAGGCCATTCATCTATCTTCCAGCTGTTCTCTGCTTGTCCCTCCAACAGCACAGGGCAGTGTGTGTTTACAGTTGAGTGTCCATCCTTCTCTCTGTGTTCAGGCTTTCCACAGTGGTGCCAGGTCATTCTCTGGACGTCATTAGGTAGGTGGGTGGGGTTTAGGGAAATAAGTGGTTAAAGGGCGTGTCCAGGTACAGTGCTGCTCCGTCCCCTCCAGGACACACTAGTACATCCACCACGTTTGGCATTCAGGGCGGTGCAGGGAGGGAGGTCTTTTTGGCAGTTCAACTCGCCACCAACCCCGCCCAGACACAAACATACTATGTAAAGCAATTGTTGAGACATCCACTGCAGTCGCAACAGTTTAGTGAGAGTTGACCTACATTCCCCCGTGCCATCCCTGCTACTTTACTGAAAACAATGCCTTTGTCTCGTCTGAAATTCAGAATAATAAGCGAGTGTGCTATTGTAGGTTCTGTTGTGGGATTATGTCAAACAGACATGTCCATAACCATATCCCAAGGAAGTGTATAAGCATCAGAAGGGGTTTAAATTCCCATCAACCACTTGTGTAAATGTGTAGTGTAGTTATTGTAAAAGTAGTGCGAAAATGTATTTACTAGTGTGGAGGTTATTTGGGGAGATATCTACTTTGTGCAGGGATATGAGACGTTTGTACACGCTTCCATCACATTCTCATTCACAGAGAGGCGCTTTAAAGCCATTGGTCTCTATTTGTCGCTTCCGTAGTCCGCAAGACATAGAAAAAGAACATAGAAATGTTATTTTAAATTAATTTAAATTGTCACAATATATCAATGTGGCAGGGGTTGAAGACTTTCTCAGAGGATAGACTGGCAATGTGAAAAAAGTACAAATTGAGCCGAGAAAGTCTAATTAAGAGTTTGTCCTTCATGTAAAACCCCATGTCTTTCAAACAAAACTCACTTCATTTTCTCTCTCTTTGTCCCACTCGTTCCTTCCCAGGTTTTACCCCCTGAGAGGGGAACGTGATTGTCGTCATTGTTTTTGGGATTCATTTGTCTTTTATGTGACTCTCTCACTCTCTTTGCTCACAAATACAACATTGATTTAGTCCTCAACAGAACAGGGAAAAAAGCAAGCCAGCTCCTCCATCTTTCAGTCAGTCAACTCGTGCTGCTTGCTTTATTGGTTTAGCCCTGAAGCTGCAACCTTGTCATGAGTTGTTGGTCGTCTCTTATCCTGAAGGAGTTCTCTCAGGAAATCTCTCCATTTGTTTGAGGTGTAGGCTCTCTGAGTTCAATTGTCTTTAAATACCGAATTTACACAGCTTGGGATTTGCACAGTGAAAGCAAGTGAAACTGGTGAAGAAGGTAAAGTGTGACAGTCAGTGTGGCGTATGGGAACACAATAACAGGAGAGGATGCTGAGGAACGGGTTGGTGTGTGTCACATCACATGCTGTGTGCAAAAGAAACATCTACCACCAGTCACAGTCAGCCAAACGAGCACTGGCAGAAAAAAAGAGAGAGAGAGCATGGAGCGAGAGTGGTGTCGAGAGAGAGAGAGAGGCGTCCTCTAAAGGAGGGAGGTAGGTTAGTTGCCGTTCGTTGTCTATTTTTTCATTTTTTTCTTCATTACAACGGGCGTGGAGAAAGACGACTGCTGCTACACAGACGACTCTTCAGGGTTGGCGTCGGGCAGCACGCTCCTCTGCTGCAGGGTCCGACGCAGCTCCTCCTTGAAGGGGCTGGAATAGTCGTTCCCGCCCCCGCTTAGCCCCAGCCCCAGCCCTCCTCCACCAGAACCACCCCCGCTAACCCTATCCTCCCCGGCCGAGCTCAGGTTGAGGCGGATGTAGCCGTTGCTGCCGGAGCCCCTGATGTTGGTGAGGCTGAGCCGGCTGGGGGAGTGGATGGGCTGACCGGGGATGGCGCTGGGAGACGCCGTGGGGGCGTGGTGGTGGGACTGGCTGCTGGGGCACAGGGCGTGGCCGGGAACGATCTTCAGCGAGCCGTCTGAGTAGTAGTAGTTGGCGCCCGTCTCCCAGAAGCGGTCCTCGTCGCTGGGCATCTTGCTGGGCACGAAGGTAGGTGGCTCCTTGGGCAGGGTGATGGGGTAGACCAAGGTGCTTTCCAGGGGCTTCATCTCCGTTCCTTTACCTATGGCCAGCTTCAGACGCCTCCTCAGATACAGAGCTGCCACCAGTAGTAGTAGACAAGCGGCCCCCAGGGTGATAACCAGCACCCAGAACAGACCCATGCTGCCGTCAGGGGCCCGGGCTGCCATGACCACAGGAGAACTGGCCACCACCGACACCTGGTAGCGCTCCGTCTGAAACTTGACCCCCTGCTCCTCGGAGTAGCACACGTAGCGTCCTGCGTGCACAGGCATCACGTTGGGGACCACCAGAGCCTTCAGGGCCCGGTCGAAGCGTGGCCCCCCGGCCTCCTCGTCTCCTAGCTGCAGCTCCCGGTCATTGAGGAGCCAGGAGGGCTGGGCCAGGTTGGACACCAGCTGGCAGGGCAGCACCATGTCTGATTCTACCACTACTGTCACATTCCTCAGTCGAGAGTTGTCTGGGAGAGAGAGAGGGTATGTGTTAGCCAAGATGTTTAATTCCTAAACTCTTAGTTCAACTCAACTGAATTAAATTTGATTCAATTACTAAATTCTAAGCTCAAATCCATTCAATAACTATCAAAAAACTACAACTGTAGTGACCAGTTATTGCCACAAGGGGCCACCAGTCCAGTTTCTCTCCTACTCACCAGGGCTGGGGATGGCCACAGGCTTGTCAAACTTGGCTTTGCCCCTGCTGAATCTCTCCAGCATCAGATCCTGGGACAGGGAGGAGGTAGACCTGTGGAACAGAGAGCACAGAGAACAGGCATTAATAACATGTTTTTCTGCTACTGGCCTCTACTTTCTGCTAATGGCCTCCACTTTCTGCTAATGGCCTCCACTTTCTGCTAATGGCCTCCACTTTCTGCTACTGGCCTCCACTTTCTGCTACTGGCCTCCACTGAGCTACTGCTAGCACAGGTGGACCCAGCCCACTGAGCAGGGGCAGAGCAGAGGAGGGACCAAGTAGAAGAGGGGGAGGCAGAACCACTGAGCAGGGGCAGAGGGGGAGTGGAGGGGAGAGGCAGGCATGCTCACCCGCGGTGGAGGTCGATGCGGACACAGGCGCGACCCTCACTGTCCCAGGCACAGTAGGGGTCTCGGGACAGAAGGCAGTCTGGCTGCGACTGATAGCGGCTGCAGTTAGCCAAGGGAAGCTGGAGCACTTCTGAACGTGAGCCAATGTACAAGTACTTCTGCAGACATAGACAGACAGAGACAGAGGGAGAGAAAGAGGGGGGTTGAGAGAGAGACAAGAGGGGAAAAGGAGAGAGGGAGGAGATAGAGATAGTTGAGGAGGATGGGAGAAACAGAAAAAGAACAAGTCAGACAGAGGGCAGCGGAGATAATGGGATAATCGCTCTCAATTACAATAACATTTTGTTTTCCCTCCCCTCTTCTTTCTCTGTTTGGCTAGAGAGCAAAGCTTGTTATGAAATAGCTGGCCAGGAAAAGCCTGGTTTAATTAGATAAGGATCAGCACGTGAGTGTAATGCCAGTGAAACAGAGTGGTGACACTCAGACATGTGAGGGCATAATGGTGACGAGTAGGGAGTCTTTCCTAGTTGCGTCACATGATCAGGGAATACTCTTGGTCCAGTGATGGTCTATGTGTAAGTAAACTCAGAACGGCCCATAGGGCAGGACCCAACCTCCTGTTTCTGTAGTGTGAGGCAGCTTGATGTACAAGTACAACTTGATGGTCTATGTGTAGAGCTGGGGAAAACTCCTGACCCTAGTGATGGTCCATGATGGTGTAGGGCCAGGGAAAACTCCTGGGCCTAGTTATATGGACTATATGTACGGATGGGGAAATCCCTTGGCCTTAGTGTTGAGTGTTACCTTGGTGTGAGAGATGGTCAGGCTGTCCACTGGCTGGGGAGAATCAAACAGCTGTATCTCTTCAATCACATGGGCCTCCGAGCCGAGGATCACTACCCTCTGTAACCAGCCGTCCGCTAGAGGAGGAGAGGAGAGAAAAGAGGGGGGGGGGGGGGGGGGGGGGGTAGGAGAGGAGGAAAAGAGAGTAGGAGAGACGAGGAGGGAAAAGAGAAGAGGGGATAAAGAGGAAAGCAGAAAAAAAGTAGGTAGGATGAGAAGAGAGGAACATAATTTCAGAATGTTGTACTGTAGTTTACTCTTTGGGTAATATTGGGAGCAAGGTTACATCCCCTGCATTGAAAGGCAATTGAGCTGCTGCTGCCGGCGGTGTGACCTTGTGTGTCTGTCTGGGTGTATGGCACTTTTATGAGCAGAGATCTGCTGTGTGTGCTGAACCTGCCCTGCCTCCTGCCCTCACCACAGTAGGACTGTCATGGATAATGTGAGGGACTGACCCTGGACCCTACGGGAGCCTGGCACAGAGCAGAGCAGCAACACACACACGCGCACACACAAACACGTAAATGCTGTACCATGCATGACGTATCATGCTCCTCTCTCGCTGTGTCGAGAGCATTTTGGCTAATCCCCCGCTCCCATCCTCCGTTCCTAACCATCCTCGCCAGACTTGTTCTCTCCGCATCAGCTGTCAGCCTGCTGCAGTTAATAGCTAATCAAGCCCGCAGCCCAATTGGCAGTGTGTACGTGTGCCAAGGGCCCCGTTGAGTTTGTGCTGTGAAGCAAGGCAGCAGGGGGCCTGCCAAGCTACTGAGCCCATCGTCAGTCTGACAGTCATAGGCCTCCAACACACCGCAGGCACAGTCAGAGATTCACTCTACACTGCACTGCAGTGAGTGGAATTCTAAGTAGTAGGCTACTTAATGGGAAGTAGCTACTGCAGTTGGATGTACTGTATGTTATTGATGAAAGGCATCGTCTCCCGACAGGCAGTGTCCTTCCTAGGCCACATGCGGTCTTCAACCGTCTTCAACCTTCTTCAACCGTCTTCAACCGTCTTCAACCGGCCACGTAGCTGGAGTCGTCGTGCTATCTGACGTGAGACAATCTTACGGAAGTAGGATGAAGTTGTCCTGAATCCACCTGAACACTGATCTCAGGCAAACTGTGGGTCTTGAGGGTTTTCTTAGGATGGTTGGGGGTTAAAGTAAACTGATCCTACAGCTGTGGTTAAGGGCATCTTTGGTGGGCATATGGGTTAATCTGGGACCTGTCTTGGTCCTATACTGTTATGTTGCGTATGGGAAGTTCTTACACAGTACACTGATCTCAGTCAGTTTAGTGTTTCCTCCATTGTGGTTAAGCTTAGGAACGGTGGTCAGGTCAAAAATATTCGGAATCTTGCGGCAACTTCAAACTCGACCATCTTCAGTGGCTAGATTCTTAGCCCACGCTGTACGCCCTGTCAGTAGCTACCTGTGCCTAAGAAGAGCATGTTATATGCCCGCGTGTCCAGGGCGCTGACCCGGTCCACTGCCAGGCGGGTGAAGTTGATGCCCTTGGTGAGCAGTAGGGGGCGAGCCTGAGCCTTCTCCTCCATCAGAGGGTGCTTCTTGGCAAAGTTGAGGGTGGCGTCTGGCAGCTGAAGAGAGCTGTTGTAGCCGTTCTCCCTATGCCAGCTCGTAATACACTGCGCCGTGAAGAAGAAAGGAGAGAAGAGACAGAGAGGAGAGAACAGAGAGACGTGAGAGAGAGAGAGAGAGAGAGAGAGAGAGAGAGAGAGAGAGAGAGAGAGAGAGAGAGAGAGAGAGAGAGAGAGAGAGAGAGAGCGGGAGGGAGAAACAAGGAACATTATTAGTTGTAGGACAGGCTGGCATTGCTTGTTGGCTCTGATCACTCTCCAGACTCTCCCTGTCCAAGTCACTCTATTCCGCCGCCTCTCCCTCCCTCCCTACCTCCACCCTCCCTCCATCACTCACCGCTCCGGGCCGTGGGCTGGGGACAGTGCCAGTGTATCGCCCCCATCTCTGCGACGCGTCTCTGTACTCCTTATAAGGGCCATCAAACACCTTCTTCACCTCCCCTATCTGGTACTGACACACTGCTGACACATCCACATCGCCCCTGGGACAGGAGAGAACAACCAAACGACGGGCTTCAGGTTATTAACGAGACGGGTTGTTCCTGTTGTCATTTTTTACATTGTCTGTTTGTATGAGAAACAGAATGATGGTTGTGCTCTACTAGGAGATAATAACAGAATTCAAAAAGTCCATACACAGAGAAGACACGTTAGCTGACTAAAGGCCGTTAAAACTGTGATTTTGGGCATGAGACAATATTTTCAAAAGAATTGGAAAAGTTTCGATAGTGTAGACTAAGAAGTCACACTAACCCAGTGGTACAAAAGTGCTAACTTAAGTTGGCGAGAGAGAGCCTATTCTCTTTGGCACACCGGACCCCCTGGCGGTAGTGTTATTGTGACTCACCACTGGGCGTGGAAGATGCCATAGAAGGTGGTGGTGCGCCAGTCGGTGCCTGGCAGGGTGAAGACTGCCCGCAGGTTGTTGAAGGTGACGTGTCGCTCGGGGAGAGAACACACCAGCCTGGCCTTCTGGAAGGTGGTCCACTTCTTCTGCAGGGTCCTGGTGCCCCCCAGATCACCCTGAGGGGAGAGACTCACACGAGTCAGTCAGGGGACAGGAGTCAGGAGAGGTGGCATATTGCCAGTGTGGAGGGGAAAATCAGTTCACTTGCATTACAATTTGCTGATGGATTTTGATACCATTTTAGGATTGAATTGGGTGAGAAGAGTGGTCTGATAGACTTGGGAGGGGACAGAGGAAAAGTTAGGAGAGGTAGTCTAGGGGCAAGGGTTTATCCTTTGACCTCACCAGGAAAAACAACAGGTTGTAAGATGTAATGATAGTGGATGGCAAACTCTGAGCTCATAACTCACAACTTCTCCTGATAACTATTGACACCTAATGAGGGTAGGACTGGGTGAGAAGAGTGACTGGAAAGAAAGAGTGAAAAGAGGGTTGGAAGTGTTTGAGTCTCACTGTAAAAAGGCCGTGAGCAGAGTAGGATTGAGTGGTTTGCTTGTGTGTGTGTGTTCCGTTGGCAGTGTGTGTGTGTGTGTGTGTGTGTGTGTGTGTGTGTGTGTGTGTGTGTGTGTGTGTGTGTGTGTGTGTGTGTGTGCGTGTAGCCTACCTTGCAGACGCGGGCCACCCTGGCCACAGTGAGCTCCGTGTCACAGTCCAGCTCTACAGCTCTCTCACTAAAGAAGAAGTAGATCTTGTCATCGTCCCCCTCCTTGCTTCCACTGCTCTCCCTCACCAGGGCCGAGCCCACAAAGTCAGGTTCTGATGGGACAACAAACACACACGATATATGAACACGCACGTATGACTGCACAGTCACACACACTGCCACCTCCACTCCCCCTAATCTCCCACCCTCTCACATGCGCTGCAATTTAACCCTCTAACCTCGTCTCAATTTTATACCCTCTCACTATCCCTCATCTCTCTCACCCCTCTTCCCTCACGTATCCCTCCTGTCCACTTCTCTAACCTCATCTCTCCACCTCTCACCCCTCCACCAGACTCTTTCACACTCTCGCCTGCTTTTTCCATCTCACTGCTTCTCTGCTCCTATTAGCTAGCCTCTAACCCAGTCCTTTTCTTATCTCCCGTGTCTCGTCTCCCTCTTCAACTCTTTCCCCATACATAGACTATCCTTTATCCCTTGCTTTTTCCATCTAACCCCTCTTCCTCTCCACTTTTCCTCTCCCTACTCTTCCTCCATCTCCCCCCTCTCTCCATCCTCTCTCCATCCTCTCTCCATCCTCTCTCCATCTCTCTCTCTCTCTCTCTCTCTCTCTCTCTCTCTCTCTCTCTCTCTCTCTCTCTCTCTCTCTCTCTCTCTCTCTCTCTCTCTCTCTCTCTCTCTCTCTCTCTCTCTCTCTCTCTCTCTCACCGTTGAGCCAGGCCGGCAGGTATTCACTCTTCATGCTGTAGTGTTGCTGTCCCAGGTTTCTCAGTATCACAGGCTCAGTACCCAGGAAGTTGTTCAGTGTGGCTGAATACAGCTCCTTGTCTGAGAGACACAGAGACAGGCAGGATAGGCACAATTAGAGAACAGTTACACATAGAACATAATAGAACAGAATAAATAGAATAAAACAGAATAGAATAAAACAGAATAGATGACCTACCCACTATAAGGCCTGTGTGGCCCTTGGCTGGGTCGTAGGGACACTTGCCCTTCCCATCCTCAAGGGAGCCAGGGTTGAGACTAAAGTGGTCTGCATTCTGTGGAGAGACAGAGGTGGTCAGTGGTCTGTGTCGACTAACACAGCTCCGGGCTCTGTCTGTCCGTGACAACATTTGTAACAGGAGCCACAGTCCTCGCTCCCTGCATCCACCACACTGTCTTATCATATCACCGTTACAAACACATGTAGAGCCAGATACCACGGCCTCGTTGGCATTGAATACTCTTTCCTTTGACACAGAGGATTCAGCCTTAGGGAGGATGTGGTGTGGAGGCGTGGAGATAGAAGATATGAGACATGACACCATGTCAGTGGTCCTGCTAGCTGTGAAGCCACCACGAGGACAGCTCCACTCTAATGCAACTCTAATATAACTCTAATACAACTCTAATACAACTCTAATACAACTCTAATACAACTCTAATACAATCCTAATACAACTCTAATACAATTCTAATACAACTCTAATACAACTCTAATAGAACCCTAATAAAACCCTAATACAACTCTAATACAACCCTAATACAATCCTAATACAACTCTAATACAATTCTAATACAACTCTAATACAACTCTAATAGAACCCTAATAAAACCCTAATACAACTCTAATACAACCCTAATACAATCCTAATACAACTCTAATACAATTCTAATACAACTCTAATACAACTCTAATAGAACCCTAATAAAACCCTAATACAACTCTAATACAACCCTAATACAATCCTAATACAACTCTAATACAATTCTAATACAACTCTAATACAACTCTAATACAACTCTAATACAACTCTAATACAACTCTAATACAACTCTAATACAACTCTAATACAATCCTAATACAACTCTAATACAATTCTAATACAACTCTAATACAACTCTAATAGAACCCTAATAAAACCCTAATACAACTCTAATACAACCCTAATACAATCCTAATACAACTCTAATACAATTCTAATACAACTCTAATAGAACCCTAATACAACCCTAATACAACTCTAATACAATCCTAATACAACTCTAATACAATTCTAATATAACTCTAATACAACCCTAATACAACTCTAATACAACCCTAATACAATCCTAATACAACTCTAATACAATTCTAATACAACTCTAATACAACTCTAATACAACCCTAATACAACTCTAATACAAGTCTAATACAAGTCTAATACAACCTTAATACAACCCTAATACAACTATAATACAACCCTAATACAACCCTAATACAACCCTAATACAACTATAATACAACCCTAATACAACCCTAATACAACTATAATACAACCCTTTTACAACTCTAATACAACCCTAATACAATTCTAATACAACCCTAATACAACTCTAATACAACTCTAATACAACCCTAATACAACTCTAATACAACCCTAATACAACTCTAATACAACTCTAATACAACCCTAATACAACTCTAATACAGCTCTAATACAACCAAAAATGCAACACCCTGACAGAGGGAGTGGGATGAAGTTGGCCCTATTTGTCCTAAATGGCACCCTTTTCCCCCTGAGTAGGGAACAGTGAGTAGGGAACAGGCTGTCATTTGGGCCATTGAAAGCCACTCACGATGTAGGTGCACTTGGGCTGGAAGGCGTAGGTTCCACAGGTGTAGAGGTGGGTGTGGTTGTAGCTCTGCAGGAAGCGGATGTAGTTGAAGCACTCCGTCTGTAGGAGGGGGAAAGATGGGGCTGAGACTGAAGGATAATATTCAACCATTTATAGCAATAACCACTGGCTCACACAGTCTAAGGTGGTACTCAGTCTAAGGTGGTACTCAGTCTAAGGTGGTACTCAGTCTAAACGGGTACTCAGTCTAAGGTGGTACTCAGTCTAAGGTGGTACTCAGTCTAAACGGGTACTCAGTCTAAGGTGGTACTCAGTCTAAGGTGGTACTCAGTCTAAACGGGTACTCAGTCTAAGGTGGTACTCAGTCTAAGGTGGTACTCAGGCTAAGGTGGTACTCAGTCTAAGGTGGTACTCAGTCTAAGGTGGTACTCAGTCTAAACGGGTACTCAGTCTAAAGAGGTACTCAGTCTAAAGAGGTACTCAGTCTAAGGTGGTACTCAGTCTAAAGGGGTACTCAGTCTAAGGTGGTACTCAGTCTAAAGAGGTACTCAGTCTAAGGTGGTACTCAGTCTAAAGGGGTACTCAGTCTAAAGAGGTACTCAGTCTAAGGTGGTACTCAGTCTAAGGTGGTACTCAGTCTAAAGGGGTACTCAGTCTAAAGGGGTACTCAGTCTAAAGAGGTACTCAGTCTAAGGTGGTACTCAGTCTAAGGAGGTACTCAGTCTAAGGTGGTACTCAGTCTAAAGGGGTACTCAGTCTATGATGGTACTCAGTCTAAAGGGGTACTCAGTCTATGATGGTACTCAGTCTAAAGGGGTACTCAGTCTAAAGGGGTACTTAGTCTAAAGGGGTACTCAGTCTAAAGGGGTACTCAGTCTAAAGAGGTACTCAGTCTAAGGTGGTACTCAGTCTAAAGAGGTACTCAGTCTAAGGTGGTACTCAGTCTAAGGTGGTACTCAGTCTAAAGGGGTACTCAGTCTAAAGGGGTACTCAGTCTAAGGTGGTACTCAGTCTAAAGGGGTACTCAGTCTATGATGGTACTCAAATGTAAACAGAAACTTTTAGGATATGTACCTGGTTGTTCTTGCCCTTGGTGGCACACTCTCTCTTCTTCTCCTGTGGTGCTGGCCACTCAATCTGAGAGAGCGAGAGAAATAGAGAGCGAGAGAAAGGGAGAGAAATAGAGAGCGAGAGAGAGCGAGAGAGAGAGAGAGAGAGAGAGAGAGAGAGAGAGAGAGAAATATAAATAGAGAGAGGGACAAAGGGAGAGCGAGAGAGAATTAGAGGGAGGAATGTGTGTGTGAGAGAGATGAGTGGACGAGAGAGACGGCAACAGTAACAGATAGAAAGAGAGTTGGATGAGAGAGAAAGAGAGACAGATAGAGGGAGATGGATTTAGCGACAGCGGGAGGAGAGAGAGAGAGACCGATAGAGAGAGATGGATTTAGCGACAGCGGGAGGAGAGAGAGAGAGACCGATAGAGAGAGATGGGATTTAGAGACAGCGGGACCAGAGAGAGAGATGGATAACAGAATGAGAAGGCAGATGTTGAGATAGGTGCAGAGTGAAGACAGTGGGGCAGGTGGCATCCAGTGGCCCGATCATCCCTCTACACTTGGTAGACAGAGCAACAGCGAACAGGTGGGCTGCGTATTACTGGGCTGCTCACAACACAGAACTGTTGCGTGTTCATCATCAGTCACACAACAGTCCAATTCATGCTAATTAGAAAGTTTAATCAGATAACAATCCCCATAGTGCTGGTATATGTCTGAGTGGGATATGAGATGAGAGGGGACAGAGGCATCTTAAGACATTTTATCAAGCCTTTATTGTACGAGGCTAATTACACTGATTAACATTCCCATAATCATGTAATAGCCTTGTTCCCCCTCCACCCCTGAGCAGAAGGCATCGGAATCAGGAAACTTTACTGCCATGCAACAAAGTGAAGGAACGTTGCACAAGAAGCTGTCTG
Organism: Salvelinus fontinalis; assembly: GCF_029448725.1. NCBI lineage: Eukaryota > Metazoa > Chordata > Actinopteri > Salmoniformes > Salmonidae > Salvelinus > Salvelinus fontinalis. The sequence continues at coordinate 28,817,192 of NC_074668.1, read as the reverse complement.
TGGGGTTAAGGTCCCAGCTGTCGTTGGTGTCTGCTGCGCTGAGGTGTGTGTGTGTAGTTACCTGAGGTCGTAGCTGTCTGCTGATGTCGTTAGGGTCCAGGGCGAACAGGGCCTCTCTAGCTCCTACATACAGAACCCTCTCGTGTTCTGCTAGAGTCGCCATGGTGTAGTTCCACACACCTAGAGCCCGGAACCTGGCCATGCTGTCCAGCACCTCTGTAGAGGAACACGCATACATAGACAATACTGTTAGAAACACACACGTGTCTCACTTGACCTGATGGCAATGCAGATCGAAGTGTTGCCCATCTTTATGTCACAAATCAAGCGCCTTTGGAACTACATGGGAGCTCAGCACCGGTGTGAAGGTGACGACTTTCTGTTTCGTCAAAGTGGCACACAGAGAGACACAGGAAAAGGCCCAAGCACACACACACCCTAACCAACACACACACCCAGCCACACATACACCCTAACCAACACACACACCCAGCCACACATACACCCTAACCAACACACACACACACAGCCACACATACACCCTAAACAACACACACACAGCCACACATACACCCCACCCCACCCAACACACACACACAGCCACACATATTGCCACCCAACACACACCCAGCTACACACCCCACCCAACACAGACACCCAGCCACACACACACACACACACACACAACCCACCCAACACACACACACAGCCACACATACACCCCACCCAACACACACCTAGCCACACACCCCACCCAACACACACACCCAGCCACACACACACCCCCAGCCACACACACACACACACCCCACCCAACACACACACCCAGCCACACACACCCAGCCACACACACCCAGCCACACACACACACACCCAGCCACACATACACACACCCAGCCACACACACACCCTACCCAACACAGACACACACACCCAGTCACACACACAATGCAGTAAAAGACAAACACACAGGGAGAAACTGACAGAGCACAAATGCAGTTTAGTTTCCATTATCCACGCCTGTGTTTCCTGTCGTGTCTCTGCGTCTCGCTCTTAGCAAAGGGAAGTCATATAGCGAAACGTCAGGCAAGCCTCAGTAAAGTGATGTCATGAATTGAATAATAATGTTCCTGTTCCTCTACAAATAAAAGCTGAGATCCTACAGCAGGGGGAAGAGACTTCACTTCTGATTTATGGTGGGCACGTCATGTGACTTCCTTCCTGGCCTAGTTTAAGGGTATAGCAACGAACCAGAACTATAGAGGTGGCGGGGTGCAGGACAGCAAGTCAGAGAGAGAGAGAGAGAGAGAGAGAGAGAGAAAGAGAGAGAGCATGGAGGTATAGAGAGACAGTATAAGGAGGAGAGGAAACTTGAGGGGACAGGCGGTGGGAGAAGGTAATACACGTGGAACTAGAGTTATTATCTAGAGAGCAGCACCGTAAAAACATTGGAGGGTATTGGCGCTTGTGCTGGATGAGGAAAGATGAGATGAGAAGAGGAGAGAGGAGACGAGACATCCTCAAGGGAGCCCAGAGCACATCTGCTCGGTTCTACACAGCCAGAAAATGTCTGGCGTTGACATGTACACACACACGCACACACTAGAGCACACATACTCACGCACATAAACACACACACTTGCACACATGTAAACACACATAGACACGTGTGCTGACACAAACGGCTGTGCACTCCAACACAATCGCTTGCATACACACGCGCAAACCTTCCTCCCGCCACACATACTGGCAAACAACCCTCCTAGGGTACCTGCATAGTGAAAATAATGTTTGTCCACATTCACAGAAAGTTTTACAGAGCTTGAAGGGGGTTGTTTACAATTATTAGTGGCAGTGTCATTGCTAGTTGTTCTGGAAGGCTGCACTTCCCACCTGTCACCACACAGTGGCAGCCCTGAGGCCTGTCTGCGCGGCAGGGGGCCTTAAAGGAAAAATCCACTCAAAAATCTTTTGGTTTTAATACAGTGGACGGAGGGGTCTTTGTCTGATTTAGCAGTTGTTATGAACAGACACCAGACATTAAAGTAACAACATAAGAGGACAGACTGTACTAGTAAGGGAAAATATAATGAAAGGGGAAGGAGCAACATGCCACAGAAATGAGAGCAAAGAGAAGATCTAATGATTCCAACAGATGAGACACACACACACCCCCCCCCACCCACCCACCCCCACACACACACACACACACACACACACACACACACACACACACACACACACACACACACACACACCCCCCCACCCACCCCCACACACACACACACACACACACACACACACACACACACACACACACACACACACACACACACACACACACACACACGCACACACACACACACACGCCCACCCACCTCCCCACGCACCCCCCCACCCACCCCCCCACCCACCCCCACACACACACACACACACACACACACACACACACACACACACACACACACACACACACACACACACACACACACACACACACACACACACACACACACACACACACAGACCAAAGGGAAAACTGCAAGCCCATAAAATGTTGCTTGTGGGTGAGGCAGCAGAGGTCTGTGTCTCTCCACAGCTGAACTCTTGAGATGTGCCGAGGTCAGTTTGATGGGTTCTATGGTAACAAGAGCACCAGCGCTCTGTCGCCCTGTGATGCTAAGCTAGCCACTACACCGAAGGAGTTCTATACTCCCATCTCTGTGATGCCACACTCTAGCTGTGTGTGTGTGTCTGTGTGTGTGTGTGTGTGTTTCGGTGTGTGCGCCGTTTTGGGAGAGCTCAGGGTCAGTCTGGTGGAAGGAGGGAGGGAGGGAGGCCAGAGCGGCTGGCCAGGCAAGGCGGTCCAGGGAGCAGGGAGTAGGGCTCAGTCAAGACTGGTTAGTTTAGATCCCCTCTGATGTGCCTCCGTGTACGCTGCTGCTCCAGCCTCTCCTCTCTTCTCCAGCAAGCTAACGCTCCTTCTTTTCGTTGAGTGCTTAACTATAAATACTGCCACGGTCTGCGTTACGCTGCTAACCATGGAGGAGCTCACACACTGCACTATAATTAAAGGGCTATTTTAGGACCTTTGAAGCAGCAACACAGACTAAGAAACAAGGAGACATACACACTGTGTAGCCCACCGCCCACTACAAAAGACGCACGCACGCACACACACACACACACACACACACACACACACACACACACACACACACACACACACACACACACACACACACACACACACACACACACACACACACACACACACACACACACACACACTCAATCCCTCAAGTCAGGTACCCACATGGGGATAAACGTACACACAAACATTAGCATCACGGACACACACACACACACACACACACACAAAGCCAGTTGTTGTATCAGGAGACTAGGGAAACTTCAGAGTGGATTGTATTGAATGTCAAGGCATGAGACAGAATGAGAGCAGAGAGAGAGAGAGATGGGAAGCACTGTGTAATTGCTGTAGATTAGCAAAGGGAGTGGTGTGAGAGGAATGAAGGGAACTGGGAGAGACGGGGGAGGAGGAGTGGGAGGGCAAACACGGAAAGGAAATGTTAAAAGTGGATTAACACAACAACAGGACAAGTGGAGGAGTTGTTGATTTACTCCACAAATGACCTTTCTGAAGAAGAGTGCCACAGTTAAGACTGCTCTACTTCAACCTGGCTAGAGAGAGAGAATGGCGCGTGGATGGATTTATGAAAATCATAGACCCCCAGCTGTTAACTGAACAATATGACTTAAAGCCCCTCTACTCCACTCTAGGTCACATCTGCGCCATACTATTAATCCCATTCAATCAGAGACATAGTGGAAGATGGAGGGATGGAGAGATGGAAGCTGGTGGGGTGAGTGACACATGTCAGATAGCGTGTGGATGGATGGATGGATGATTTATCTCTCTCTGTCTGTCCTCCCCCAATCACACAAACACACCCATCACAACTTTATCCATCTATCCATCTATCCCTCAATCCCTCCCAACCACTCATTACTGTAATTGGTGGGCAGAGAGAGAGAGAGAGAGAGAGAGAGAGAGAGAGAGAGAGAGAGAGAGAGAGAGAGAAAATGAAAAAGTCCATCCCCCATCTCTGTTCTGGGTGGATCTCACTTCACATCCTCAGTCTATCTCTCTCGTTCAATCAGCACCACTCATTTGCTTTGGTTTTTCCTTTTAAGTTTGAGTCTCATTCTCTGCATCAAAGCATCCTGCTGGCATTTCAAACAAACTGCCCGTCCCCCGTCCCTCTTTCTCTCTCTGGCCACAGCTGCTGTGCTTTGTGTGGAGATGGTTTACAGGGCTCTGTCATTGGGGTTGGGCTGGGAAAGGGGAGAGGGGTGTGCCGGGGTGAGGGGGGACAACCACCCCCCAAAACGGCATTTTATCTGCTTCCGACTGGGCCACAGGCGAGGTCGGGTGAGTAGCGGGTAGCGGGGCCGTGTCTGTGTCCGCTAAGTGTTTGAAAATAACCAGCCAATGGATACTCCAATCAGGCGTGCCCAAATCAGGGCGCAACGAGGGTGTGTGAGAAATGAGAAAGAGAGGAGAGTGGAAAGAGAGAGCGAATGACAGAGAAGAAGAGAGATGGAAAGATGGTAGAAAGATTGAAAGATGGAGAGAGATGGAAAGATGGTAGAAAGATTGAAAGATGGAGAGAGATGGAAAGATGGAGAGAGAGAGAGAAGAAGCAGTTCAAAGTGTTTGTGTTTTTTCCCCTTCGTAACCTAAATGACTTTAAGCCACACATAATTATAGAGGCGGGGCCTGGGTGGGCAGAGAGAGGGAGTAAACATTATCTCTGCTCCGATCCCCCCCCCCCCCCCCCCCCCCCCCCCACCTTCACCACCCACCCCAAACTGCCTGGGAGTACTAAATCCCTCAGACAGCCAGGCTAAGCATTATTCATACACACACTCTGGGCCTCTCTCTCTCTCTCTCTCTCCCTCTCTCTTTTTATTGTCTCACGTTTGCTGCAACCAAACTGCATACAAATACACACACACGTTTGTTTTACTATCCTTGTGGGGACCAAACACTTGATTCCCATTCAAAATCCTATTTTCCATAACCCCTAACCCTAAACTTAACCTTAACCCTAAACCCTAAGCCTAAAATAAAAAAAATGTTTTTAGGATAGTAAAACCAACACACACACACACACACACACACACACACCACACACAGAGTTCATGTTTATGAGATCTGCGTGTGCAGAGAGACAGCTCCACGCGACATAAAACACTTTGTAGACGTTCCGCGCTGTGTGTGTATTTGTCTTTTCCGTCTCTTTCTCACTCCGTTGCTCCTCTCGCTACTGTGAAACTATTTCCTGTCCTTTTAAGGCAGTCTGCTCCCTGCTCCTCTCCTTCTGCTCTCTCGTTCTCTCTCTCTGCTCTGTCTTTCTTTCTTCAACTCTATTTGTCTCTCACTCTCTTCTATTTAACTTTCTCTGATTCTCTCTGTCTCTCTGTCTCTCTGTCTCTGTCTCCCTATCTCTGTCTCTGTCTCCCTGTCTCTGTCTCTGTCTCTGTCTCTGTCTCTGTCTCTGTCTCTGTCTCTCTGTCTAGTTGAGATAGTGATTGTGTGAGCGAGCTGCATGGATGTTTGCATTGCCTGTTGAATGTTTACCGAGTCTGTTTATTGGTCTGGGATGAGCCTGTGGATTGACTAGAGTTGAGTGAGCAGGAGTTGTGTGTCACCGCTAGCCATGTCTCTCAAGCTGCTATTGACTGCTTGTCCATTGTTTTTTTCATTGTATCCCCCATCCACAACCCTCACCACCAACAATGACGGTTGAGTGTGAGTCGGGGACAGGAAAAGGTGTGTGGGGGGAGATGGGAATCAGAAAAGAAGACAGAAAAGGGACTGCTTTAACGTAATAGCAGTCTTGCTAAGTGTAGCTGAAATGTGATCTCTTTGTGAAAATAGTACAGGCTGTTTGGTTCGTAGCAGGGCTGAAAGCAAAGAGAGGAGGGAGGTGTGGGATAGAAAGGAGAAGGAAGAGAAGGAAGTGGAGGGAAAGAAAGGACAGAATGAAGGTGTGAGGTGGTTATGTGGTATATGAGTGACAAAGAGGCAGTACGTTACTTCCTCTTTTGAAATTATATACTGGTTTTTCATTGACCGCTGGACTTAAAACAGACAGTCGACAACAGAAGAACAGGAAACGGAGTGACTGTGAACAGTTCATATAGGCTACATCTGAAATAGCACCCTAGTCTCTATTGGCCCTGGCCAACAGGGTTCCATTTCAGCCACAGACATGGTATGGCCTGTATCTACTCACCGCGGTATCTGACCGTCTTGCGTGGGACTGGGTTCCAGTTGAGACACAACGACTTCTCCCAACCAATCAGAAGAACCAACAGCAGGACCTTAGCCTCACCCATGGCTCCGATAGGACCCGCCCAGTCTCAGCAAGGCCGTTGATTCGCTGGTGGACGGATGAGTGACAGGGGAGAGATAGACCGGGTGGGCACAGCCTCTGGCAGCCTGACAAAGAAAGATAAAAGCAGAATCAGTTAAAGCGTCAGAACCGACTACCTTGATACCTCGTTAGCGTAACAGCCGTGCAACATCCGCAAACAACTTATCGGAGCTCTGTCAAGCCAATTCAATGACAGCAATTCAAGTGAAATGCAGCGCTATCGAAGTTCATGTGTGTTGGCAGCACATCAACCAGACTCTGGGAAATTAATGTCGAAGCAAGGACAATTCAACACACAATCTAGTTCATGATAATTCTCCTAAGTGAATATGTCAAACGTCAGACTTGTTTTGTCTTTGACAGGTGAAGCTACCGGTAGCCTGTTCAACTAATGGAGGTAAATGATACAAACATCACCGTGGACACGGCTGAAAAATACACAAATAAATGCCTCAGGAATAGACTATCAAAGATATTCTGCTTTCCCGCCTGTGGAATCATCACTGCACACCTGCTGGCGTATATCGGGGAGCCAAATAAACACTTTGATGCTGTTTACCCATTTGAGAAGAAAGCTGTTGACTTCTAAACATGCATTAAATGTCAAATTGTGTTTCCTCTTGGAGATTAAATGGAAAATATCCGTCTGTGCTGTTGCATTATTATTGCTCAATGTCATGTGAATTTTAAATGTCCGTTTCAACAGGCAGACCTTCTGTCCTGTTTGGCATTTAGGAGACGGGGGTGTGAATTGAGATGCGGAGCCTGTACTGCACGTTCTGAACCCAATCTGACTCCTATTGATTTTTCTTTCAGGAAAGTAAGAGCAGCCGCACTGACAGAAAAAGTCCAAGATCATCGAAATGTGCTCTAAATGAGTAGGCTTAAATGGAGGGCCGGGATAAGAATATTTGATGCCTCACAGCTCACAGCTCTGACTCCAGGTTTTATTAGATCAATGAAGAGGCCTTTGGCTATCGCCTTGAGTGGAGAGAGGGGGGGTGAAGGAGAGACATGGACAGAAAGGTGTGTTTAGAAACATGGAGGGCGTCTGAAACCAGGAGGCTTCACGTTATCTTCCACGCTGCTGAGAGTCCCCCGGTCCTCAATAATGGCATTCTATCTTCTTTTTCTCTTTCTGCCAAGAGTTAAGAAATGGAGTGAGTAAGCATCCT